>NC_079559.1:7018750-7760000 GCF_015846415.1 Triplophysa dalaica
ACTGGGAATCCGATTGAAGATCTGCTAGGAATATATACAAGACATGTGCATAACAAGTCAATTGCCATTTTTCATGTTTGTGTGCAATGATCAGGTCAGTTCAGACCCTCAGAACTGCTGCAAGGAAAGAACAGGGTTCAACTGTCCTCAGATTTAAGAGACTTTAATATACTCTAATATAATTTGCAATGTAGGTCAAACTGAGAAAAAAAAAGCAAGGAATGACAGATTTTGATGGAGACAAGGATGAATAAAGCAATTACCTCCATCAGCATCTTTTAGACACCTTATGGCATTGAAATATGCAGTCTGAAACTAATGGTCTGAATTAATTCAATGTGTAAAGTTAATTATTGCGTGTTTGCTCGCGCACAGCTTGGCAACATCCCGACTGGAGGTGAGCTCTGGCCTGCTGCCATAGACTGTGCTCGAGTACCACTGATGTCAACAACAGCATTCAGGTCAAAAGAAAAGGCAGTAGAGGCTGTGGTTTCAGCCCGTTGCACCCTGAACAGAGAGACAACACAAGCTGATCTCTTTTAGTGTGGACGACTGCGGTGCTGTTGTCCACATGGTGCCATTCATGGTGCTTCATTATCTCGTAATGTTCAATGAGCTGATGTCCAGAAGTGTTCTAATGACTGATTAGCTATTTATGAGTCTATTTATTATGCAAAGTAGTCAGCAGGGACGATGCAATACTGTATTATGACTATAAGGACTTTGGCACGGCATCCTGGTCTATAATAATAATAATAATAATAATAATAATATAACTATATTATGTAGATTTAATTTTTTTATGTTTAGTCCAAAATTATTTAAAACTAAAATGTTTTGGTATTTTAAAAATTATATTCTTATATAATATTCTAGTATAATAGCATGATATGATTTTGGATTTTGTATAAATAGAAAATATTTCAGTGTATCGACTTAATTCTAAAGTATGTATGAATT
Source organism: Triplophysa dalaica (assembly GCF_015846415.1). Lineage (NCBI taxonomy): Eukaryota > Metazoa > Chordata > Actinopteri > Cypriniformes > Nemacheilidae > Triplophysa > Triplophysa dalaica. The sequence goes on from NC_079559.1 coordinate 7,019,711, forward strand.
TTTTTATCACCTTATTTTGGTAATCGTTCAGTACCATGGTATACATAATTATAACCATTACTATACCAGTATACAGTACATCTTGTAAAACAAATAGCTAGTATTTTATCTTATAAGCTTGTTTTTTTTCTCGAAGAACATCAGAAGGGTTTTCTCAAGCCAGCACAGGCTTTTAATAAAATTCCCCCAGAATTTATTCGGTAATCACACCAGATCGAGCTCTGTGCATTTCTCTGAAGTAGAGATAAAGATGGGAAGGCTTTATGTGGGTGGGGGTTTGGCAGTGTGCTGCTGAAGCTATAGCAAAACCACTGACAGGAAGTGTCCTTTGTGCATTTTTATGCAAAAACGCATACTGAGAAGAACACAACATAGAGACCCTATACACTAAACCAAAACATTTGATTAATTCTAAGTGTAAATATATTTTCATTGCCTTCCTCAGTTCTTCTTCCTAATGAAACCTTAAAAAATATTTAATATTTATCACATATCGAAAGGGTTGCCTCTTACTTTTTCTGATGGCTCTTTCTCATTTGGAATTACACTCCCCACTTATTCACTCTCTCTCTCTTTCTCTCGTATAATCACTCGCTCCCTTTGACAGATGGGGTTGCTACTATCCAAGCAGGCTGTCTACTGTTGATTGTTGGCTCTAAGTATACTTCGATCCTGGAGTGCACTCAGCTGAGGGTTGATATGCTTCTTCTGTTTAGACACGGCACCATATGAAGGTTCATAAATAGAGAGAAAGAAGATCAGACCCCGTCCCATCTTTGTTTCCTCTCGGAGTTGCATCTGCATTTGCCAATAACTCTGTAACAATCCTCTCAGCCAAAGTGAAGTGAAAGAGAGAAAAGATGAAATGTACTGAGGGTTGCTATTGAAATTCTTCCAGAGAGCCATGAGGCGAAAGGCTTACGAGCCTTATTTTTCATAGTGTCCAACTGTTTCTTTGTCCAAGTACCCTCTGTTTGTCTGTCTCTGACTGTCTCTATCACTTTGCCCATCCATCAATGTGTTTGTCTGCATATCTTTAACAGGTGCATTTTATAAAAACAGTGTCGTAATGAGACATGCAGTAGCTTACTGTTCATAATAATAAAGAACCAATATTTGAGAATGTCCATCTGGACACTATATCAGTCTGCAACATGAAATCAATCTGTTATGTAAGCCACTCTGATATTTATCGAGTTGTGTTTGGCTAGTTGATTTGGTATGTGTGCTAGACAATATCAGTCATAACTTTCTGATGTTTCTTGCTGTATTGTCCATTGTCTTTTTGTTATTTTAATACACAGGTGGGGTTGAGTGACCTCTACTAGAGTTGTGAACAATATTCACAAAATGTAATTCTAAAGCTCACTTTGCACTGCCAAATGTGGGTAGCAAATGGTAGATGTGATATTTAATCCATCAGCACTTGTGATTTGCTTACTGACTGTACAGAATGGTGCACTAAACGGAGTTCCTACTGTATGTTCTACCCTGGGTCTGTCTATTATCTTTCCATAAGAAGTACACTAGTCCTGTCAGACTCGCTGAATACCAGATGGATTCAGGTCTCACTCCTCAGTGACCACAGAAGCAGCTCTAGGATGCTGACAGTGTTTAGTGGAAAAATCAACTGCCAGTGTCACTGTTGTGGTGCCAAACCCAAAGAAAAATACCAAAATGGCTGGAATACAGCTATAACTTGTTATTTGACCGGTCTATGTAATTTATTGGTGTATTATTACATGCCATTGGTTGTAACATCCATCTCTGTTTCATAAGCTTTTATTGAATTTTAATTAGTATATTTTTACTATGTAATACTTTACTTTCACATCGTTGACAAATAGACCTAATTACAAGGTACAAGAAGCCAACTTTTAAAATTTCTTGGACTGTATTCCCTCCCTGTTAAGGGTGTAACGTCGGCCTGGCCGGTTGGTTAAAGGGGTGTGGGAGAGCAAGAGCGAAAGAGAGAGTGAAGGGTAAGCATGAGTGTTTCCCTGTTTGGTGAAAGGTCGTGCTGGGGCCCGCTGATGGCCTTCAACAGTGCCAGGATAAGGCTGAGGGCGGACTGACAGGTCAGAGAAAAGCACTGTGGTCAGCACTGTAAGGGTTGCAGGTCCTGCCAACATCCAGGTCTCATAAACATGAGCGGAATCACACCTCTAACCGGCTCTCTGCTGGGGGACACAAAAACACATCTAGTCAAGGACATACAGCACTATCATTCAGCAGTTTCCTCAATGCTATAATCGCTAAACTGCGCAACTTACTGTATTATTTGTTCAAACGTCTAGAATAGTTTTGTCTGTAAATTAAGTGATAGTTCACTCAAAAACAAAAAAAAATCATTTATTATTTACCTTGTCATTTCAAACCTGTATGACGTTCTTCTCCAGAACTCTAAAGATATTTCGAAGAATGTTGTTAACCAAACAAAACTGGACCCCAATTGCATAAATTTTATGAAAACAAGCACCTAGACATTTCTCAAAATATATTTTTTATGTCTTCCTTTTTAACAACATGAGGGTGAATAAATGAGGACAGAACTTTTTTTGGCTAAACTATCTCTTTAATAGTAAATGTAATTTTTGTCACTTTTAGACTATAAATAGACCTATATTTAAACCGTATGACAACATGACATTTAAAATAACAAAATCTTAAAAATCAATAGAATATTTAATTAGATATGCTGGTTATAATCATTAGGGGGATTCACATTTCGCATCTAAAACCATGTGGAAACCACGAGCCACGGCACCTTCTCTTGTCAAATGACCCGCGCTTCCTATTTCTACTTTTCAAAAACGAACTTGCAAGCACAAAAGATGCAAAATTTGAATAGCCCCTTAGTGTGCTAAAAAGCTGAAGAAAGCACTGTACGTGCTCTGTTCCGGTTAAAATATGTAGTATGTATAAAAACCATTGTCCCTTTGAGAGGTCTTAACTAATATAACTTCTAAGGTCTGTGTGTGTTAAGGGTTAAGTGTATAAAAGTAGCGGCATCTAGCTGTGAGGTTGAAAATTGCAACCAACGGCTCACTGCACCACTCATCCCTTCCTTTCTAAGCACTACGGTGACTGACACTGGACTAATATGTTGTCATGTTTTCGCTTCTTTGCCGAAGGAGATAATGGTTTATGAAATACGCCCTGTAGAGCAGTTTGTTCATTTCGGGCTACTTTAGAAACAACATGGTAAATTCCATGCAAGGGACCCGCGGTGTGTGTATATAGAAATAGCTCATTCTTTGGTAATAAAAATGACTTTATACACATGAAGACATAATTATGCATATTATGTTGCATTTCTGTCAATAGATCCTCAAAAAAGTACAACTTTAAGAAAGACTGTATTACAGAAGAGACCTTTATGACTCAGCTCTCTGCACCTGTTGTAGCTGTCAGGATAATGTCTCACCTCAGAGGCGCTCAACAAAACAACCCAATTATAAAAAAGTGGTGCATTATATAACAGCTTGGTTCAACGGATCTGACATGTAAGCTTTAATACCCGTTAAGGAAGTTCCAATGTGTCAATTGAATAGACTTGATCTGAACAAAGCTTGGGCTAATAGTTGAAGTACAGGTTTTATATTTCTGAGTTGGCTGACATTTGTATGCACTTAGAGACACTTTCACAGTCACCTGTTAAAGCAAAGCCTTGAAAGGGATAAATGATGAATGTGTATGCTTCATCGTGGGTTTCATTTTATTAAACCTCCTTGAGTTCTTGCCACCAGCATATATCAACCTTGTCTGCATGTCTGCTCGTTTGGTTAGCCTTGTTCCAATTGTGCACCTTGTTCCCTACATAATCTACTCTCCTTATTACATCCATTTAGCAGAATAACAAAGACACTTCTAATATCAATTGATTATATGCAATATGCAGAGAGCGATATTTCCCCTCTTTTCTTCCAGACACTTATTACTCATCGTAACACCTCATTGCAGACTCTCAGAGCAGCTGGATGAAACTAATGCCATGACCTTTGTCTCTCTTTCAGAACACTTTAGAAGATGGCGATGGAGATGGCGTATTTCAATAACAATTTTTGGGTAAGTCTGACGCATTTTGTACGGTAATGGGATCTTCGTGCACCGGTTCTTGTGGGGGTCAAAATGCACTCACTTCACTTTGCATGCACGCGTGGGGAAACAGGTCTTAATGTTCAGTTCACTCAGGGTTTACACATTCAGTTGCTTGGCAAGCAGTTTGAGATTCATATGTTGACAGCTTTGATCAGATAAGAGCGTATAAAGGGCTGGATGGATGGAGAGAGTAAAGAACAAAGCGAAATAGTGAGCGAGAAGAGAACCAGAGAGCGATTTGGAGAGGGACAGGCCAGGGCTTTGTAAGCATTCCCATGAGGACAGCCATGCTCTGTGCTTTCCGCACACCTGGCAGGGCTATTTCAGATGTGTCCTACTTTAAAGCAGGCGTAACACACAAGGTTTTTGCCAATCTCATATTAATCTTGAGTACCTATAGAGTAGTATTGCATACTTTGTATCTTCGAAGAGTATTTAGTTTGATACCGTCTGAGCATGCTCCTTCTTCTTCTATCCTGTGGCCATGCTGCATGCTTTTCCGGGAGAATTGTCCAATAAGGGACCAAGACACATTAATACAAAACAGTTTTATAATGTTGGAAAAACTTTCCGAAACCTGTACGACCGCTGGGGGAGTGTATCGAGCAGAGAACAGAGAGGATACAGAGATAAAATACTGTCATGTTACAGGTTCTCCTACCAGTTTAAGAACTTTGTATTCTGTAGATACACAACACTAATATGATCAGTTGTGTGTGTGTTTTCTGTAGTAAAATCTTAGCACCTTCATTATTTGCAGTGTGGACTGAGGTTTTCTTTTTAGGTTCCTTTGCTATGTTCATCTGTGTATGCAGATATTCATCAGTATTCATCTTGTCGATGCAGAGACCTCTTCTATTGTGTTCTCACACAAAGCTTGTGTAAAACATCCCCCAAACTTATAAACATCAACGCAGAACTATTCATTCTGGATATGCTCACATAGACATCTCGACATTGAATCTGTGCTTATCTAAAAATCATTATCTTTTCAATCCCAACATGAAAATAAATATTGTTTAGTTTTCTTTGTACTATAATTTTTTTGTCTCTTTGTGCACAATTTATTAATGCATGTACTCTGAAAGAACAAAGTATATAGTCATTTTTCTCAAATCATTTTTTATTCTATACTCATAATAGGCCTGAAACAGCTTTTCATTTCTCTTGATGTCATTGAGGTAATATATTTTTGTGGGTGTCAGTGGTGTTTCAGGAGGGTAGTAGTCCTTTAAAGTTTACTGTAAATTGATTTCCAGGGGCTTTTTGTTAAGAACATATCTTTTCTGATCTTATAAGATAACACAGCATGCCATAATGTCGTAGTCGTAGTCAATTCCCTAAAATATATGTTTGTATGAAATACACAATATATTGCAAATAATTAATAAATTAAAATAATTTCTATGACCCACAATTTGAATTTGAATCATTTTTAGCCCAAGTTGCAACAAATTCCTGACAATGTTTTGTGTGTGTTAGTTCAATCTGTGTGTTGGCTCATTCTGCTGTGAGGGTTCCTGCAGCACTGCATATAAAGCCCTGTGTCACGAATGAGGTGACACATTTGAGTAATTACTAAAACCGTGTGATGAATGAAGTCTCTGAGAGGGAATTTGCTATATCACAGTGATTAAGCACGTTCCTAATTTAGGCCGTACGTCCTTCATTTTGTTTTCATTTTTGTCTGTTTTTCTCTCAGTCTCAGAAACAGTGTTCAGAAGGCCTTCATACAGAGAGCTCATTTAGCAGCCTAATCACTCCATTTAGTTCAATTTCTCAAGGTTACATGTGGGTTTTCTCCTTTTTGTATTAAAGTGTATGCAGAGCTTTGGATGATGAGGCTTACAGCTTCGTATTTATATGGATTTAGACCCTGCTGAGAAATTTTCTCTCTTCATTGCTTTCTCTCTCTCTCACTCTATCTTGCTCTTTTTTTAGCTCATTGCAAAACCAAGTATCGATATTACTGTGATGTGAACTTGCTTTAACGTGATAAAATCATCACCGGGGTTTCTCAGCTGCTAAACTGATGGTACCAGTTAAAGACTTTCTAAAGTCTCAGCAAGGGGGGCGGTCCCTCTAGGCCTCAACAAACATCAAAAGTGGGCCTCAAGATGATGTAAATGTAAAATTTAGACAAAACAACACTAAACGTAAATATATTTCTTAGTGTTTGGTTATTTTTATAACAAAAATAAATCTCTTTATTTATGCCAAGCTAGATATTTTATGGGGTAGTTATTGTGAGAAGTGAGCGACTTTCAAATTCTTGTAGACAATTAACGGGCCTTGCAGTTCCTATTCAAAATGCATTCACGTCATTATAAGAGAAATGATTTGAGACACTTGAAATGTATTTTTGAGTTCGTATACAGCCCCAGAAATAATTAAGTGACACCCTCAAAGATGTTCACCTTTTCTGAATTTATTAGCCTATTAGTTGTTTCATTAAGTGTGAACTATTGTCGACGTATGTCCTTAATTCCATATGAAAAAATCGATTTCTTTGCAGAGCTGCAATTTGTGCAAATCCTGAATAAAAATAAACTTTTTTAAATGTATTTTAGGATCAGTTCGAAAATAAATGATAGAATAAGACAGATTTTTTTCAAAACTTTCGAGCATCTTTGCATTTTCTCATAACTGTTGGACTTTTTGGGAACCCAAATCGTTGCTTCTAGACTTTTTTATGATTATGAATTAATTGTATCCAACTTTACACTTGAGTTTTTTCTCTAAACAAGTGCCTCATCTGGGTTCTTCTAGTGCACTACACATGATCAGACTACTGATTCTACACTGCTCCCTATTCAACACAATGGCATAGAATATCCAGAATGGTTCACAATCATGTCTTAGGTTGATTTCACACTAATTTAAGTTCAGAACTGGCATGACATTGCCTTAGTCTTTTAAACATTGATATAGCTTCTTATATGTCCTGCTTTTCTGATTTAATCGAGGCGTGAAGATAAGGGTAAACGATACAAAGATACTGTACTTTTGGTCGGTCAATGTTTTCTCTCTTTCTTACCTAAGAGCTCATATAGTAATTCATCAGAGGTGACAGGATTGGGCCTGTGTGTGTTAACCGTTGTGCACAGTCAGCAGTTATATCCTTGTATTCTACCTCAGCAGTAAACACTGGGAAATCCACTGTTTGAGATTCAGATGATGGTGCAAAAGATACTCAATGAAGAGATGACTTTTTAGAAGTGCTAGTTACTTTTATAGCTAACTAGGGCACAACGTAATGCTACTGTATGTCCTCAGTCAATCCAGTATTGTTGGACATCTCAGCCAGTAGGCCTTGGGCCTTCAGAGAGGGACATGCTGCACTCATGGGGTGTCTCCAATTTTTTTTGTTAAGGGATTGGTGAAAATGGCCCTCTGTTCTGTTCTGCTTGCTGTGTGTGTGTGGGGGGGGGGGGGGGGTTTGAGGTTGGTCTCACATGATTGCCTCATTGCCCCGAGCATCATGATACTGGAATGTCCAGCCATCATTCAATTACAACTTCCATGAGACTTGCCTTATTCATCAAGCCCTGGATAAGTCCTGCTTAGATGCTGCTAAAGTTGTTAACCCAGCTTGTGTTTACAGCGGAGGGGTAATTAAAATCAAGTGAGATTGGTTAGCTCTACCGTCTAAGAGAGGTTGTTATTATTATGAGGTGGTTCTTAAACATGCTGCTGTCGAATGTTCTGCCTCATGCCATTATGAAAAGGTTTAGAGTAGTATCATCATCCCTGAATAGACCTTAAAACTCTCAGTTAAGGAGGAGCCACTGAAAGTCTCCAAGATTTGACACTCAATTTTATTTGAAATATATTTTAATGTATTATTCAATATATTATTATTATTATTCATTTGTAGGTATTGCAAAGTTATACAATATATTATTCTAGTCATTATTTTGTTATTTAATGGAAGATACAGTATTGTTTTCGCATATATAGTATAATACAGTATTCAATATATTAATTTGATTTAATTAAAGATATAGTAAAGTTATTTAATTTGTTATTCTATAGGCCCCTTCGGATGACGTAAACCATTATGGTTTAGTATTGGTCAAGAAGAACATCCTGTTCCACTACACAAATAGTTTGAACAAAATACAACCAACATTTATAACATTCAAGATTTTATTATATATGTAAGATTTAAATAATTACAAATAAATAACTGAAACTGGAATTGCTTCCGGACCAGTGTTTACAGCGTTTTACTTTCTTGTGAAGTGATACAGTATATATTTAATTTTATTTACTTTAATATTGAATATGTATAAAGTAATATAATGCATTATTTTTATTTATTTACATTTAGTCATCTAGCAGACGCTTTTATCCAAAGCGACTTACAAATGAGGTAAACAATAGAAGGAATTGGAACAACATAAGCACAACAAATTGCATGAGTGCAATAAAAACTGGGGCCAGTTGCATAAAATGCTTAGACTAGACTTACAAGTTAGTCATCAAATTATTTTCTTTAAGATTGGTCATGACTTCTACAAATCTGTTACATATAAGAATGGTCTAATTGCAATCTGAAAAGAAAGACTTATTAGTCCTAACTAATTGCTAGTTAGTGAGATTAGTTGTTAAGACACAGTCTTAATTTAGTGGCTGAGTTTATGCAACTGGCACCAGGTCTCATACAGTCCAGCACAGTATATAAAGCTACGTTTTTTTTATAGAAAGAGTAGAAAAGAAATCGACTTGAATTGACTAATCGGTCAGATGTTGACGGAAGATTTAGCAAAGAACATAATTTACGATAATATATATTATTAGTGATTATTCAATATATCACTTAGCCCTACATGGAACTTATAAAATAATACTTTACCCCCCTTATACCAACACATACATATAGCTGTCACCTGTAACAAGCTGTCATATGTCTCCCACTCTCTCACAGTTACCTGTGGAACCCTGTCGCTTTAGCAACCGCTGTCGTGGTGGAGACACATTTTTACCGAGTGTTATCGTCAGGCAGCGTTGGAGTTTCTCTTTCAACACCTTCAGCCCTGCTTAATGTCATCCCTCCCTTGCCTCTCTCCTTCAATTTCTCCTGCTCTCTCTCTCTCATCTATCAAGTTCTTTTCAAACAAAGTGTCCTCTGTGCTGGCATTACATTAGATGAAGCAAATTGCGGATACTATGCAAATGAACATTTGAGAACAAAGTTAAAAAAGGACTTTGGACGTCGGCAGATTTGCTTTCATTTCAGGGTAATTTCGCCTGCCAAATTCATGTTTACCATCACTGACATGTTAAAAAAGGATAGTGAAGACATGCAGAAGAGAGTGAGGTGGTGTTAAAGGGTGCTGTTGTACCTGTGTGGGAATAGTAGAGGGAATCATTGGAGATCAGCTTTCCAAAGAGGTCATGTTTCAACAAGCATACTGGCAACGCAACACTGAAATTACATGTCGGTGAAGTTGCACAACTGTTGTGATCTACTATGTTTTTATGATCTCTATTCTTTAAACAGCACCTTTACTTGTATACTACATACAAGACTGAAATGAAACAAAGGATTTTCAAGGAATTCTGATGCGTTTAGAAAAATGAATGGGATTGTCACTTTCAGATTACTACTTTTGCTTCCTTAAAAATCAGAGTAACATTTCCACTGTGGATCCTTAAAGATGGAGGGCTTTGTTTATTTTGTATGATACAGAATATTGTCAGTCTCTTACCTTGAAATTGCTTTCTGTGGAAGTTTTATGGCCACTGACTCTGCCCTGGTTTTGTCAGATCTCTCGCTCTCTCTCCTTTGTTGACATTTTTCTGTTAGCTTAAAGAAAGGGTGCTATTTTTGTCCTTGCTAACTTTGGCCACAGGATGTTCTGATACTTTGTTTCAAAGGTTATCGTCTATGGATCTCCATGCTTGAGGGGAGTCTGGGACAAATGCTCACGTAGCATCTCAGTTTTTTGTCTTTTCCGTCTGTGTTTTGGTTCACCACACTGTGTTTCATCAAAGGAAATGCCAAGACATTTTAAGGGAGAAGTACAGATAGAAATAGTGACCAAGCCCCAGGTGTTCTGGGAAAATTTTGTGTTTGCTATAACACACAGACCCCAAATTTGTACTACACTTCAGTTTTCTTCTTGTTTTTCTGGCTATTTTGATATTAACACTTCCATTTTGTTTTTAGTGTATGAATCATTTTAACACTCAAAGGTAATGGACCTCATGCTGGTATTTTGTTTGTTCACAGGGAGAGAAGAATGCGGGGTTTGACGTCCTCTACCACAACATGAAACATGGACAGATCGCCACGAAAGAGCTGGCCGAGTTCGTGCGCGAGAGGTAAGGTGTTGTTTTGGCAGGAGTCGTCATGGTGATGGGAAGGAGGGGTGATATGGTGTGACTGTTACTGTCAGAAATGTAACATGGAGTTTGTTTTCTTCTTCACTCTTGCGCACACTTGTGTCTTAGAAGCAGATGTCATTTCTTCAACATGTTACGCAACAAACATTTTCCTGCCTTACATTTTTAAGTGCAATTAAAAGTTTTTTCAATTTATAATTTTAAGTCGTTTTTAAATGACCCTAATTCATCAAAATAAATTAAGCAATTTCAACTAAAAGTTGCAACAACCACTGGCCGAAATTTTTAATAGTAAGTCGAAATGCAATAAACGGTTTTAATGCATACCTTCCAGCCAATTATAATCGAGTATTTAAACAGACTATTGTAAGAGTAATAATATGTTATGTTACGCTGTGCTTCGCGAAGTAAATTTTAAATAATCGTTTAAAAATAAAAGTGTTTTTTTATTTCCTGAAATAAAAATATCTGAAAATCTGATATTATTAAATCATATTATTTGATATTTTTAATGTGTGCTATTGTATCTCATAAGTTTTTGTTTGCTTATAAGACCATCCAAGTCTCTCTTTTTGTCGGTCTCTGTCTCTCTCCACAGCACTGTGCTGTCTGCACACAACACTAGAGTGTTAAAACGCACTTACCTGAGAGAAGCAGTACAGACAACAAAGTTTTCACTGTTCACTCACACACACTCTCATACGCAAGGTGCCAGCAGGCTCGTACATGCACTTTGTTAAACAAATGATGAATTTGTCTCGCCTGCCACTGACAGAATATCTTGGAAGTGTGAGGATTTTCTTGGGGGTCTGTGAGTGACGCTCAAGTCAAGGCTAATTTCTTTTTAGAATAATTAAACTGAAACCCTGTAAAGACTTATGCAGAGAGACTAAGGACTATTTACAGCTCCATCAAGGCTCCTGCCAACATTCATACTCTCTTTCATCCATTATGGTGCAACTGGACGCAGGCACCTTTCATCATAGGCTGGAGACTTAAAAAAAATGTTGTTGGATATCTGTCCCGGAAAGCCCTGAGGGGAGTGTGAAGAAAATTGAGAGAGACAAAATATGCCAGTGATACAAGCATAGCTTGTGCAATAAATTACATTAATCAATTTTCAAAGGCCATTTTGTATCCACTCTGTACATCATGCTTCAAATTGGCTCTATTTCTTAGCCTCTTTAGCCCCTTGTGCTGTTACTATAAAAACAAACATAATTTCATTTATAAGAATAGAAGAAGAGTCAATAGGAAGAGGATGAGACCTTCCTTTTCCTATGAGCAGACCTATAGTGTCAGAACATGTGATCAACCTCTATTAGGAGATTTTGGCTAAATGTTTTATATAAAATATTATAGTATGTGTAAAGTATATGTCGTGTAAAACTGTAAACAAATCTGTTTTTTTTTTAATGACAGCAGTAGCTATTAATACCATGTTTCCACATTTTTATTGTAACATCAATAACTAGTAAGTGTGATATTATAGTATAAATACTGAAAATGTATTCATTTTTCTCTGTGAGGTTCTCAGATGTTTCTAATAGTGTAATGAGCTATCAATAGTGGTGTGAGTTTCACTACAATTTATTGTTTATTGTTGAAAGTTCTTTTTAAAGGGACAGTTCACCCAACAATTCTGTCCTTATTTACTAACCCTCAAGTTGTTTCAAATTGTATACATTTCTTTGTTCTGATGAACACAGAGAAAGATATTCGGAAGAATGCTTGTGACCAAACAGTTCTTGACTACCATAGTAGGAAAAATTGTAATGGCAGTCAAAAGTGCCCCAGAACTGTTTAATTTACATTCTTCAAAATAACTTATTTTGTGTTCAACAGAAAATAGATATTTTTAAAGCAATTTTTTAGTCAATGGTGGGCAAGATCTGTTTGGTTAAAAGTATCTTTCTCTGTGTTCATCAGAACAAAGAAATGAATACAGATTTAGAACAACTTCAGGGTTAGAAAATGAAAACAGAATTTTTATTTTTGGACTTCATTTAAACAATAAGGCTATTGTTTCATTTTAGTGATAAATCACTTTTGCTAGACATCACCTGTGTTCCTATATTTGTAAGCTAACATATTACCTGCTGTGTTTGTGTTTGCATTCAAGGACGGCCGTTGAGGAGACCTACTCGAAATCAATGAGTAAACTAGCCAAGTTGGCCAGCAATGGAAGCCCTCTCGGGTGAGTGATAACATTGGTAGGGCTGATTCTGATGATTCGATTTCCGATTCACAAGCTCTCGATTCTATTCTCGTTTCGAGTCAGTGATTATAGATTACAAATCTTATATATATTTATGAGAAAGATGAGAAAATATCAGATTACAATAGTGAATTAAAAAATGAAATGAAGAGCTGCAAATATGTATATTAAGCTTTAAACACACTTAAGTATATTGATCAAGCAGGTTCAGGTTATTTTACATTTGAGATACAGTAACAAACAAAAATTCACAAAATTAGCTGTAAAGAGAGGCTGCAACATATGATCCGCTACCTTTTATGTGAAGGTGAGTTTGAGGACATACCAGCATCAACCACGTTATTTAAGCAATGAATGAACTAAATGCTCCCTGTTGTAACATCCACCTGTTGTAAAAGGAAAAGTGACATCTAGTGGATAGAAGTAGCAATCCTACGCATTTTAAAAAACGATTAATCACTTTTTAATCGCTTTAAATTTTTCTTGCTCAGCCCTAGTCATTGTGTTATTAGGAGAATAAGGATTCATTATTTTACAGCAACGGAGCAGTTTTGACTGCTGTTGTGTTTCTAGGGGCAGACAGTAGTGGTTTGAGTCTGGAGAGATACTTATCAACAGGAACTGTGCTTTCAGAGCCCCCCCGTGCATTCTTGTATTTTCATGCACCTGTGTTTGGCGGTGTGCCGCTGGCCTGAAAAGTCGTTGCTATGGATAGCTTTTCCTTCGTGCTCTTTACCTCACTTTCAGTCTCAACAACAATCACACAGTGTTATAACACTGGTGAAACTGGCTTTGCAATGTTTTGTAAGGCAAACTTACAAACACACAGCTAATAGGAGATCATTTCAACTCATGACTTTGTTTTAGATTTTTCCTTCCAGTTTGTAAGCACAACCTACTCAAACGTATTTGTCCTACAACTGTTATTTTTGGCTGTCTTTGTGTAAACGTAAGAGCTGTGGGGAAGTGTGGGGATCTTGATGTACAAAGACAAGGAAGCGTGTTGTTGTTGTTCTAATACTGCTGTGCTGTTACAAATCCGAGCGGCTTACGCACTTCCACACTTCAACATCTAACCACCTGCTCTGTTCCTCAGCACATTCGCTCCCTTGTGGGACGTGTTTCGCGTGTCCTCTGACAAAGTGGCCCTCTGCCACCTGGAGCTCATGAAGAAGATGAACGACCTTATCCGTGACATCAACAAATACAACGAGGAGCAGGTCAAAATTCACCGTAAGGTAATTTAAGGACTCGCGGTGGGATCCTTTAACGGATCTCTGTATGTGTATTTGACTGGCTCTTGTACCCACAATGCATTGCTGTCTTGTTGACGCCGTCACTGCTTTCCCAAACACACAGACTGTCAAATTTGTGTGTTTTCAATTATTTTTTTTACATGGACCGATAGGTTCTCTGCACTTGTAGACGTATGTAGACGTAACGTTGTATTATATTGTGTCTTATGGAGACGAAGGAGGAGGTGATCGGGACTTTGGAGGCCGTGCAGTGTGTTCAGGTTCAGAATGCCCACCTCCAAAAGACCAGAGAAGGATACCACAGCAAGTGTGTGGAGCTGGAGCGACTGCGCAAAGAGGGCGCTCATCAGAAAGAGCTGGAAAAGGTTTGTGTGTTTACTGGCCTGACTGAATAACATCCTCATAGCAAAGCGATGTAGGATTTTAGGATTACTTTACCTTTGCTGAAAGTACCTTATTTATGGTACTTTTGCATCCTGTTGAAGCTTGAAAGTTTCTGGTACCATTACTTGCAATTGCATGAAAGAGCAAAATTGAAGAGCTGATAATCCAGAACGTCTCATTTTGTATTCCACGGGAGAAACATCCTGATATGTTTGTGATCTTGAAGAATTATATTCCCTGTTCTTATTTCTAATTCGCTCTTGTGTTTTTCAGGCTGAGCTGAAGTCTAAGAAAGCGGCCGAATCATTTGCAGGGTCTATCGAGAAGTTCAATCTCGCTGAAGCTGACTTTGAACAGAAGATGAGTGAATCGGCACAGGTTGGTTGTGTGAATATTTGAGCTTATTATAGATGGTCTCATTGCCAACGCCTGGTACGAAGTTAACTTCCGGTCTGTGTTTGTTTGTAAGATAAGAATTTAATTTATATTAATTTATAGTAATATTTTATTGTATATAAATTGTATTAAATTAAATTAAAGCTACTCAACAGTTATTGATTCTTTGCGGAGGCTTACAAGAAGTAAAATGTGCAAACCAGCACATGTGTGAATTTGCCAAATCCTTTGCAGCGTTTCAACAAAGTGATAAAGTTACCATGGCTACAATAACCCTTGTGCGTCTGACAAAATAATTACACGCCTGTGGTCTATTTCTGCCTGGTGACAACCTGCACGTATGAATAATTTGAGACTGATGAAAGAACGGGTCTGTGAAATGAGTTCTGACGTCACTCTTGGAACAGACGGGTCATAGTATCCCACAATTATGGCTTCAGCATTAATCTTTAAATTCATGAGGATGACCAACGTTCAATGTTAATGACAGATATTTCAACTCTAATTAAGTGCTTTACTAATATTCCAAATATAGGGTACTGATGTGCAGTCTGAGTAATTGGAGGTGCACTTTGTGAGAGTAATATGAATTTTTACCAAGAATAATTGTGTAAAATGGAACATACATAAATTGGCTGCCCCCATATTTAAAGAGGACATATTTTTTAAGTCGATTTTCTTTGATAATTCTTGCACTGAACCGCATTTGTACACTTCAATTAATTGTGTAAATTACCTTTAATGAATTTGCTTAATCAACTCGAATTAAAGGGTTATTATTTCACCAATAAAAATCTTCAACTCCTTTTAACTTTTAGAGCTTCAGCTTTTTGGGGCATATATGTTTGTGTTGAGCTGAAGAAAATAAGTGGGATGGCATGAGGGTCTTTAAATTATGGTGGAGTTTCACCTTTTTATTAAATCAGTAAACCACTCAAAACTGTGCTTTATTATGAATATTTGTAGCATAGAGGTTTAAAATTGTACCTTTTCTGTCGCTCGGGTGGTACCCTAAGGCTGGGGTTTTTAAACTGTGGGTCGGGACCCACTTGTGGGTCGCACAATGGCATGAGGTGGGTCGTGGAAAGTCACACAAAAAAACTGTTAAGTCCAGATAATGATTGGCAATAACAATATCTTCTATATTTTACCATTAGATAGATTGGTATTGCAGCTTAAGTTATTTTTTACCTGTCTAGATGGGCCCTGGAATGAAAAAGTTTGGGAATTGCTGCCCTAGGGATCTTTTTATACATTTGAAGTTAAACAAAATCATTAAATAATGTTGTACTTTTTTGGGTTCTTTATTGTACCATAAAGGACCTATTGAAAATGTTGTGTTTATATTGTCTTTGTTGAGTCGTGACAAGACGTAACACTGGTTGATCAAGAAGGGCCAAAGCGCTCGCGTTATTTATGTTTATGTTACCATTCCCTGCTGTTATGCGAGCTTGTTTCTATCCCACACAAACTCTGTATGATGTATATGGTTGTTTGTTTATACTCTTTATGACGTCGTATATAAAAGGTAAAACTGTAAGATATAGTTTTTAACTATTAAAAATCATATTTTTTTAATAAAACCTTACCAATCCTTTACATCCTGCTCAAGTTGAGCCAGCAAACTTGATAACCTTCAGTTTTCGTATCAGATTCGGGCTCGAATTGATATAAGGAAGTACCGATGACATTTTATCACCTGTCAGTACTTTTGCATTGGAACCTGATGTTCCGAATATGGTAAGAGGAGTTACATCTCCGTGACACGCTTGCAGTATTCAACCAATCCCTACGCACTGGTTAACTGGCCAATCATAGCACACCTCGCTTTTCAGAGCGATGTGCTTTGTAAAAGATACGCGTGTCTTTCAGAGAGGCGGGGCCAAGAGGAGATACAAACATGCATGGTGTGTCGAAAATACAGCGTTTTTTAACCTTAAGTCGTGTATACATATTGCATTACATCTAAAACAAATGATAAGATTCGTTTTGGCCGTGTCATGTGATCCCTTTAAGGGTACCACCCCAGCCACAGAAAAGGTACAGTTTTAAACCTTTTTTCAGTGTACATTTTCTGAGTCAAATGAAGAAATTGTTTCTCGTTTCTCTCCGAAAATGCAGAAATTTCAGGACATCGAGGAGGCTCATCTACGACAAATGAAGCTGCTGATCAAAGCATATTCCCATTCCATCGAAGACACGCACGTACAGGTTGGACAGGTAAAACTCTAGGCCAACTCGCATCTATCTCTTTTGAGATTTTAATCATTTCAATGAACTTCAGTTTTATATTTTCATCCCGTAATTGTTGTGAAAACTGTGTGTCCAGCTTGAATTACCCCTGTGGTTCACAGTTGTTCTGCTTGATGTGGTCTTGACTAGTTTTCAAAGATTAAATCTCATTTCTGTTCCTCCTTCAGGTCCATGAGGAATTCAAGCAGAACGTGGAGAACATTGGCGTTGACAATCTCATTCAGAAGTTTACAGAACAGAAGGGAACAGGGAAAGAAAGACCCGGTGAGACATTTTTTAAACTATTTATGGCCCAGACTTAAATAACGGCCGATGCAAAGCTAAAATGGATTTTCAGTAAGCTTTGGCAAGCTTGTTTTAAAATAATTTATAATTTTTTTATCATAAAGGTCTCAAACTTTGATTGATTGATAATATAATTAGCCAAGTAATAAAATAATGGATGTCTATGAGATCTCCACACCAAATATAATGAAACTAACCTGTATGTGTGTTTGTGTGTGTGTGTGTGTTAGGTCCAGTTGGGTTTGAGGAGCATCTGTCTTTACCCGAGAACAGTAAAAAGAGTCGTGCTAAAGCCTTCAGGATCCCTGGATTAGGAAAGAGAGACAAGGAACCTGATTCAACGTAAGTACATACAGCATGTGATGTGAACACCTTGCACAGGGTTAGAATTGAGGCGGGTGGTCCCTGACCCCTCATAAGGTCTAAAATAATGAACTTGGGGAGTCCCCTGGTCTTTCATTAAAACTAGACTAAAAACCCAAAATGATTTTTGTCAAATAATCACGCTAAAAACAAAACACTATTGTCTGTTATTTCTTCAAATTTTAAAAGACGCAAATCGAAACGACTTCTGAAAATCCATGCATGCTCAAGTGCGCCACATGGTGTTCAATGAAGACATGTACAGAGACATCGCACAGAGACATTGGCCGCGTGCAGGTCCTCTCATATTGAAAGCGTTTATCTTGAAACTCAGTTATTTTGATATCAAGTCTTTCTTTATGTACGCTGTTATCTCACATTGTCAAGACAGAGGCGACGCAGCCACTAAAGGGACATACAGGTGGTGAAAAAAATAGGAAAGGGAGCGAAAAATCTTTTTCTCTCTCAATGAACATTTGTTAATTTGTCAAACATTTACGTTTCCCAAGAATATTTTTCTTTCACTCAGAATACTTTCGTATTTCCAAGAGATTATTTTAATAATCTGCAAACATGAGCTCCGACTCTCATGAGAAGGATTTCGCCCGAAGGAATGACAGTCGTTTTCTTATTCTGCATCGGTTCATATGGATTATTTTTATATAGTTGATCTACATTATCGATCAGGAGATAAATCCTGATATCTCCTGATATAATGTGATTGATGCCTGTACTGATACTGTAGCTCTGTGGATTTTTGTTTAAGGCTGGTTAGGGGACCCCCACAAGAGCTTTCACACAATTCGAAAAAAAGTTTTGTTTCTTAATATGTGCTTTCAAACTTTTATTATTAGCAGTGCCAGTGTTGTCATATCCCGTTTTTGGCTTTGTGAAGAGTTTTCATAACTGTTCCTTTTTTTTGCAGGGATTCAGCTGTGGCAGATTCTCTTGTGAGTTCTCAACACAATAACACACATTGTTTACACAAACTGTACATGTTTTTCTGTGGATTTGTTCGTAAAACTCATTTTGAAGATCTCATTGTTGCACAGACCTGTGTGTGTTATTTTTTTGTCTAAAGTACTTCACCACAAGCATAGTAACTTTTGAGGTTTAGGGGTAGAGAATAAATACTATGATGAGGTCAGTGAAATACAACAGAGTCTATGTCACAATCCCATACAAAATCAAGCCTGTGTGTGTTTGTGAGTGGCACATGTGTCTGGATCTGGTTACTTCATTATGCTATTTTCAACCTTGTCGTCACTCCGAGTATTTAAAAGAGTGCGTGATAGTCCACCGGCTGCCACAGATCCTTCATAAACACTCTGTTAAGGACTTTTATTTACAACTGTGCAAACTGACAGGTTTTTCAAACATGATTCATAGCAACAGCATTGGTTTGTTTATGAGATCAGATCATCGACCAGGTTCACCACACTTGTGAGCATGTGTCCTGTCTGTTTTCTTATTGTGAGTCTGTGTTGTCTGTTTGTGTTGTGTATGTGTAGAACTCGCCCCTTGAAGTGGACGACGAGGGCTTTGTGATACGTGCAGACGTCAAGCAGAATGATATCCTTCCAAAGAATAAATACAGAGAGTGTATATGTGTGTATGTGTGGTGGGGTCTACAGGTCTGCCCAGTGCCAGAAGTGCCAGATGACAATTTCTCTTAAACAAACTTCTGATAAAGATCTGGTGACTTGCTGAGATTCCTTCGAACGTTAAGTTCCCCATCAGTTGTATTTTAGGATGTGAAACTTAAATGTTTTTCTAAATAGGACAGATATTTCTGGACTTCCCTGTGGTGTTTCATTGTCTATAAACTACTGTTCAGACTTCTTGTCTGTTTGCATTTCTCGTTATTTGTTTACACTTTTATTTGTGGATGCTCTGTTGTCATAATTTGCTCCTTAACTTGCTTTCTACGTTGTGCTGCTGAGGTCAAGGACGGCAATTTTTACTCCAGTGACTCGGACTTCGATGACGAGGAACCCAAGAAATTTCACATTCAGATCCGGCCGGTCGCCACTAGTAGCCGTAGCAACTCGGCAGCCAATGAGCAGGAGCTGAAGGCTACGGTGGGGGCGTTGACGTTGCCCCCTAACAGAGCGGTAAGAGACCATAGTATCATGTGACTGATGCTTCAGGTGCATTAAAAAGATCTATTTAACCTTAGGTAGCTATTTATTTGACATAATGTGTATTATTTAAATGACTCATGTATGCTAGAACCATATCGACTTCAAATGTATTTAACAGATGCCCCTTTTATTCTCCTCATTGTACAGGTGTCAGTTAAGAAACAGCTCTCACGTAAGTTGAGTTTTTATCTCTTGAAGTCCCTATTTTCTGCCTTTAAGAGAAAATGGTATTTTACATGACTGATGTCTTTTGTACTATTTACATAATTGTTTAGCGATGGAGAATAAGGAGAGTTAGAGATGTCAATCATTTGAACCTGTCAGGCACTAAGCAGGGCATCTTTTTTGACAATATTTGTCTCTAAGTTTTTGTTTTTCATGTGTTGTTGTTCTTCTGCCATAGGAAACTCAAGTTCAGCTGGTCGGTCTGAAGGTGAAGGAGAAAGTGTTTCTCAGAGAGGTCGGTTGGCCTCTGCAGAACGACTGTATTCTACAGCTTCAGTTACCAAACAGATCATGAATTTTTTAGTGTTCATACATTGTTCATGTGATATTGTCACCCTGCAGTCTCAAATGGCCACATACACACAGAGATTGTCCCATCTCCTCCTCTGTTCACATTGATAGAAGGCATTATTCCACAAACAAAGCTCCATCTGACGCCTTAATCACAGCAATCTGCCACCGGGCTGACCTGGCATCAGAGTCATACATCATAAGCGCACTGTCATTATTGCTTTTGATTGACATACTGATCTCAGGTCTGCTGGATGGCAGATTGCTGCAATTACAGCCTCAGACGGGGCTCTATTTCCGTATCACAGGATTAAACAATAACAGAAAAATTGGAAATAATTTGCCAAGTCTGTGTGGTTTGATGAAAATGATTTTGGGCTGTTGTCTCTATGACTATTACTCATCCCTTTAGTCACATAGTGGAGTAGTTGCCTCACAAGGATTTAGGACAATAGGATGTGGTTTGATTATATAATGTAATGTTGATATTGATAATCAGTATTAATATAAATTGTCTATTTAATTATGTCTTCAGCTTTGTTAAACATGTAGTATGTCGAATCATACTATGACCATTGACCTCTTGATGTATATGATGTAATTCTGTGTTGTTTTGTAGATGGAGAACAGGAGAGTCTGCGCAGATCCACTTCTAGCCCAGATCACAGCAGGTACAATATAGTCGCAGGCGAAAAGTAATGTATGAAATACAGGGACAGAAAAAAAGAGACCATTTCAAAATGTACCATTTTAAGGTGTGTTTAGGAAAAGTAATCAGTTTGGTTTAATTCTGTGAACTACTAACAATATTCCTCCCAAATACGAATATAAAAATATTGTTTCTATCTGCAGAAAATGAACACAGCGAAACTGGTCAAAATAAGAGAAATTATGCTCTTTGTTCAAACCTTAAGTACTGCAAAGAAAACAAGTTCATGTTCACTTTAAAGCAATACAATAGTAATATCTGTACAAGTATTTAGGAAAAGTTCAAAATAAATGATGTGATCGTTATATCATAGTTTTCATCTGTCTTGTCATGCTGTCAGTCTTTCACACTGCTGTTGTATGACTCTGTCACTCCTGAGGTTAAATTTTTTTGGAAATTCAACAGAAACTGGACTGGAATGACCACAATACATCTAGAAATGCTGATTAAATTATAAATGTAAAATGGTCTCTTCATGTTTTCCGCTGCTGTATATAAGACATATGGTAGTGTAACAAAATACAAGCACATTAATCGGACTGTGAAAAAAAAACAGGAGTGCCTTCAAGTCACCCAATGGCAATGTTAAAGATTGAGAGAATTTAAAAAGGCACAAACCTGTGATTAAAATGTGTTGTATTTTGAATTACCGGGTTTTTGTATTTTGTCATTTTGAACTTTTCCTAAATTCCATATAAAAACATCTATATTGTGATGTTTAAAAATGAATAAGAACCTTTTTTGCAGTATTAAAGGTCTAAAAAACATTGCTTTGCATTTTTTGATATTTTGTTTTAATTTTCTGCAACAAAAAAATTCTGGTGGAAAATGTTGATCACACAATCAAACAAAAATTATAATTTTAGTATAACACATACCTTAAAATAGATTGATTGATAATTGAGCGGTCTCTTAATTTTTTGTGGCTGTATATTGTATATTTTGTGTTTCCCCAAAGCACATCTCCCAATAATGACATAGAAAGTTCAGACATGAAACTGTAGATGGCGCAGTCCTAAATTCTAAACCAATCTGACATAGTAACTTTACTACATGGCGCAGCTGATTGGTTCCTTCTGTATCAGCGGCCAATGAGCTTGCTGCTCTACGTTTAAATCTCTGTTAGCTATTGTACTAGCAGTGCAGCGCGTTTCAGAAACCCTCCTCCTTCCCCAACTCCACCTGTATTGGTCTGCTACAAGGAGATCACACAAGCTATGCGGGGTTTATTCATATATGTTATATGTGCAGCAGCAGCCTTCCTTATATGCACACAGCAGCAGTCTCCGTACTTGCTCCGCCGCATCAGCAGGATAGCAGATCTATTCCGCCAAGACCAAATAAATTTACATGTCATGTACACTACCATGCTTAAACTCGCAGAGTTGTCATGACAGAACTGTATTCACTGGTTTTCTGTATCACTTCATCTCTTCAGGTTGAGCTCAATAGCCTCCGGTTCTGACGCTCTGTTTGGACCTCCTCTGGAATCTGCCTTTAAATCTCACAGTTTTGCTGGCCGAGAGCAACTTCAGAAAGCCTTCACTGCATCTGAATGTAAGTCCCTGTAACCACACCACCCCCAGACTTATTACAGTGTTAGATGTGAACCGACAAAACAAGCAATTCCTTTACAGCTTTTTTAAAACGAATAATTAAAGCTTTCAATGAACCTAAGTGTGCATTGCATTAGTCTAAGGATTAATCACCTTCCTTTCCGGATCTGTTTATGTTGGCACTGAAGCATGAATTAGTCAACTAAAGACAAAAGGACTAATTGAAGGATAAATTGTCTTAGGGACTTAATAGACTTCAATTATTTTCTTCCAGATGCTGCATTCTCCTCTGATTCATCCTCTCCTGAGAATGTTGAGGATTCTGGGCTGGATTCACCGTCCCATCAGCCTCTTGGGGTGTCCCCAGAACCCACTGGTTGGGCAGCATGGCCCCCGGCTCAGTCTAAAGACTCTGTACAGTTGGGTCGATCTTCGGACCCCTTCCTAGCCGCATTCCACGACCCCAAGCCCGGCCGCTCTCCTCTACCACAGGCCAATCCGGCCAATGCCTGGTCTTCTAATCTACGCTCCCCACGTGCCCCACCCGACATCGAGCCCACCACCTTCAGCTTCCCGGCCTTCTCCCACAGCCTGCCGTCTTCTGATTTGGAACCGTCAGTATGGAGTTGTAAACACATCCCTCCAGAAGACCCCTTTCTGGCTGCCTTTGAGCGGTCGACCTCCAAGGACAACATCCCTCTCTCTGATGCTTGGGCCCCGCCTCTGTCCACCAGGGACGGCATCGAGGTCCGAGTAGACCCCTTTTCCAACACTAAAACTCTTCCTCCACCATCTTCAAAATCATCCACCCGCAAGGACAGAGAGAGGAAAAGAGATCGTAGTGTTCCGCCTTCCGAGTCCCAAGAGGATCCTTTCGCTATTACTATGATTGGCAGCCCAACGCATCAGTCGTCTCTAGCAGCGCAGGTCGCCGCACAAGGTAGGGTGAATGGAAATAGGCCGACGCCCAGTCCAAACCCCGCCCCCAGTTCTCATCCCAAGAAAGAGCTGGTGCATTGGAACTCTGTACATAACCCATTTAGCGAAGGAACTCCCAACAATACAGTCACGCAAGAGCTCAGGAAACAAAGATCATTTAATGATGAGCCTCGAAGGAACGGACCACCGCTCACACGGCATTCTGGGCCACAGGAGGACCTCTGCTTTTCTACAGACAAAGACCAGAACTGCGTGGATTTTAACACACAACCAGGTATAAACTGGTGTGGCTTTTTAATGGATGATGGGACTAATGATATTTAAGGAAGATGTTTGAATTCTCTCTTTTTCTTTCAGTCTCCAAGCATGGTTTCAGGCAGGACAGCAGTGAGCGTCTGGTGTTGGCTCCGCCCCGCTCCGTTCAGTCCAAGCGCTCCTCGGGCAGACTGAGTGGCTGTGAGCGGGTAAATGTTCCACAGACCTCATTATACAACCCGTCCAGCGAGCAACACTTGAGTGTCTTTACATTCACAAAAATAAAGCCCTTCATCAGCAGACTCTTTGTTTTTAATCTTGTTTTATGGGATGTGGTTTCTCTTGACTTCAGTTCTAAATTAACAGCACTATTGAGATCTCACTTTAAGAGCTAGTTGCTTTACACCAAAAAAGTTAAAATATTGTTACAAGACAAGGAGAAAATTGTTTCAGCCACAGAAGCAATTTCATCCACTTGTTTTCCATCATTTTAAGTTGAAAGAAAAAAAAAGAAGCCGGTATTCAGATTTTTGTTGTTTTATTTTTAACATTAAGGGTAGAATAGTTTTGTTTTTAGTTTTATTGTAGTTTTGTTAGTATTTTGAATTGTTGTTGTTATATTTTTTGCGTTTAAGTAATTTAATTGTTTGCTGTTGTCATTGTGTTAATTATTGTTTTTAATATTGCTGTATAGGTTTAGTTAAAATTAAATTAAGAACTAAACAAAAACTAAAATGAAAATAATCATTTTAATAGTTTTGATTTAGTCAACTATAATAATCGATTTTAACAGTTGTGTGTAAGTATCTACTGTTTTGTTATTAGTCACATGTTGCACAGTCAACATAAAATTCGCAAACCCATTTAATATTATATTGTTAATCTATAATATTATATTATTTTAGATTATAATTATATATAACTTTTAACCAGTTAAATTAAAAAGGTTTTAGATTACAAAATAATTATTGTATTTTAAACACATACCTGCCTTGTATTTGAGGAATGTTACTTTTTTATTTGTCATCATTTTGCAGAAGTACAGCAACTTTGACCTTTGACCTCTGTGTCTTAGTCTAGATCACTGTGCTCATCTCCGCTGCCTGATCCCAGTCCTTCACTCACCTCCTCATCATCTTCTAGCCCTAGCGAGTGGGGAGTGCAGAACCGTGTTCCCAGTCCAGCCCGAGGTGATTCTGTCATCCATAACACGCACGCTATAAAAATCCATGGAGATTCTGTAAATACAAATCCTAATTGAATGTTAATATTGATACTTTTACTTGTGTGACCTTGCAGGTTTGTCTCGAGGGCCCAGTCCCATTTCTCTGAGCACTCAGGAATCATTGCCCGTAGCCGCAGCCATCACAGAGTACATCAATGCTTACTTCAAAGGAGGAGAACACAACCGGTCAGTCTTTGGATTTCAAGGGAAAGCTCTTGATAAAGCCAGAACAACACATATACGCTTGTGTTTAGAACTGCAGATCACCCGAAGCTCCCGCCCTGCTCTTGCTTCAAGTGACTTGGTGTTCATTGTTTTCATTGAATTCCAACTGTTCACTTGTGTATGTTTCAGCTGTCTTGTTAAGATCACCGGTGACCTCACCATGTCATTTCCTGCTGGGATCACCCGCATTTTCAACGCCAACCCAAACGCACCTGTGCTTAGCTTTCGATTGGTCAACATCTCTCGAGTGGACCACTTCTTACCCAATCAAAAGTTACTTTACAGGTATGATGGCGTCTAGCACACACTTTTAACCGTATCGTTATTTTACATTGCATGCTTTATTTATTTATCATTATCATATTTATCAAACTAATGAAAGAGCCTGAATAATGGTAATGGACATCACCTTCATTTTTGTCTTTGTACCTGCAGTGATCCATCACAGAGTGACCCAGACTCTAAAGATTTCTGGTTCAACATGCAGGCCTTAACGCTTCATCTGCAGAGAGAGGCGGAGCTCAACCCACAGGCCTCTTATTACAATGTGGCTTTGCTCAAATACCAGGTCAGTCACCACAAACCCTAATAATACTTGAATGGCAACTGAATCTGGTTTAATGATGTTTTTTATACTTAAACCTACAGTTTACTCAAAACAGATTTTTAAAGCAGTAAATCACTCCCGAGATGCATTAGCCTCACATTGACGCTTTGTCTGGTAATAATTTGATGTATATGGTATGTTACAGGCATCCTCTCAGGATCCGGGTCGTGCCCCCCTGTTGCTGTCTGCTGAGTGTCAGCGCAGTGGAACGGTCACCCGTGTGTCTCTGGATTACCACTGCTGCCCTGCAACCGCCCCTGCCACCCAGCTGACCTCCGTACAAGTGCTGCTGCCCCTCGATCACACTGCCACCGACCTGCAGTGCAAGCCTCCCGCATCCTGGTGAGAAACAAGTGTGCACATGGGCTTTGGTGTGGATTAATTACATTTATAATATGATTTTGAGTTACCATTAAATAACGGGATGGGTGGGTACTCATGAAAGAGAGAAATGAAGACCTGTTTTCTGTCACAGGAACGCTGAAGAAAGACGACTTTTATGGAAGATACCCAACCTTTCTCCGACCAATCACAGCAAAGGTTATAAGCATCAACAGCTGTTCTTTTTTACCCCTCTCTCTTACTAAGTGCTTGAATCGAAGAGTATTGTAGATTGGAAATAATGAATAGTCCCAAAATATTGCATTTTATGTACTTCCAGTCATTTTCTATATAAAGTGTAGTGGAGGTTTTAGATTGCTGTGTGAACAAGAGATGTTTTCTGCTGTAGTGGGTGGAAGAGGAGTTGCTCAGAGCAAGAGGCCAAGAAGCAAATACATAGACCAGAGACCATCAGAGCATCATGGGAGATTTTTTGAATTTAGATCATTTTGGAAGTTACTAAATGTTTTAGTTCCAAACTTCTTACATATGTCATAGGCGTCTCGGAGACCATATCAAGAGAAAAGAACAAGAGTCTTTCTTAAATCAAAGAGCAGCTAATGACACTGTTATTTATGTTTGGGTCTCAGGATCTGGCACATTGTGCGCCAGTTGGCAGTGCCTTGAGGTGCCCCGGGGTCCTCCCCCAAGCCTGGCTGTTCAGTTTGTTGGATCTGGGACATCTCTCTCAGGCATGAATGTTGAGCTGGTGGGCAGCCGGTACCGCATGTCCCTGGTGAAGAAGAGGTTTGCAACAGGTGAGACCTAGTTTTTTTTTGCACCCTTGATGACTTCTTGAAACCTAATCACAGGGTGAAAACATATTTTGATAGATTTTTGTTGCTTTCATGTTCATCTAATCACAGAAAATGTCGTACTGAATATGTTGAATTATATTACATGAACAAATGTGCTGGTGCATAGCCCTTGGCCCAACTTGCAACCTTGGTCGAATGCTTACAGTGCTGTAATGCTCTGCAGTTGGTAAAATGTAGTTTCTTTGCATGTTGCAGAAGTCATGATCTAAAAGGTTGTTTTTGCAACATGCTCTTAAATAATTAAGAAATCATATTTTTCTCACTTTTTTTAGGAAAGTACATGGCTGGATGTTCTTTGTGAGTGAGGTGATGGTGCCCGGTCTGGTACCACATGCACAATGTTTGCACTTTTTTCAACCCCCTGAGCTACAATTCATATTGTCCACAAGTGGGACCTGTGAAGGAAATGGACAATACCCACTCTAGGAACCATGCACTGGAACTGGGGACCACAACCAGCTTGAGATCTGGGATTTCCTGGTCTACAGATGATTATCCATGAATCTGTTCTCTTATCTGTATATACTGTGTGGTCTGTGCACCTTTTTGAAGTTTATAAATTGGATGTAAATTTGTCACTTTGGTTCAAATTTGTGAACGAAAAAATATATATATACAAGTATGTAAAAAAATGATTTACATAAAGAAAAAATGGACTCATGTTGTGCATTCAAGGAGGATTTAATATGAAAACCGTGTATTTGTGTGACTTCTAAGTTTCTTAATAGGAAATGATTCATTACACAGAAAAACAAAGCATCACACAAAAGTGGTTTACATAAATTTATTACACTTTTACCAGTACAAAATACAGTCCAACTAAGCGGTTGAGGCTAAATAAAGACACAAAAATAAGGTATCAATATAGTAGTGAGAAGAATTGCATCTACCTCCATAAAAATATTCCTTAGCCAGAAGCTGTAAAACGGCATTACAAAAGAAAACTAGAAACCACAAAGTTCCCATCCCAAAAGCACACGAAAGGCAACAAACGTGACAGGCGTTAGAATACAGAGCCTGAAACTCACGACCAACCACGGTGAGAGAACATCAGCCAATCACTTCTCAGAACACACAAAACAGCAAATTGAAAGGAAAATTCTCTTTGTAAATAGCAGAGAGGGGTGTGTAGGGTGCCCGTTACGGGCCGCTACCAGGCACCGGTTAAGATTACATCTGGGTTCAGCACAACATTGGAAATCAAACGATTACAAACATAAAAACGACATCTTTAGAAAATATTTCCAGCTTTACATCGGTCAGTTGGGCACATCAACAGCTTCCCATCTAAAGCATTACAATTAAATCAACAGATCAGATGTACAGCACCAAGTGATGAGGAGTTTCTGTAAGTATCTGCATATTTTCTGTTACTGCATGTATCTATTTTGGGTTTTCTAAATCATCTAGAAAAAGCGAGATGTGAGGGTTCATAGAATTATAATGTGTCACCCATATGTTTTTTGCTATTACATATACACAATATCTACTTCAGTCTGTTATGCAAAGGAAGGTTTTAATCTTTATAAAAAGAGGCTATGTAAAAAGCTCAGGTAGGCCTACATATGTTTAATTTAATAAAAATTACACAAAATATTCACATAACCGGGTGAATGCACACTCACTTCCAGTTACATTAGAAGGCCTTGTATAAAGACACACACGCACACACAGGTACTTTCAATATATTCACAAATCATCTAGGTGTCTTTATAACCACTGCAAACAACTAAGAACTTCTACAAAACTAAACCAAAGTTTTACAAACCATATTTGGTGAGATCTGCACTACTTGGTGTCTAGGAATATGGCTCTACCAGAGTAATAACCGTCAACACATTAGGCGTATGTACATCCTGAAGCTTGACATTGGGATGCTCTTCAATAGTGATTTACAAAACATTACAGTTAGACATTGAGGAGTAAAAACTGTTGAGGTATAGACTAGTCATCTCATATGGCCAGGGCTTTATATCTACAAAACTGCAAGGATTAAGTGTCGACCCTCCATGTCATCATGGAAAGGCATTTGCATGTGCAGCAGGTTTGGGCGGAACGCTGCGGTGCAGCTGAGTGGGCGGCTTTGGGTCAGCGGGGTTGCATCTAAGCCTGAAGAGCCGCAGGTAACGGCCGAGGCCGAAAGTCTTTAAGGGCACGACTAAAAATGAGGCCATCTTTAAAAGGTGCTTTAGACATCTGAGGTTCTGAGACGATACATTCATTCTGCGGTTAGAGGCACGGCCGAGAAAACGACAGAACGAGAGATAGAGACGAAAATAGAGATAGGTCTGCTCTAGTGTTTCTAAGGCACTGAATGAAGACTATGGCACGTCAACAAAAAGGAAAAACATTACAAAACGAACAAGTTCTTTATTCACAGTCGCAGGAAACCTAACGGGGAGAGCGAGAAAGAGAGAGACAAACTGACGTACCCTCAAGATAAACCAAAACCTCACATAGTGTTAGTTTGGCCCAAGCAGCCCTACATTCACTGCTGAGAATACACACACATAAGCAGCCGGCTCTGGGCTGGCATGAGGCTCTTAGATCTCCTGCAGAGAGTGATTGATCTCGATTCTCTCTCTCTTCACTGCTGGCTCGCTCATGCTTCTCGACATATCTCCATCACTTCCCAGATCATCTGAGAATGATGCGTCTAGGTAAAGAAAGAATATGGGAATAAAGGAATATGAGAACATGGAGCAGAAAAACCTTGAAAATTTGAAACTTGTGTTTGGTAACTTTTCAAATCTGTTACCTTTCTCCATAATTGATGGCATCATTGTGCTGAGGTCACTGAACTGAAATATAAACAAAGAAAACTGTTAAAATTGGCAGTGACGTGGTGGGTCTTGTGGTGGGCACTATTCAATATTTATGGAAATTATTAACGCAAAATGTTGTAGTAATTTACAACTATTTATTTCAGTGTCAAAGAGAAAAAGAGAAATAATGCAAAAAGTTTTAAAAATGCGAAGAAAATATTCTCTTTTTTGCAAATAAATGCAAATAGAAACAATTTTTATATTAGAAATTTGGGAGAAATATTGTTAGGGAGTTCACAGAATTGAACAAAAATTATAATTTTACCTGTAAATAGTAAATTCAGAAAAAGTGAAAATAATTTTGAAATGGTCTATTAATTTTTTTCCACAGCTGTATACACACTGTCGCAGTGTGACACTGTCCCCCCTCCCCTGTCGACCTGCGATGAATCTCTCCGTCCAATAAGATTTGAGTTTAGTGCACAAATTTAATACACTAGCTAGTATAAAAAATATGTTTTAAAAGTGTTTCCAAAATGTCAAAAGAGGCTAAAGTCCTTGATACACTAAACTCTTTCACAGGCTAAATCTGTGACAGCTGTTATTAAATTATTAATGTGTGAAGGTCTGAAATATGAAACGGAATCAAGCAGCCTGATCTTCTCACCTCCCCCATGACAGCGATGGGCGTCTCTCCGGTTGCCTGGGCGACACGGTGCTCCACCAAATAGAACATGTATTCATCATAGAGCAGACGGATGAGGTGGAAGGAGCCAAAGCTGGCGGCCGAGCGCAGAGTCAGATCTCTGATCACCATGGAGCTGTAACCAGGGCAACGGGAGAATTTCATCATACTAAACTATAACACTATCACACATCAAATTAGCCACGAATTAAAAGCACAGGCGAAGAAATGTGCCTCTTCTTACTATTAACACTCTTATAAGATCAATTACTGCTAAGCTTTGTGTTTATAAAAAGTTCAACATCTTACCATAATTGAGGGACAACTTAAGATACATTATGCTGGTAGGGTAAACTTTACTTTACCTGTAGAAAGACCATTTGAGGAGGAACTGGCGGGCGGCGCGGGGGAAGCTGGGACTGCCTTCAAAAGGTTTTAGCACCTGGTTGACGACATTCTCTAGCCAGGTGGCCCACTGATCCAGAGAGCTCTGCTGCTGTAGGGTCACTTTAAAATCTTGCTCTAAACGCTGGACGACGCTCTCGTCGCACTGACACACCCAGGACGCCTGCTCCTGTAACACAAAAACACACAGAGTGAGACGCGCACAACACACCGTGATGCATTTAAATCATTTTAGCACAGACACAAGTCAAAGAGACTCAGAGAGAGACGGACCTGAACGTTAGCAAAGTCCACTCGGTTGAGGTCGCTGAGCATCTGGTTGATCTGGGAGGTGTTCTGCAGGACGGCACGGGCCGCTTGCGCCAGGTGATTCAGAGAGGTGTACCTGCGCAAGGTCTGTGCAAACGCACACACTACTGCTGCCTACGCATACAAAGTAACAGAGTATTACATCAAATAATACTAATGCAGAGTATTAAATTACTCGAAAACAAAATTGCACAGATAAAGTCAGCATTATTGACTTCTTACCAATGCAAACCAACTGAAATGCAAATAACAATTTACAGTTATTACCCCTTTTTTCTAACTAGCATTTTTTATGTTTTTCATAATATATAATTTTCAATACTGTATTAATGGAAATATTATTGTATTATTATATTAAACATAATATTTTGTAACTTTTATAATATTATTTAATCATAATATTTGAATGCATTCTTTTTAATCATTGAAAACATTTCATATCATCAAAAACCTTTAAAACACTGTATTTTGTTAGATTTCGCTCGTATTATTTGTATTATAACATATTGTCTTTCAAGTATACACACACATTGTACCTTAGTGCGAACAATCTCCTGTGGAAAGTCACTCATGGCTGACGTTAACCAACTCTCCAAACTCTTTGCAAAGTTTCTGATAGCTTGAGTGAGTGTACCTGCGGGATCACATTTGTCATAAATAATGCTCATTCTTTCTGCTCACTATATCTGCAACACTGATCCAGGAACAGCTCACTGTAAGTGTATTCATATAATTACTAACTGGGAACAGGCCGCAGTACATCAGGGATGAGGATCTCCACCAGAGCCTGATACAGGATGTGATCGCAGCTTCTCATCCAATCTTTGATTGGTTCATATTTACAGAGAGAGATCAGCTTCTCTCTGGGGAAACCTCTGATGTCTTCCATATCCTCTTCACTGCAAAAAAACATTAAAAAAATGAATAAGAAATAAAATAATAAAATGTCCTATTTTTAAATTTCACGTGATTTAACATTTTTAGGTAATCTTATTTTTAAGAATATCTGGCACCTGTTGGGAATAGTAGTTCCCCCGTCACTAGATGGCGCTGTTGAATACCAAAAGGTCTCCCACAGCTTCTCTATGAGATGAAACTGCAAGTTCATCACAACATCAAGAGTCGCCTGACGAAGAAAAATAACCAAATTAAATATGATTACACACATCCAAACAGTTAAAGGTCTACTTACTCCAACAATTCCTCTTAAAACATTTATTAAAAGAGAAGGGTGGAGCTCTTGATGACTAATCTTGAGGACGCTCTCTAATGGCTTAAGATAACATTTGTGTGATGACGGTCTCCTTCAGTCTGAGCTAATACTTATTGAAGTGCCCTCTTGAAATTAAAATGTTAAACAACACAACCACATACATAAACTAAATAACATTCATCTTAAATTCAGTTTAAGGTTAAAAAATAAGCTTTAGCCAAACAAAAGGTGTTTATCTTAATTTAAGAGCAGAAGTGAAATGTGCGTTTGTGTGTGTGGTGCTAAACCGTCTCAAGAGTGATTCACACTTATATTTCAGATTCAGGATGAGGACACACACTATTGTATCCAGTTACACAGCGCCCTCCGCCCCTCGCTGGTCACATGCTATGTTTTGGCTTCCACAGCCAGGTCACCATGACAACCTTGTTTACCGTCACCCCGGCAACAGTTCAAACACAGCACTCCAAAACAAAAAAGAGAAAATCTCTTTCTCGACAAACAAGCGGTCTTACCTTCATCATAAAGAGGGAGAAAAGCACAAATGGGTTGCTTATAAACTTGCCTTTAAACCACAAAACTTCAAGAACAACTTCTTCTATGGTAATTTACACATTCTCTTATCACAACATAATGTGCAGAGACAGATATGACAGAGACAGACTTCCTCAAAAGTCGACACGTCAGATTTGTGACCTGTTGAGGGATTCATCATCGGCCAACTAAATGTTTTCCCAAAATAGTCTTACTACTGCAAACCCAACAGACCGTTTAGCATGACGTAAACAACTCTGATGCACGTCCTAATTTGGACACGTTTCCTTTACGTTTTTGAAAAGATTCACGTACACGTGACAGCGTTATCAAAACGGTTTGCATTCACATGGATCCAGGGAAACCGATAAAATCGTTGTAGTGGATGGCGATGTTGTTGCGTAAAGAAACATGAGGTTCCTTGGCACAGTTATAAGCCAAATATGCTTTTTAATACCGTTGGTGGACGTATATGTGTGTTTAAAGTCTGGCGAATGTAAATAGTGTGTCTTTGCTGGTCTTATTGGTGCAGCACATTTTTAGGGGAAATGTTAACGAATAGTCAAGCAGCGAGAGAGTTCACAGTACGGGAAGCCGCCATCTTGTTTTGGCTATGTTCATGCAACGGAGCGTGTAATACGCATGCGCGTGAAGTCATTGTCTTCATTGTAGTTTACAGTTAAAGAAACAGAGGCGTTTTCAAAAAATTGCACTTTGAGACCCGTTTTCAAAAGTTTGTTTTTTCAGTCGCCTAAAACGCCATTTCCGTGTAAACGGACAGCCAAAACGCATACATTGTTTTTGAGTTTTTTCGTGTAAACGGCCTCTTTGATTTGGGACTTAGTTAACAGTTTTTTAGTACAAATGGTGTGCGAATTGGGATGCAAGGTCAAACTTCCCCTTGTTATTGGTAGTAAAGCTAAAATGTAAGATTAAATCTGCCCATTTAGAGGGTCTGAGAAGAGCCAAATAATGAAGGCGGTGAGAAAAAACTGCAGCTAGCTACAGACGGACAGTCAAGATTCTACTAGTTAAGGTTAATTGTAAAGACTAAACAACCCTGAGAAATAAAAAAACGGAACAAAATACATGCGGTGGACAGAGAGGGCTAGAGAGAGACAGAGTGCATGAGATCACGGCAGCAATGATATCAAGACAGTAAGCTCTGAAATGAAGATGGGTCTGAATATTGAGAACTGTGGTGTAATGAGACCTGTTGCATTATGAAAGTAAAACTCAAGGAACGTGTCAAACCAGAAACTCTGTCGGCACAGAGAACGAGAAGGAAGATAAATACCGAGAAGAGCAGAGAGAGAGAGAGAGAGAGAAAGAGAAAGAGAGATTCATTGTACACAGCCTGACTGCACAAGCTTTGGATGAATTTGAATGGTTATTTCTCATGCCAAAAAAGCGCACTTAGATTGAAATTACAAGTTTTTCCATCTGCATTGAACCTCATCCTCTGCAGTTAAACTGCTCTGGCAACACGAATGTAGTGCTGTTTGTCCTGTCACTCTTAGTAGCTTGTTGAAAGTGAAGGTAAGACTGAGAAAAGACATGTATATGTCATATTTACTCAATTTTGGTAATAATTTATAAAGCATTTAGAATGAATATATAATAGAAGCTATATCAATGGAAAAAACATTTTAATGAATCATACAAATGTATGACTGGGATGTTTAACAAAAATAAATGAGCCATGGACAACAATGTGTGAGGTCCACTAGAGGACTCGCTGTGGTGTTTGTGGTCTGATCCTCTTTAGAAAAATCACACACAACAGAATGAAAGTTATAATGTCAATGTCAAATGACAAATTTCACTTTGACAGACCTAATAATATTTTGTGACAGAAAACTGTTTTACAGAAGGCTATGATTTATAAATGTTTTATAAATTAAGCTATAAATGTTAATGGTGTTTTGCTTATTTATCCCGTCACCTACTTGCACCCATGGTGGAAAATATGTGATAAATGGTTGTTTATCGCAAATTAAAGGGATCCTCTTCCCAAATGCAAATTCGGTCATATATTCCTAAAGCTATCAGGCCCTTATAAGTTTCGGTTTATCTTTGTAACATTAGGCTAGCCAGACTAAGTTTTTGTTTTCTAAACCTTTTGATAGAAGAACATAACCGTAGTGCCAGGCCTTAGGGGTTTCTCCTTAGGGGTCCACCTTTAGGCAGAAGCTCTGGTCCAGCACTGGAAAGTGGGTATGATTCATTTACATCTACATTTAGTCATTTAGCAGACGCTTTTATCCAAAGCGATTTACAAAGAGTTTAGGAAGCAATACGCGATATGTCATACAGGAGCAATAATACAGTAGGTGCCAATATAAAGTTACAGGTTTCAACAAAGTTCATCAATGTTTTATAGGAGCTTCTAGTGGAGTGATACAAATAAATGTGCAAAAGTGTGCAATACCTCACAGTGGATCCTGTAGTTGTTCTGCAGTTTTTTCACATCATTCAAGCAGATCGCCTCAGGCAAAGGACACGAGCCGAGATCAGGAGAGGGGAAGGGCGGTAGGACGTGGGACACATCTACCAAAATACACACAAACATACAATGTGAATAATTCTTAAAGTTAAAATGCAATTAAGAAGGATTGTAAACTAGAGGGTGGGAGTGTAGATAATTTGAATCTTTCCTAAGAGACCGGCTTAAAAAACACTATGCCACGGGAGGTTTTACCAATGTACTGCTGGTGATGCTGGCTCTGGGCGGCTACGCTCTGCTCTGGGGTGCCGGACAAGTGCTGGGAGCTGCTGTTCAGACTGTCTCCCATCCCATCCATCTTGTGCAAGGGCTTAAACCTGGACATAAAAGAAACGTCACAAAATTTACAAGTGGACTATTATTCACAACTGAGAGAAAGAGATATGGATCGAGAGGGAGATGAAGGCTAAGTATGCTGGGATTTATGTGACTGAAAAGAGAAGACGAAAAACTTTGAGAAGGAAGTGTGAATCAGTGAAGGAAATCCGTTACGCTCAAATCCAACAAATTATTTGGTGAAAAAAAACTTTGTCTGGATCTAAACGCGAGACACACTACCAGATGCTGATATAACTGTGACTTGACACTTTAAATACAAGTGGGAAACGAGAGAGAAGGTGTTCACCTCTGTTTCTGATGGACAGGCTGTTGTCTCATTGCCATGTACTGTGTGTCCTCCTGCATGCGGTTGAGAGGCGAGTCAGGCTTCAGACGAATGCCGTAATAATGGTATTTTGAGTTCCCCCTGAGACACACACACACACACAGAATGAGCCATTGCATTTTTATCCCATCAGCTCTATCCCGGCAACCCCAATCTCTGCATCCACACACCACAGTTTGAGACTGAATGTGATTTATTTCAGCCCATCACCTCATGATCATACTTTAAGTATTACAGCAGTGTTTTCAGCAGACCGAATAAACGTTCCTCTGTGCTGCTGTGACTAAATCTAGGAGTGATTGTGGTTGTAGCTCTGGCTGTAGTCTGACATTGTTTGTGGATTAAGTGGGGTTCTTGAGTTTGTAGCTATTTATCTGACCTGGTGCCAAGTCGGCGTGTGCGAAGACCCATGAACACCGAGCGGATGAGTTTGCCGAACGAGGCGGCGTTGACCGGATCCAGTTTCTGCTCCTGACAGTGTCTCAGGTAGTGGTTATACAGAGAGCTCCGCGGCAGACTCACTCCCTCAGCGGTCTCGTAGTTATCCAGTAACCACTGCAACTGCGCACAAAGATACAATAACCTCAAATGGACAATGATCTCAAACCAGATCATGAATACTACAGAAATAGTTGAAGTTTAAACAAAATAATCTTTATCATACATATTCGTATTTATTCTCATACATGCAAAAATGAAAATTCATTCAACATTTATTCAACCTAAAGTAAGACCTAAATAAGACATTTTGAAGAATGTTGGAAACCAAACAGTTTGGGGCCATTGACTGACATAGTAGTTTAATTTTCTTCTATGGTAGTCAATAGTGACCCAGAACTGATTGGTTACAAACGTTCTATCAAATATCTTTCTTTGTGTTCAGAATAACAATACAATGAATACAGGTTTGAAACAACTTGACGGCCGAGAAATTATGCTATCATTTAATTTTTTGGTTAAAACTGTTAAAGTGACAGTTCAACCAAGAATGAATATTCTGCCATTTATTCAAGCTCTGCATACCCGCCACTGTCTTCTGCAGAACACAAAATAAGACATTTTTGAAGGATATAGGGAATCGCTGTTGTGTCTATACAATAGAAGGGAATGGGTACCACCATTGTTTAGTTACTAACCTTTTTTAATATATTATTTTGTGTTCTGCAAAGGAAAGAAAGTCATATAGGTATGAAATGACAAGATGGTGAGTAAAGGATGACAGAATTTTCATTTTGGGTGAACTAACACTTTTACACAGTGTCTATATATCTATTCATGTTTCTTAATGATCATAATAGCCAAGATGTCTGAATATATGATCAAAAACACGAGTGGCATGACTGAAAAATGAATATTTTTTTTTTTTTTTAGATTTCTGCAGGGTTGGATTGTTTGGGCCAACCAATAACCGAGGTAAAAAAACACGAGAGAGGGAGTGTTAAATGGCTCTATTTGAAATGTGGGAGATATCTGCAGACTTTGAAGCAAAAACAACTAACAGCTAATATGTGAAGATTAAATTAGCCCCTCCACCGACACAAACATACACAGCAGCGTTACCTCAGGCTTTGTTAAGCCAATACAGCCCTCTTAAAAGGAGGATCATTGAACATTTTTAAATATTCATAACCGTGGGCTGAGGTGTCTGTCTTTATGCTGACCTATACAAATGTGCCGGTCTCAAGAGCTCTAAGCCACTTCAGGTTGTTAAACATCTAACACATTTCGACTAGGATCTGAAACCCCTGGCAAATTAGAACTAGCGAAACGAAACCTTTAATGTAAGGTTTGAGAGGTGTGCTTTAATGTTAAGTTGTGTGTATGTGTGTGTTTTGTGGAGGGGTGGAACATAAAGCAACGTCTTCTGATATTCAAATTCAGGGCCTTAAACTCTCATTAGCATCACACGAGCTGAAATACACACAAACACGTTCAGTCCCTTTCATGCTAACTGGATGTCTCTATAAGTGGTGTACATGTGAGTGGGGCAGTTTAACCCCAAATGGGCAGTTCTGATAAAAGCATGCTCGCATCAGCGGTGAAATGCAAAGCAAAAGAAGCAGGCAGGAGAAATAGGCTCTGTTACAGATTTTGTTCCCGATTCGAATCAAGTCCCCCCCCCGGTTTGACTTACATGGCTGTTGAGCAGGCTGCTTTTGTGAGTGGCAATCCCATCTGCCTTTTGAAGGTTTTCAATCGCCATTTCAAGCTGAGGAAAAGTAAGGGCATGCGAGACATGAAACGGGGGGACGACAAGAAAGAATGGAGGGGGTGGGATGTGTGGGGGGACAACAGAGGAGAACACACACACAAAAAAGAAAAGGAAATCAGTCTGTTAGCTGCAGCCGGATTTTGAGCATTTCTATTACAGTCTGTCAGTATTTGCAGCCACATTCATTACGAGTGGACAAAAAGCATGCAAATGTGAGGAACTCTAAGGGTAACGGCACTCTTCCTGTCTCGGCCTCATATATGGAAATGAACTGAGGTCACGCTACCCTCAAACACACCAGAACAACTCGCCAGGCGATTCGGAAATCGCACGGTTATAAACAGCGTGTTTATAAACATATCACCTGCACGGGAGAAGGATTTAAGTTTCCAATACTGGGCGCGGATTGGTTTCTCAGCACTGAGGTGAAACTTGTGGCCGAGATGAATTTCGATTTTCAAATACTGTCTATCTAAACTTGAAATAAAGTGAGGCTTAAAAAGATTAAAGGAATAAAAGAAGGCACTGGGAGACAGATTTGGCAGAGTGGCAAACTTAGAAAAAGACAGGGTGGAAGTAAAAAACTGGCATCCTTCCAAGTGTTTAAAAGGCTCCCGAGGGCTCTTGGCCAAATGGTAATGAGCCCCAGGGGTTGCTTTGTTTCGGAGGCCACTCAAGTGGCTGTGAAAACTGCTAAAACAAGGCAGAGCTGAATTATTTAGAGGCAGTTGCCTTCTCAAGCTCTATTACTGCCTCAGGACCACCTCATAAACTTCTATATGACTGATGATATGACCGACTACGTGACAGAGGCTATTAGTGTAGTATTGTACATATTTAAGTGACGCTCTGAAAAAAGTTGCAAAATATTGCTGTTTTAAAGGAATGTTTGAGGTTAAAAACATTCAGTATCGACCATTTTAGTGACATGTCGCTAGTATCTTACTAGTTTATTCGAAATGCATGTTAACTGTAAAGCACTTATAATGGAAGTCTATGGACAAAGCATTCCTATATGTGGAAAATGTGTGGCAACTAAGCTGTCTAAATAGTCCTGGAATGATTGCATCATTTGCATGTTATCATGGGATTTAGTGACTTCAAACAGCCATTATATGAGAAAACTGGATATAACTTAAAAAGTTTAGCAAGCATTTTCTACTCTTATTTGAGCAGTAAAAGTGGTGTGGTTATAAATTCAAAACAGATTTTTTTGCGCCATCGACATGAACTGTAATGACTATTTTTATTTCTTTTAAGAACTGAAGGATGAGAGCAATTTGTTTCTGTGGTGGCCATATTTCTGGAATTGCAGCTTTTCAAATACTCAAACTGTCACAAAATCTCACCCCCTCTCCCACATCACTTATGGACCAGTCTTACAATCTTTTAGTAGAGAGGACCGTACCATTGCGGATGAGGAGCGGGATGAGTGAGAAGAGTGGTGACGGCCGCTCTCCATTCCACCGTGGATCAGGTAAGCACTGCCGCTGGAAATGATTTGACTGCCACCTACGTCCATGGCAATGCCCACCATGCTGTGAGTGGGCACTCCGCTGGCGGACGAGACAACGGTGGTGACCTGTGTGCCCCCTGCCTGGGAGTCAAAGTAGGTGCTTCCGCTACCCTGTCCGTACAGCTGGGAGTCTGGGTTGTAAGAGTATGCAGTGCGACTAAAGGAAGACAGAAGAGAGTGTGCACGTGAGAGTCATGGATTCATGATTTTCAGAAACTTTTATCACAGATCCCACGTACTCACTTTTCAAGTCATTAAAAGAAATTAATAACTTCAGATTTTACCTACAAACCACTGTCAGATGTTTAATAATGTTGAACCATCAAATTAGAGAAAATAAAGATAAAATAAAATGAGCACCCATATCAATTACTTACATTGTTCCATTGGGATAGACCGCCTCTCCCCCCTCCACGTACTGCACCTGGGACTGGTACACGTGCTGGACCTGTTGTACCTTCAAAAACACACAGGAACACACATATGAAGATCAGAAGCAAAAAGCACTGCGTCACGTCTGACGTGTGCCAATATAAATTCTGCAAGCGAAGTGAGGTTCTACATTCAGATTGCAGGCAGCAGAGGGCAGTGAACACAAAGATTCACCTCGACAATGAGAGACACCCCTTCACGCCGGAAAAGCAGTAATTAGCGTGTTAGTCGCGACAGCTCAGGCATGGCGTGCATGAGAGTGAAGCGTGTCTGTGTTTTTCGGGGCTCGGACAGTATGTTGTTGATTTAACAGAGCTGGTGATGCAGGGACAAAGACAGCCGAGAGAGTGACAGAGATATGAAAAGGGGAAAGAGATAAGCCGGAATTGTTGCCGGTCATCGGGGTGTGCAGTGATTGGCTGTCCTGTGTGTGTGTGTGTACCTGCTGAGGGACCTGTTGAACTCTAGGCACGGGCAGCTGCTGCGCCTGAGCACCCTTCTGGGCAGAACCAGTGGTCTGAACTAACACACGCTGCAGGTGAGGGACACACATACACACAAACTTGAGAATTAAGAGACTCTAATTCTTGAAAGGTCCCTTGAAAGGAGAAGCGTAACTTTTCTGGAGTTTGAAATTCTTCTTTATCAGTATAATTTGGCGGCCAGGCAATCACTTGTATTTCTCAACTGTGGTGTCTGCTTAATGAAAAAATGTAAGTGTAATTGTTCACCCGGAAATATTCTGTCATCATTTATTACACCTCATGTGGTTCAAAACCTGTATATGACTGTTATCCGTGAAACACCAAAGAAGATATTTTAACAAATATATTTGACAATATTAAAAGCCCCCGCCCTTCTACTCACAAAACCTCAACATTTCTACCCAATAAAATATTTTAGAGATTAATGTTGACTGTAAAAACGTTTATTAGCTATAAAAATGGCCAAATAATATATATATATATATATATATATATATATATCTTTTTTATGTATTTCAATGCTAATTTTAAAATAATGATCACCTTGATGCCCCTCTCGAAGTCAGCTGGGGCCCCCTTATGGGCCCCGCCCCCCTGTTGACAACCACTGGATACGCCTATAGAAACCATGTTTAATCTCTCCAGACTGGCACCTCAAATGTTCTTCTGTGTGTGTGTGACAACCGAAATGTAATCTATACATAGAGCATGAATTGCAACGAAAACATCATGGCTTAAAGTATTCTACCGGTTTCAGTCAGAAGAAATATGATGTAATACTCAAAACATGAACCTAAATAATATAAAGATGGGTTTCTTTGAATGTGTGGTTGATCCAAACCCAACATTTCCCTCCCAGCTCGGCTCAACGTCGCCGCTAATCATTTCAATCGGCTCTGACAGCTGAAGGGTGTGGGTGAGGAGAGATCTTTCATCACTTCAGATGGATCCAGCGTTTACTGAAGTCATCTTTACCGAGATTCAGACTGATGAGAGATGTGCTACACTAAAGCTCTGCCTTTCTTCAAGGTGGCGGAGGTTTCATAACAATTATTATCTGCCTTGTTGTTTTAGGATGTGTGATAGCGTGTCATGCAGAACACATTTACCTGTTGTGATGGGGGAACGGGCTGAACCACAGGCGCCTGGGCTGAGGTGGACGTCCTTAGTGCCACAGTGGACGCCGTCTCTGAGCCGCCCTCTGACCGCTGCATGTTTCTCCTAAGAAAAAATTGAAAGACAATAAAACACTACACCTTAAATTTAAATGCTAGGTATAATAAATAAAACATCTTTATAATAATGCAAATAGGGATGCAGCTAGGGTTGCATAATGGAATCGTAGATGCATCAAGTTGCTAGAGGGATCAAAGCGGCTCACTGAAACACTCTGCACATTGGCCAGCCATCATCAATGTGCCTTTTCACACAAGCCTCTACTACAGGACCAGGAAAAGCTCGAACCAGCCAAGACAGACCAAGCCACCCACAGCCCCAGCAGGCCACTCATCTATGAACTATATTATGTGGAAATGAACAAAGGAGACATTAACAATCGTATCACAACCACGGTTCGGCTCCTACCGGCCGGGAGGGGATTCAGTTAAAGTGTTGAGCCGAAAAGTTTGACACTGTCGTCAAGAACACAGTTCAACTCATCCGAGCCATGATGCAATATAAAAGAGGAGGGCAACACAAATGGAGACCAGGCGGCCTCTTATGGAACAAGAGAAAAACTAAACGGAACAAGAGGAGACAGCAAAGGACTTTGGAAAGAGTTAAGGGGTGGAAAAACAACGCCCCCCCACACCTGAAAAAAACTGAAAAACTAAAACGGCAATGAGGCTGGTCCCCCCCGCCAGGATACTGATGATCTCCAGCAGTTGTTTGGAATGAACTCCGTC
Source organism: Triplophysa dalaica (assembly GCF_015846415.1). Taxonomy (NCBI): domain Eukaryota; kingdom Metazoa; phylum Chordata; class Actinopteri; order Cypriniformes; family Nemacheilidae; genus Triplophysa; species Triplophysa dalaica. Next base: position 7,062,323 of record NC_079559.1, read on the forward strand.
TCTAGGGGCTCCAATAATACAGCTGATATGAGGAAATTCCTCAATGCTTTGTAAACGTTTGTCGGTTGCTATGGTGAGGGATCCATGGCAACCATCCCTAACTCTACCACCCTAACCTCCCCCCACCCCTTGCTCTATTCTTTTTTAAGCGCTCGCACAGGAACTCTGTAGTGGCGGAGAGACAGACAGACTCAGAAACATGGAAAAAGAGCTAAGGGAGGCCTGTCGATCTGTGTACATCTAAATAAGCTCTTAACCTGCCTGACAGCGACACAGATCTTTCGTTCCACATTTCAAAAGCAATTGGCAGAGCGTGCAACAGGTCCCAGATCAGAGGTTAGAATGCGTACTCGCATCGATCCTGAGGGCTGTCAAGAGAGAAGTCTGATCAGAGAGCTCATGCGTTTTCATGACAGTTGTTGAAGTTTACAATGGAGGAAAGCACAACAAGCGATACGCTTAACATGCACGATTTCATCTGAGGGAAACACGGATGATAATTACAAGCACTCAAAGTTTTCCACTGGGAGCGAAAGAATAAAGAAAAGCGGCTAATTGTGTTTCTGAGATTAGTAATGTGAAATAATAAATTCTCAAGTGGAAAGCTGAATTCAAAGGTAAATTAATTGAAGCTGAATAAGGACGAATAGAACTGTCTACAGCGTCTTAAATAAAAGAAGTGGATGAAGATGAATTAAGTAGGGATGCGTGATAAATTATCAGCATTGGCCGATAAATGGTCATTTTTAATGTTATAGATACAAACATATCAAAACATTATACGATTTAAACCGATATATTATAGCCGATAAATCATAAATAATTTCCTCTGGTTAAACTTTTTCAGCTTTTAAGAACATTTTTCTGGAAGAACATCTATAATTTGTTTATTAAATATACCAGAAAAGCTTGAAGGTTAAAGAACCGTTAACAAGTGTAAAGTAGGCTTGGTACGTGATTTTCAGGGGAAAAAGAGAGGTTCTCTTCTTTTCCGCTGTGAATGTTTAAAAATAAAAGCAATTGTCCACTTTTTGCCTTGTGTTTCAGTCTCAGGGAATTTTATATTAATATTTAGATACTGTATATCGGCCAATATATCGGTTTCCAAAGAATTGGTGCATCCCTAGAGTTTTGTAAAGTTTGAGCTCTGGGTGTATTTATAAAATAACAAAAATGTGCATAAAAAAATAAAGCAGCAATAGGATGAAATGCTCTAGAAGAACAGTACAATTCAATTTCATATACGAACAAAATTACATTTCCATAATTTTTCATTCTTTTCTGATGACATCTAACGCAAGAAAGGTTATATATCATTATCATAAATTTCATTAAATGCCTTTTAAATATTTTATAAGGTAAATATCATTTTTAGATGACACTCCAAAATCTAGAAATGTATTAAATATAAAGTATAAAAATGCAAAGAAATTTTAATTGCCTTTGCAAGCTAAAAATTCACTGATATCTGCTTTCTATCATTTTTTTTGTTCATGAAGCCAAGACATCAAAATTTGTCTTTTTCATTATTGTGTCTTTTAAAGGAATACTTCACCCAATAATGACAATTTAATCAGCTTCAGGTTGTTCCAAATCTGTTTAAATTTCTTTGTTCTGATAAACACTTAGAAACATATTTGGAAGAATGCTTATAACAAACAGATTTTGCCCACCATTGACATTTTGAAGAATCTAGGACAGCGAACAGTTCTGAGGCACGTTTTGACTACCATTGTATTTATTCCTACTTTTGTAGTCAAGGGGGGGGGGGCAAAATCTGTCTTGTTATATATGCATTCTCCCAATTATCTTTCTAAGTGTTCATCAGAACAAAGAAAACGATAAAGATTTGGAACAACTTGAAGGTGCGTAAATAATGACAGAGTTTTCATTTTTGGGTGAATTATCCGTTTAAACCATGTTTATAAGATAGTGTAATCCTCAACACTGACTGAATATACGGTAAATAAATAAACTGTGTGCTAAATCTTCAGTAATCACGGAGTCACATCCAATCAATCGACAGGGTTATTCAGGAAAAATCCAACTCTCTCGCATGAGCCATACTGTTTAAAAAAAATGAGTAATAACATCAATAAGTTTCATCAGAACTCTGAGAGTAAATACTAAGTGCGCGCTTTGATCTTTTAAAAGAAAGGAATTTGTCTGAGGGGTGTTGCATTGGATATAAATACGTTTGGTTGGCCCAGACGCAGTTATCTTTGGAGGCGAATCTTGCCTACCGCTATTATTCCTACTGTTAATATTCTTCACTGTAAGCCTTCAGGTGTTCCGAGAGAAATCAACTTCATCCTGTCAGTCAGCGTATTGTTGTCTAATGTAAAACTAAGATAAAGAAAAAGTGAATTAAGGGCAGTATTGGACAAGCGGTGTCACTTTCTGGACTTTACGTGAGCTTCTAGACAAGGTTAAAAGCCACACAAATTCCCCACCAGCAACTACGACCCGCATAAAGGCAGAAGAACAGCGGGAGCCCCGGCACTTTGGTGTGAAAAGCAAGAGAGGCCCGTCCTGAATAGGGTTGTGCTTTATTACAGTACAGCCCAGACTCCCTGCCGCACGACACAACCACTCACCTCAGCTAAACACAAATGAGCTATTAAAGACCGCCAAATCACAGCGGCGATTTCCTTCTGTTCTCATTAACCTTAGTTTGAAGGGAGTGAGATCGAAATCCTTCCTAGGCGTTAAACAACAAAGAAAACACAATGCCATACCTGTTAATGTGTTTAGTGTTGAGAAAAAGGTTTAGAGACATCTGTCAAAGACAGATCGAACTTTAACAGCGCTCTATCAGGGCAAAAGCACATGCAGATGTTCAATTAAAAACAGGAGCCCACAGTCTTGGCTCATGTTTGCACTGGCCCACATTGTTTGCAGAGCAACAACGGTTGCTAGTGGCAACACCGTCCACTCCCGTTTCCAGGAGCCTGTTGCTATGCAACCAACAGAATACTTCCCAAACCAAACAATGCCATCCCCCAAGTGATCCTTCTATCTCACATTAACCAGAAACTTAGAACAATAAATACATAAACTATTACTCCAACCCTGTAAGGGGGGACGGGGGGTTCAGGGACTTGGGAGGGGAAAACCATGTGCCTTCACAGCAAAACGTTTACAGACACTGTGCAGCTAAACTTTCTAACCTTTTCCTTTGGTATGTTTTTTACGTGGTCACGCTGACAGGGAATGTTAAAGCCATCAGAAAGGATATTAAGACAAAAAACGAATAAAGAAAAGTGACTCGACACTCCAAACACAACAATCACTTTGGAAACGAAGCTTTAAACTACTTTTCCAACTAGATAATCCAGACGGTCCTGACAGATTTGCAGCTTGAAAATACACTCCGATTGCTTTAATGAACCACCGGAAGCTTCAAACAGTCGTGCAATAAAGCAGAAGCACTTGTTGCCATTAAAGGGCTGTCTATACTGGACATCTGTGTCCAACAAGCTGGGCTGATGTTTCACAGATACACGGTTTTCAAAACACATTCAGACGACACAGCGGGTTGCCTACCGCTTATAATCCAGACATCCATTTAAACTAACTGACAGAACAAAACAAATCTTGAAGCTGTAGATTATTTACTAAACTGTGTTGTGGGGGCTTGTTTTGGTTAGAACTAAATTGCAATCCAGTTTTATTTAATGTGTGTAAATTGCACTGCATACACAAAGAGAGGTAAGAGAGGAAGGGTTTGCAGATGGCAGTGGACGGTCACGATGTAAGTGTTCAGCTGGACCCTTGGATCCATTCGAGCTCTTCCAAAAAACCTGCAGCTTTTCCTTGCCATTCTCTCCTTGATCGTCCACCAAACGCACACATTCGCAGAACCCTCATTCTTCAATTGCCATCGCAACCCCAGTCCATCCGTCGCCAGCACGCCACAAGCAAAGGGCTCTGCAGCCAGGGAGAATCGGTCGAGCGTTGCCATGGAGACCATTTGTTCACACTTACAACTCTACAACCCCCCCACCCTACTCCTTCTCCTCCTCCTCCTCCTCCTCCTCCCCCGGTAACCCTTTCCAGATTTCCGCACCACCCCCAACCCGGAGCAGAGGATGATTCTGAGAATAAAGAACGTGGATTGTAAAACCGAAAGCTTACGTTTGAAAAAAAGAGTACAAGGGGAAAGACACCGTCATTAAAGTAAACTGTTTAATGGTTTTGTAGGAGTCATTTCCCTGACAAAATGGTGGAACTCCGGATTCTGTTGTCACACCATCTTGTTGCCCATGGTGATACAAAAACAGTCTCGAGCTACTAAAAGGTGCTCCAGGGTAAGTCTCGAATTTCAAAACGTTCTCCAAGCAGGTGCCTGTTTGGGGCGCAAAAATATACATAGTGGTTACTACACCCAGTGACACATTAGAAAAACTGTTGAGGGAAAATTGCCACACGAATGTGATGGATCACAGTTGCTGCTGCAGGCTTGCTGCTGCACAGTTGCAACAAGTTCCAGCTGGAAAACAAACCACCAGATAAAGAAGACTTTTAAATGCATCAAATGCAACAGCTGTTTTTGTATGCATATCTACATTTGTTATTATGTGCAATAAAATACAGCTAATATTGTATGCATCTGGCCATTTTTGTTTGAAGAAGCTAAGATAACCAGACGACCAGAGATAAGCGCCAAATGGCATCAGGTCAACGGTTACCTATATACTGGGATGCGAAGAGAAAACAGAGGAAAAAAACATCCTAAAGTGATTCTGTTCCACCACATTGTCTCCACATTACGTCTACTCTCCAGAGAAAAACCTCCACGTTGGGATTTCGGAGCTGAGCAGGCCGAGTAATCTTTCCTTTATTAATCTGAAAAAACAACACAGCCTTCTCCATACCTTCTGCGATTCATTCGGTTCCATCTAAACAGACGCCCTTTAACGTGCTCTTATGACCGATCTCTACAGCTGTAAATGAAAAGCATCAGCTAAACTCCCTGTGCTGTTGACATTTCAACTTCTTGACTTACAGTCGGTCATTATTACCGTTTGAAAGGAAACAGACCGGATGAAATTTGCCTGTCAACACGCTTCTACCCATCACACATTTAAATAGAAAGATCGGCTCATTAGCTGTCTTTCCTTGAGTATCACATTAGGCAATCCAATAACCCACGTCAATGGTTGTGGCCGATCTAATGGATGGTTTCTCTTCATGCTGGCCAAATCTTCAGACTAAGGACATGAGTGTTTTTAATATCTGTAACACAATTCAAGTATGGAAGGAAGGAGTCGGGAACCGGAAGACATTTAAACAAACATTTAATAAAGTAATAATAGCCGGCGGCCCCTCACGGACGACCGCCGGCGCAATAACATTAACATAAACATAAATACAAACACAAGTTCGGGCCCGGTCCTCTCTCTTCGACGGTCCGGTCGCTCGTTCCTTTTATATTCTCCCATCTCCTACGTGATTCGAGGCCGGTGTGCGCACAGCTGGCGCTAATTCACAATTACTCACCGGACTCGAACCACGGTCTCGCCCCGCCTACTCTACTACAATATCCATTATGAGAAATCCTGTGAGCAGCTGCATAGAAAAAACGACAGAGAACTTAACTGCTTGCAAACGGTGGAAATTTTTTAATAAACAAAGACTCAACCTGGCCTTGACCGATGGGGGAAAATGGGCCAAGATGACTGTTTGACCAGTTCTGCATACAATAGCACAGAGGGCAACGCAAGAGTCACACAAGGTTCAGCCCACACAGAATCAACAATCACTTCCTCGTCGTCTATTCAGGTGCATATAGGGACATGAATGGGTATTGATGGGCTAAAGTGCACATCTGTAGTCAGGCATAGCTTAAGCAACGCATGATAAATACAGAGACGTTAGCTTAGGTGGAGAAAAAGTGCTGAATAAGAGATGTTTTTCTGTGGGTATAAATGAAGTGACCTTCTAAAGGATGAATAAGTGGGTGAATCCTGATGCTACAAAATGTGCCAAACCTAATTGTAATCGATATTAAACGAAACAGAACACAGAAATGAAGTCAGTAAAGATCCGATTTTAAAGACAACGATAAAATAGAACTGAAAGAATAACTTTATTCACCCTCATATTATTTTGAACCTGACTTACATTTTCTTTGAGGTCAACAAACAGAAAACTGGGTTAAGGACAAAAAACAGCTTTGTGTGATATGCAACAGTTAAAAAGGAGGACATTACAGTGTCTGTCCATGTCTGTGGATCATGAGAGACTTAGAAAGAGACAAGGCCATTGTGATGCAAATGTCACTGCCCAGTGTGCTGTTTGTGGCAGGAAATTTAATTAGCAGTTGTACGGTTACGATACAAAGCAGGTGGAATGTAAAGAACGCCCGACAAGGAGTGGTTTGAGACGAAAGGGTGGGGGGTTTATACGGTGAGGGAGAGGCTCTCGTGAGCAACACATTTCAATCTTCAACAAGTCTCAACCTGCTGCTCAGACATCTCACAGCCAAGCCACACGTTTCCCCTATCTCTTAAAAAAAAAGAAGAATGGGTTTTGATCAACTTTACATATTATTCATCAGACGTAGTGGCTTAATGCAGTGTAGTCCTGTGAGCTAACAGAGATATTGGCATTAATATAATTTACAAAATCATTTTTAAGGAAAAAACAAGTAGGGTTTTATGGCTGGTTGCCAGGGGGTTGCTATCTGGTTGCTAGGGAATGTTTTTGGCATGCTGCCAGACCAGTTGCTAAGGCGCTCCCGGTTGTACTAGCCCGAGTCAAATAAAAAAACCCCAGAATCTGGGGTTTTAATCCTTAGATGCCCCTTTGAATGTAAACCAATGAGATTTGTTCACCTGTTTTTATCTCTGTAAAATATTGCACTCCCTGAACAAGTCTTAAAGAAACCTGAACAAATGAAAATTATTTCAGTTGTTCCAAATCTGTGTCCGATTCTTGTTTCCGATGAACACAGAGAAAGAAAAAAATAGAAGAAAAAAACTGTTTTATAAATGTCTTTGTTTTGGTTAACATAAAATAAGATGTTTTATAGAATGTAGGAAAGCATACAGTTCTGGGGCACTTTTGACTACCATTGTAATTTTTGTTACTATGGTGGTCAATGGTGGCCAAGAACTATTTGGTTACAAGCATTCTTCCAAATATCTTTCTCTGTGTTCATTGTAACAAAGAAATCCCAAAGATTCGGAACAATCCAAAGGTGAGTAAATGATGACAGAATTTTTATAGTTGTGTCAACTGTCCCTTTAAGAGTTAAGGTTCATTATTTTTCTGTAGGGTGAGTTATACATTGAATCACATAGAAGAAAAAATAACTTTAAACATTTCTTTGTTCTGTTGAACACAAATTAAGACATTTTTAAGAATGTAGGACAGCAAACATTTCTGGGGCACTTTTGAATACCATTGTATTTTTTCCTACTATGGTAGTCAATGGGGGGCAAATTCTGTATGGTTATAAGCTCTGTTTTCATCAATACAAAGACATTTTTAAAGATTTGGAAAAACTCAAAGGTGAGTAAATAATGAAGAAATCCCTTGCAATAAATATGAGCAATAGATTATAATGATGAGTGCCTATCGAACGGAAACTTCTTTGCTCGAACTCAACCTGTCAATTCTGTATGACATAATGGAGGGAAGCTGTTTCTGTACGTCTGAGTAAATGATAAGATAATGAGATAATTACAGTCATAAACAGCAAAACAAAACACAATGATTATGATATCTATGGAGACAAAAAAGACTAATGATCAACAGAATTGATCACACTGCCAGGACTAAATCTTTATTTCTAAATACACAATAAACAAACCCATCACTGTGCCAAAACAGGTTTCACTTTACAAACACAATTTAATTTGCAACTATAGCGTGTTTTTTCCTCCAATGACTTTATCTCTAGTTTTTATCTTGAGTATTATTGCACTAGAGCAGCCCTGACGCCGACACGCAGGGCGCAGGCCTCACAGTGACCCTGTTCAGCACAAGGGCAGCTGCCGGACGGGTACAGCAGTGATCTGATTCTGGCTCGGCCTCTTTAAACACGGGCTAAATCCAGCACTAGCTTAATCATGCGCACATACACGCATGCACACACACGGGAGAGCTGTATCTGGCCATCTGCCTCCCCTCCCCCATGATGCATCCACATGCACAAATACCTTTCACAGGGGACCACTGCAGCTGTTTGCATGTACTATAGTCCATTAAAAGCTCAGTACGGTATAGGGTTTCAGTAGACCCTGGTAAAACAATCATGAAGTCTCCATGATGGCAGAAGATTGAGGAGGGGAGAGGAGATCAGCTCTGAGACAGAATACAGGACGCAGGCACGGTTCTACATGAGCGCTGACAGATGAGCGTGATGTAATGTGGACTGCCCATGCATGCATGCATGTGCATGCGTGTTCAGATGTAGGTAAACTACCTCGTGCATGCAACTGATGTTATCACTTCCTGTTGTGTAAACGTAGATAGTGTGGCCTGATTTCATTAAATGATTTTAAAGTGATTATCCATACAGATGCTAAAGACAGCAATGCGTACAACACCGGCTCTCATGCTAGTGATGCCTCTCCAGGGTGTGGAAGAGAAACCAGAGACGTCCAAACTCACATCAAAGCAGATATTCGGCATAGAACAGTGATCGGCGATACAGCTGACTAATTCTGGTACTGTATCTGCATCTTGCCCTTCAGCTCCTTTGCGAGCGTAGAGTGTACGTCCATCGCCACAAACAGATTGAAGAGTTGATTAAAAACCACTGACTTTTAAAAGAATAACACAGCACCCCCGTCCCAGCCACTATGATGCCAAAACCATGGCTGTATTTGTGTATCAAGTTGCCATGTAAACATAACAGCTGCTCGGATCTGGGTTGCGCAGAATTCCATTCCCATTCCTTTATTTTTCTTTGTGGTGGGTGTGTAAGCAAATTAAAAGCTTGATTTGGACTACATCGCATTACGGGGCTTTGTCAAAACAAGTGAACAAATGGTTTTAAATTTGTCCTCTGATTTACAGCTAATCTTTTTCTCAGATTTGAATAACCAAAAAAGGATACATAAACTACACAGATATATGTAGTGTTTAAGGCAAAACTTTAACAAACATTGGTTTCTGATATGCTCTTTGGGCAATCTACATTAAGATTTGGGGGTTTAAGTTTCGTTCATATTGACAGAGTCACATGGCCGCAAAACGTAGTAACTTCAGCAAGAACTAATGAATATTCAATATCCTACTTGCATTTTTCAATATGTAACTCCACCAGCATTTATGTGACAAAAAGGCAACAAACAGCTAACCTGCCAATGACAAACACACCATAAATTTTCCAATGGGGAGCATACAGTAAATACAGGTGACATACAAAGATAGGCGACGACATACAAAATACATTCAGTTAGGATGAAAGTATTGTAATTTCACATTATAACCACAGAAATAGTAAGGGAGTGATCTAAAACTAATTAAATGCAACCTTACCACAAACCCCCGCTTCCTGTTGCCTTGAAAGCAAAATTCGCAAGTAATATTTGTCAAGCTGGCATGCCACAGTGCTCAGATTACATCAAACCACGATACACATTCTAGTTTAATTCACTAAATGTTTTATTTTTGGGTAAACATCCTTGTGCTTATGGGGAAACCTATGTAGAAATCATATTTATTTTTAGCAATTTTTTGTACTGCCAACGGTGGCAAACTTTTGATCTCTTGTTCCTGGGGCCCACTTGTCCTTGCGGGCAGACATCACAGCCCATGTTGCCCACTGGGCTACGATGTCCCCTTAGCAACACATCAAACTACTGTACCCAAGCTTATCCAAACGGACAGTTGGACTAACAAATAACTTTGATTATGATTCACAGTCTAACCGAGGAAGAGGTCATTTCAACAATAGTATCGCATGCATTGCAAACCCCACAAAACTACCAAACTGGACATCACACAGCCCAGGAAGCAGAGACCAGCCCCATCAATAATTAACTTCAATTACATGAATGATTCATTTCTCCTCCAGCCTGGAAATGCACCTGTAACAACATATATTTCATTACAGAAACCGGATCTTTGGGCTTTTGGAGATGTCACATTGTAAGGATGTGTTTGGGGAGAATTTCAGAGCTCAGTGAAGCCCTTGACAGACACGTCGGCAACGGATGCGAGCTATGCTGCCAGTCCCCTCCCCGTTAAGCTGAGCTCAGGAGGGACCAGTCACACATACACACTCTCTTAAATGTGACAGACGAATACACCTAATCTTAAGCATCCCACCGCCAGCGCTCCAGGGAGAGTGAAATAATAGAAGCCATCCAGGATGTTGTGGATAGTGAGGAAATAGCTGGTCAACGTGAGGTACATGTTGCATCAGGATCTGTCTCTATGCCAATTATCCTCATTATCAGGCAGGCTTTCAATAGCACGGACACTCTCGGCTAAAGAGAGATCAATAGAGAGGCAGAGACCAATGAGGGCCGACACCTGGACCGCAAGCTATTGTCATGAAGAGGGCTCATTACCAGACTCTCTCCCGAGCAGGTGTAACATCGCCACGGCGACACGTTGCAACTTCAGAAAAATTACAGCAGCTTTGGGTGAGCACAGTCAAGCTGTTAGCGTCAACAGCCAGGCTGATCTCATTAGGGAGAATGATCATGCAAATACATAACTCATTTGCTCATAATTACTACAGTATAGTGATTCACATCACTAACACAGCTCTACTTAGTTACGCCATTAAAAACTTTGAATAGGCAGGGGGATGTGGAGCAGTGACATGTACCCGGCATCAAAGACGCATCACATGTGTGACAGAAATTGATTTTCTGTTTTGCGTCAAAAAAATTGACGCACAAATCAATAAGGCGCAAAACAATAAGGTTAAAGACTAATTTAGATGCATTCGCAATAGCCACTTAAAACAGTGATTTTATTCCTCTCTAAGACACCCGTGTATTAAGGACAATAACATTAATCTCACATCTCATTCATGAGCCTCATTCACAATAATTCTTTGTTTTACACATTTTTACGGATTTTAACGACAGGCTACTAGACATAAGTTAAGATCACAATCTTGATATGAGCCCGAGGATCTGTGTATATGACGAAAATACACTCAAATCAGATATACAAACAGACATTTATCATTGTCTAAATAGTTTACAAAGTTTGTATCACCAATGACGCTCGTAATAAGACAAATCACTTTCGCTGGTCACCGCTTTTGGTTCTTTAACAACCTGTTGATGCATCCCGTCCTGCAACTTCTGGCTCAAATAAACACGACACGACTAAAAACAATCTACGATGTGGCGTTTCCATTTATAAATATTAAAAGTATTTATCCAGAACGTTAGGTAAACGGAACCAAATTGGTCAAGATTTCGCGTCAGTCTCTCGGAATCAGCGCAGAACCAGAGTAACTCACGCGCTTTAGGAAATAAAAACGATCCGTGAAGTGAAGCGATTGCGGAACAAGGCTGTTAAACTGCAACTGTTCCTCCTCGAACAGATTTCGCTGCTATTAAAACAGTTTTAGCTTTTTGGAAAGTTTGTCTACTCAGCTGGTTAGCAAGTTAGCTCGTCAACTTACCCCATCAAGACATTATATACATCTCACAGACGTGATTAACAAGATGTATGACATTTAACATACAGACAGATCACTTGAGGTTTTCGCCCAGTATAGTCAAACAAACTGATCAAAGTTGGCGAGTCAGATGAGCTAACCAACTAGCGCGCTAACGTGATTCTATAAGACAGCGAGGAGATCAGGGCGTGAAAACATGTCCAGATGCAGATTACTCAACCTTCATGGCCTGTAACGTTTTCATGAAATTAATTTCGATCTCTTTAACCAGTAAAAAGATATTCACCTCAGGCTTCTGCTTAGATCTGCCCTGGCTTTACTGTTCTTTTCCCTCTCTCTCCTCCAGTTGCGGCTGCTGCTGCTGTTGCTGAGTGTTGCTCCCGTTGGTAAGTAACTGTCTCCACGACTACAGTCACTATGGCGAGCGGGGGTCTCGAGGCAACTGTTGCTATCGCCCTCCTCATACGTCAAAGGCTAAAAAGCGAGAGGGGGAGGGCCACGTTTAGGCTCCTCCTAGAGCATTTTACTCTTGGCTTAACCGGTTAATGTTTGATTCCCCGCGGAGAGCCGCGCAGAAGCGCGCTTCGTTTCTCTCCGCTAAAACTTTGTGATTTTACCGCGAAGATACCAGATAAACTGACCAAAAGAAGAAATCTGACTCTCGTTTAACGTATTTAACCGGTATGGGCCACGCATTATTCAGCAACGATGTTGTTGACGTGTGTGACCGTAAAAATATCTGTGGCGCAATCCATGAAGTTTAAAAATAGTATTTTTATGCGAACGTCGTCTGTGCTAGAACTGTTCGTGCTGTCAGACTGAGCAGCATATTTGCACGCGGATACATTTCATGTGTACTACGTCACAATCACCGCTCGGTGGCGGTGTTTCATCATAGGACAGTGTTTTCTCAACCGGTGGCAAGGGCCACTAGGGGGCACAAACAAACTTCCTTAAGAGAACTTATATGTATTTAAAATAAGACAAATTAAACAACATGAAATCAAGTTATAACTTGCTTATTGTTATAACAAACAAACATCTTACACCAAAGTCTAAAATATTTTAGGATTTAAGGAGGCATTATATTTGCAAACTGTAAAGTATATACTGCATTTGCCCAGTGTTAAGTAAAATATGTGACCCCGGACGACAAAACCAGTCTTAAGGGTCAATTTTCCGAAATTGAGATTTTTACATCACTTTAAAGCTGAATAACCAAGCTTTCTTTTAATGTATGGTTTTTAAGGGTAGGTCAATCTATGCCTGAGACACTGGAATCTGGAAAACTCTGGAATCTGAGAGTGCAAAAAATCAAAATATTGAAAAAATTGCCTTTGAAGTTGTGTATAGGGGACACTGTGGTAGGCCATCCACTCACAAAAATAAAGTTTTTCTATATTTAGGGTTGGAAATTACTTAATATATCCATGGAACATAATCTTTACTTAATATCCTAATGTTTTTGGCAGAAAAGAAAAATCAATCATTTTGACCCATACAATGTATTTTTGTCTTTTACTAAAAATGTTCCTGTGCTACTTAAGACTGGTTTTGTGATCCAGGGTCACATATGTGAAATAGAATAGCCTAAAAGTGGTGTTCACCAGGTTTACCTTAAATAAAATAAATAATAACCCACATGTGTCTATAGATGTCTGACCCTATAGAAGGAAGAAAACGTGGTTAATATTGCTTTACAGGTACTTTCCTCACACTTTCTCTTTTTATTTCACTGTGTAATCATACAGTTGAGTTAGTTAACCAATTTATATAAATGAATTATATATATTTATTTACCCATTAAATTACTTATTCATGACTTTAATCTTAATTTAATTGTTTATCGTAAAACAATAAATTAAAATGTTGTCATATAACGCCTGTGACTGCTTGTAGTGGGCGTTAGGTGTGTAGTCTGTGCAGTGAACACCAGGTGGCGCTCGGGAGATATTGTAGGTATGATGATAAGAGTTGGGGGCGTGTGCTTTAGGATTGATTAACTAACCTATTATTTATACTACTTGTGCGTTTACTAGCTGGCGTGAACTTCGTAAACTGAGCCGGTTTGTCACAGATAAACAGATACGTTATCGCACATTGTCTGTTTCTCAACACGGTTACTGATTACAATCTTATATCTCAAAATCTACAATTGTATGAAACTCGCTGAAGTAACAAAGTAAATATCTGACAGCCCTGATATTGTTAAGAGGGTAAGTGCTTTTACAGATTCTTCTGAAAAGATGTGTGTGAGTGTGATTTACATCTAAAACGTAATTTCTGCCGGTAATCTATGTCCACGTTAGCATCGTTTAAGCTGTTTAGCTAGATATTCTGGTTACGCAGGTTCATGAATGAAACGTGTGAAACGGAAATAATAGCACGAACAACAATACATAACTTAAGTCTGTGAATATATGCACATTTATTGACAACAATATAACTTTCTGAAGGTTCAGTTTGTTTTAACAAGCGTGTGCAACGTATATAATAATTCATCAGTTTAGCACATTACGTTGTCATGGTACAATGAATGTGTGCTCCATGTGAACCTTTGTTGTTATAATTACCTAGTAACTCTACCAGCAGTAACTAAAAGAGCATTTGTAGCTTACACTAATGAGAACAACACAAAGTACGCATCAATGATGATGTCAGTGACCGCCAGTAACCTTTTGTGGCGCGTGTGTGGCGAATGCGATGTCTCGCGCCAGATGCTTGATCTGATGTTCGGTCAACGGTCACGTGATCGCACGGTATTTAAAAACACTCTGTCATTGGCTGTCAGAGAGTCGGACAACGTTGGGGAGGAGAACCATCATCACCGATTTTGAAGTTACTGCTGTGTCAATTACCCTTGGTTCTCAAGGCCGAGTATATTTGCAAAGATGCCAAAACTACCACAGCTTCCTGAAAATGCAAATGGTCTCCAAATGTGGTTTTCAAGTAAGACAAACGAAAAGATTATGAAATAGCACACAGAAATTGTATGTAGCTGTTCAATTTTTCAAGCCCGATTTCAATTACCCATGACATTTACAGTCTAGATCACATGACCACACTGATGGGACATCATGGGCAGTTTCGAGCTCATACCGGCTTCCGGGTTGAACGACACGTTTCCTGTAAAACAAATGTGTATACGCACCCATTGAAGATATAAGAAGACATGTATTTTGCAGTATTCAACACATATTTATACTGTATATATAGTGCACGTATATTCAAGATTTAAAAGATGAATGTTGCCAATGAGTGTACGGGAATGCAGCTTTTTTCCTGAGCTGTAAACACTGGATAATAAACCATATGGTTAGTAGAGTAAGACCCTCCTAGGTGAACATTCATATAACATATTCAAACAGTGACAGCTGGATTTAACTCGGTAAAAAAGAAATATCCTTTCAAGTATTCTAGTGCATGTAAAGGTTTGGTTTACATGGAAATGAGAAGGCTAAAGATCGATGTCAGGATGAGCTTTCCTGTTTTAGAGGAAACTACGATTTTCCTGTTCTTGTCAGTGAAAAAGGGAAAATATCGCATGGAATGTCACACAAAATATTTAGCCAATCGGTTGATTTGGCAGAAAGGTTGTACTTTATTAAAGAACATACCATTATTTTTTAGCTTACGTGGTTGTGTTTACCAGAAATGGCTGTTTTTATATCTTCAGAAACCATATTATATTCTCTTGGAATATTTATCTCAGCCAAAGCACATCATCCAAATTAAACACCACATCAATGTAACTGACAGCAAAATGGCATTGCATCCTCGAGGCAAACATTGGCTCAGATTAGCAAACAGCTATTCAGTCTGTTCATAATTCCAGTTGTCTGGCTTCAAAAGACTAGGAAAACATCCCATGGAAAACTTTCATGATACTTAAATGGTTGTTTTTCATTGGTTTGTTTTTGAACGTCAATGGTTGGGTGAAGTGCTCAGAGAAAAGCACTCCCTGCTCCTTAAGATGATTATGCTGAATTTCGTTGCAAAAGTCTCTTCTTCACTTGGTATCCTTTCAAAAAATATGATGCAAATTTAAATTCATAGAGCAGTAGCTTAGAAAAAGTTTCCCCCACTACAGTAAGTTCCTATTTTTGTATGTCAATGCAATTCTCACATTCATTTCCTTCTCAGAGGCATCTTCCAGCTACCTTTGTTACAGAAATAAACAAGAAATACAGGATGGAGTTGTCCAATAAGACTTAGCTAAAATGTAAAAAGCATTCATGGCTTCACTTTGAACTTATTTGGTTTTGTTGACCATTGCTAGCGTCATGCACATTTATCAATGTTTTTAAACTTTTATGTAAAAAACAGCATTTAACAAGCCTGTACATCTCCTTACATGTAAAGGTTTTGGTTTCTTAGGTTAGGCTCAGATATAAAATGAAACAAGTCACTTATGGGGGATCATGCAGTGAAGGCTGCATATTTTGATTATTGAATTTTTAAATGGTGAAATGTTTCAATTTGAAATATTCACAGCTTATATTACAACTATATTGAGAAGCAGACTCTAAAAATGCAAGCGCTGGTAATGCAACGTATTTATTTTTGATTAATGTTAATTCAACATTTTTGCTTCAAAGACTGTAGACAGTTGAGCAACTGTTTAGATTCCTTTTCTGACAGAAAACGTATGATTATTATATCGATTAACAAGGTTAGTCTTATTGTTTGAATGTCTTTTTCTTAATTTAGCACAAGTATCATGTATATATTAACTGAACTAGCAGTAATCGTTTTTAGATCACATGACTAAATAGTAATAAATAAAATTGTATGAATTACATCTAATTCATTATAATAAAATAAAATCACGTCATCAAACGCAACATTTATCAAACTTTATTACTTTACATCATGCAGAAACATTATTTCTAATTCACCTCTGATTGATTATTAGCACTGGAGTTGAAGATGCTCCTTCACAGTGTTATCAATGTTATCAATCACAGTTTTCAAATTGCGCCTTTAAGGGGAGGAGTTAACCGATGCTCCCCACATTTAAGATGGATAGTCATTACAGGGAATTTAACTAAACATTATGAGGGCACTCAAATTTTAAAAAGAGAATACTATAAACTATTTACAATAAACCCTGCATTATTTCATGAAAAAATAGGCATTGTAATTTTTTATTTCACTGGGACTTTAAAGATCCAAGTATGCAGGGTTAATCCAAGCAGCACAATATCACCATTATGTTTTAAAGTGTGCCAGTTGCTACGTCTAAGTAGGACAGATGTGTGTTACGTGTCTATGGAATATCTATGAACTGATCTCAGACGCAGCTGTGCTTGGATTTGTAAGATGATGTGTCGTGCTCTAGCTTACCCTGGCCTGCAGTAACCTCAACCAAACATTTGCATCAGTCTGTATATATAAGAGTGAAACTGGTGCATCATGTGCTCCGTGTGTTCAGAAGCTCCTCCCCCTCATTTTGTGGTGTGAGCGATTTGAGCCAATCAGAAATGGAAGGGTGTTTTTTTCGAGGGTTGAGGGTGTGGTTACGGAGGGGGGAATGCTTCAGTTTGAAAATGAATCTACTTGATGCACAGTAGTAGGGCGTGAAGAAGCGGCCACCATTTCTGAGTCTGCCGGCTGTGTCTGAACCAAACCTTGAATTACACCGAAAGACACCACCTATACGCTTTTACACACAGGAATTCCAAAGACAGAGCAGAGTTTATTCCACCTGTAAGGATGCACTGTAAGTTACAGTTTCTGTTTTTAAGATGAATGTGAATGATGGTTTTATAGCATCATGGTTTGATGGCTTATGGTTTATAGAAGCTGCTGATGATGAATTGCATTATGAAGGCTTGATGTGTGTCTTTAAAGCAGCAGATCTCTGTTAGGTGTATTCCTTTCTGTGGTTATTGTGTTTGGACGTAAAGAGATGTAAATTGGGATGTAAATCTAAAGGTGTGGCTCTTGTGTGCCGGGTGACATGATGTCGTGAGCATCAAAATGGTGAAGCTCACATACTTGGGTTTCAGGTAAAATGTTTATTCCATTTAAACAGCTTTTAATGTAAGTACAGTGGGAGTCAACTTTCAGTACCGGCTTACAGATGGTAATTTTTTGGGCGGGGGCTGATCCTGGCAGGGTTAGCTATGTGACCGCCACCCCCCACCACACACACACACTTCCCAAGCATCCTGTATGTTTGGAGGTTGGGACAGTGAATCCATGGCACGATTGAGGTGTGGCCTTCATTTTATGTACACATGTTGTTATTCTTCCATCATGCTGTAGAGAAGATGCTTTTCAATCACTTTTCATATTCATAACTGCATGGAAGATGAGTCAGATGATGGTGAGGTTAATTCTATAGGAAAAGGATCAAACTTTTGTCCATGTGTGAGGAGGGTGTTCAATAAATTACACACGAATAATAAACAAAACTATAATTTTTCCAGTTCACATATATACAAGCCTTAAAATGTATTTTAAGTAAAGAAATATAGAAAATATATATATGTTTATTAGGTCAAAATGTTTTATATTAAATCCTTTTTTCATACTTTTTTGTTAATCAATGCTATTGGTCACTCTTGATGTTTGTCTGTGGGTTTTGGATATTGAAACAATAAAAAGTATTAAAAGGAGCTTGTCAACTTGACAACAGAGTTTTCAATAATTATGAATTATTATTATTATTTAATTCATAATTATTTAAAAAAAGAAATCCTGAAGAGTGGCTGTGTTGGAAATACAGGTTTTGCTGACGACAACGATGGTAATGCTTATAAATGTATCAGGCACATAATTCATATAAATCATAAAATATACAATTTACCGATACTAAATATCTCCACCATTAACCTGTTTTTCAGAATGATATCTGCCTATAGCGATTCTGAAGATTTAAAGAATATTTCTTGGCTTTCTGAATGTTATTAATTCATTTAATGACTACTAATATTAAACATCAAACTTATGATGTTTCTTACTATTTTCTTTATGCAGAGCCGAAATTCATTGCATTTTCCTTGATTGACAGGATATATCAGACCTGAACATCCACCTTTTTTATTATGGGCCGAAAGCCAATAGTGTGAAAAATTGCTTTCATCGACCAATACCGTTTATTGGGAGATATATTGATGCATCTCTATGTACTATATATAAGAACTTGACATCCTATTGTATATGACCCGCACACCGTTTTTAAGGTGAATCACACTATTTGGCTTGTGTGATGTAAGTCAGGAGAAAACAGTTCCCTCATCCAGTCCCTCAAAACTGTATGGTGATTATCTTGTGAAAGAAAGGTGCTGAATACACAGATCTCAGCTTGAACATGTCCCCAGATGAACAGACTCGGATGGGAATTCCTGTGGGAAGGTCCGACTCCCAAAGCAGTGCCAGGGTGGAAATACAAGTCACGTGTGCTCATTACAGAACCCACAAGGACTAAAAAGACACCTGTAAATGTTAAATTGGGGTTAAAATTACAGCCAGATGTGAAATAATGTTACACTTTGATAGAATGAGAAATATATGAACTATTAAGAAACGCATCATCGGGTGGGTGATTGAATCTGGAATGCAGTGCAGTGAATACAATCACAACCCATTGAATAAACAGAGCCAGGAATGAACACAGTACAACCACAAATTTACCGCTTCGGATGAACCACATGACAACGGCTGGCTGATATGAGATAAAGACACGAAGAGTGAGATAAAACAGAAATGTGTGGAATGTTCAATTCTAGATTATGGAATAATAGTAGTAGTAGTATTTGGTCGAGGGACTTCAGGTTTTATGAAGCTGTAGCTAAGAACTATTTGCATTTTAGAGTCCTAAAATGCCAGTACCAGATGGAGTAGTAAACTACGTTCATCATGTAGCCTTGGAAACCGATGGCTTCCTCTTGCCCACCAGCTCCAAAACACACAGGGCAGTGAGCCAGCTCATACGAGTACCAAGCTGGGGTGCGTTTCCCACATGCATCCTTAGCCAACAATGGTCCCAAGTTTCGTCGTTCCAGCATACTTCAACGATTCAAGTGTTTCCCAAAACCATCGTTCCAACGATCAATCGCAAGCAGCATCGCAAAGTTGAGCGGTTGGAATTACAGGTCTAGAGCTGCGGTTAGAAGCATCATTCCTTATACATGCATCAAGCTTTTGGCCAAAGTAAGCAAGCAACATGCATTATTGATCTCCGACTGAGTTACGGTTTTGCGAAACAGTCGTAACGACATTGTTAATCTCCCCACGATGCATCGTACCATGGTCGGTAAACCAGCAATATTTAAGAACTTTGCCAGAGTTTATTACAGATGGGCAGGAGAGCTTAAAATTTTAATGTAAATTGCAGACGTCACGCTTCGGAATGGAATGGTTGAAAAATGATACAACAGTGGGCAGAAATATTTTTACAAAGCCAACATGCTCATTCGCCTGCCAAATTGAGGGTTTTCAATTCGGCTGTTTTATTCATAGGGTTACAAAAATGTAAGAATGGGGTTGAAGGGAGATTTTTGGGGAGTTGCCCACAGAGTTTGATAAACAAAACAGGGTTTCATAACACAAAGTTCCGTAGTGAATTCAAAAAGGTCTCTTTAAGGAAGATGCTAAAGATTTTAGTGAAGAAATACAAAGGCATGTTTCTTTTAGTCCATTGTGACAGAGACATGTGTTGTGTTTGGATGTGTGACTGTCACGTGTGACATGATCACTGCATCAGGTGCCTACTTTCGAAATTAGACTTGAATGTAGGTGTCGTCTGCAAACTAGTTTCTTGACTGTGTCTGAAAATAAGATTTTAATGCATTAAAAAAATTATAATTACACTAGTTTTTTTACACTGCTTTTGTCCACCCTGCTCTCTTTAGATCTTTTCACTTGGCATACATTTGAAACTGAAGATGTTTAACCACTACTTCTAAGACTTTGCATCTTTTCTCAATAGTGACCGGTTGTGAAGCTACAGACATGTCCACAGCTGTAGTGATGGATCATCCAGGAGATGTGAACCTTCAGTCCTGTGGTGCAGGGGACAGTCTTGCTTCCCTCGAGGACATCATCACAGCAAAGTCAGTCTAAATGAATTTCTTCTGTTTTATGTACACATACTTTACATGTTTAAATATACCAGCCCTTGCTTGCCACAAAACTCGCCTTGGTTATTGAGACTTACAATATGGACACCTATGTCACAGGTATGTCAGGATAGTGTTTGTAAATGTGAGAATGATGTCATCTTAGATATGTGTGGGAAAGAAATAAGGTCGTTTAATACACTTAAAGCTGCAGTCTTTCAATTCATATGGTTTGAAACTGACAAAATCTTACCGGACAGCTCAACTTATACAACATTGTTAAAAGCTTACATTGAGAAATTGTGTAAGAAGACTTCCAGAAGAAGTTCTGGCTTAAAGGGACAGTTCACCCAAAAAATAAGTCTTCATTTACGCACCCTCTCGATGTACCAAATCTGTATACTTTTTTTTTCTGATGAACACAAAGATATTTGGAAGAATGCTTGTAACAAAGCAGTTCTTGGCCACCATTGACTAAAATAGAAGGGAAAGACAGGTTTACAATTAGTTGGAACCCAAAAAAAGATATTTTGAAGAATGTAGGAAAACAAACAGTTCTGGGCCACTTTTGACTACAATTTTTTTTTTTCCTACTATGGCAGTTAGAACGGTTTGGTTACAAGCATTCCTTCAAATATCTTTCTCTGTTCATCAGAACAATGAAATGCATACAGATTTGGTACAAGGGTTTAGTAAATCATGACAGACTTTTTATTTTTGGGTGAACTGTCCCTTAACAACTTTTGTTCATGTTTAACCAGATAAAGTTACAGCAGCTTTAACCACATGCTATGCTGATCAGTTGGCATAAATCAAGCCCCAATTAAAATTATTCAAAGACTTTTTCACAAATTTTGTAAAGACAAACACACTGTTCACAGTGGATAAAGAAACCAAAAAAGATATTTTTTTCTGCCGATCTAGATCATGTTTCGCATATTTTCTACAACATTTTGCACGTTGTTTAGTTTCTCAATCTGTTCAAAGTACATCTACGAGTTCTTGACGCTCATTTAAACAGGTGTCTTAGAATAACTACAGAGTATTGAGCTGAGCAGGGCGATACCTATAAGAATCCCTGAAAGTAAAGCTAGAGACAGAATGCTGCTCGTCTGGAAAAACCATTATTTGATCATTATCTTCTCTTACTGAATTCTTCACAGTGAGTCATCGGAGGAGGAGGCATGTGCCAGAGAAGAGCAGATCGACACAAAACAGAGCGTTCACAATGAATCAGGTGAGACACATTCTCATATATTCGCAAATCATTTCGAACACTGGGGTAAAATATCCATAACACACTCTCACTCCTTTACTAACAAACACACTCTCTTGTGGATGTAACACTCACGCAAACATGCAAACTTGCTAGGGAATTTTTATTTGCACACACACAAATCCAGAGCTTAACACCCGCTTAAGCACACAAGCCCTACACATTTTATGGCCCCAAAACCACCACATGTGTATCCGGTGACGGTCCTGCATTTTAGAGATAAAGAGCAATGGAACACTGGCCGGTGCACTGACTAACTGAAAACATAAACGTGCCTCAGTATTTCCATACTTGAAAATTTGTATGAAACTTCGAATGTCCGAGAACTCAGTCAGCACGCTGCGTTAAAGGAAGTGTTTGTAAAGGAAGCTTCCCTTCCCTGTGCTAGCCAACTTCCTGTTCCCTGAGCAGGAAGACATTGTTTTATGGGAATTTATATCAATTTTAATAGGCACGTATAAGTTTTTACACGCAAGTTAAACAGTAACAGAGCACTTGTGTGTGTGAACACTCAGAAGTTTCATCGCTCTGCTCTTGTCTGTCGTGTTTACATTAGATAACTGTGCTTAGAATGAGGTCACCTTGTCGTGAAGTCACATGACCCTGAATTTACAGGTCAGGCTGGTGTGTTTGGCTGGGTGTGTGGTCAACGAAAAATTGGGAGCAGATGGGGGTTTTGGGTATCAGATTGACACACACAGAATATTGCACAACGTGTTGGCGAGGGGGATTCTTCCTATTTCAACATCTGCAAAATCAGTCAATAAAATTCCTCTTAATATTGCAACTGTTTTACTTATCAAAAGGTACAGTGTGTTATTTCAGACCCGTATTAACCTGTGTAAGCTAAGCAATGATTGCAAAAGCAGTCTTTCATTGTTTTGGCAAATAAATGAAATTCCTGCAACTAACTGACACCATTGCTCAAGACATTGCTGGATTACGACAGTTACATCTTGTGCCAGTGATGTGTATATGACACACTGTCCCTTTAAATTGAGTCATTTACAAGTGGTTCTGTGTCACTGATCTATATAAATGACTGTTTTGCTAAATGACTTCTTTACACTGAAGCTAACGCTAAAACGCTAGAAGTATACCCAAATGTTCTTTTAAATTAATAGGGAGTTTTCACATATTAATGATAAATTAGTAATTTACCAGTCCGCGTCTTATATATAAAGTCTTAAAGTACATTCTTACAACGCAAATGTCTTAAGCAAGTAATGGTTATTTATTTAAACACGGGAAATTTTTCGGGTCTTATTAATTTCTAGTAGCGTGCAGTAGCACTTCCCAAAAGAAACATAAGAATTAAGTATTTATAAAGACACACATGTGAACTGAAAATGTATCGTGTGCCTAACAAGCTGAGAAACTGGTTGTTTTGAATCGTCATTTTGACTGTGAGATAGCGCTCTCTTTCAGTTGGGCAAGATGGCGGCGTGATCGTTTCCAATGGCTTCATCTCTTGCCATTGGTTTAGTGTTCTATGTGCAATCCAGTCATTTATAAAGATCAGTGTTCTGCATACATAATGAACATTTTATATAAATAATAATCACGATTCGCTTTCGTTTTTAGGTGCCACACGTCGTCCTGACTCTCTCTCCCTTCCGCCTCAGGGGACAGAGCTCTGGACCACATCAAGGGATGGAGTGGTGAAGCTCAGGATGGGTGATTCTGGCCCAGCGGCTGAGGCTCCTGTGACAGTGAACCAGATGATCACCACTGCAGTAAAACTATACGGCAAATACACCGCGCTGGGCTGGAAAGAAGGAGAACAGTGGAAAACCATGAACTACTGTGAATACTACAAAGCTTGCCGGACTGCTGCCAAGAGTTTCCTCAAGGTGAGAGCATGAGAGAGAAAATGTTTCTATTTGTGAGTCAAATATGACCTCTGGCCATTTCATTTTTTCTTTATAAATAAAGGAAATTATTTGATTTTGTCATTTTGTAATTTTCTTTTAACGTTTATTCATAACTACAAAAAATGTATTTCATTTCTAATTTGCAATAGATTCTTTAAATTATATTATATACTATTATAATCATTCTTGTAATTCTATCTATGGTGAACTCCACGTATTCATTTAATTTTGCTGAAAAATTATGGTATGTAGCGCCAAGCATTACATTCATACAATGTTGGCAAAACTTAATCTATAACCAGGTATATAACGTAATCTGGATGGCATAGTTGATAAAAGCATTGATGACATAAACCCGGCCAATATTTTAAAGGTTTCGAACACTCTGTCTGTGAATGATTTGTTTTGAGTTTAGTATCGTCTTATCGCATCTGGGTTGTTGTGATAGCCACAGTTTACCATTCCTAGACACTATTAACTGAAATGACACTAAAGTATTCCTCTTATCAGGAACATTACAGTGTCAGAGGTGCCTGATAACAACCATTTAAAAACATATAAGTGCTTATAAAGGGATGAACTTGAAGTGTTAATGAGATCACAGTCCTCCTCGAACACTGGTGTCCTTGAGTAAAACTTTTAACTTCAGGTTACTGCAGGACGAAAGCCCAATGCGTTCACATATGTGTTTTAAACAGCTTTAGACTCATGGAACTAAATACAGCACTTGCGAGTCTAGTTTGTGCCGTTTATGAACGTGTGGTCTGACCCCCCTGAGAGTGAATTGATACTGGAATGAACATGGGTTGAATAATAACCGTTGTATGCACAGACCATTGTTCTTCAGCTTGTTGTCAGTGACCTTGTATGAAGTTTCGTGTTGCTCAGGGTGAACGTCAACTCCCGACTGGTCATGCTCTCCTTGTGGGGAACAGTACATCATGCCCGCCGGCTGATGTTGGCAGATTTCCATGGTTTTGTTTATCGTTAGTTAGGAAACTCTAGATGTAACGTGACAGACTCTGACCCTTTGGGAGCAATTCAGGTCTTGGTGTGTTTTCTCTAGGTAGCATACTCAGAGGAAAGACTTAAAAAATATGTTTTAGACTCCAAAAGATCATTTGAAATACTAAGGCCAGAATTTCAGACATCATTATATTTATGCTTATTCAAAGTAAGAGTTAAGGAAGTTAAAGTAAGTAACAAAAAAGTGTGGTGATGTAAACTTCTTTTTTTTATGTGCACATTTTTGTTTTCTACAAAAAATCATCATACATAATGTACGGTTCTTTGATATAACTTTGATGTTTTTATATTCTGAGTAAGGACATGTCAAAGAATGAAATCCCTGTTTAGGAAGACAAGATCCGCAATTTATGTGCAAATGTGAAAACTTAATTTGTAAAAAAAATAAGTAATTTTACCTTTCATCATATTATAAATGAAAATGGAAGTACTCTATCTTGAAATATTTTATATAATCTATCATTTACAGCAAAACCCTACATATTTTCATGGCTGACATATTATATTTATAATCCCCTTCTAACAATTTTAGAGGCACAGTTGCTAATTTCTTCAAGGCTTCCGTACAAAACATAATTATTGAAATTGAAATATTAAAAATACAATCTTAAAATATGAAATAAACATCATTTTTTATTATTTCAGTTAACTGCATATATAGAAAGCAAAATACTGCATTGGAAAATTGAAATTTTCAATGAATTCATGTAATTGTTTTATTGTGTAACTGCAGGTAATTATGTGTTTGTGTGTTCACAGCTTGGTCTTGAGAGATATCATGGAGTCGGTATCCTTGGCTTCAACTCCGCCGAGTGGTTTATCGCTGACATCGGAGCTATTTTAGCAGGGTAAGAGTGTGCTCTGTGTCCTGATCACCTGCTTATCATGTGTGTGTGGTAGCATGTTGTTCCGTGTATCTGCAGGTTATATGTTTCAGCCTTTGGCCTTCATGTTACACATACAGCTCAACCATAAATGTTGATGATAAATGACAACGCTACTCCAGATGCACGCTAGGTCATTCTCCGTAACGCATCATTTGCACATGGTTTGTGTTAGTTTTATACAAAGCTGTAATCTGTTTATCAGGAATAAATAGTGGCTCTGTTGTGCAGCTGCGTAGCAGCCTAAATTTACATGTTTGCAAAGATTAAGGTGGAGTGGGTCGGAATACCCATGGGTTGGAATGATGTTTGTGTTTGATAGTGTTTCCTGTTGATGTACTGTGGTGAGCACCTTTAGGATGCTTAAATAGAGAATATGTTTGTGTTGTCGACAGAGGGTTTGCTGTGGGCATCTACACCACCAACTCCCCAGAGGCATGCCAGTATGTAGCCGAGAACTGCCAGGCCAACATTCTGGTGGTGGAGAACAACAAACAGCTACAGAAGATCCTACAGGTGATAATAGTACAAAATATTAATGTGTTGAACATATTCAACAAACCAGATCAGACCTTTAACCCACTTTTGCTTCATATTCAGATCTAAGATAATAAATTGCAACGTTTGTCTTTATTCATCTATTATGTGTGCATTTTAGATCCAGGACAAACTGCCCCACCTCAAAGCCATTATCCAGTACAAAGATGAGCTAAAAGAGAAGAAGCCGAACCTCTACACGGTACATTTGATAAAACAAACACGTCTTTTCTCAGATCGCAACGTTAAATAATTCTCTTATTGAAAGCTGACATTCGCTATGCAAACCTCTGACATACGCAGTGGGCGGAGTTCATGGAGCTGAGCCGCGATGAGCCCGATACACAGCTTGATGACATCATCAGCTCCCAGAAACCCAATCAGTGCTGCACGCTGATCTACACGTCCGGAACCACGGGCCAGCCGAAGGGAGTCATGCT
This sequence comes from Triplophysa dalaica, assembly GCF_015846415.1. Classification (NCBI taxonomy): domain Eukaryota; kingdom Metazoa; phylum Chordata; class Actinopteri; order Cypriniformes; family Nemacheilidae; genus Triplophysa; species Triplophysa dalaica. The sequence continues at coordinate 7,089,033 of NC_079559.1, forward strand.
CAGTCACGACAACGTGAGTAAAACCCAAACATGAGCAATATTGCTTATGACTATACTACTGAGTTTACTAAGTAGTGTGTACTTAATAGTAAGTAAGCAAAATGCACAAAACTTCTCTCTCTCTTGTAGTTGACATGGACGGCATTTGCAACGAGCCAAGATGTGGGTCTGACAAATGCAGACAAATCACAGGAAATCGTGGTGAGCTACCTGCCGCTAAGCCATATCGCTGCACAGATGATTGACATCTGGATCACCATGAAAGTAGGAGGAGCCTCGTACTTCGCACAGCCTGATGCACTAAAGGTTAGTGTGCGCTTTTGCACGTACGGTCTTAAAGCATTTCAGAATTGAGTTATGAGTGCACATGACGTGAATGATGGATACATGACATTGTTTTTACGCAGATATGGTAAAGAAACAAATTAGGCAGAGGGAAAAAATCAAGTGAACCATTGTGACCCATCCCTGTTGGAAATCATTACATGCTTTCAATGCTTTCATGTACAAAAAGGCCTCAAAAAACGTTCTTTACTATGAAAATAATCATGAATGACGTTAAATCTCTAAAGATCTGTTTGAAACTGAGCATGTGATAGCTGCTGTTACAGAAGATCATGACTCAATCTAACACCAGTTTGGGTTGTATGATAAGGTCTTTGATTTTGGATCTCGGAGCTAAAAACTGATCTACCTGCACTAGAGGCTACTCATGTCACCTGATTTATTCCTGGTTGTGTCAGCTGATGTTGGCATGCATACATGAACCATCCTGAGACATGTATTAATAGAAATGGTTGTTTGTGTCACAGGGTTCCTTGGTCAACACCTTACGTGAGGTTCGTCCTACTGCGTTCATGGGCGTCCCGCGAGTGTGGGAGAAGATGCAGGAAAAGATGAAGTCTGTCGGAGCCAAATCCTCCACCGTACGCCGTAAAGTGGCCTCCTGGGCCAAAGATGTTGGTCTGCAGACCAACCTAAACAAAATTGATCCGTACGTACACACAGACACACACACACACACACACAGAATGCACCATGTATGCGAGTCAGAATTTATAAAAAATCACTAGAAAACCAGAGCTCCATTTTGAGATAAAGGAATGGCTCACCCAAAAATGAAAATTCTTTCATCATTTACTCACACTCAAGTCATTTTAAAACTGTATGACTTTGTTTCTACTGTGGAACACAAAAGAAGATATTTTGAAGAACTTTGGTAACCAAGCAACATCGGATCCCATTGACTTCCATTGAATGGACACAAAACCACTTGGACATTTCTCAAAAAATTGTTACACTGATAAATAATTGCCATTAAAATAAATGTATTCAAATGTTAAATTAAAGAATTATGCATTAGTCAGTGATGTTTTCTACAATAAAATATTAAAAGTGCTAAAACAGAAGTATACATTTAATACGGTGTTAATAGAGAGTAATTGACTTTTCTCTCCAGTAACGGCAACATGCCCAGAAATCCACTTAACTATCGGCTGGCGAAGCGTCTGGTGTTCCGGAAGGTTCGGAAGGCACTGGGTCTGGATCGCTGTAGGAAATGCTACACTGGAGCTGCTCCTATAACCAAAGACACATTGGAGTTTTTCCTCAGTCTGGACATTCCACTGTTGGAGCTCTATGGCATGAGTGAGAGTTCAGGACCTCATACCGTCACATTGCCTGATGCCTTCAGACTGACCAGGTAAACACAAACACGTCATTTCTTTAAAGCTCAAGTTTAAGTTTCCATCCATTTTTCCACAAAACTGAAGCAAACTAAATTAGCTCAATTCACTTAGTGTATCTAACATCTGCTTGCTCTCTCAGCTGTGGAAAGGTAATTCCAGGCTGTAAAACAAAGATCTTCAGCCCTGATGCTGATGGGAATGGAGAAATCTGTTTCTGGGGTCGTCATGTGTTCATGGGCTATCTGAACATGCCTGATAAAACTGAAGAGTCTGTAGATGCAGACGGCTGGCTGCACTCGGGCGACCTCGGCAAACATGACCAGAACGACTTTCTATTCATCACCGGACGGATTAAAGGTATCGACGGTGGATCGAGAGCAGACGCGTAGCTGAAATACAATGTGGTCACAGATTTAAATGTGATTTCTTTAATCAAATCTATGTAAATATTCCAGAATTGATCATAACAGCCGGAGGGGAAAACATTCCTCCTGTGCCCATTGAAGATGAAGTTAAAGAAGCTGTTCCGCTGATAAGCAACGCCATGCTTATCGGAGATAAGAGAAAGTTCCTGTCTTTGCTGATCACTATTAAGGTAATCTAGGGTCTGTGTGTCAGTGTGAACTCTATTATATATCTACTTATGGCCTTGTGTAATTATGAAAGATATGGATAACTTAATGATGCAAATCTGATCTGGTGGCTCCAATGAAAAGTTTTGTGTGAATGGTTATAGGTTTTTATAGATACACAAGTCCTGTGTTTTCAAAACGCTTTCATAACCTCGCAGCCTTAAAGCTGCTGCCATCCAATGCACAATGAGTGTAACTACATTGGCTTAATGCAATAACATTTTACTGGGATCTTTACGCCCCCTAGTGGCAGCCATCTGTAACGAAAAGACTAGGGTTAGTTTTAACATTAAACCTTCTTAATAAATTGTATGTGTTCTGAATTAAAATTATAGATGTGTAAATATATATATTGAGCGTATTTTGCTAAATGCAAAAAAACAACATCAATAAAATAAATGATCAAATTCAATATGAGTGGGAAATGCAGTAATTAATATTGCTAACTTCAAATCTCAATGGTTCATGGGTGTTCGGGACAAAGTATATCAAAACCAATATGATTCTGATTTATTTGGATTATCTGGTGTGTAATATAGATAAATAAATAACAATATATAACAATAACAGTTCCTTTAATTTAAATAGTTGTAATGTTTTTATTTTGACTTCATCAAAAACAATTGAATATACAGATAAAGAGAATTCCTCAAGTAATTAGTTCTAACTGTTAACTGTTTTTCTGTCTGTCTTTCAGTGTGAGTTAAACGGTGAGACCGGCTTACCTGTAGATGAACTCACTCCTGAAGCCGTAGAGTTATGTCGCAAACTTGGCAGCAACTCCACAAGAGTCAGTGAGATCGCCGGCGGGCGTGACCGTATTGTATACGCCGCTATACAAGAGGGCATCAACCGCGTCAATGAAAAATCCACTTCTAACGCCCAGCGCATCCAGAAATGGACGGTGCTGGATAAAGATTTCTCAATCCCTGGAGGAGAGCTGGGTGAGTGGACATTAGATGGGGATCATGTGGACATCCAGCCAAAATGAATAAGAGCTTCTGTTTAAAATGTAGTTCTTAACGTCCACCTTTATTATTCTTATACTTTGTTCAAAAATATTTAAATCGAATGCTTTATGTGAGTTCACATGTCAATCAAAGTCTTGTTATTTTCTAGCTGCTGACACATTTTAAACAGCTTCTCTCTTTTTCTGTCAGGGCCCACAATGAAGCTCAAAAGGCCAGTGGTTATGAAGTTGTTTAAAGAGCAGATCGAGAACTTTTACAAAGAAGTCGCGACCCCCACCACCCCAGATGACCTCCTGCCTTCTAAATAGATGTTCAACAAAAGAGATGAGAGACAAAGAGACTAACATGGTTTAACAAACACGCACGAACACACACACACACATAGGAACACAACTTCTGACCTTATGTTTGCTTATGCTTGTCTATTTTTAATTTAAATTTGTTCAGGGTTTAATCTTTTTTCATATTGTTTACATTTATCTGTATCGTTACAAAAGACCAAAAGCCATTTGTGAGATTTTTTTTTTTTGAAGGTTTTCTTTCCGTGGTGATTTACTATTTATTTTGTTGCCTTTTTGTAATGAAGTGTGGTATCTACCAATGAACGAAGTGTCTTATCAGCCATGTTATATGTAACTTTGGTGCGGGTCATTGAGAAGGTATGTTTAAAGATGAATTATTTATGATGTAAATTGTCATCAAAACTTGAGAACGCCTGATGGTGAAGACATCGGTGTGACTAAATGGCTTTGAGAATAAGTCAGGGTTGTTTACTGATACTCACGATTAATGTCAGAAAGATGTGAATGAAATCAGTTTTATGATCTGATTTCTGTTAAATGAAAACTGGATGTACATAGAGGAATTTAAGACTTTGTTCTTTGAAGGCGGTTGTTTGGCAACACCCATATCAAACAAGCCATATTTTTTTTGTCTTATTTTTTTAAACCAAATGCATCACATGTTTGACCAGTTGGTTGATTTAGTTGTTTTATTGTAATTCTTTATTAATTTTCCATGAACCTGTTGTATAGTGTGTGTGTGTGTGTGTGTGTGTGTATGTATTATGAATGCGTATTCTTCTGTGGTCTTATTTGATGCTTTACTGACTCTCTCTCTGACAGTCCTCTAAATTCTAACATTGGATATCATTGAGTTCCAGTATATGCATTAGCTTTATGGGAAAACATTGTTCTGCCATTGTTGTCTTTAATGACGCTGAATATTTATCTTGTGAAAGAAGGGAATGATATGAAGGAACTGTGAGAGCTACTCTGCACAGGTGATACTTTGGAAATGTCTGCAACTAAAATCAGTCAAATAGTTGAATACGCAAAGAACCAGAAAATTGCAACGCAAATCCAAAGATTTTATTTTCCCTCTGTAAATGCACTAGATTGTTTTTCTCGGCAAGGAATCCTTAATTACTTAATATGTATACTCGGACTACGCAGCATGACAGGACCACAGTGAGGCCTTTTTGTAAATAAGAGTATTAGTGATTTGTTTATGAAATGATATGAAATATATACATAGCTCATTAAAACACAGAGAATGAAGGTAGAATTGAGCTTCTGTCTGGGATTTCGGTTTAAGTGTACATTTCTCTTCAATCTTTATCAGATTCCATCTGGATGCTCTCATGAACTTAGAACTACAGTTACGGCTTAATTAAAGTTCAACGTAGAGTTTACAAGCTTAACAATGTGAGGTCTCAGACTATGGAAGGTTATATCTGGTTCTACCTGACTCTAAAATCGTTTGAGCTGGGTAACAACTTTGTTGTGTTTAGTGTGACATTAAAGGTTGTGAAAGTGCATGTCACTGTCGACACAAGATAGATGTTGGATATAGTTGGTATTGAGATGGAATTCTGATTTGCACTTGTGAAATATGTGAGGCCTATCACTTTATCTCAAATAAATGTGATGTATAATGTTGGTGTGTTCTTCCTTTGCTCTGAAAATATTATATATAATTAGTAACACAAAACATTCCAGCGACGTTGAATCCCATTTGGTTATTTTGGGAACAAAATAATTCTATATTATTTTCTGTAACTAAAAACTAAGGTTACGAACGTTCGGGTACTTTCTATTGATAAAGGTTGCTGAAATTGATTGATTCATTTGAACAAATATAGTTTACGTGAGTTGAACTCAAAATGACGTCAAAATAGGCTATCACAGAAACCATTTTCAGCAAAGATGTTATCTACTTTTTTCATTGTTAAGTGTAACGTTATACACAATGTAAAAAGACTTGATTTTTGCATACCTTGTTAAAATCGTTAAAAATATAAACAAGACACTGAAAGCCACGTGAACAGTACTCAAATGACTTTATTCATAATATGATTTTGCAATAAAAACATAAAAAGAAACATATTTTGCCCTTATTACAACTTGCATCAAATGACCACATGGTGGCACTGTATGCAAAGTTTACCACATCATACTAAAGGTTACGCTTCTGTTCAGATCACATGTAAAAACCCAGAGCTCCCCAAACCCACGGATAAATACAGCAAACACAAATAAAAACACCACAGAATGACAAAAGACAGTTCTCTGCACCAGCAAGCTGAGGATCAGAAAATGATGCAGGATTTGATTCTGTAGATGAGACTCCCACTGTGTATTATACATGTACTTCTATGTAATGTTGTTTAAATCTATGCCCCTCCCATTAGTGTTCATTTCCTGTTCTGTGTAAAATACAGTTCTGAAAAGTTGAAACTCACATGATAATTGTTATTTTCCATCCGCATTTCTCCCCTTGTAGTGAATGGTAATAGGGTCCTGTGTACAGCAGGCTACAACAAACCATATGGTTTGTCAACTCTTGATGTCAAGTTTTCTACACAAACACGCCCTGCCATGATCTTATACATCGGCCTGAAGTAACAGATTCAAGTTCGTATGGTCATTTCCTACAGTCTATGATGATATAATGTGCGGATACAGAGAAACCAAAACTAAAAGTTTCTTAAAAAAACTGGCGATTCTTGACACAAAAAGTTAATATCATATTGCATGTAAATATTGTATAAAATTCATAAAAATACAATTACTTAAGTACTTGAGTCAACAAAGCCAAAAGTGCAGAGGTACATAAATAAAAAATAAATTTACCCCCTAAAAATAAAAAGATAAAGAAAAAACAAGAACAGGGTGTGCTCAGTGGGGCAATTCTTCAGAGCTGCCACTCAAGTTCACTTAACTCCACCCCTTTTGCCTCTTGCCCTGCCCCTTTATGACAGGCTGACCCGAACCAGTATGCGGTCAAAGGTTAAAGTTCATGAACTAGGAGTTGGGAGTTAAAAGGTCACACAACCCAATTCAGCCACTCTTTCAAATAAGACTCTTAACCAAAAGTGAATTAGTATAAAATTGTTTGCTGTGCAGCAGACATACAGCATCAGAATCTGTTGAAGATTGAAATGAACTCTGCAAGCAAACACTTTCACGACACACACACAAACATACAATACTCCCACACAGGGTGAAGTTAAGGGCATATGGTCTATAGCTCAGTCCACAGCGCCCTTTAAAGCTATTAGCATGAGAATAGACGCGCGGGGCATCGAGACAAAATCGAGCGGAGCCGAGATGATAGTCAGAGAGAGAGTTTGTGTCAGAAGCACAGTGAATTTACAGACTGCCGTTTCAGGGGCCGTTTCCTATTCATAACCTACTTCCACGTAAGCTTGTCTCACCCATTTTGCCATTTTTTTTGTCTCTCTTTTTTCAGTCTACGTAAGAACCAAATATGATAACGGAAAACACGGCAACACAGATTTGCAAATACTTCCACGAGCTGCACTAGCAAAGCACAACATTTAGTTCTAAGGCCCGTTTGGCAAACACATAAATGAGGATCGATACATATTGGCATACAACTCGGAAAAGGTATCCCGACATCCCACATACACATAAGAAAGTGAAAGATAACACTGCTGTAATTCCTATGAGCACGAATGAGATGATAAAGGCACTAAGACTAGCCCTAGAGGATAAAAAGCGATACATTCATGGCGTGCGGGGCTTTCTTACCGACCACAGTCGAAAATACCTTGAAAAACATTGGTAGAAAAATAAAATATAAAAGGTTGTGGCCCTCGATGCATCAGTGCGTATGGCTACAGATAGACTTTTTCCTCTAATTCAGATTCGACCCTCAGTTCAGGCCCCTTAAGCAGAGAACTTCCTGTTGCGCAGGATATTGAGATGGGATGAGAAAGAAGAAAGCAGAGGTCCTTAGATAGAAGAATGAAGGAAACGCTTGTTCCTGGGAAGCCTTTCTTGTCGGCTAGCAGCTGTTCCCAAAATATCGTCCGTGCACCAAGACCTTTCACTCGTCCTCTGTTCCTCTTCTTTAGTAATCTGTTTATGGCTGTGATGTCATGCCTTTGTTTCCCGTTTCCTGTTCGTAGATTTTTCACCTTCTGCATCTTTCTCTCTCAGCACAAAAGTGAAAAAGGGCAGACCACCATCCCTAACCCCCCCCAACCGTGATGGACTTCCTGTCATGTGGCGGTAGCCTCCAGGTAGCTCTGTAGTTTACGGACAGTCGACTCATCCAATGAGAAAAGGTCAAAGTCAAAAGTCGTGTTGGTGACATTAAAGTGCCCCGTCTCCTCGATGAGGTTCACGATCTGGAGGTACAAAACAGGTCAATGGCATTTGTTAGGCCTGCGTGATTTGGTTTAAACATTAAAAGTAAAATCACACAGGAGTTTAAAACACGGATGTTCAAACACCAACAGAAATTCTCTGGCACAACTCATGGATAAATAACTTATTTTTGTGATTGGTTACGTCGATTCCTGTGACCTTCACTGTAATAGCACACATACTGTATACAGGATTTGTTCTTCCTTTCAAACAACTGAGATTCTCAGACACTGCTTTAACTTGACACGCTGTTTAAAAGTGACATCGTTTGGTCGTCTATTGAATCTTCCATTAGACATTATGACCAAAATGTCTTTTTTAGTATGATGCACATACCTGTTGCAGAACATTACGTTCCCTTAACGCCATAAGTCTGCGGTGAAGATCTACCAACTCTTCAGTGTATGCCTAAAACAAGACATTAGACCAAAAGATTTACATCACAGACATAAAAAAAACATTCATTCGTTCCAAATCTATTTTATAACAATCACTCATTTAGTATTTACAGAGGAAGCTTTTAAAAAGCATCATAGGCAAAGCAACATATTTATGGTGCCTTCTCTAATTGGTAAGCAATCCCAGAATCCACTGTTGTAAAAACATTTTTGTTCACATTTAGTGTGGACAGATAGCTTTTAATGGTTATCAAGGGCTTTTGTGTGATGTTAACCATATAGGAATAAAGAGATAAGGGTGAGATGTGTAAAATAAAAAGTTTCATTTACCCTTCCTACCTTGTCGTAACCCTTCTTCAGGACCTTTTCCTGACGCAAGCAGGGGTCCGGACTCTTCCTTCCTGACACCTGTGTGATTGACAGACAGAGATTGGACCAAAACATCACAGTGACCAACTGATGAAAAATTCAACATTGCAGTGTTTTTCCAGTAACAGAGAGCCAGTGTTCGGAGCATTGTTAAAACTAAGCACCGCTGGAGGCTCTCAGTTATGCGGCATTCCACAAGCATTCGATCAAAAGCCGCGGGTCACCGCCTCATTTCAACACCGGGTGCAGGCTAATCCAAGAGCTAATGCCAATCGTTCATCATCTTTCAACATTAATAATTCCTCAACGGGCAGTTGACTGCCGCGATTGAGTTTCAAAGAGGATAAAACAAGCGTTCGCTGCCAGCAAAAAGATTTGTAGAAATGTATGAATAAAGACACCGGTTGGACGACTGTCAAGGTTCAAAAAGAAACGTTGCCATGCAGTCTTGAATACATAGTAACCTTGTTATTGTTGGAGTTGTGTTTCTGTGGCTGGGGGGGCGGATCTCGACTGGGACGCTGCGGCCCGTCGCTGCAGTCACTCTCGCTGTCTAGACTCAGCCTGTGAGGGGAGAGAGCAAAGGTCAAAAAAGTTCCTGTTTACATTTAAATAAATCCCTTTTACGCTCCAACTATCAACCGTTTTGTTCATTTCTCTGAAACATCTCGATCGAAATTGAATTGTATGCATGCAGTGTGAGCAAAAATGGGTGTAAAAATAAAATGTTAAAATAAAACCATTCAACCTGATGTTGTGCGAAATGCATTTGACATTAAAGTAGGATTTATTCTGCCCTAATGTAAGTAAATGCATTGTAGATTTAAATAAAGCATATTATAATGACAAATTCAACAATTCATCTAATGCTTCCAAGCTCAAACAGTATGTCTTTAAATTCAGCTCATCCACTTGAATGAGACGGAAACAGAGAGCGACGTATAAATTGAAGTGTTTGCTCTGAGCAAACAAACCTGCCTCCCCTTACATTGATTTGAGAGACTTAAAGCATCTGAAAGATTTGCTTAAGCAAACACTGGCAAGAAAGAGAGAGAGAGATCTGAACGACCTGGAGTCCCGATTGGGCAGGTTGTTCTTGACTGGAGTCTCTTCGTCTGAGCTGCTGTCATCATCATCTGACTCTTCTGACTGAAGATCCTCCACCATAGAGCGCAGGGGACCTACAGTACACAGTCCACACAATAAACATCTAAAGGGCTTTTTTCCTCATTTAATATACATTTCTTTATAGGACAGATTTAGCTTCACATCTACAGTTTGTTAAAATTTCTATGAGCGGTTCCTAGAATCTATTTGTTATTTTTTCCAGTTCCGTTTGTTATCAAGTTGGCACAACAGAATGTAATATATGCACCACCAGCATAACCAAACAGGACAATGACATTAACACAACCACTTTAACATAAAGTACATCTTTAAATTTGAGACACTTCCTCAAAATGGAGTTACCTCTCCAAGGTAACTGATTAAAGAAGTCGACGGTGAACTGAGAAAAAGTGTAGTAGGGAAATCTATTTAAGGATCCAAATGCTTATCAGGACACTCCCTGAGGGGAAAGATCACGTCTTACCCTGGCCTTGTTTCTGCTGTGGTTCAAAGTCCGAGTCTGAGCTCGACTCTGAGCTGGAGCTGGAATCAGATGGGCTGGAAGGTGCCGACTGCTGCAGGAAGGAAGATAAAAACTCTTGTTATTACTGCTATTAACTTATGCTTCAAGCCGAAGGTGGCGACGTCTTAAACAATAAGTGTCATTACATTTTTTCCACAAAAAAAATAAATCACCCTTTCAGGCATTTAACAGTAACGTTTATCAAGGTTTGACGTTTTCTTTGCACCCAATAAATAAAATCGTTAAACACAAAAACCAAAAGTCTAACCTCCGACTTAGACGAAGCCTCATCTTCCGAGTTGGAGTCATCGGATTCCGGAGGCTTTTTTGGCTCTTTGACCTCTTGGGCTTCCGATTTGCTCTTGGCCCAACGGCCCTTCTCTTTAGATGCCTTCTTATCCCCATAGCCTGAAGAAGTCGTTGAAGATGACGCCGTTCGGGGGGAAGTGCCTGTGAACACCCCACCCCCGGAGCCTTTTGACCCCTCGGACCCTCCCTTCTTTGGCTTCTTGACACTGGGTTTGGGCGACTCCGCATTGGAAGGTCGTTTGCTGGGGACTTTTGCGTCGACCGCCCCTCCACCGCCCACCGCCCCCCCTCCTTTAGGAGACATGCCTTCCATTTTGGATTCCTTCAGAGTGAGCTTGGGCTCCTTGAAAGCAGCTTTGGGCACAACTTTGTTCTCATCTTTCACTTTGATGTCTGGCTTCTTGGACGACGAGGAGGAAGGGTCGCGGCTACCTTTACTGGCACCGTCCCGGTCGGCATCTCCCTTGGACGTCGCCTTGCTCTCCGAATCTTTCCTCGGCCGTTCTCGATGCTCCTTGGCCATTTTGTGAGATTTGGACACTTTGCTTCCTTCTTTACTGGGCTCCTACAAGACCAGAACATTGTTTTGATCAAAATTATAATTTCCACCATCAAACTTTCTACTCACTAATTCATATTGATCTATTTGATATCTCACTGATATCTCACAACAATTGTTGCATTAAAGTAAATACACATAAATACATTTTGTAGTGACAGAAGGAGGGAAATAATGAAACATAGAAAACATAATACATTTTACATTTTATTGCAAATATTACAGAATAACAGAACAGATTCCATTCAGAGATGAATTACCACTTGACACCACAAAATCATCACAAAAAAAACATCACAGCAAGTTTAATTTAACTCAACATTGATCCAAAGGTCATGTGCTTTGTTAATGAGGCTGTTCTGAGATCAGCAGTGTTAATGATAATGGGGATGTTGGACGATGTCCAGCTCGCTCTGGATGATCACAGTGAATCAGCAGCGGGCGACTGATTCACTTTCCTGAGCTAATGAAAGATGCCACAGAGCGACCCAGACAAAGCCATCAGTGCTCAGATATGATAAATAAACTGAAGGTCATTCAGCAGCGATACGATGCACGTCTTTCATAATAGTCATTTAATTCCCCTTTAAAATGCTGTAATCTTGGGATTACAAGTAAACAAAAGACTAGAGAATGCTGTACAATCAATGTAGTGTATTGACCTGTTGTAGTGCCTTGATATGCAATAAAGTATTTAAAAGAGCTTAGAAGGAAATGTTTTTAGTAAATTGCTATTTTCATACCTTTGATCCCTGTGGGGTTTTGCTCTTTTTAGGGTCCGAGAAGGCCGACAGCGGGATGGTTGGAAGCATGGGGTAATCTGGACTGGGTCTCGGGACCACCTCTGCGCCCTCTGGGATCACCATGACCTGTTTTATACACAATAAATAGGAGATTAGAGTGTAAAATACAAGATACAGAAGGGTAGTTGACAATGTATCAATGGACGTTTTGATTTCAATGTATTATGTATACATATACAATAAAGAGTATATCTTCGGTCCTGTCAATTTTTCGATATTCTTTATATAAAGTTTTTGCCTTCACTAGTTCATTTTAAAGTGTTAGTTCTCCCAAAATGTTTTCTTTTATCAATTATTCACGCTCATATCATTTCAAACCTGTAGGACTTTTTAGCCAAACATCACCGGTCCCCATTGACATCTATTGTGGGGTCACAAAACCACATTTCTCAAAATATGTTCTTTGTGTTCCACAGAATAGTAGCATACAGTTTTTGAACAACATGAGGCCAAATAAATTAATGTTATTTTCTCTTTTTGTGTGAATGATCCCTTAAAACAGTCCTGCAGTGAGACATTTGAGGAGGAAAATCTTCATGTAGGCTCTACATGAATATGAGCTCATAAAAGCTGAATTCATTATAATGTAAAAGAATTAGCAGAACGCCATTTGAAACCACTTTATTAGAAGAACAGCATGTCACACCACAGGACATGACATGTCAGCTACCCAACAGTGCGACAACATCTGTCATGTATACATCAGAAGAGACCATCTCAATTAACAACAATAAAAAAAACATCCCATAATACACCACTCACCCCTCCGGCCTTTAAAAGCTTGCGACGGAAATCGCGGGTGGGGTTATTGAAGGTGAGTTTCTCACAGCGCAGATGATTGACAGGTGGGTTGCCCTCCAGGTTGAGGAAGAGGTCGTAGTTGAAGCACACCTTCTTCGGCTCCTCCTGCGAGAATGACAATAGTCAGTGTTGCCATTAATTCTGCTCATTTCAGCACACAACTCAGACTAGCATCAAAGCATTAAAGCAAAGCCAGCAGAGCCGAGACCGACACCGTAATCTGATGGATTACATTTCACAGTCCAGAGACAAAGAACTGCAGGCTGAGATTCATCGGCAACGCTTCTGAGCACAGATTAAGAAAGATTACAGTTACAAATGAACATTCCCGCTCCACCTCTCTCTCTCTTTTCATCGCTTCCCTCAGCACGATGAAATATGGATTTGTTGAAGACGGCTCCGGAAAACAGGAATCTTTTATTGTGGGATGTTTTTAAAACAAGATACGACTGATACAGTTACATATCACAAGCTTGTTAGGCTGTGGGTGGTCTGGAAAATGAGATTGTCATTGTATCGCATTATACCACCCGGTGTAAAGTTCAGAAGGCGAATCGCTGCATTTTGCGTACAATACGGTGCCCACTTGATCTCAGCGTGGTGATTTTCACAAAAGATGAGACAGAAAAAGACAAGCGCATACGGGGATGAGTCAGAGAGGGGGGTGAATGCAGATGAGACAAAAAAAGGAATAGTTGTAGGGAAAGATACCTTACCTTGTTTTTGAAGTAGACCTCTATGGGCATCAGAAAACCAGCATACCCTGATTCCTCAACCTTATATGGGGGCTCCTTACACACTGAGATGCAAAACATGAATTATTGCGTTGACTATACTATAATTATAACTGGTTCATAAAAACATGTCTCTCTCTCTGGCACTGAACATCTGCCATCATAAACCCGCATTAATCAATTGCCACTTCATCTCATTGTAGTTTTACAATTTAGGAGAAAATGATCACCAGGCATTTGTCATAGTCATAAAACAGACACAAAGCAAAAGAGCAGCAATGATTTTAGTCTCTATTATAGTAATGAATATTTCTGTTGCACCAAATTTGGGAAAACCTTTCAGCTACATTATATCTGAATATAGCCGATAGCTGAACATTAGGCTAGGCTAATGTTAGGCTAAAATGAACATATATGTTGACCAGAGGTTCCAGAATTCTGACAAAACATCATCACACGTTTCTCTGGAATAGTTTATCATGTTTTGTTAATCATAAGCATATTATGATTACATATTTGTATGTAATGACTAATAAACTGTGTTTTTGCCTATTCGCACTGACAACCAATTATTAACATTATTATTCATGTTCTCATGTCGCTCCAGTGCCAGTCTCCTTTACACCCACGTAAACAAATAAGTCAAACACAAATCAATATGAAATAAGCAGCAGCGTAATTTCAGCATTAAAGCGGGATGATGTATAATATACCACAACTCTAGGTCCCGATCATCCCGTGTGGGTTTATTTTGACAATCTAACTGTAAATAATCCCTTACACATGTAAATATTATATATTGTCCCTGTCCTTTTCGAAACCTTGATGTCACTTGGAAATGGTTAGTATGGTCCCATGTGTATTTTTAGGGATTAATTGACAGATCTATTGACGGATGCAAGCGTGAAGCTTGATGTTTTTTTTTTACCTTAGAATGAGCTATTTCTGTCTACAAACACCGCGGGTCCCCTTGCATGGAATTCGCCATGTTGTTTTCACTTTAGTCCTTAACGGACAAACTGCTCTACAGAGAGCGTTTCATCAATATGTTATCTCCTTCGGCAAAGAAGCGAAAAGGATAATTTGACCTGCACTTTTTATTGGTTAGATATTTGCAAATCCAGTAACAAACATAAAGGGAGACTTATAATAATGATTTACGGCAAAAATAAACATCACCAAAAATAGTGATTTCAGAAAGACAACATGTCAAACCAGCTCTGTTAAATAAGAAACATGGAGCAAATCAAATAGGTTGATATTTTTGCTGCTAATTTTAAGAAGGGCTAACTACAGACGTGCTCAAATTTGTAGACACCCTTACAGCTCATTGAAATAATGCTTTGTTCCTTCTGAAGAGTGATGAAATTAAAAGCTATTGTCTCATGTATACTTGCATGCATTTGGTATGTCATAGAATAAAGCAAAGAAGCTGTGGAAAGAGAAGAATTATTGCTTATTCTACAAAGATATTCTAAAATAGCATGGACACATTTGTTGGTACCCCTTAGAAAAGATAATGCATCATTATTTTCTTTATTTAGAATCACACATCTTTCCAATCTTGTAATCATTCATTCAGCCTTTTAAACGGGGCAAAGTAGTCACTGTGCTGTTTGGTATCATTGTGTGCACCGCACTCAACATGGACCAGAGAAAGCAAAGGATTGGGATGTCTGAGGAGACCCGAAAGACAATAATAGACAAGCATGGTAAGGGTAAAGACTACAAGACCATGTCCATGCAGCTCGATGTTCCTGTGACAACAGTTCCTTAATAAGTTTAAGGTCCATGGAATTTTTGCCAACCTCCCTGGGCGCAAGAGGAAAATCAACCCCAGATTGAATAGAAGGATAGTGCGAATGGTAGAAAAAGAACCAAGGATAACTGCCAAAGAGATTCGAGCTGAACTCCAAGATGACGGTACATCAGTTTCTGATCGCACCATCCGTCAATTTTTGAGCATGGAAGAAGACCCAGAAGGACTTAAAAAAAGCAAAAAATTTGCTAAAATTCATATTGACAAGCCACAATCCTTCTGGGAGAATGTCCTTAGGACAGACGAGTCAAAACTGGAGCTTTTTGGCAAGTCACATCCGCTCCATGTTCACAGACGGAAAAATCATGCTTTCAAAAGAGTGAACACCATACTTAAAGTGAAACATGGAGGAGGCCAAGTTATGTTTTTGGGCTGCTTTGCTGCATCTGGCACAGGGTGCCTTAAATCTGTACAGGGCACAATGAAATCTCAAGACTATCAAGGAGTTCTGGAGCGAAACGTACTGGACAGTGTCAGAAATCTCTGCCTCAGTCACAGCTCATGGGTCCTCTAACAGGATAATGACCCATAAACGAGCAGCTAAAAATCATCCAAGAATGGATAAGAACAAAACATTGAACTATTCTGAAGTGGCGTTCTACGAGTCCTGAGCTGAATCCTATCGAACATCTAGGGAAAGAGCTGAAACTCGCAGGCTAGAGAAGGCACCCATCAAACCTGAAACAGCTGGAGCAGTTTGCTCCGGAAGAGTGGGCCAACTACCTGTTAACAGGTGCAGAAGTCTCATTGAGAGCTACAGAACATGTTTGCTTGAAGTGATTGCTTCTAAACATTTATATTTCACATTTATTCATTTAGCAGACAATGTTATCCAAAGCGACTTACAGATGGGGTAAACAATGAAAGCAATTGGGACAGCATAAGGACAACAAAAAGCATAAAAGCAATAAAAAAGACTGGTCTCATATAGCCTACCACAGTATACAGAACTAAGTTAGGTTTTTGTGTTTTTGAAAGAGTAGAAAAGAAATAGAAGTCAGAACTGATCAGTCAGAGGTTGTGCAACAAAATATAAGGTTGGGGGTCCCATCATTTTTGTCAATGAGATTTCACTTGTTTTATTATTTACATATTATGTTGAATAAAAAAATCAAAAGCAAAGTCTGATTTCTATTAAATATGGAGTAAAACAATGGTGGATGCCAATAACTTTTGTCAGTTTCAAGTTATTTCAGAGAAAATTGTGCATTCTTCTTTTTTTTTGTGGAGGGATACAAAGAAATTTGAGCACGTCTGTATCACATCAACATCCTCCCCATGATGTTTTGGGTTATTAAACTGTGATTGGTGCAAATGTGTTATTCATAAAGTTGTACAGCTTACCTCTCTTAGGTTTAGGAAAGCTCTCGTGCAGCCGGAAGACGACTTTATCCACGAAGTGCTGAATGTCGCTGTTCTCCGGGCCTCGAACAAACACCATCCAGTCGTGAGTGAAGCCTTCTGATGTCACCTTCTTCCTCAGCTGAGCCCTGTGACCCAGCTCAAGCTTTACCTGAACCGTACACTGTCAACAGAGAGAAACAGACATCTCAATGAAGCCATTCAACCCAATTTACAATTCTCTTCGGTATGAGACGCGTATAAGAAGCAAAAGTATTACGATTTTGACTCTGAGAAAGACAAGATTGTTTGAGTAAATAATATGTGTTCTGGTAAAAAAAGTTCTATTTGCAGGCCAAGTATAACAATAATTTACAGTTGAATACTTGCAGAACTGCTCTGTGTACTGTGAGAAGAATAAATATTTGTCATTCACCCAAGACTCACGAATTGTGACCCTGGCTGTGAACACCCAGCTAAAGTCACTGTTTTCTACATAAAGTCATACGCATAATTTAAAGAACATATCTTTAATATTGAGTGAGTAAGGCCATGTCAAAGATTGAAATCATAGTGAAATTAATGATCGAAATCAAATTTTGATGTTTCTAATCTCATTATTAGATTGTGAATTGTGACCCAGTCTGTGAAATCTAGGCTAAAATCTCATAAAGTCGAAACTGTTATACTGGAGAAACTTAGGCACAACATATTCTTGGGAGTCGTTTTTTGTCATTTTAGTCATTTTAATCTTCTGTATCATGGTTGGTTCTGCCAAATGGGCAGAGAAAGACATCAGGGGAATTCCTTGAAAAGCAGCCAGGAAAAAAGAACGCTGCCCAGAGACTCCACATAGGGTGGATACGGGCCAAAGTGGGTCCAGGTGCCCAGATGCTCAGCTGCTGTTGACTCGTGCCCCTTCTCACCAAGAGAACCAGAACCGAAAACACAACTAAGGTACCTAATGAAGGTAAAGTAGGTGAGAATATAAAGAGAAATTCAGGTGAAGAACCTTATTGGCTGCCATCTGGCACGCTTGTCCTGACATCATAATGCCCTTTTAACTCTCTTTTGGCCGACACTCCAACGTTTCCAAACCTGCCATCATGGCCCGATGCTGCCAGGCATTAGATTTACCCCATGAGTCCATCTCTCATTCATTGACTACAATCCCCAGCCATCATGTCACATACAGACAAAAGGCTGGCTTCCTTTAACGGCAAGGACGATACAGCATTAGTCTGTTCTATTTCCAGGCCTTGGTATTTGTTATTTTGTCACAGCAACTCGCCTTGAGGTAACAATTACAAACACTAACCGCAGAAAAACTCTTCCTGCCCGAGTGGAACATGACCGCCCGAATACAAAGATGATACGAGACAGACATGATAGGATCCGACACTAATCCAGGAGAATGGGGGCAAAAACATGAAAAAATACCTTTTTGAAAAGGAGCAGATTAAACAGAAGTCTATTAGCTCTGGTCTCGACAGAAGACAAGAGGGTGCAGGGCAGACCTCACAAATCCCCAGCATAGATAGATTCACCTGCAACACTTTATCAAAGCCAAAACAGAGACAACACGTAGTAGGTTGGATCACTGCTATGATACAGATTACCAGTCAAGCGGAGTAAAATACAAGCAACACATGTGTAAGTCACAGAGGGAGCAATAAAACAAGTCTCAGAGGAGCTGCAATTTTGTTGTGCTTGAAGCGGTTCGGGAAATAGAATTTAATTAGACCGCATTCATGATTTTTCATATTATTGACATAATGATTGATTTTTTTCTCTTTTAAATGTTATATCAGCACCAAGGCTTTTTTCATAGCAAGGAGTAAGGCGTGTACAAAACACACGCTTACAACTAGCATTCAATTTACAAATGTAAAGTTCACAAATCAGATTAATAAACAAATTAGGTTTTTGATATAGGCTATCATGTCTTATACGATTGCAGAAATTCTAATAAAAGCATGTGCAGATTAAACTAACATAAACAATATAACTGGACGGATAAGACAAATGCCAAGCAAATCATTTCTTAATATTCTGCTTTAAGATTGAGATTTTTCCCCCTACATGACACATTTTTATCATCAACAGTACCATCAGTAGTCAATGGGGGTAGTTTCCCGGACAGAACTGACAGCTAGAACTGTCTTAACTGAAAACTGCTTGCAATGGAATATGTATGATAATATATCAGCACTATAGTTTTGCCTGAAAATGCACAAGCGTGATGTTTGTTTGGAAGACACATTTGTAAAAACTACATAAATAACCTAATTTAACTAGTAAACCTTAGTTCAGCCTTAATCCAATCCCTGTCCGGGAAAGGCCGGACTAAAGTTTCTTTAGGAATATTTAACATGCTTTTCTCATAGTAGATCTGCGAGTACCATTTGTGTTACAATATTTTTAATACAAATACCATGTTTAAACTATGGTTTTCATGATGACAGTATGAAACTGTGATCATGTCTTTTCTAAAAAAATATCATAGTTAGACTACGACAACAGTGATAAAACCCTGGTTCGTTTTAATAAGATGCACCATCATTTCTGTCAAAATACCATTTAAAGGAGATTTACTGTCAATATATTACACATATATAAAAATAGTAACAATAACAGTATTTGAAATTAGAAATGTGATTCAGTTGGGGCTCGGTTTAACAAGTCACATTAGTTGAAACAATGTTTCTTTTTCAGAACGTAAAAGCATCAGGAAAACAAATGATGCTCCTGCAAACACAGACATTATGAAAAACATCAACCAACAATAAAAGCCCAAATGTTAATGCAATCCAATTCATCCACAGCATATGATCACTGCTACTGCACTCCCTGTTTAAGCATCTCATAAATCACAATGCACAAAAAGGGCAATTTATTTGCCTGTTAGAAGATAGATTCCCGCTTCCAGAAGCATACCAGGAACCCCCACTATTACACGAGACCTGTGCAATGCCCTCACCCTTCACCGTGCATGCTCTGTCACAAGCACTAATGCATAAAAACG
The DNA here is from genome assembly GCF_015846415.1 of Triplophysa dalaica. Taxonomy (NCBI): domain Eukaryota; kingdom Metazoa; phylum Chordata; class Actinopteri; order Cypriniformes; family Nemacheilidae; genus Triplophysa; species Triplophysa dalaica. The sequence continues at coordinate 7,108,788 of NC_079559.1, forward strand.
CATGCTCCTCATTTCCTCTGATAAAAGCCGCAGAATGTTACTGACTCCCGGGGCACAGAAGTACGGGACAAAAACACTCTCTTTGTGTTTGTGATCGTGCACGCAGGACTTGCCCACTGCAAAAGCTGGCTAACGCATCTGAGCTGGTGTCCTCAAATACCGATGTAGCTTTAATATGCGTGGCCTGCTCGAGTCAAATAGCTGAGTGGAGGGAGGAGGGAGGGGGTTATACGGCTCCGATCCGCTGCTTTCACGAGCTCCAAGTGTCCACATTCAGTTGCAATGGTGGATTTCTCTAGGCGCGCGCTTACAAAAGTTGACTTCACCCCATGCAACACCAAAAGCGTTTAATACTCTACCTGATTCTCCATAGTTCACCGGCACGATGAAGGTCCTGTTTATTTACAGAATGCTTTTGAGCGGCTGTTCCCGACTCCTCATTGTGTGTCAATTCCAGCCCAAAACCGGAAACTAGACGGTTCCCCTCCCCTCTCCGGACCTCTGGCATGCACCCAAAACAGAAAGCGTTTGTGTCCAATCAGGTGCCGTCGACGACACGCTTTACGCGTCGGAGCCAATCGCAAAGCGCGGTAGGCGGGACTTCCCACGGGCTGCTGCACTGGTGGTAGGTAATAATTAGAGATCAGCCGAACCGATAGGATGTTTTTGTTTTTCGGTGTAGTCGCATTACATGGCAGGCTATTATTTTTTTCCTGTGCACTTTTTAAATGTATTCTTTCCCTCAAAATAAAGCATGTTAGACACAGCTGTGTTGTGATTGGACGGTTGAGGACATGCCTCTGTTCTCTGTTTCATTAGGGAGATTACAGTAAATTATTAACGGCGAGGGATTTCACTTGCCGTTTTAGGGAACTTATTTAGTTTAATACGTTTTTTTTAAAGTCACAAATTGACATTTTTGAGCTGTAAAACGTACGATGGTTTCGTCATTGGCAACTTTTCGTGAAAACACCATTATTAAATGGGGAATTTACTTCAAACTGTGTGAGAATCTAGTGTTTTGAAAGTGTTTGGCAATATCATATAACAACAACTGTATAACCTATAGCAAAAGACATAGTATATTTGTAAATTATGCAAAGTATTTGTAAAAAAATCTATAGACGGAGCAGAAGGAGGTGAGGCTGTGTGAACATGCACTGCACCTATGATTTATCCCAAAGATGTACACTAGAGGGTGCTGCGTGTGAGCAAATCGATACATCTGTTTGGAAAATCCTTAACCTGGACTTCACCCCATTTTTCCAAATAAAGCATCCGACCAGTTGCATTACCAACCTATTAAGTACTCTGTGTGTCAAGATTTTAGTGCGGATTAAGATCCTTCATGATGAAAACATTTCAAACCTTTAAATAATCGTGTACCAAACATGTCTTAAGAATCAAAACTGATACAGTGATGATATTAGTTTATTTAATGCCACATACATCTTGTATTAACAGTGATGTCATGTCAATACATCATTGTACACAATTTCATACAAGGATATGGAGTTTATCGAAAGTATAAAGTTCTCTTTACAAAACACGTTTAAAAACAATTCCAACACCAATACAGTCCCAATTATTACATTTGTAAACAAACAGTTTCACCATTTTTCAGAATATTATTGAACTGACGTCTAATATCAGACAAATACGGTGACTTCTCCATAAATAGACTCTTAATCCAACATATTTTACATTAGCACCTTCACAGTGTGAAGTTCACACCAAAGCATTTCTTAACAATTACCATTCAAGTTTTTCCCAAAAATCAAGTTATTGTTACAAGTAATTGTCACACTTTAAAATTGTCTTTTAAAAGCGTTAAAGCCCTTGATTCAAATTTAAGAATTAAATGTCGTAAATACATTCAATCTTTGCACAACAGTGCAAATACAATTTTTTACAAAACAGTTGTTTGTAAAAATGATAATACAATCAGTGCACAGACAGTCATCTGCAGCTTTACAGAGCACACACGCACACATGCACGCACACACACACACACATGCACACACACACTGGACGAAGTGCCTGAAATGGCAACATCACCACATGATGTAAAATTTGTCTCGTATAACAATTACTTTCCCTTTAAACGTTCAAAGCGCAAGGTCTCTCTAATCCAGGATTATCTCTATCCTGCCTACAGTATATAATATATTGTCTAGAATAAGACAAGCTGAACCTAGATCAGCATTACACCAAGCAGCTTTTTAAATATGACTATGCATCTCTGCTTTTTGTTCTGTCTGCTAACACCTCTTCTTCAGCTTTGTGGTGCCTTTAAGGACAATGTAAGGCAGCCCAATTGCCCAGCTATCCCGTGGCCAGTACTGCACGTCAGGTAGTGAGTAGGGGATCTCCAGGGTAGCATCCAGATAGGCGATCAAAGTGCTAGCATAAGCAGTGGCTAAAACAATCAAAATGTGCCTGAACAGAAAGGAGAAAAAACAAGAATAACATGGTCACCTGAAAGTCTGTATTGTGATTTATATGCCCACATATTTTACAAAGCATGGTCTCCAATTATATTATGCACAAGTAAAAAATGGCATTTATGCAATAATTGATACACAAATGCAGGCCTAACATAATATGAGGACTGTGACATGTCAAATTAAATAGAGGACTGGAACACACTGTAAACTGTTACTGCCTCACTTACCATATCCCATGCAGATAACAGAAGTTCAGTTTCTGCCAAAAGCTACAGCCAAAGCGATCGCTGATCCAGCAGGAGATGGCCAGCACCCACAGGCCAATAGATGCCCAGGTCAGTCGCAAAACTCTCTTATTTGGGCAACTGTTTGTGAAAAACACAGCAGTTGAAAAAATTTAAAAACAAGCAAGATATAAAATAAGGGAAAAAGTCTATAATAATGAGCATTTCTAGCCTTAAAGTGATAGTTCATCCAAAAAAAAAAATTCTGTCATCATAACATTTGTGGAATGATCTGCCTGCAGCTACAAAATCAGCAGATTATTTCACCATCTTTAAGAATCCGCTGAAAACACATCTCCTCTATCTGCACCTGACTGATCATTTCTGATTTCTATATCTTTTCTACAATATCTAATAAAAAAACCTGCTTATTTAAGCTTAGATAAACTAAACTTTTATTGCTCTTATGCTTTTTGTTGTCCTAATGTTTGACCCAATTGCTTTCATTGTTTACTCAACTTGTGAGTCGCTTTGGATAAACGCGTCTGCTAAATGACTAAATGTTATGTAAATGTAATGTCATTATTTACTCACCCTTTTGTCATATCAAACCTGTATGACTTTCTTTCTTCTGCAGAGCACAAAAGAAGATATTTTGAATAATGTTGTTAACTGGCACCCAATCTTTTGCATTGGTTTTGTGTCCATGCAACAGAAGACAATGGTTGCTGGCACGGTTACCAACATTCTTCAAAATTTCATTTTTTGTGTACTGCTGAAGAAAGTCTTACAGGTTTGAAATGACAAGAGAATGAGTAAATGATGACAGAATTTTCATTTTTGGGTGAACTATGACTTAAATTCAGATATAAACAAAAATCTAATATCTGATACATATAATATATATATTTATCCCTATGCCTACACATGAATGCACCATATTACAAAAAGCAGGACAGTTTGTGTTTAACTGTAATGTATATAGTTTACTCTTTTAATTCCACCAAGAGGGAGTAGATGATGTGTATCGCAAAGAAGTTGAGAGCGTAAGCGTTGGCTGTAGGTTTGTAAAAGGAGAATAAAGTGGTTACAAACGTCATAACCAGAACCAATTGAGAGAAGGATCTCCTGAAGAACAACAGAGAAAGACAGAAAAAACATTAATCATTACATTTTCAAAACCACTTTTTCACCATATAGTCAGCTAAATATTCTATATAATATAATCAAACTCAAGGTTAGGCTAGCACAGCCCTGATACATGGGAGCTTATACTTTCTTAATGTATTAGGTATCCAAACCACACGATGACAGATGAATTAAAAAATAAAATACAGCTTCGAGATTGATCAAATGTTTTCTGGATTACAATTAGATTAATTAGAATACTTACAGGTATTCTAAGCAAACCCTGTCATCTAGCTTTCTACTATTTCTTACCCATATTTAAATATTAATAAACAGTCGGTTGGATCCCACTGAGAAAGCTGTGGACACCATCTCTCCCACAGCGAGGTGAGTAGAATTTGATATTTCGGTGTAAAACCGGGTTAATGTTACACACGTCAAGAGTAAATGGATCCTTTAATTGCTTCTTCCTTTTTTTACTAAATTGAAGATGCAGGTTTTCCCTTGAATAAAACACACAGTTCTATGGAAAGAGTCCATATGGTACATTAGGAATAAAAGCATAATCTAGTTAATAAAGTTCAGCATTACCTGTCCGTAACAAAAGACGGGAAGTGCTTGCGTGGGAACCACAGAGAATAACCGATAGCCAAAACCCAGAGGATTGACAACTCATCAAGGATCTGTCCCATGAAACTCAGAGTCATGTGAAAATATATGGAGAAGATACCTGAAGAGAGATACAAATGGCTCTTTTAATCTATTTTGTAAATGACATGCATGGTCATCGACTGTTGTTAAAAATCAGATTATAACAAATATGTACATTGTCTTGTGAACACCACATCCTAAACACTTCATATGACTTTCTTTCTTCTGCAGGAGACAATAGAAGATATTCTGAAGCATGTCGGTAACCAAACAACTTTTGGAATCCATTGCTTTCCATTGTATGGACACAGAACCACTGAGACACTTCTCAAAATATCCTCTTTTGTGTTACACAGAGGAAAGAGTCATACCTAGGTTTTAAATGACAGGAGGATGAATCAATGATGCTAGAATTTTTTTTGTGTGAACTTTCCCTTTAACTACTGCGCAATGCTGACCCCTGCTGGATTATCAATGCCACAACAGCTTGTAAATTCAACTCGTGCTGATATGCTGACACTTGCCTACAAAGACCATCATGATCCAAACCAGGTGCACAGCCAGGTTCCTTTCCCTGGCATATGGATGTAACAGGTAAAGCATAATGGGGGAGATCACAAAGAAGATGAAACTGCTGAACTGAAGGAGGAAAGGACACAGTATGTTAGTGGATTGGACACACACTCAAATCACACAGCATCTTAAATCTGGCTACCTGTCACACATATCTGCAGTCATATGTTTTTTATCGGTTTGTTATTCGGGTAGGGCCGGAACACTTGAATGGGCAGAACAAATAGTCTTTGATACACATCGGATAGACAGAAGATTGTGCCTGAGTCACTGGAAATGTGTCAATACTGTGGGTGTAGTTTCTGGATAAAACCGTGACACTTTTGAACATTACTGTATGGAGACTGCGGCAATGTCTTGAATAAGATTCATTATAATAAAAAGGAGTGTTAACGGTGATATTCACAGACAGGTTGGTGATTGAATACAGGTTTTGTGGCCACATACCGTGTTAAAATATTCCACAACAATCTCTGAGTGTTTATAGTTATCTTCACACCAGTCCACTTCCGAGCTCTCATAAGAAAATATGTTTGCCATTTTATCCGCTGATGGTACTGAAGGGATCCCTGAGAGAGAGAAAGAGAGAGACTGTCAATGTACAATACGTCCAAATGTACATGACTGACTGATTTTTTTAAGGATTTAAAATACTAAACAGTCATGTTGGAAAATGTTCCAGAATGGAGAACAAAAGCACTTTAACTACCTTGACAGAAACTCTGTCTTTTCTAGCATGAGCTTAAACTGACAGGTGACATTTTCACGTTTATCCTGCCTGAGCAGGTTTTGCATGTAGGCTAAGTACAACATTGTATGGCTTCATGTGACTCACACGTTGTCATGTTTAACAACTGAAACCTATTCGGATTTCAAGCGCTTTTAAGACACAAAGAAATATTTGTTCCAATTCAATATTTTTCAATTAAAAATCAATTTCTCTTTGATTCGTAGCAACCTACACCTCTGACTGCGGTCACGTGGTTTTATAAATCAATAGGCAACCTGTAGGCTACAGGTTAAATAAGCCAATTGCACCTATATGCAGATATGAATATCACTAATCTAACAAAGCCAAACAACCACAAAGAGCACATAACCACATTTTTTACCGGATATGTTCTTCAGAACATTACACCATAGACCACTTAGCCTTATTAAACCCGGAGAAGCCAATCCACGGGATAATAAATTAATTGTAGGCACAGCAACAGCGCATTTTCAAGCATGCGAAACGCTACGATAACCGAAACGCTGACGATTATCTATATAAACTCTCTCAAATCGATCATTCCAAACGATCGCACTCGATCGCACAAAAAGCACTACTTACCTGTTAAAAATGTATCCACGACCGCGCGCTCCATGTGTCAGGTAGGTTTAAGTAGGGGAGAAATGTCCCCGATCCTGTTACTCGGGTCTCGCTCTGTGACATCACCTGGAGAGTTCAGGTGAAACCGAGCGAACAGTCGCATTCTTCATGGCGCGTTTGTACTGTGAAGCTGTCAGTGCGCTATGCGGCCAGACCTGAAACGAGCCGTTTTACATGACAACGGGTGGCAACCACGCGCCGCCTCCGGCACGAGCTGCAGCGCAAGTTTGACAAGCTGATGTGAACCGCACTTTCATCTCACCTGTCGAGTATCAAACACCTCTCGGGTCATTACTGTTCTTCTTTTTACAATTTTAGTATTTAATGTCTTGAATGTCATCCATTCATGTTCATTGAAAAGGTAAAATGAAAAGTTTTGATGCTCTTTTTTTTTAGATGTCCAATTTTAATTTGCATATAGGCCTGTACAAAATCATAATAATGCATTTAATCTGTCAAAAAGTCAAGAATGAATCTGAAAGGTTCTATGCCTTAATATTTTATTTCAGTTTAAACTGGTTATTATAAAAAAAATGCCTGGTAACCCGCAAAGATCAGCATACGGCCTGAAAAACATAGGCCATTGCCTACATGACACAAAATGGGGTATAATAAGTTTGAATAAGTGCAGTTACCCCTTTAAAACCTTTAAGATCACATGCAAATATCAAGCATGTTCTTAAATCTCTGTTTTTTTACATTTTGAGGTTTTGCATAAATGCTTATTTTACACGAGGAACCAATTCTTGTTGTGTATCTCTGTGCATCTGTTAAGGAGAACATTTTCGGTCTGAACACACCGGCTCAACCAGTTCTCCCACAGTGGGAGTTCCATCTACCTTCAACGCCACAGAAGGAACGTTTCTCTGTCTTCACACATCTGTCAAAACATTGTGTAAGTAGTGGGGGGAAAGACTACAACATGTTTCACAAGGTAAAGCTTTTTAGACTGGGGTCTTAATGTTGTTTCAGGAATAATGGTGTGTTGGCCAAAGGGCAAATTGAAGTTCAAATGCAAGGATTCCAGTAAAAGCTTCACAAACTTATGAATTTGCTTTAAAGAAACCCTGAACTGGACTACTATAAGCTACGATAAACTACAGCACACAAGGAACTCCATTCCATTCCATTTTCTACCTCTTATCCGAACTACCTCGTGTCACGGGGAGCCTGCGCCTATCTCAGGAGTCATCGGGCATCAAGGCAGGATACACCCTGGATGGAGTGCCAACCCATCGCAGGGCCTCACTCATTCACTCACGCACTCACACCCTACGGACAATTTTTCCTGAGATGCCAATCAACCTACCATGCATGTCTTTGGACCAGGGGAGGAAACCTGAGTACCCGGAGGAAACCCCCGAGGCACGGGGAGAACATGCAAACTCCCACAAGGAACTCTTTTACACATAATTTATAATCAACATTTTTTTTTTACATCATTTCCTTATTTATGAGAATATAGACACTAGGGTCTGTAGCTGAAATTACGGTATGTAAAAAGTATTCTTTCAGGACCTCATTTAAAGTATACAGGCTATGATACGGCATGATCATTTTAATAAAAGTCACTTTAATACTGTTAGTATCCTAGAAAACGAATGCATGTTAAAGAATAGAAAATAAAAAAACATACATTTTAAAAACAAACAGATTTTATACCTATACAGTTTAGGTATTTAAGACATAAGCATTCGGAAAATTGTGTTAATTCATGGTAAGGTTTTAACACAGTTCTTGAAAATCTTGAAAACCGCAAAACAGCACAACCCAGTGGTCACCTGTGGACAGTGCAGAGTCTTTGTAAACAGTGTATACTCCCTCTTAGCCTTCAAATTGTACCAACAAATATTGACAAAGGACAATTTGAGAGCATTTGAAATAGTTGGTCGTATCATAGGCTAAGACTGGAGTATTCCCAGATTTCCAGAGATTTGGTGGAGGTTTGAGGTCAAAAGTCATGGTTCAGGTTCATCAGTGCTGTCTACCGCATACATATAAGAAGGTCAGATCTTCTCAACATAGTTCCCAGGAAAGAGACCTTCCCTGCCATGAATCCGCCCTCGCCACCAGCCTGATGGATCTACAGAAAGCCCAAAGAACACATCACATTTAAGGTATAATGGTTAAGCTAAGGACATGATTTTTTATGTGACTTATTTTAAAATTTACAATGGATTTGTTGTTTGGTTTCATGTCCTACATGGCGAAATGATGGCATTCTCTCTCATTTACAGGTCTCACCTTCTTTGACTAGATCGATGATCTCATTAGCATCAAAACTGATTTCATCCACATCCTGGCCCACATATTGATAGAGCGCTTTGCAGCGTGGGCCTTGCGGTCGGGGTTGGGGTCTGGATCGGCTTGAGGGGGCCGGGGGTGGCCGCTGACTGATGCTCCTTTTTCTCTGCATTCTGGTAAGCAAAGATCCTTATTAGACGGAATATTCAGAAAAACTCTATTTTAGATGTAATTCAGAAGTTCTCTTACCCTGACATGCCCTGATCAGGTACATTGAGGAAATCAAGGTTTGCGGACTGATTCTGCGCCGGCCTGGAGCCTTTCCGATTCTTCTGTGATCCTAGTTTGGCAAGAGCTTCGCTGGGTGGAGGGTTCTGCCTCATGGGGAGGGAGTATGTGGTATCCCGCTGTTGTTGAGGAGCAGCCCGGGGAAACTGTGCAGCTCCATTTTGATGGCCACCTGTAAGAAATAAAAAAGTGGAGCTCAGTGGAGTCAATTCTTTACAGGTGTTATTTTCTTGACATTGACAGATGTAAGGATAAACGATTCTAACATATAAGCCAACATAGTTAGTAGTGGCTTTTCAGGTTTCAACACTAAAGATACAAAAAAACGAGTTTATTTGTATACCTCTGTGTTGTTTTCGGGGTTTTCCTCCATGACCCTGTTGCATATTCTTCCTGGTTGGCTCTGGAGAAACACAACATCAGAGCACAAAACAATTTTGTAAACAATTTCCATCCATCCATTCTCACATTCACTTACTGGATGTCTTTGGAAGTCCATCTCCTACGGACACAGAAAGCGTCTTTCCTCCAGGTTTGATCTGAACTGCATCCGTCTGCCCCCTCTGGAAAACCACCACACGGGTGCCGCCTCCTCCCCAGCCTTCTTTCTTCACATGGAATTCCAGCCTGTTCAACATGAGACCATGTTGGACTGCTATAAGGAGACTGCACTAATTCATTGTAAATGACATTGAAAGAAATAAAATTGAATCAGGACCTGTCGCTGAAGGACAGTGAAAGTTTGCTTTTGGTTTGTTCCTCGTAGCGCTTGCACAGCAAGCTGAGAAACTCTGTCTTAAACGTGGACTCCAGAAGACTGTCATACTCAGTGTCATGAAGAATGAAGAAGTCATCTTGTCTTGTGCTGGAGGGTATGCAAAAAAGAGTATAGTTTTACATTTATTTAAATATGTGAGTGGTGCTTGCCAAAAAAGCCCTCATCCACTTTTGTATGATGTTCAATCTGGACCATTAATGGAAGCTGTTTGTTTCTCAAGAAGTGTTTTGTTTTTGCCTCAATTATCCTCAATTAACTGATTTTTTTATCATTTAGAGATATCATTTGCACTGGCAAAGGTGTGGAATGATTTCTAAAGTGTAAAGTTAAACAGCAGAGGAGAGAAAAGGTGAGAGTGACTGCTGATATAATACAAAGTACAGAAGGGAGAAGTTATATCTGTAATTGATTTTTAGATTATCTTCAACCAGGGTGATGGACAATCACCATTCTTCTGAAAAATACCATCTCACTCTCTTGTTCTTTCTCTCTCTATCATGTATGTTCAAACAAACCACAAAACCTTTAAGAACATATTAGGCAGAAATATATTTTCATGCGTATTAGCTGTCAATATATTAAATCATTTAAAATTTGAAAATATTTTAAATAAAATCTAAATAATATGGTATATATATAATATTATATAAATAACATTACACAAATAAATAAGTATATTGAAAAACACATAAGGAATTGTCATTATGTTTTTTTAATTATTCTTTTAAAAGTACTTGGTTCCAATATATGGAAATTTAATTTAGTTAATTTATTGCCTTATTTTTTCTGTGTATTTCCCTTTTTTTCGAGGAAATAATGCATTTTTTATAGAGAAGAAGCAGTGGTTATGTCTGGAATTGATTTCTACATGATCTTAGCACATCTTTGATATATTCTCTTCAATCAGAGTAATAAACAATAAACATTCCTTTGAAAAACACCATCTCGTTCTCCTTTCTCTCTTTCTCTATGCCTGTGCAAGCACACCAACCAGAAAAGCTTTAAGAGCCTCATACATATAAGGCAAAAAATTAGAACATAGCCATAAATACTAACATATTTCCTGTTTGTTAATTTCCCCTTTGCAGTTTGCAACAGTGGCAGAACTTCCGCATTAGACAGCATCAGTGGTTGTCTGGAAACTAGTTTGTGTTGCACATTTGCACCGTCCCCAATGAAGTATAAACACGATTAATATGTAGAGAACTTTCGCTCAGACCCAAAAAGCTTTGAAAGAGGTGATATGTGTTTTGAATAGTTATTTCGCTGATTGTATATTTAGCTGATTGTGGCAAAACGTGCAAATCATTTCACTGAAAATATTAGGTTGTCGGGCCGAAACAGCTTCAGCTGTATTTTAATTATGATTTCAAAACAAATAGTGAGCACAATATTTCTCTTTTCATGGTGTTCCTCATTTAAAAGTTTTGTAATTGCATTTGTACTGGGAACTACTGCTTAAGCAAAACTGACATATGTGACCCTGAACCACAAAACCAGTCATAAGTATCACAAAGTACATTTATATGGATGCCTATTAGAAATAAAAGAAAGAACCAATTGATCAATTTAAGAATTAAAACATAACAATGTAAACAAATAAATCACTTTTTAAATTGAGAAATGATTCGACTTATTTAAGCTGTTTTATTTAACTTGTGTTTTAAAATGTTATTTTATTGAAAAATAAAACACTAAATAAAAAAAAATGTTCTAAATGTCTAAATAAATAGATACATTCTAGAAGTCATGCTTTTAAACATTAAAGATAAAAAGTTCATTCATAAATCATTTTAAATGCAAATTTTAAAAGCATTTACCAAATTGCTTTTTATTGTCGTTTTGCCAAAAGCTTTTCTTTAACCATTTGTCAATAGAGTCAAATTATGCCATTTGACAGTCCACACGTGTGGGAAACCAATCATTTTTCAGCTCAGTTTTAGGATACACCCCCTCTCATACATGCCATACAAAGTAATTGTAAGGCAGAATTTCATTGGACAGCAAGAAAGACCTACTGCCGTTAAAGTACGCTAAGTACATAACATGGCAGAAGTTAATTTCGGACGTATATGTGAACCCAAAACCCAAATTACTCTTCATCAATCTCACACACAGACTCCAGCACAGATTGATTGAAGTTCATCATGTGAGAGCCATAGTGGCGTTGTTCTTTTACAATGGCGAGAGATAGAGCTGGAGATCCGAACAGAATTCAAAGTTATAAACTGAGTCCAGCATGAGCTGTACACACAATGGCCTCGACACCGAACCTATCCGCTCACTCGAGAGTCCAGAATGTTGCAACTTGTTGTTATGGACTGTCGAATTTTGACTCCCCACCAGATTACGACTCCCCTAATTGAAACTGCTGTGGGATTAGTTTATCCTAACCCCTCCCTAAATTGGCTGGAGTCGTTATTCAGTACCACAATGGCAAAACGAAAACGCCTTCCTGTGAATAAGGGGTTTAGAAGAGATAGAGTTGAAACTCGGGTTGGGATTGTAATGCTGCCAAGAAAGATGCAATCCATTTCCTTAACACCCTGTCTTACATTACAATACACACAAGCAGTGCTGCAAAAGACTATGACATATTATAAACAGATATGGATGCAGTGGGATGCAAACGCCTTAAAATTGATGATTTCTATGGTAAATTGCTGCAGGGCTTGCGTGCGATATAACAGGGTGTAATAAATACTTCTCGTACGTCTAACAGGTTTGGTTTGGTTTGGTTAATAACAAAGCTGTTTGACTCGATTGACAAATGGATAAAGAAAAGCGTTTGGCAAACAGAGAGAGAACAGCATTTGGCAAATGCTTTTTTTTAAAACGATTTAATAAGGATTTATTAATGAACTTTTAATTTTTTTACATTTTAAAACATGAATAAAATAAACAGTTTGAAATTGATCTATTTATTTACACATTTAAAAAGTATTTTTATTTATTTAGTGTTTTATTGTTCAATTTAAACTTTTATTGTTCATTTAACACAAGTTAAATAGAACAGTTTAACTAAGTCTATTAATTTCTCAATTTAAAAAGTGATTTATTTGTTTACATTGTTATGTTTTAATTAATGAATTGATCAATTGATTCTTTCTTTTATTTCTAATCGGCATTCCCGGTCCACCACATAGCCAACAAAATATTGTATTGAGGGTAAAATTATAGATTTTTCTTTTATGCCAAAAATCATTAGGATATCAAATAAAGATCATGTTCCATGAAGAAATTTTGTCAATTTTCTACTGTAAATATATAAAACTTTACATTTGTGAGTGGATGCAGCAGAATTGCTAACAATAATGGCCGGAAAAACACCTACAAGCATCTCTTGCTGCTGCCCACTCTTTGGGAAATACCCACTCAAGTTTGGTATCTGTGTAACCGATTAGAATTTCTACTTTCGGGTTAATCTATTTTTCACAATAGACAATAGAGAGCGTTAAAACAAACCTGTCTCTTCTTAGCAACGGCCTGCTACAGAGCCTCTGATAGACAAGTTCCAATGAATTTAAAAATAACAATGCCTTTTTTCCATGAAATAATGCAGCGTTTATTGTAAATAGTTAATCAATTTCGTTTATCTTTTTTTTAATTCGTGTGCCCTCATAATATTTAGTTAAAATCTGAAAACCCACTTCCTTCCTGTAATGACTATCCATCTTAAGTTTGAAGTATAGTTCCTTTTTTACGCGTACGCGAGGGACAGCGCACAGTGCGTACATCTGCATTTTCAGATTTGAACACAAGATTATGAGAGCACATGAATTTTAAAAAGAGAATGACCCACATTGATGCAACATTTCATGAAAAAGTAGACTTTTTCATTTTTTATTTCATTGAACTTTATGAATTTTATGAATTGAGCAATTTTCTCAATATTTAGTTATTTTGCACCCACAAATTACAGATTTTCAAATAGTTGTATAGCGACCAAATATTGTATCATACATCAATGGAAAGCTTATTCATTTAGCTTTAAAAAGATGGACCCTTATAACTGGTTTTGTGGTCCAAGGTCTCATATTGTTTGGGGCTCGCTCCACCCATTTGCATGCAGTCGCCATATGCGTCTTTGCTAAATAAGCACATATCTGGAGTTCATGTTGTGCCGAAACACACCTCAAAGAAACCGAACGGATACTGCCGATGTCCAGCTTTCTCTTCAGGACTTCCTTTATCTGACCCTTCTCCGGTCCTTTCTTTACCTTCTCACGACCAATTAGATAGATGGACTTTGGCGTCAATATTAGATCCCTTTTTATTGTCTGAAAAAAATCAGCGAAAAAAGAGAAACTGACTGCTTGCAAGAATGTGTATTTTATCAATCATTTATATATTCAACACACCATTTCAATAAATAAAACGGAGTGTCTGTTTACACTGAGTACAAACCGCCTGCCTTGTTGGCAGAGACTATTTGCCCTCGCTCAGCCCACCAATATGTGATTAGAATCGTCATGATCCTGCCTATTCTTGTCTTGATATTCTAGCCTTGTGGCAGGGTCATGAAAGCCCAATGTGTTTTGTGTGAGACACATGGCATTGTTTGTTCTGGCGTGCCATGTGTTCTCCTGTCTCGTCTCGACCCCGCCCCCTCGATAAGCATTCTCTGCCTTGTCTGATTCCCAACACCTACCCATTTATACTTACCCTTGTTAGTCCTCCTATGTATTGACCTGGTGTTCGCTGTCCTGCGCTGTGTCATTGTGTTTTATTCCTCTGTCAGACACCTTGTGTGTTAGAAACTATGTTCCTCATGTGAGTAGTATTTAGTTTATTCGTGCCATGCATATTATGCTACCTAAATTCGTGGCTGATATTTAAGTTTGTCGTACTGTCTCAGTCTTGTTTTTCCCCCTCGTGGGAAGTCTTTTGTTTTCTGTATTTACCTCAGGTCAGTTTTTGTTTGGTAATTAAAGTTCTGGTATTGTACCGCTGTCTGTGTTAAGGGTTCTTCCTTCGACTATTCTTGACAGGATTAGAGAAAGGGTAAGAACGACACCATTTCAAACAGCGACTACAATGGAGTGAGGTGTAAGGACTGTATAGCTTTGGCACTATAGACTGGGGTTGTAATCCACCTCTCGCTGAAAATGATCTTTTACCATTTTCTATCACATTATAGCTCATAAAGGCATTTGTTTTTTTATAAAATTGATTTAAGACTTAAAATTATTTTTTAATTCATGAAGTTTAGGTTAAGGTAGGTGTAGGGTTTTAATATCTCAATAAGTTGCCATCGTTTAAATAATTTTAATAAATATAATGATTTACATTTTGTTATTATTGCATAATGTTTAATAGTTAATAATAAGGTGCAAATAGTAACGTTATCTGACACTATTCATAAGTACCGATAGCATATAACTTTTCTACATAATCCAAAGAAAATACAGCTAGTTTCGGTAAATGTAAATAGCATATTGTCAATGCTGCTTTTTGCACATACTGTAAACAGAGCCTACTGCTATTTAAACTTAGTGTAAATGGCATCCGCTGCCATTTTTACTTAGTGTGAATTACCACTGTCTAAAGAAAAGTAGCCCACAGAACCTTTTGGTTAAACTCATGAGTTAAACTCATGCTTAGAAAGGATGTTTATGTGTTGAAGCACATATTCCGTCATTGTGTCTTTATTTCTGTTTGATTTGTGTTTGTGAGTTTCTCACCTTGAATCTGCGATCGAACTTGTTAACAGAGTCTGCAAAGTCAACCCGCTCCCTCTTGGTCAAGAACTGTCGAAGTTCAGGCTTCTCCTCCATGCCCAGGTAATCTCCAACAAAGTTTCTGTTTATACTATTACTGCGGCGCTCTTTAAAGTTATACAGTATATCAGATGCTGAATATGGGATAGAGAGAGACAGAGAGAGAGAGAGAGAGAGAGAGAGAGAGAAAGAGGGGGCACAATCAGTGAAACACTATGGCCTTTACACAGAGTTTGACAGATCTGAGGACAGTCATACAGTAACTTTTGAGATGAGACATGAGCATAGTTGCAAAAATCTACTTCTGCCTTGAGTCTTCCTGTATATTCACATGCTATAAGAGTCATCAATAAATGAGCAAACTTAAAACAAACAGCTTTGTTATCGATGGTAAACATATTACTTATCGCCTCATCTCACACTTACCCTCCTCCCTCATTTGTTCATATTTCTTCCTGGCAATGTATTTTCTCCATGCCTTCTGGATGGTTCTGGCAAAAGTGTCGAACTTCCTTTCTCGCATCTCTTCCAGCAAAAATAGCTAGGGTTAGAAGAAATGGGGGATGGGACAATAAATGCAGTTGAAAGTCAAGGCGGAATTTGAAGAACAGTTTATTTATACCCTCAATGCTGACAGATAGCCAGTCTTGACTAATTTCTTATTATTATTTTGGTGTGTTTAGTGATTTAAGATCCTCACCGACTCTGGGTTCTTGATGAAGACTTTACAGCGGCCCATTTGATACTGGTCGGCATCCATGTTTACAGATTGCAAGAGGTGCAAAACACCCTGCTGTTCTGAACCTCGCCAATGCGGCCAAGTCTCTGCAGTTAGGATGGCGTACCTAACAAAGGTGACCATTAATCGAATGAATGCATACAAACATGCATGAAAGTTGTTTATAAATCAGGCTTATTCCAGCATATGTTTATTTTTGAACTGATCCTGAAATATAATATTGTCAAAAACTTACCTTTGTAAAAACTTCGGGAAGATTCTGCGATAGGCAAAACCAGCACGTCGCACCCTGATATTTTCCCGTAAACCGAGATACTCCACCTGATGTTTAGCTCTAGAAAAGAAGACCATGAAAGTTTATTACATTCTGTGTTTGATTAGTATCTTGGCATTTTAAACAGTCTCATTGTCTGGATGTTGTATTATGTTATCTAATAATGCTATTATTGCCTCCATACGACAGACAATATTATTCACTGTGAAAAAAAAAGTATAATCAAATTGACCTTAAAATGTATTTGACTAAATAACTTATTAAATTAAAGGTACAGTTCACCCAAAAATAAAAATTCTGTCAATATTTACATATTTGCTATGATGAACACAGAGAAAGATATTTGGAAGAATGCTTGTAACGAAACAGTTCTTGGCCACCAATGACTACTAGTAGAAAAATGACAATGGTAAAAAATGTTTGCTTGCCACATTCTTCAAAATATCTTCTTCTGTGATCATTAGGACAAAGACATTTATAAAGAAATCTTTCTACAATCCACAATCTTTTTTTCTTGATCTGTGAATCTGTGATGTTTCAAGTGGTCAACTCACCTGCTCTCCTCCCAGTCTTTTGGTCTCTTGGTCTCATTGGGTTTAATACAGCGGATGTAATGTGGCGTGCACTTCATCAGTGTGCTGACCAGTTCATTGGCTTGTCTCTGTGAACCACACAGGGATTCCATAAGAATCGATTCTTTTTATTCTAATTGGACTCCAAACATGGAAAATGTGACTGGTGTGCTGATCCGCAGAAGTCTTAGGAGTTTATTAAGGACAGTTGGACTTACTTTGATCTTTGAGCTTGCTGTGGTTGGTCTGCTCTTCTTATCCGTGTTGAGGTTTTCTGGGAAGAGGCTTCGGATGAAGTCACTGCAGTACCACAGAAAGAAATACTTCTGGATGTTTGGAATATGTTCATTGAGGTTATAATAAATGTGTGTATGTCATTTTTTTCTGGAAAACTCATTATGCTCATCTGTCTTTGTTTTGTAGCTTTCTTGCATTGCATAACTTTTCTGTGCTTAATTCTCTAACAAACCTACATAAAAGGGGTGGACAATGCTGCAGGCCTAAAACAAAAAAGTGAGATAATACTTACTATTCGCTGCTTTGCATCAGTTCAATGAGATCAGTGAAAAGCACATCTCTGTTTCTTTCACAGAAACCGTTGATATCATACGACACCTAAATCAGAAAAATATGAGCACGACTGTTCGCCAGACAACTTCTGACATTGATATTTACACAGTTTTTCTACACAAGTCTCTTTACACACCTTGCCGGCGTAGTGATGAATGACGAAACCAGAGTTCCAGTTGTTGAAGTGTTCGTGTGTCCCCACAGCAGCCTGAAGCTTCTGAAGTAAAGTCATATCAGCCCCTTCTCCTTTAGCATGCATGGTGGCACACACATCATCCAGCACACTCATGATGCCCGGGGGATTCTGGGATTGAGGAGAAAATAATGTTGAAGCGTAGAGAAAAATATAACAAGATAATGGCACATGTTTTTTATCTTAAGATTTTTGTTTGGATTTATAATATTAACAGCATATTGCAAAAAACGCTCTGTGGACTTACCAGTTTATTTTCTATTAAGTCACACACAATTTTGTTGTTAAAATATTCAATGGGTTTCCATTTGATGCCTTCTTGTACATACTCTTCCTGTGGATGGTAAAGAAGAATGATGACAGACATCAAGTCCTCATAAACATAAAATATATACATCTGAATGATTATGATTTTGTACCTGTTCAGCTTTCAGTGTTAACTCAATAAAGATCTGCTGCAACTTCTCATTCACAAAATTGATACAAAACTGCTCAAAACCATTTTTCTAGAATAAGACAGAAAGAGAGAGTCAAAATAATAACTTTTTAATTCATTTGGTTATTCCCAGAATATAGATGAAAATATGGGACAAAGCTTCAATTTAAAATACAATGCACAAGAAGAGCAATAATTCGTGATATCTACTGAAACCGATTCTGAAAGATCAAATTTATATTTCTTAGCTTTCTGAATGCGGGTGATGTTTCTTAACATTTTCGTGATCCTTGATCATCGGCTGTTTTTAAACTATCGGCCGATAATGTGATTAATCGCTTTTATCGACTGATACCGATTATAAACCAATATATCGGTGCATCTCTATTTAAAACTGCCTTAACTGAATCAATATAAATAAAATGAGGAAACTTGAGGTGAATATTTACCTGAAAAATCTCAAATCCATAAATATCCAGAACTCCAACGCTGAGCTCTTCCACAGGTTTCTGAATGGCTTTGTTAATTGCCTGACAACAGAGAAAACAATTCTCTAACTCAAACCACTGAAGGTTACAGTATAGCCGCATGTTGACAGCCATGTACTGTTTCCTTACCTCAACCAGGTAGTCAAACAGACGCGTGTACAGAGCTTTGGAAAGAGCGTCACGCGTGTAGCACGCTTGTTCCCTGTTTAGAGTCACATCGATGGATTCTGACTTGCCACCCCATTTGGAGTCCATTTTCCGGCTGGTGAGTTTCTCCTGAAGACCTCTCTGATCAATGCCCAGAAGGTACGCTGGAAATGCTAACACTGGGATGAGAAGGTAGAACAAGCAGAACACTCCAATGAAAGAGTAGAAGTCACCATTCTTAGAAATCTTATATGTTCGGTGAGGGTGGAAAAAGGTTGAAATGCCACAAATTATGGACAAGACATTGTTTATCAAGTGTGCACATGTCACTCACAGTCTGTGCTCTCCACTTGACCGTAGTTTCCAGCTTCCACAAAGCAGATGTTACCCAGGTGTAAGATGCCAGCTACTATCTGCAGCACCTGACTCTGAAACGCCGGTGGGATGCCAATCACTTGGATTGCTTCCTGTGGACAAAGTCATCAATACACATCATCAACGGTAGGGTCATTGTTCACTCCCAAATGAAACTGACAGATTGAATGTCATTATGTTATATGCGAAGATCTACCATAGTTTCCTGGAAGTCCTTGCTGTCATTGGTTCCATCCACTTTGTAGGTGCCAGACTGGTTCAGATAGTAATAGTAATCTGGGGTCATAATTCCTAACTGTTCTTTCTGCTGTGGTGTGCCTCCCTCCATAAGCTAGCAAAAAAAAAGAATTAAAACAAAAAGGTTATATAGTTTCTTTAAATTTGTGCAAGGTAAACTTGTGTACGCAAACAAGGAGTTAACAAACTCTTCTTAAAAAAACACTAGCTTTACCTGATAGAAGATGTGAAAGTTCCTCTCATTCTCATTCTGACTCACGACTCTCGATTTTTCCAGGAGAAAGTTGTAAATCTTCCCTCCATCTGGTTCTCCTCCTCTACTGAACTGAATCTCAAAGTATTTACCCTGTCAATCAAACCAGTGTTACAAAGCTCTACAAATAAGAGGTTTATTCAAGTGCACTACTAGTATATATCTTTACAAACTCAAAATAAGATTGTAAACTTTTTATGTATTAAGTATTGAGTATTATACTCCATTATATTTGGCCTATACTTAGACTCATTCTTTTGAAGGGTATATCACGTTTTCTAAGTATATACTTGTTGTGTAGTAATATTAATTATAATACTAATAATACTAAAACAGTTTAAAACATAAATAGTATAATATAAATGTGAAATAATATTAATAATAATACTGTACTTTATAATATTTAAATAGTAAACTATGATTTTAAGTTTACATAGAATGTACAAGTATACAAAATGTAAATTTCAAAGTATACTGTCATGATAAAAAACGTTCTAAAAGTATAGTATTAAACTATCAGTTGTATTTTATCAGTATCCCTATAAGTTTAGTTCTAGTATAATTTCAGTACAATATGTTGTGTACTCCATGTGACTGCTGCTGTTACACTTAAAATACTAAAAAGTGGGACAATTTAGTCCCAAATTGTATTGAAATAGTCCATTGCTTTTATTATACTTACTGCATAAAGTATATTAATAAAAAGTATATAT
Organism: Triplophysa dalaica; assembly: GCF_015846415.1. NCBI lineage: Eukaryota > Metazoa > Chordata > Actinopteri > Cypriniformes > Nemacheilidae > Triplophysa > Triplophysa dalaica. The sequence continues at coordinate 7,129,210 of NC_079559.1, forward strand.
ACTTTATGTATATATATATTTTTTAATTTGACTTAATAAAATGTCCTTAACTGAACACACCACTGTGTTATTTTTGGGTGTTATTGTGTTGTCTCTTTTATTTATTTCACACAAGTGTGCTAAATAACACACAATGTCTTAAAAAGCATAACACAAACAATTTGTTAATGATAAACACATCCTTTTCGGGAGTTTAGGAAACTGAGCAGATATATGAATAGTGTGAAACATACGAAGCGGCTCGAATTGTTGTTGCGGACTGTCTTTGCATTGCCAAATGCTTCCAGTAGAGGATTCGATTGCAGGATAATGTCCTTCACATGCTAAACAACACAAAGATCACAAAATAGGTTTCAGGGCTCAGATCTTCTTTATATCAGCATAAATATTGAAAGGACTTTGCAAAGAAGATTTTCAAAGACATTACCTGAACCTTGGCTCCTCCCCCTGACACTTTAGATATGTAGCCCATGATGTACTTTGCAGCAACTGTCTTTCCTGCCCCACTTTCTCCACTGGACACACATTCAAGACAGGTAACCAAAACACATGCATTTACAATCTTCTGCATTTCGCAGACACCTGTATTTAAAGCAACAGTGCCATGCAAAGTACAAGTTGGTACATTCCATGGGAATCGACGTCAACATTCATTTTCACAATGACATTTTCACACAAACATACGATTGAATGCTTTCGTCACTATCACAGGAAGCTGTGGGTAACGGCTTTAAAACCCACCTATTTTTTATTAAATGCTTCTTCAAAGAAATGTAAACCGTGATAAACCAAACTGCAAAAACAAAAACGTCATGTTACACACGAATGCTTTATTTCATTGGCTGTGCCTGAGAATGAAGGTCCAGGAAATTCAATGTTTACGACATCTCTGGTCATCATGCCTTGGAAGTTTAACTCTTGTTAGAGATACTGTTATTCATTAATGGTGTCTGTTAGGTTATTGGGTGGATGGGCAACCTAACTGCCTTTGGTTTGGGTCATTGTGAGATGCAAAACATTTGCAAACTCTTCTTAAGCCATCAGTCTGTGTTTTGCAAATCAGGAAGGAAGTTATACTAAGAACGGTGACCACTACTGCTGCAAAGCTTTTGGTGGGTGTGACAAAAAAAATGGTGGAAGGAACTGCCAAAAGCAAGAAGAAGACAAAAGTAAATGAATTAATAATTACAATAGAGCCACAGTGATACATGTGACTGTGCAGATAGGCTGTAATGAAATAAAAAGTAGATGCATTGCACAACCTTCAAATCATTTAGTGTCAAATCCAAGTAAATTATACTTAATAATGATAAGTTGTTAGAGAGTAAAATGTCTCAATTTTAAATTAAAAGTCTTCTCAAAGCTGAAGATTTTTATGAAAATTGAGTCTAAGGGTCTCTAAGAGCAAAAGTGAATCTCTTCTCTGATATTCGCTCTCCAGTGGTTTATTTTCGGGAGAGGTTCACGACGGTGTGGCTTTAACGTGAAAGGGGCTTTGAGTTTGACTGCAGCAAGTTACATTAAAACAGGCTGGTGTTGAAACTTACAAACCTGATAATGACACACTGATTTTCACTGTCTATCATCATGTTCCTGTACATGTTATCAGTCAGAGCATATATATGCGGTGGGTTTTCATACTGGGCCTGAAGAGAGAAAGATGAAGAGATGTGAATTTGACATCAACATACAACGAATGAATATTTAAAGTAACAGTGTTTGTTTGTATGTGGACGTACAGCTCCCTGGTAGAGTTCAATTTCATGCTCTGTGAAGTATGGCATCTGTTTAAATGGATTCACTGAGATCAATACAGCCCCTATGTACGTCTTTAGATTTGAGTCAAGGACAAATGAACGAATTCAGTGTAGTTTAGTTTCATTTCAATTTGGCTCAGTTGTTAAAAAGTTTATATTTGCTTTTCTTTTCAAGATTCTTCGTCAAAGAGCAATGCACCGTAAAATCAACAGGCTGATTTGAAAAATGTAAAAACAAATATCTCAAAGAAGACACTGTTGTGAAACAAAAAATGTAAATTTTTTATCAACTGTATTTTTAAGTATTGCGTAACATTGTCTGTATAATTGTAGTTATTTTGACTTGATTGATGTGACATCAGTAAAGTAAAGTAATGCTCTCATAATATAACCAACACAGTCGCTGCTTAGCATCGTGTGAAATAAGGAAGTGAGTTTATCCGAGATACACAAAAGCAGAAAGCCATAAATTCTCGATTCAAGCTCTATAAATTTAATATTTTTACATTAAGATGTCAATATTGATTTTTATGAAAGTTCTTAAAGAATATCGCATTCTTCCTATCAGAAAACTTTTAGTTGACATTCAACTTAACTACTTTTGTTTTAATATGTTGATTAAAAGGATACAAAGATGTAGTCGTCCATGTATCTCTTTTTGAGATTTTCCACGATGGCATCTTCTGTGATTTTGGACAGAAGCACCATGTCATCCACACCGCTCTGTTTGACATTTTGACTCTGCCAGTGGTACTTACTGGCCTGAAAGAGAGACAGAATGGAAAAATAGTATTCAGTGGAGCATTTAGAGTACTTAGTACTTAGAAAAAACAGTCATTACAAAATACAGCAATAAAACACAATTTGGCATTTGCAGCCTATTTCATTTGTATAATTGAACGTATGTCCAATAAAATAATCATCCATAAGATGTATAGGATGGGTGTGTCATCCAGAATAATGCCAACAATGCCATTAGGTTTGACGAAACCTTTCAACCAGGATGAGGATGCTGAAGATCAAATTCATCCTTGAGAGCATCTCAACATCCCGATGGCTTCCTTTCAAGTCCATTGATATTTGTGTTTTATTGTCATAACGATAAATAAATTACTGCAACACCTGCTAAGATTTTAAAAAGCTGCATTACCTAAAAGAGTAACTTTAAAACAATGAATACATTTGTTTAGGAACATTTATTGCATTATCAAATAGCCAGTTAAACATCAGCTGGAAAAGAAAGTCGCGTAACATACAGAGCTTACTACATTTTCAAGATTGCGAAGGGCAAACAGGCCAGGAAACAATGTCTTGTTTTATAAAAGGAAGTTTCAGTTAACTTGGTCAGTATGTGAAATCTAACAACATAATCTATATAAAAATAATGGGTTTGAGAGAGGGTGTAGTATTCAGGCAGGAAAAATACCTTAGCTTTGGAAAACTGGCAGGAATATTCAGGCGTATATTCAGGAATATACAGGAGTATTCAGGCAGGAAAAATACCTTAGCTTTGGAAAACTGACAGCGTTATCATGAACAGACTAACAGCATCCAGTTCCTCTTTCAACTTTACCGGTTGCTGAAGTGTTTACCGCCACATTTAACCATTTATGATTGCACATAGAGAAGAAGAGAAGCTAAAAGTTGAACTGAGACGGGCATCCGGATGCGTTTTTAACAGGGAACAAGATCTTCACAAAAACCAAATCAGAAAGTCAAAATCATATTGAGTTGACACCAATTCTTTGTTTATTCACCCTCAAGTCTTATAAATCATGTCTGAGTTCTGAAGATCACAAAACAAGATATTTTGAAGAAGGCTTGTAACCAAACAACATTGAACCCAATTGACAACCGTTGTATGGACACAAACAATTGAGACATTTCTCTAAATATCTTCTTTTGTGTTCCACAGAGAGTCATATCTAGCTTTTAAATAACATTAGGGTAAATTAATTATGACAGATTTTTTTGTTCTATCCTTCAAATCACAACGTTTTTCTAAAGCTACAAATGTGATGAGAAAAAGAGGCCCTGTCTTCTGAAACATAAAGTGGATCTATTTCAATGACTGAAAGGTGGTTGCATGTGGTAATTATGACAGGAAGCCCCAAATAGTTAGCACGAAGCAGATATTCAGAGACCATAGACCAGCTGTGTGTCAGTGTATTGTATTACATAGAAATATAGCACAATCCTCTTACAAAACATCATTCAAATAAACAGTTCTGCCTAAATACCTGCTTGATACTTTTTTATAAGAATCAATACATATTCTATAGTTCACAATTGGAGAGGTTTCAATCCAACATTTCCAGTGTTTCAAAGTCTTTACCGTCTTTGAAGCTGGAATCGTATGATTTCTATTCACTATAATGTTTGTATTTATCTGAGCTACAAGTAATAAGTAACTTTAGTAGCTAAGCATAAGCTGTAGAGTTTAGCCACAGTTAACATTTAAAGTGATAGTTCACCCACAAATGAAAATTCTGTCATCATTTACTCAACCTCTTGTCATTCCAAACCCGCATGACTATCTTTCTACCACAGAACACATACAAATATATTTTAAAAGTCATCATGAAATGGTAGTTGCGATTTACTTCTTTTTCCGTATCGTGACGTGTATCCTAGTGAAACGGCATCTTTAATTAAAAAAAATGTAGTGTGGGCCTTTATTTTGCCCTTCCCTTTTTTATCGGTCTGTTGTAAATTGGGCCTGGAGGGGAGGGCTAAAAATGCCTGGCCAGTGGACAGTGTGTATAGTACCTCTTTATTTGAAATCTGTATGAAATCTATTTCGAAGAAAGGTAGTAAGTGGAAAATGCTTGAACTTTGGAAAATGCTGATTTCCTTATTTACAAAGTCTCTGATTCTCTAATCCAAAATTGCCCAATGCGAAATTCCCCGCCAAAGCATTGTGAGTCATATAGAGATTAAAGAATAAGCTGATGTGCTCTTATAAAATCCAGAAAGAGGAATTGATAGCATACATCTATCCGTATGCTACAATAGACCTGACAAATCATACGTCAGTCACATTTCATTGACGTTCTGTATAATGACACAGTGTAGATACAGTCTTGCTGTTTTTCACATTTGGGCCTCATGACGCCTTACGAAACGTCCAAATGAGTGACTTTCTTCACACTTCTCAGATTTTTGGCCAACAATGTATCACACTGCATCTTTTAAAACAACATGACTACCGGGGATTTTGCATCCATCCTCTGGCTGTCGGAAGCTGCAGCCACCTACAGTATAGAGGACATTTTTAGCATAGACTGAAATACAGACTCCTTAAAGCTGAAGGTGTGAGGAAGTATACCAAGACAGGAACCACCAGTCCCCTCTGACACATATCTTCACTTCCCTCCCACCCAACTCTACAAACTTTAGATGCCGTTGCGAAAAAATCTTGCGTGAACCTCGAGCTACGAGTCAAACACTCACTTCCTTCAGTGCACCTTTTAACTTTGAGAAGCTTTCAGACGGCCAGGTGAACTCAGGAAAGCTTCAGTAGCAAAGGAGATGTGAACAGCGTCTTTCAATAACAAATGTACTCCACCCATAACTGTGCAGATGTATAACATTGAACCATAATTTAAACAGAGTCAATTGGTTTCCATTTAAGGAGCTGTCGAAATTCCTTACAGACCCTGTGACTGTATGTGGTGCTGTTCTGTCGACCGACATTTTTTATAGAAAATATGTTGCTTTTGACATTCAGATTTAGCAACAACTTGTGAGTAAACAATAAAAAGTGATGCTTTATGCATAAAAAAGCTCAATTGAAGTTATTAGATTTTGTGCTATAACTTTAATAAAATTCTATTTTATCTATAACAGTATCTGTAACAGTCACTTAGTCAAAGCTTATCTGAGATAGCTTCATTAAAATAAGCCACAAGCATATTAAAGAACAGTGACATATAAACGGTTTTCTTTACCATTGTGTTGCTTTGTTTTTTCTCCTCCCCGTTGTTCTTTTCTTTGGGCTGATTAGTGTAGCGAGTTTAACAAATCCAGAGGTTTCTCAGCACCCCGCCATGACCGCCAGACTGAAGAGCATAAGGGCAGAAAGTGCAGCGATGGGAAACAGTCTGTGAGCTGATATGACTTCCTCAAACTCGCCTTTAGGTGAGACGAGAAGTTGAATGCTTTCTACATCCACTGACAACCACAGACCGGGCACACACCCCAATCGCAATGATAACTTATAATGATTAAAGTTTTAAGGTTAGCCGTTACGCTTAAGAGAAACAGGATGCAGCCCCTCCTGTGACTGGATGGCAGTAAAGCTAGAGTGATATAGTCATCCTACAACCAGAAAAGCTGAAAAACCCTCAACAGCATGTAAACACCTCTTTTCGCTTCTGAATACAAAATCATGGTGCTTTGGTAGCAGAAAATGGCAGGGACAGAGAGAAATTCTGGAGAGGGCCAGGGATGCTCAAATCCTGTAATTAAGCAATGCTGGACCTTAGTGCATGAAGTCAAATAAAAGTCATGAGTGATCAAATCCATATGAAAATCTTGTTTCATACTAGAAAAAAATAAAGTCAAAAGGGAATAAACAAAATGAAGGTAAATAAGTGAGAACATTTTTGAGGGAACTGTCCCTTTAAACAAATCACCAATGTCATTCCAAAGGAGTGGAACTTATAAATGTGAGGTTTGCATGGGACAAATCTGACATTTAATGTGAATTTAATGTAATTTAATTTAAATTAATTTAAATTTAATTTAAGGAAGAAACGAAATACCACGATACTTAACGATTAATCGTGATTAATCGCATCCAGAATAAAAGTTATTATGTTGACATATTAATATATGTCTGTGCATATTTATTTTATGTATACAAACCTAGACCTATATGTATCTATTTAGGAAATATTTGCATGTATATATTAATATTAATATAAATATATATATATATATATATATATATATATATATGTATTAATTTTTATGTTTTTCTTGAATATATACATTACATGTGTACATGTTTATAAATACAAAAAATAATATGCCCAGTGCACAGACATATATTATGTAAACAGAAACTTTTATTCTGGATGCGATTAATCGCGATTAATCGTTGAACAGCCCTACAAACACAATCAAAATAACCAATGGGTGTAAATTGTACACAATGCATTTTTTATTTCAGTATTTCAAATTAAACTCGTCTACTTACAGTTTAGAAGACACAAACTACATCGAAACAATACAGAACAGCATATTACTGAATAGCATGTGAAAACCAATGTTCTCCAATGTAAATCTACAGTTTCTGCAAATGTATAAACACAGCAAAATATTAAAAAAGCTTATTTTCAAAAGCAAAACATGTTCGTCTTTGACACACTGTAATAACTGTACCAAAATCTGATTATGCATTTAGCGCCTCTATAGAGAGACTTCAACGATAATTCTAGTTTTCATAGAATCTTGCTAATAATTTTTTTAGCAAATGTATTTAAGCACAGCAATCCCTACGATAAAAAATACATAAATCTTGAGATTATGACCAATAAAAACATAGCACCGTACTATAGCACCACAGATAAGCCACCAGCGTGAAATAGAGGCCATCTGCTCTTTCAATCAAACATTTGACAAGCGCTGCCAGGATCCAAGACAGAGAGAACATCTGTTAGAACTCTAAACAGTCCTAACAACTTGAGACGGATGATTTAGTGACAAATTTGAGCGAAAAGTTTTGGATTCTCAAATCTTTTAAGTCTATTAGGTTTTTGTAAACAACTAGAGGAAACCTAAAAGCATGAAAACTAATTACAAGCTATATGATCATAGGCAGAGTGGCCTATTGGGTAGAGCAGGAAACTGTGGGTTGGAACCTGGGTTTAAGGTAACTTTTGATATATATAAAACACCATATGACGGGTTACATCATGACCCAGAATCCCCCAAAAAAGAACATCTGCTCATTGGAATTTCTTTCTAAGCCTTTCAATGAGGAACAGAGCAAAGTTGAGTAAAAGCAACTGAACTAAAATATCACCGGCCGCTTCAGCTTTCATCAATGTGCATGTTAGCTAAAACAGCCCTTACATCTCAATCTCTCTGATCCCTTAACACTTCAAATGTTTGACGGATGCACTTACCTCATGATTATTAGTGAAAGCATTACAAGTCCAGAAGATAAGATAACGGCACGTTGTCTGCAAACAGTCGTGAGGCCATCAGATTTAAAGATACAGTATCTTAGCACCAACCCAACAGGCGAATGAGAGCTTATGAGATCTAAACGATCAAATGATCTGAGTGATACTGTTTGTTATCTTAATAGCTGCTCACACAGACATCTTCCAGTCACAATACTGACGCCTGCAATGCTGGTCAACATGTCACTTTTTGTGTCAGTGTGAACGGCCCTTAAGAAAATAACGTTGAGAAACAGTTTCCTTTATCACATTACAAGAACTATGTCACAAACACGTTTCTGTACACCAGGTTATTGGCGAAAGCACCACGTTGCTAGCAAACGAAACCCTGACAGGTCTTTCGGACAGACGGGTTTTCACAGCAGCAGGCCCAAAGCAGCTGGTCTGAGAGCGAGACGGAGAGCAGCAAGTCTCTCTCTTACGTTCTGATTTCTTCCACACTCTCTACTACAATGATGTCAGTCAGTCAGTGGTTAACAACACTCCTCCAGTGGAATGCTGAGAATGGGCGGTTTGGCCACGCACGAAGGAAGAGGTGGGGGGGAGAGAGAGAGAGAGAGGTCAGTGTCCTTGGCAGGTTTTGCAGCACATCTGTCTGAAGTATGGGCGGCTGCAAAACTTGAACCTGAGCACCAGGGGGCAGTACGCCACTGTGTTCACATCTTTACACTCTGAAAGACACCGAAAAATGCAAATCAGTCACATGTACTACAAAGTTTTCAGATCAGCTCTTAAAACCCTTTGATGAGGTGTATTTCTGACCCATAACAACGTTCCATAGTAGGATTAAAAATGACTATTGTCAAGTCAACGGGGGCCATTTTTGGGTAAACTATTCCAGATTTTTCATGCAGTTTTGGCCTGCATTGACTACTTATTGCATTTGTGTTTGATTATTCGACAATTAATATTCTTAAAAGCTTAGGTAAAGATAGATAAATAAGTGTTTGTTGCCTTTTTTAGTCCAAAAACACATGTACGAATACACGTGCATGCATTAAAATGCCATATCATCTAGACACGTTTGATTGATTTCAACATCCGTAACACTCTTACCATAATCAAACCACAGCATTTAGGTCAACGTAAATCTGAACCCAGAACACGTCTCTTTGTGTCTGTGTGTAACCTCTAACCTTCAGGGTTATCTGTAGGGCCACTGTATTCACAATTGCTCTTGCACTGCTGCATGTATGCAGGCCGTAGTGATTCTGGGCATTCATTGGACGGTTGGCTGGTGTGTGTCAGACACTGCACTGAGCGCATTTCTTGACCCATCGCGCACTTAGCCGAGCACTGAAACGCAAACACATGGGACAGAACATTGGCTTAACTCGAAAAGGTTACAAACTTGGCAAGTGTTTGTGGAACCAAGAACACTCCTGCCATTCACATCTCATCAAGACATAATCTAACATTACTTGAACTTTAAACAACAGAAAAGTCAGTTGTTAAGGTCTTACCTCTCCCCAGGGTCCCGTGACCCACTGAGGCGGGGGGCAGCGCTGTATGTTACAGCGCACCCTAGTGGTCGGGCGGCTTTGTTTTGGGCACTCTGCCTCTGGCAGTGTTTCTCCATTTTCTCCACTCTTACATACAATCACCCTGTACCGGTAACCTGGACCACAGTTAGGAGTGCACTGCAAGATGAGTGAAACACAATGACAGGTTTAGGGAGTGAGAGAGAGAGAGAGATCTTTCTCTTTAGTGTTCCTGTACCTCAGACCAATTCAGCGCGTGCCACTCTGGGGGGCAGGTGTGGTTGTGACAGGGCTCAGTCATGGAAGGACGTGGGGTGGCGCAGACCGAGTCATCCAGGACTTTCTGTTCTGAGGCCGAGATCTTCCTCTCACACAGGACCTCCCGTGTGCGCAGTCCTCCGTTACAGCTCCGGCTGCATTCTGACCACTCCCCGGTCCTCCACCTGACACACGCACACATCAAGCCCATCATCATCACACATCATGAATACTTCATACATTCATCATCTGCTACTGGTGATGTCACCATGTTGTACCACATTGTTATGAGATATAACTAAGATGTGTCTAAGATCGCATTGACAACCTGCGTTTTAATTTATGCAAAACTGGAAGAGAGAAAATGTAGGAGTTTCATAACCCACGTTGGAGGGCAGGGCTCCATGTTGCACATCCTTTTCTTGTCTTTGGGCTTGTTCTTCTTGTCACAGAAGTGGTTGTAAACAACAGAGAGATCAGCTTGTTTTTTGCACACCACTTGCTGCACGTGAACTCCTGAAACAGAGAAGAGCAGTCACTTACAATGGTTAGGATGCTCTCTTATGTCGCTTTGGATAAAACCGACTGCTAAATTAATAAACGTGAGAAAAACCTGATTGCTGAATGCCGTTTTACAGTAGGCGAGCTTTGTTTGGAACAAAGCTTAAGTTTCACAGCAAATAGTTATGCGCCTAATGGTTTCTTATCAGCGACATGGATTCGGGTCATTAGTTCAAAAGACTTAAAAGAAAGAATAAAGGGAAAAGAAAGTAAAGGACAGGAAGTGACTTCAGAGCTAGCAACATCCTCTGTGGTGGTCTCAGTATATAGTGCATGCAAGTGTTCAATTCCCATGCTATCAAATTGTACATCCTGTTTGTGTAAATTTATTGGTCATTCATCTCTTTTGCACATTCGTGTATATTTTTGTGTGCAATTTTGTGTGTCTGTGATCAGATGTTGAAGCTGTAATACACAATTTACCTCCTGCACACAGCACAGAGCAGTGAGACCAGGATGTATAATGCCAGGCGTAACCGCTCAGTAGATCTCTGTTGACGGGTGGGTTAAAACGGTAATGAATGCCGGGATTCTCCTCACGGACCAAGACCTCCAATATACCACAAACAACAGAGAATTAAACTCAATGTTAAATGTTGAGCAACAGTTTAAAAACAGAACTGTATATTATCCCACTAAGATTTACAATTTCATGCTATTTACTATTTCAAGGCATTTAAAGGTGAAGAGCGCAAAAATAATGGCTGTTCACTTCCCCCTTGAAACCAAATACACAGCAGCTTACGAAATTCTGCAAGATCTGTAGCACAAATAAAGGCAGTGCACAAATATACAGACCACCCAGCACCATGGAGCTACAGTAACGTTACCATAACAATCAGGGTCATGTTTGTGGGCCCAAGTGCTTCCAGGGTCTCCGGTTCATTGGTGGGACGGCGGTAGTAGAAGGTGGTCCCTGCGATGTCAAAGCGGCGTGGCGTGTCGATGGTCAGCTTGCCGTTGATAAAGTACTGATCCCCTTTGCTCTTCAACACTGCAGTGGGCACAGAAAGGGTTAATGCTACTTTTCGACAACATTAGGACAAGAAAACATTGAAAAAGGATTTTACAAATGCCTGCTGAAAAGACTGTTGCCACAATTCCTACAATTATGCAACCTCAATTGAGACTAAAAATGTGGATGCAAGTCACTAATACATTTTGAGCGGATATTTTTTGCAGTGCAAAGCCTCATTTTTGAGGCAACACCATGAAAAATCGTCTCACCCAAGTAATTGAGAGAAATGTTGAGCTCCTGGATGTGTATAAACACAGATCCTTTGGGAATTCTGACCACTTCTTCATAACCTACGAGAGAGTACACACACACATTTATTCATAACAGCAGAACCATGCACTTTGTGGATGAGTGTGACTTGATCTGAAATTCCGACTGAATTCTTGGGCAACGTCTCTACATTATGCTGCCCAACACATATTGTGCTTAAAGCCAGATTCCACCGCAGGCCTACAAACAACTCCAGAATCTGATCAGAAGGTAAAATAGAAAGAGCTAAACTTATTTCAATTCAGTCATATCACTGAGAGAGGCTCTGCTGTTAACTGAGACCATGTGGTGAAGACATTGACCGTAAATCCCATAGTGACCCCCTGCCTTTTGCATTTATGCTGAATGCTGGAGTACTTAACACACATACATAGAAAGGGAGAGAGATTTTGTGTTTAAAAAATAAATTTTCCTACACATGGCAATGAAAAATAATAAGATTACTGACCTTAAAACTGTATTTGTTATTTATAAACTATAATAATTGATATCTATAACTATTTAAATATTTGATATTATGTTTTCCTTTCGATATTTGTGTAGAGCTTGTTACTGTGCATTGAACTTGCTGACTCCATACTTCCACTGACCATTTTATTTACTCACCCAAGTAAATTTCCACTCGTTTTTGACACTTAACTGCTCATTTTAAATCCCGAAAATATTCTTGAGCACATTTAAAAAATACATGAGTGTTGTTACTTTAAGTTGTTTAGCTTGCATTTATGCCTTTATAAACCTTGAACTCACAAACAAGGATAAAGCCAAGAATAACCGTCGTCTCTGCTTCGGCTAGCCACTGCGGTCAATGTTCACCGCTGCCGGCCCAGGGAGTGGCCCACAAGGGCTTCCTGAATCTGAGAATAACCCTTAACCCAGCACAGATCCAGCAGACTGCACCGCACCCACAGAAAACCTGCGGCCCGTATGTAAACACTGCTGTCTCCCGAAAATCCTTTGAACAATTCAGTGTCATGTCATGACCCTTTAATAGCAGTCCTGTATATTCAATCAGTCAAAGTGGGTGACTGGAAACCTCGAATAAATGAATACACCTGAGACTGGTGTAACTGGAAACAATGGCCACAGTACATTAAAATGATTTTGTGACTATTTTTCCATTAAAATCTTAATTACATCAGATGTTAAAACTAGCAAAGTACTACATTACAGACAAATACGCACACATACTTTATACCTGCAATGTATTTCTATTACCCTTAAAACCTTCATATCAGCTAACAAATTTAAAGGAATAGTTTTTAGGGTGAACTTTTCCTTTAATAATGGGTTGTCTGTATGTTTAACATGAAAATGGAGGATTTCATGGCCAATATTCTGTGTTCCAGGATTTACAGGTTTCAAGAGAGTCCTTGCATGTGAGCAGGTAATTATAAAACACCGTTGAGAACCGCTGGGGTCCCTGAGCACCCCTCAACAGCAAGGAAACTCTCCAACATATGCTGTATCTGAACTGTAGCGTTATTTTTTACTACACAAGTCATAATACACATTGTTCTGAAACAGCCTCTCAAAGCTAAGTCTTTGTCATCTACACACGTCTTGAGGTGCAAGGTTCATCACAACTCCTAAAGCATTTAAATAGGTAGTTCACACAAAAATAAAAATGATGTCATCAATGATTCACCCACATTTCATTCAAAACCTATAAATGACTTTTTCTTCTGTGGAACACAAATAAGATATCTTGAGAAATGTCTCCGTTGTTTTGTGTGCATACAGTGATAGTCAATGGCACCAGTGTTTTTTGGTCGAAGGGATAGTTCACCCAAAAATGAACATTCTGTCAATATTTAAGTTTCAAACCTGTATACATTTCTTTGTTCTGCTAAACACAAAGGAAGATAATTGGAAGAATGTCGGTAACCAAACAGATCTCATCCGCCATTGACCACCATAGAATTTGTTTTACCTTCTACGACATTCTTCCAAATATCTTCCGTTGTGTTCAGTAGAACAAAGAAATGTATACAGGCTTGGAACAACCTGAGGATTAGTTAACAATGGCAAATTATCCTTTTTGGGTGAACTATCCCTTCAACAACGTTCTTCAAAATATATTTTGTGTTTTGCAGAAGAAAGTAAGTCAGGTTTGGAATGACGTGAGTAAATTTGCATTTTTGGGTGAAAACTTCTAACTTTTTTCATCGAATGACATAATTCTCTGATTGTGTATTTAAAGGCTTTCTTATGTTCTATAGAAGCTTTGACTAGAGAACATGAAAGCTGACTAATCAAGGATATTAAAGGTCTGTGTACCGCACTAAAGAGATGCATTCATCTCTCTTATGTTCTGGACACTCAAAGAAGCATCAATTAGCCTTCTGGGTTAGAGCCAACACTTAAAATACTTCCCCAGACACCAAGGGAACCGGCCAAGGCTGTTCCCAGTACCTCAAAGCGTGTCACACAAACATTTATGAGATCTAGCGGGGAGCGACACAATTCCGGCACTAGGGCTTGTGTTACTTCAGTTAACAAGAGCAAAGTCGACAGACTAAATTATATTCTTCTTGTGAGTAAAACTGAGTTGAGTCTGCAGTTGGCAATGTTTATTTGCATGTGCTTTCAGATCAGGTCATGGTGCAGCTTGAAATTTTCAGCCATCAATGAAGGAATTGTGTTTGAACCTGTACACACAGTCAAAGCTGATGGGAACAGTATTTTAGCACCCAAGCGTATTGTATTTTAACTCCAGCTGTGAATCCACAGCTATAGAAACTGTACTTCTGTCAAGAGGGGAGCTGAAACCCCTAGGAGGGCCTGTATTTGAACACCTAAAATGTTCTTTCATGAGCCTGTTGAAATAAAACAGAACCGTCTTTGGAAACGTAGTGATCATTTCCAACATGTTTGTTTTGCACACATTGATACAAATCCTTCAAGTCCAAAACAAAGTGCACACCCTCAGTACCTCCTTCTGACAAGGAGTCATTGAACACCCCCTCGATGACCTCACAGCTGCTCCCGTCTCCTCCACAAACGCGACATCGATCTTCCCGAACATCCGAGCCAAGGATCCGGTCACAGCCCACGTGCTGCAAAATAGGTAAATAGAGGGGTCGGAGGTCAATCAATGAACAAGAAAAAAAGAGCAGATATTTCATTGTTCAAAGAACTGCAAATATACCGACACAAAACCACTGTGCAAAGGACACCTTTTTTTTCGAGGGATATTTACAAGCAGTACGTTTCAGCCATCATTTTTGATGAATAGTGTCACTTAAATATTAGGAGTGAAAAGGCATTTTGAAAAACTGAATGAAATGATGTATTTTTCTTGTTAAAACCCAAATGACTTTCTTCAGTGTTATACAAAAGAGGTTAGGAAGAATTTAAGCAGCTGACAGACTCAAGTCTCCATCTCCAAAGGACAAATGCAATGAAAGTAAATGGCGACAAAGACTGCCCAACGTCTTGCAATTCAGTGTTTAACGTCACGAGGGTAAGTAAATGATAACAAAGTCAATTATAACTAAATGATGATTGTAATCTTTGGTGAACAAACATTTTTGGTGCAAAAAAACCCAGGCAACACAAAACGTACTCCCTTGAAACTACGAGACCTTCCAAATCCAGAGCTGTGCAACTTCACAGAAAAGTCCCACTAAAGCCCCAAAGAGTTTTGTTGACCTGGCCTAGATTCCATAACCTGCACATGTTTGACCTATTTTCTCCCAAAAACAGTGCAAGTCAGTGGCCATTTGGTTTGGATGCTAAACCACAAACACGACTTAGATGTTTGCCCCTGCTGATCTTTGGTTTACATATACACCATAAAAAGATAAATAGGGAGTAAGAAAGAAAAGCAAAAGTAGAAACGGAGAGAAGGAAAGAAATAAAGAAAGAGTAAGAGTGGAAGGCAAGGAGGGAGGGAAGGCGAAGCACCGTGATCATGTTCAGCTGCCTGTACTGCCGACAGATGGATTTGGAGGGTCATCGAGTTCTCGCGGCATTCAGAGCAGAGCAGAACTCTGGGCTGAACTGTTGATAAACAGAACCTTCGGTCTGGACGAGAGTACAGGGATAAAGCAGTCCAACTCGGTCCAAGAGAGCACACGCAGAACATCAGGGGATAGGAAAGTTAACTCTCTAGCGTATGAGATCAATTATATGTGTTTGACGCTGTTAACATATTCATTCCATTTGACATTCATTCAGCTCTGTGTATATTTTAGAAACGTGCGTTTCAATCACAAAAGCAGAAATATAACTTATTAAACGGTTTCTATCTTTTACTCAGGCAGACGGTTCCAATCCATCTGAAGAAACGTTCGGTTCATAAATGCACGCACGTGACTCACCTTACACTCTCCATTAACACACACGTCCAGAGAGTCGTCTCTGCAGGGCGTACCGTCCACCACAGCTGGAGCGCGCTCAGTGTAGAAGTTATAGCCCTCTGCCAGGCAGTTCAGCGAGCATGACTTCACCCCACCTGCGGCCAAACGTGCAAAACATCACACCACAACAAACACGTGCCGTTTAGTTAGAAACATGAGGTGAAAACGGAGAACAAGAGCTGGCCTGGAAGACACTAACAGAGATGAAAGTAAAAAAGTCACAGAATGAAGCGCAACATGTTGTTTCTGCAGGAAATGCAACGGAATCACGATGGAGAGCTTTTTTAAATAGTTTAACAGGCAGTGGGATTAAACAGAGAACAAATGGAAAATGTAAAAGAAAAGCATCAACAATGTTTCTACTATGGTTTGACAAGATAGAAAAGTCAGACATTTCTCTCCAATTCTTCGAAAAGTTGCAGTCCTTACGAAACTTCATATCTCTATATTTCGTGATTTTTTTTCTTCCATATATCATTTTTATTAATCACCCTTTATTTCACTCAGTTTTACAAATATCCAACCAATGATATAAAAAAGTGCTTGTCAACTTGATTTAAGAATTTAAAAAGTGCAGTGATACATTTTCTGAAAAAAAGAGAATCTGAACCTAAAAGGTTTTGGAAAGACAGAGAGATTACGCATTCTTCTTGTTGTTGTTTCATAATACTGGTCATACTGCATCTCATTCTGTTAAAAACATCTGAGACAAAGTTGATTCATAACTTCATAAGCGTAATACTTCTGCAAATACCTTTAATGTGGGTCAAGGATGTAAAAGGGTTTAAGCATAAAAAGTGTAATACTGCTTTAAATTGATGATAATTGAATTGCATTTTTTTGCATGAACAAAAGTAAATATCATAAATTGTTCCCTTAAAATGTCATCCAGTTCAATAATCTTGTCAGTCATATTTACAACAAAAATCAATTTATGACTATTTAAAAAAACTGTAATTACGTTCACCCCAAATGCTAATTAGTAGTCATTTGAAAAAAATTATAATGTGCAACCATCCTAGGTTTTGCCCATTCATCAATATGTATTTTTTACTCATTTAAAGCACAATAAAATGTAATATGGTCCCTTATTCTTATATTTTAATATGTCCAAGTCAGAATAAGCATGTTGTTTGAACTTTTACATAAATATTGTGTTACACTGAATGACAATGTAACATTATTTCAAACTTAGTTAAAACCATAAAGTAGACATTTTACTTACATTTAATGTGCTTTTATGGACATAAAACCACTTTGTAAATTTTAACGACTTTGACCCATATACATTTATAGTTTAAATGCTACAAAGATCTTGCATAAGACACAGATATGAATTGTTTTTCAATTTGACACACACGCAGAGAAATCCTGCTGTTCTAATACTCATTATTTGTGTTGACCTGGCACTTCCTGTGTTATAACTAATTAACTTACAACAAACTCTCTCCTTTGTTTAATGCACCCCTTACAATGGGGAGATGTGAATAACGTATTACACGCAGCCAAACTGAGCTTTATAACTATACTAACTCTATGGGACAGCAGCCAACACTCCGTTGAGTCCCATGGCTGCATGTGGTATTTTAATGAGCTTGTGGGGTTTATGTAAGTTTATTCTTCCACTGCTGATACATCCACGGGTAGCACAAGGATGGGGGGCCCGGGAGTGATGGGGGAAGCACATTTCAGTTGGCTTGCTTATGGATATCAAGCAGCTGAATCTGATTAAAATCTACACACACAAACACACATCTGCTTCATTCCCCTTGTCTCTTCTGTCACGGCCCTACAAATTTAAGAAACAGAAAATAAAGCATGTTGGAGGGGAAAAGTCGTTCTCAGCGCATTCCCTGAGAGACGAAGAGAACGTGCGAAGAAAAGTCATGGGATGGAGGAGGAAGAGGGGAAATCGAACACATGACCTTCACATGCTCTACCATCTAAAGGAACTGTACAGTCTTATAATCCATACTGTGAAATATGAGGCCAGTTTTCCAAGACACAGACTGACGCCACATCATTTTTAGCCTTCTCTTGGTCATGTGGTAGAGAACAAGGAGTTAAAAGAATCTAATCCAATACTGGTACGAGTAAGTTAATTTGTCTGGGACCCCCTACAGCAAGGCCCCTCTATGGGCCTCCTTTAATATTATGCTTGAAAGGCCATTAGGTCTGAACCTGTTCCCCTTTTTGTTTTGCAGTGATGATGCTCCAACCCAAAACATTTACCAAAGTCTACATGCAAAACAATAACGCTTCCACAACATTTATAAACCTAAGGAGGGCAGTTTTTGAGCTGCCAATGAAAGGTTGCAGGTTCCTTCGATGCCAATTTTCTGTTGGTGTTGGACTAATCTGATAAGGTCCATGGTGCTTGTGAAAACATGAAAGCTATCTTACGATGGAAAACTACAGGTCCCATGAGGCTTTGCTCTGGCAGGACAGAGGTATATTTTTTAAGTAGGTGGCTAGGGATTCACTGGAGTGTATGGGGTTCATGAGAGTTTGAGTATGAGTTTTTTTCAATAGACAGGCTTTAAAAGTGGAGGAAAGTGTCTACTTTGTTAAATGCTGTATATTGTTATACTTACTTTTACTACGAAAATGAATTATAGGTTAAAAAAAAAATGTGTCCTACGGGTACATACATGACTATGTATTCAGAGGTGTATAAAGAGTTTACATAATGAAGTGTTATGTTTTTATTACCTTAGAATAAACTATTTCTTTCCACATACACCGCAGGTCCGCTTACATAGAATTCAACATGTTGTTTTTTAGAGTTAACCTTGCATTAAACACAGTATCCCACAATGCAATGCGTGTGCTGTGCATGTTGGACACCATTTAAGATATTATTAACGAATTAACTCGTCGTGATATCAGATTTTCATTATACGGTTATTGTTGCCAAAGATTTCAGTTTAACAATATTATCGTGATACCTATTGATTAAAAATGAAATGAAAATAAAAAAGTAATGCAATCCGTCATCTTTAAGTTCTTTTGTGTTCTCTTTCTTTTGACCAATTAATCACACTTTAAATATGAATGCAGTGAGGCAAAGAGAGAGAGTTTAAACATTTCAAATGGGTGGTAAATAACTAAAAAGTATTATCATTGGTGTGGTACTAACACGATATCAATATTATGGTTTTTAATATCACGGTTATTGTCAATACCAGTATATTGTGGCACCTATACTCTTCATAAAAACATGGCGCAAGATTTTTTGGGATGGTAAGAAGTAATGCAGGCCCACACAGAAAGACAATATGAAGCAGGCAACACAAAATGCAATAAGATAATGAGGTACACACATAAAGAGGAGATGCTGGTCTAGGGTCTATCTGCTATCCAAACTTATGACAGACTCAGATATTTAACAGCCGTAAGGGATTTCCATTGTAAAATCAGCTGTCTTGATGAAAGCAGCACTTGTGGCTAGTCTGCAGTGGGTTTATCTCTTTAAGTCATTATGTTATTTAGGGGACAGATTAAAGGCAGTTACGTCCCTGACGGCCGGCTTTGAACTCATAAAGAGAGTTGGCAGCCCAGAGCCCAGCATATGGATGCCAGACCATCGCCTGCATTCTCTTTCTCTATCATTATCTATATCTCCGGAGCATGGTGGTCCATGTTAGATATCTAAATCACTCCCAAGAGCCCAAAATTCACTAAACATTTGTAAATGTATGACAGAGGGAAAGGATACTGAGAGATTAAGAGTTCAATTTAGTACCTGGACAGTAGCGCTATACAGTATGTTCTATAAAGGACTATCTATTTACTTTTCACGTTCTTAGTATTTTATATAGCTTGATGGATGTGGTCACTATGGAAATGTGCAGAAGATTCTAATATAATTCTCCTTTATTGATCCATGTGATTCCAAAACAACACAACATCACGTCTAAAAACAAATACTAATTTACATAATTCCTTCACTTACCCCCTCGGTATGGTTTCCATGTGTAATATTTTCCCCGAAAAGGAACGCTGTCAAAATCGGAGCACTGAATCTCTCGAAAGTCCTGGGATCCGGCCGAGCACTCCTAACCCATAAACAAACACATAATTCAGTCTGTCTAACAATCTGTTGGAGCATAACTTCTTCAGTCATTATCTTCCTTCAGAGAAAACCACCAGACTGCAGGTCAAATTTAAATACACTCAAAAAAAATAGTGCTATATAGCACTTAAAGTGGTTCTTGGACCGCAATCATTGGGCAACCACTTTAAGTGTTATACAGAACCAGATTTTAATGCTTCAATGGTACTTCAGAGGTTCTTTGGGATGAGGTGCTATATAGAACTGTTGAAGAACCATTTATGGGTTCTTTATACGGAAACGGTGCTATATGGCACCTCAGTAGAACCTCTGAAGAACCACTGAAGCACCAAGATATGGTGCTTTATAGCACTAAAAGTGGTTCCCCTAACCACTTTTTAGATTAGAGTTTGTGGAGCAGAATCTAAAAACAAACATTTGCTACTTACAACTTGCGGGTGCTAGATGATAATATACTCTGTGAGCATCTGCACTAAAATTGTCTTCTATAACAAACAATTAAAATGTGCCTTTGAAACTTACATCAATGTTGCAGGATCTGAAACGCTTCCTCTCTCCCAGACAATACTTTCCCCCAACCGTTGGCCTGCATAAGCATGAAAACCATCTGAATGCAACTCAAAATTACACAATCACTTCTGCTTAAATTCATTTCAGCCAGACATCTTCTGTCTGCCTGTCTATCTTTTAGTTTTTCCGATTTTCTCTGGCATGTCTTCAGATTAGGTTCATAGAGTTCAATTAGGGCTGAAAGTAAGAACATCATGAATGATTAAATCAATTACACAAAGGCGGTTGCTAAAAGAGATTCATACCGGAGGCTATAACGGCATAAAAAGCGCTATTTGCTATGGAAAAACAGAAGACTGTTTCAATCAATGTCATTTAGTCCTGATTGGGTGAACTCTCAAATGGGCGGGATTTGCAAGAATTTGCCAGTGAATAGAACAATGATATTCAAAACGGACAATTTATAACATTAAAAACAAAACCAAACATGGATTGTCCAAAGATTTACTAGCGATGCAGGATATTATCGGCACTAAGATATTATCGGCTAATATTGGCTTATAAATAAAATATTGGTATCGACCAAATATAAAAATACACCAATATGTTGTAAAATTGCTAAAATGACTTGAATTTTTCTGGGCAAAATTAAATATCATCCATAAAGTTTACCATATGTTAATCTTGTCCAATGTCAATATCTATTTGCATTAATTGTAAAAAAAATATTTTTGACTTATTACATTGCACTGACAAGAGATTATTACACACAGATATTTACACACAGATATTGGGCTTGTTCAACACCAATTGAAAAACCAATTGCCATGTGACATCACCGATTCCAGAGAAGACGACTTTGTATGCTTTCAAGCTCTCACGGTTCTGTGATGTCACACACCGATTGGTCTGCACTGCATGAAGTAGAACTAGGCTAACAAAGGCTAACAACCCAATCAGATTCTATCAAACACAAGACCTTGACCCACCTAGGGCTGTCACAATGGCGAATGGAGGATGAGACTCCGCCCCCGCAGGTGCGACTACACTCCTCCCATGGAGACCAGTGGCCCCACCCGCCATCCACACCTTCAGGACGAGTTCCATATGGCACACATACTCTCTTATAGCACCACTAAAGAAATAGAAATGTTGACAACGGGTCAACACAATTTTTTTTTTGCGAAACTTCATATAAAATTCAATTTTGAGAGTTGCAGACTTCATTATCAAGCAAAATAAATGTTATCTGCTTATCAAGCCAAAAAAAGCTTTATCTTTCAGACTGCCAGACTGCTATTTCCTGAGCCTGGATATAGCAGTGTTCTAGCATTTCTGGCCTGCTCCCAGGATTCTCAGCGCTTACCCCTTTTTCAATAGTGCTGGTCTGACAGATGGTGCCCTCGGCTGCTGGAATGCTACTGGTGATGCAGCGATTCCCTTTACTCATGCACCACAGCTCACTGCACACTTCCTGAACACAAACACACACACACACACTAAAGAAATCGACTCCTGGCAATGGAACATAAACAGACTTTAAATAAACACTGAAGCTGTGAAAGTGAAACAAGTCTTTGACGCTTAATAAAACGTGCCAATCAACTTTCTCAACCTAAATATGCTTTTGCTTTAACGTACTGAAAGAGAATATAGAGGTTGCAATGGTGTTTTATCAACACATTTTAGCATTAGGCAGTCAGAATTAACGCCAATAATTATTTATTGAGTAATAATATCATGGTTTTTGTCTAAAATCAAAACGTTTTTTGCTTAAAAACAGGGCATTACCATACCATTTTGATACCATAGGACTTTTACAAACACAATTAATGTTTCTTAAGCCCAAATTCTAATTATAAGATGTTCTCAGGCTTTTGTCTGTCAGTCTTACTGAAAGAACACACTTCTCTTAGCCAACAACTTCCTGTTTTATTAGACTACATAGTTACAGTAAGAGCCAAACTAAAGTGTATTATCCTCCTCCAGATGTTCATTCTTCCTGCTCTGAAATCTTGCAGACAATACAGAAGGCTCAACTCTTTAAGAGCAGGTATGGTACACTTTACACACCGCCTGCTTTAAAAATCATCTGTGAGTCTTTTGAGGTGGAAAGGTCAAACACAGCTGGCAAAGCACAAAGTCACAATCCAGCGAAATGTAACATTTTTGACCATCTTGTGGTTTTGGACAAAAATGGCAGAACGCCAGCAGTCTGAAGTGTAAAGGGGGAGGAAAAAATGGAATGTTACAGTCAGCGAAAGGTAGAGTGACCATCTGGTGCACATTTAGAGAGAGGCAAAATGATTTACTATGGGAATATAAATGTAAGTTGGATAGGACCTCAGCCAGCAACAGATTTTTTCTATATAAAGACACGACCTGTAAAGCTAAATGACTTTTTTCTTCTGTAGAACACAAGAGAAGACATTTTGACGAACCAAACAATGGCGGTACCCATCGACTTGCATTGGATTTGTGTCCGTACAATAGAAGTAAATGGGCCGTTGTTTGGTTACCAACATTCTTCAAATATCTTCTTTTGTGTTCTGCAGAAGAAAATGACAGAGGGCGAGTAAATGATAAAAGAATCTTTATTTTTGGGTGAACTATATCTTGCAATGAATCTTGCAATATGATGGTTTTGTTCAAATTGGTGTTTCGTACAGTCGATATAAAATGTGCATGTACAGTATTACATAAACATGCTTTCTAATCCACAACCACGGTCTTGTATCTTCACAAAGATACATGGCATTATCATGGTGCCTTCTCCAAAAAACATTGTTATACGAGGTTATGTGCAGTTTTGTTATATGCATCAAAAATAGTAAAAGACACTTTAGGAAACAATGGTTGTCACTGAGTAAGGCAAGTACCCCGTATTTACACTGACGAGACTTCACTCCATACTGGAAGCGGCACTGCTCATCAGCGTCATAAACTTGGCCAGGTGCTGTGGTGGGGTACAAAAACTCCTGCTTGGCAGGCACATTGTTCAGGCAGGAACCCATTCCAGAGCTGACAAAAACATAATAGAGGTATGTCAGGATTTGTGAAAGCAAATTGATTAAATGTTAGGGCTACTAACACTAAGATTAAAAATTGATGGATCAGCTGATGGTTTCCCAAAAGCTTGAGTAGCCATCAAAACCTGCTTGACCACCTGTTTTTAGGGCACTGGCATATAACATGGATTAAATTACTGGCTGAACGACATTCTTTTAAACGGCAAAGGGGATAAATGATCATATCAAATAAAATACCCACAAAATGAATATATTTAAAATAACTTTAACATTTTAATAAAACAATAAAATGTGCATTTTTCTTTGACAGCAGCATCTGTGTTGTAAGTGACACTAGGCTGAATGAGCACATTTGCAAATCGTCAATTTGTAAAGAGATACTGTATCAGCTAAAAATGCCTAAATATCAATACATTTTATAAGTGAGTGCTCTAATACTGAACCTTTGTGACAACGAAATAAAGTTATAATCTATATATCACGCTCAATGCAGCTTTTACAGTGCATCCAAGTGGAAATATAGATGTCAGAACCGGGAAACAGACGCACTCGAGGAAGTTGGTGATGTAATCACGGCTGCAGGCAGACCAGACGAAGGGGTTGGTCTTCATTGTGATGTGGGCGGCCATGAGTTTTGCGGTCTCCTGACTGCGCACCCCACAAGCATTGCCAACACCATCATGATTCATTCCGAATCTGTGAAAAAGATGAATGATTTTATGGAATTGTGAGACGGCTCCAGTCTGGAAAAATAAAAAAACATGTAATAATTCTACTCTTCCTGATTTACTTTCCCTGCGCGGTATTACTGTACCACAGTGTTAATCCCACCAGTCAGACAGAGCTGAGTTTTGTAAATAAAGCACAGATCTAAATAAGCATTTAATTTATGAGAAAAGCTAAGGGATAGTTAGCCAAAAAAAGAAAAATCTTTTATCATTTACTCACCCTCATGTCTTTCCAAACCTGTATGACTTTATTCAAAATAATAATATTGGCAACCAAACATCACTGGACCCTATTGTCTGCCACTGTGTGTGGACACAAAACCACTGAGACATTTCTCAAAATATCCTTATTTCTGTTGTGCTGAAAAAAGTCACATACGGGTTTTGAACAAGTTAAGAATGAATAAATAATGACAGATTTTTTATTTTGGGGTAAACTAATCTCAGCTGGATTGTGGGTGGTTAATGAACAGTGTGCAGGTTTTTGTGCGTTAGTAACTGTATGTGAACTGTTTAGTGATTTCACCCCTCTGTAATGTTGCAGTATGTGCGCACACACAAACTCATCAGTATCTCACACAAACATATGCCCCCTTGTCTAGACACTAGACAGCCCCAGTGGGCAGCGTCAGATGGTCGTCGGTTCAAAGGTACCTGTACAAACCATTAAAACCAGACCACTAATGACTTCACCACCTATGAAAACAGTTTGGAGACCTGAGAGCGTAGCTAAAGCAACAGAATGGTCGGTGACCCAGCACAAACAGAGCTGAGATCTCCCAATGATAGCACAATACACTTTTCCACTAACAAAACATCAAAATTGCCTTTCATGGAAATATTTAGGAAGTTTGAGGAATGATACGTGCGCTATATCGGCCAGGCATATGCATGAATGAAATGCACAAAGTGAGTGAAATGGTGGACCACCAAGTAAAACAACACTTCAATTTCTCGGAGTGCAAGAAACCACCAAAGAAATGCCTAGTGCCTGGAGTCATTCGGGTCTGTCGTCACTTGCTCCACTTAGATGATAAAAATATCTTGCAAGAAAGAGAGAAAATATTAGTGTAGTTGTAGGTGATGAGCATTATTCGTATGTAAAGGCTGGCAATGGGGCGCCGGGTTAAATTCTGAAGGTAACCCAAAGCTGGATTTAATGGACTGCACAGGGTAGAGATCAAATGTCAAATGTGTGAGTTCAAAAGTGTTGACTGAAGACATAAGCAGGTGGCACTGACATTTCAGGGCGCTTTTTGAGCATATGTAAACACGGATGAAGCCCTTTTATTCATTAGAATGTACTGTGTAAATATAGACGTCTGCTTGATTTAACTGTAGTGAAATGTTTAAGGGTCTTAACCCAACGCAAAAAGCATCAATCACCAAATTGCAGGAAAAAAGACGAGCATGAACAGAGAAACAAAACAGAGAATGAGGAAAGACACTCACGTGTGTCCAATTTCATGTGCAATGGTGAAAGCAGTGGCCAGACCAATGTCTTCGTTGATGCTGCAACTTCTCTCCGGTTCACACATACCGCCAACAGGTGCCAGACCTTATGTGAACACACACAAACGCTATTGTGTTATAACATATGCTATAATTTACATATGCAGATTGACAGGCCAATGAATGGATGTCTTACCAAGAGTTCCACAAGGTTTGTTCTTGTATATGCAGATGTCATATCTGGAAAACAAACATAATGGAAATCTTTGAACAAGGATTTGTCAGTGTGAATGAACTGCTTCGACGGCACACACACACACACAAAGGCACGTGTTTGTTTACATACTAGAGAGCAACGAGACAGTTCTGCTGGATATTGTCCTGATATGACAGTGAAGACAATGAAAGGAAATGCACACATACCCTGCGATAAAAGCTTTCTATGAAAGACTCAACACTTCCCAGACTAACGTTATATCTCTCCCTCATTGTCACTTTCTTTCTAAAAGGTTTGATCATGGGTTTCCCAGGGCACACAAACTTATCCAATGTATAGCCTACTTTAATGCACTGTAAGTCACTTATAAAGCATCTAAATGTAACAGCAATGAAGCGGTGTAGATGAAAGCTGTAACATAAATCGCCAGTCCTTCCAAACACCATGTTAGTTATTGCAAAGATGTTGCCCTTTTCCTGTCACTTGTAAACACTATTTTAGACTGTGGCCCATTTCCTAGACATAGACCAATGGAGTCCCATTCATTTTTAGACAGCTGTTTGTGTGTTAGGTCTTATGGCGTTTAAAAGTAATAACATTAGTCTTCAACCATTTTTAGGCCAATGAACAGATGAATAGTAAACAGATGGAGCAGGGAACCCCTAGACATACAGTTGGTCACACAAACAGAAGAAGGATTGTAAATCCTGTTTGAAATGTTAAATACAAGACCATTCACACAGTTTGGTTACGCTCACATGCAGAAAGTAGAAGTTTGAGAACCACAAAGCATACTTTGAGTTCACAGTGTTAACAGAAGTCTAATATAAACCAACCTAGTAATGAGAACTGCTGTATCGTGGTGAGCGATTCCATTGTCGGGAATGGCATTGCCATGGCCGTTCCGGTGCAAGATGGATTTTTGCCACTTGCAGAAATTGTCTAAAGATTTCCCTGCGTGATGGGTTACCTCTAGTGTGGGCTGATAAGAACAGAAAAGATTGTATTGACATTCAGTACATTCAGATACTGCAGTGTGTATTATTTGACCAGCTGAGTACATACACATTTAATATAGATTGAGAATTGATTGATTACATTTCTATTTTTAAATAAAAAAATCAACTCAGCTTGATCAAATAAAGAAATTGTTCTGTGCGATACGAAAGAAGATATTTTGAGAAATGTCTTAGTGGTCCTCGCAATGAAAGTCAATGGGATCCAGTGTTTTTGGGTTACCAGCGTTCTTCAAAATATCTTCTTTTGTGTAACACAGAAGAAGGTCATACAGGTTTGAAATGACATGAGGGTGAATAAATGATTATTGAACTATTCCTTAAAGTGAAAGTGTTTTTCTGTACCACTGTGACTGCCGGGCATTCAGCACCCCGGTGACCACAGCACCATCACCCTTATAACTCAGGAATGCACACACTGGCACAGTTAAATCCCACAATCCAATACGTAAAATCCTAACTTTCCAGGTTTCCTCTGCTTCAGGAGGAGAATTGGGTGTTCTAATTTGGAAACGAACCACGTTCGGTTCCACGAAACCTCCGCGTGCCTGACTGCGGTTATCTCAACACAGCTAATGCTGCTCCTAATGACCGGTCTCCCATCATTTGTCAAATGACATTATGCGGAACAAATTACAGGGGGATTTATTTTTAGCTGTCTGCGATTTGGGATCATTAATGGCCCATTAAACGCACCGCAAACCTATTCTGATCCTTCCCCTGCCCTCCGTGTCGTCTGTAGGAGACCGTTTGAGGTCTTGACTCTGTCTGTGTGTTCCAGAGACCCCGCTGAGGAAGCCAACTCCCCCGTGTAGTGTCGTCATAGGTGGTGGCCCGGACACACATCGGCTGGTGGTGAGAACAGTGTCGGTACAGTGTACATTTACCACCTGCCCTAAGATTTGGTTTGCTTTATTTTTTATTTTTAAAAAATGTAGTATCCTGTACGTGGCAATACGAGAGGTTACAATCGACAATAAGAGCACTCATGGCCGACTTTCACCAGACTCACCCAGCAGAGCTAACAGTGCAAACTTGTGTGGACTGTCTCAACTGGCTCAGACTAGGATCGACACTTTAGCCTAGAAATTAATAAACAAGGAACTCTTTGACAGGTGAAATAAACCAGACCAAGGCTGTGTGCATGTGTACTACATAAAGAGTACCTGGTCTTCCATAAGTAAAATAAGTCTGGTCACAACGATGTTCACTGCGTTCCCCAGGCTAGAATCCTGGAACAGTTTGGCAACCTGACCTCCAGAGAAACAAGAAAAAACAGTCTTAAAAAACAAGCCAAATACCTGTTTTTAGACTTTTGTTATACTGCTGTTTACTGTTAAGATAGAAGTTTTACAGTCCGCTATAAAACAAGTGCTCACTGCTGCATTTGGCTGTAAGGTGAGGTAAACTGTTCATTAAACACATACCACAGGTGTGAAACAATTTGTAGCAACACCACAAATCGCCCATGGGGATTATAAATTGCACAAAGTAATGTGGATTCTTACTAAAGACACTTGCTCAGACAACTGGTTTTTATATAATCATTAGCTGGTGAGCCAACTCAAATGACCTGAAGGGGGTCAATCGTACTCCAAAGACAATTTTACATTGCACACTGAATTGTGATGAGCCAGCTGATGTCAACTGTTGACATCCATTCCCCAAACTGCCATAAAGATGTCATCACCCCGGGAAAGAAAAACAAGGAGGTTTGAAACTTACAATATTCATAACAGCCAGAATGTACTGCTCAATATCACGGCGGCCGTGATAGCTGACCATCATCTTGTCGGCAACCACCAGGGTTTCAACGTAGCGCTCTCGGCTGACCGAACGCTTCAGTGGTAACTGGCCTCGCCCCATCTGATTGGGTGACGGCTTTATTGGTCTTTGCCACCATCCATAGATCTTACCGGGCTTCTCATCTGTTCAGATGTTTTAAACATATAACCACAGTTATTGACAAAATGTCATAGTTTAGCAATTAACAATATGTTCAAACATCTTTGTTTATTGTTATCGTTTGACACTTCCAAACGGCTTCAAGCTTTTTATAGCAGAAATCCAAATCTTTTGACTCTTTGTCGCAAACCACGTTTGAAACATAGAACTGCATGTTAATTTTTAAGCAAGATACAGTATTTATTTTTAATACTCTCACCAATGATTCCACAGGACTGGTCCATGTTCTGGTACCTCAGAGATGACCGTTTGTACACCACATGAGGGCGTCCTTCGCTGCCGTCCTCATTGGTAAAGTTTTTAGCAGAAACCAGAGGTTCGATAAGGTATTCCTCGCCACCAGCCACAATCACTCCTTGCTATAAAACCCAAAAAAACATGGATTAGCGTTTCCCGTCGCCTCTAGATATACATGAAGGGCTCCACACCGAGGTACGCAAAGAGCTTTTGTTTGCATGTGAAAGAACTTAACAGTTGGGGGTTCTTGATCCCTGGCCTCCCTGGACGATCTGATTTTGCATGATGGACAGGTTACAAGATAATCGAATCTTGCTATCATTAGAGCAGCCACTTGACAATAATGAGCTCCCACTGAATCAAACACTGCGTGTAATAATCCTGGATGAAATAAGACCTTATGGCTAATGGCCAAAGAGTCTTAGCATGTTTCATTGTTTTCTCTTTTCATCTCTTACAGGCACACTTTTCAAAGCCCGCATAATCCTTTAATGTGCTCAGTGATGCTCTTGTGAACACACTGGGCATTCCCTGCTGAATTAAGTCATGCTACTCTGACCATCAGTAATTAACCTGGGAGCCTTTTACCGCCTTCATGAGCAAACTTAATCTTCCACTGTATTTCCTCGTGTTAGCGCAGACCTAATTGACCCAAATGGATGAAATATCAAGCATGCTGCCAAAACCATGAATCGAAGCAGTTGTATAAATGGTTTGAAGTATTAGCATCTTTGATGCGCGACAGTCAGATCACCCAATACAACAGGATTCAGGACCAAATGAGAATATTGAAAGGGTCAAGATAAATAAGTATGACTCTGTAATCTATTTACGCAGGTGCCTTACAACCACAGGCAAATAATGAGCGTGCCACCGCATGCTGCTTTAAACTTAATCCTTCATTAGGCTCCAAAACACCTGTTTTTGGAAGCAAGCTTTAAACCAGCTGAGACAGACAGACATCATACAGCTGCCCATTTCAGATCTCAATGAGTGCCGTAACAGCTTAGTCAAGTGTGGAAAGAAGGAGATTATGATGTATCATATGTCATTATCGCAACATTTGGGATTTCATTGGTTGAATATCTAAAAGTCTGTATAAATAAATGGAAATCCTTTGTGTATATGTTTGATGTGTGTTGTTGGTGTAGTCTTACAATGTATTCTTCACTGTCTGGACCTCACTACATCACACAGTTGATGTATCAACTGTCAGCTCAAGTCAGCTCTAAAAAATGTAATTTTACCACATCCATACTACATGTATATTTCCCTCATCTTAAATAAAAAACATGTTTGTAGACTGATATGAAGTCTGCACTCTATCATCGGGGCTGAGGATGGGTCAATATACTTGTAAAATACATCCTCTGAGAGACAACGACAATGGAACTCACAAGGCCGTTACAGTTGCTAAGAGCCACAGAACTCGAGTGAGGCTGGTGCTGCAGGTGACCCACGTAGTGGCAGTTGGGCAGGTATGGATGGCTCCAGGCCACATGGCCTTTTTTCCAGTATTCCACGCGGAACTCCCGTGAGAGCAGTCCTCCCTGTAGTGTGAGGTTGAGGAGGAGGTCAGCGCTCGGCGTTGACAGCTGATAGTAGATCTTCTGTGTATCTTCTGCGCTTCGCCGATGTCGGCCGTGTTCATGAGAGGTCTGGTCTTTTGACATCGGTTCCCCATCTGGTCCCACTCGCACTGGAATGGCAATCTCATATTGGCCCAAAGTGGACAGAAACTCAGCTGTGGAAACAGATAAAGGGTCATTGAGACGTAAGTAGGACGCAACGCTGTGGCAATATATAAAGTTGTAACCATAACCATAAGTTGCGATCGTTTTCACTTCCGTATTTTTACTCATTTTCGAGTGAAATTGAATTTGTAATGAGAAAAATAGTGGCAGGTGCCTTTGTCTTTCTCAGCGATTTGATTGGATGTAAAAAAACAGCCATTGCACTTTGAAATGGTACTGGCAGCAGAATGACAGATGAAGGGGAGGAGTTTACGGATGCTCCGCCCATGCATCTAACATATATCATTTAAGATGGATAGACAGCTCTCACTAAATCCTTGATGTTTCGAGTCAGAACTATGGGAGTGGCTTGTCGATTTTCACTATATCCTTGATGTTTCAAGTCTTACGAAACCTTTACCCTAACCATATAAACTACCTATTATGGTTAAACTTAAAAATAAAACACGGTTGCGTGATGACATCAGATTTAAAACACCAAGGTTTTAGTGAGAGCCATAGATAGACAAATAAAGATAAAATAAAGATTATGAGGACACACAATTTTATTAAAGAGAATGGCCCAAATTGATAAACTATTTACAATAAACGCTGCGATATTTCATGAGAAAAATAGGCATTGTCATTTTTTATTTCACTGGGACTTTAAAGCAGCAGTTACTTTTAAAGTCAGTTTTACAGACCTAAATGTTATTTTTCAATCACAGTATGATTTGATGTACGTATATACTAGGGACGCACAATAAATTATCGTCCATATCGGTATCGGACGATAAATGGTCATTTTAAGTGTTATCGTTATCGGCTGATAATAAAATTTAGGCCGATAAATTATAGCTGATACATTATGAATCATTTTCTCTGGTTAAATCACTACAGCTGCAAAACTCAGAGTTGTAACCCAGTACAATACTATCGTTCTGTCAGGATCAATCACTTACTTATAAGCAACACATTGTTAATGTAGGAACAGTATGTAGATATTTATGAATGTGTAAATTATAGAAACAAAATCATATTTTTTTAAAGCTGATTGCTGTCTGAATGCTTTCTGTCTTGACACATGATAGACATGTGTCTATTAAAAACTGGGTGGCTCTTGTTTATTAAATAAACAAACCAGAAAAGTTTAAACGTTAAATAATCTTCAATTAGTGTGAGGTAAGCTCGGAACATGATTTTCTGGGAAAAAGAGAACTAATGGTTACCTTGTTTTCTGCTTTGAATGTTTTCAATTAAAAGCATCTGTCCACTTTATGCCTTTTGTTTCATTCTCAGAAGATGTAATATTGATATTTAGATACTGTTTATCAGCCAATATATCGATTATCGGCTTCCAGTGTTAAATAATTATCGTTATCATCCAAAATTTACATATCGGTGCATTCCTAGTAAAAACTGTTTCTACGTACACACAAAACCAAAGTCGTAGATATGGATGTGCGATTAACGACTTAATGATATATGCAATTGATATATTATATCGGTGTTATTTACATTTATTTAAATTCTACTTTATTAGATATATCTCCTACCCCGTTGAATCACAGACATACTTTTTTGTGAAAGATAATAAAACACTGTATATTGGCCACTTTTTCAAAGCCAACATATCATTTTAACGGAAATATTCCCCCAAAATTAAAATGCGTTCTTCATTTGTGACCTTAGACCACAAAACCAGTTATATGGGTTAGGGTTAGACTTTTACATCATCTGAAAGCTGAATAAATAAGCTTTCACTATTCATTCACTTTACAGCAAACTGGCTGTCAGCAAATTACAAAATACATTTTTATTTTCGGATGAACAAATCCTTTAAGGACCCTTATTTTAAATGAAAGTAAACGAAGACAAATTGAGGCACATGTGCAAAGATCCAATAATTACTTACAAGGATTCTATTCAGTCGCATTCGTGTACTGTGACCGTGTCAATTGGGGAACAAGATAGTTCACAGTGAAACCATTGAAAAGACCACAGAGAAGAAAAGCTAGCTTGAAGCCCAAAGGCCAAGGGCTGCCTGTTGCTATGGAAATCCTGAAATTGTATACTTCCTGTCCCCGACACAGTGGGCCTGGAGATTAATTGTGAAAATTCAGTGTTGGAACGACTCCTCCCATGAGGCGGAGATCCCCGTATAGAGACAAACATCCTTCAGACCAAACTCTCTAATACGTTCAAATATTACGAAAAAGCATGCCAGGATCAGTGTCCCTAATGTGAAACAAGGATTGTTCCATTGTGTTGTTTACTTTATTCAGCCAGTTTAAACAGAGAGCAGGGCGACAGAAATGTCTCTTTCGTTTGGGTCTTGTGTGTGTGTGACCTTCATTTAACTTGTTTTACTACTTTCCATAACTTCTCATGATTTACAGGGCCATAATAAACAATTCACTGTAGGAATTCTGCTTTACAAAGCTGTAGAAATACACCGTCCGGCTTAGCGTGTGATTTATATTAAATGTGGCATTGTGTTCAATGTCAAAAGGAGAATAACAAACAATGTTAAAATACAGCCTGTTTTAATAAGACTTTCATAAAGGGGAGTTTGGTTCTATATCTGGTGTTATCTTTATTTTCCTAAAGCCATTTACTCAGACTGAGACTGTTTGATAAATGTAATTAATGAAAAAGCAGCTGCCTCTGAGCCCCACACATGTTTTCTTTGGATTTTCGAAACCTGTGCGGACTGAAGCCCACGAGCAGAGGAGCTCAACAGATGGAGGTTCATCGTTAAAATAATGAACAAGCTATCTCCTGGGCTTAAATATCACGCTACATTTAGTATTTACATCATAATTCTGAGTTTTAATCATTTGTTTCTGTGTATTGGATCACAATTTGCTTATTGCTAGTTGGTTGGTGTTAAGGGTGAAGGACATTTCCGTTTTCTAAATTATTTGATTGGATTAAAACAAGTATAGTGCATGATGAGTCATCAGTATTTTTGTTCCGTTTACCCGAAAGGCCGTATCTTTTAAATGTATCTATTTGCTTAATTCTAAAATCAAAAGGTTTGTTTTGTCAACTTTGAAGAATGCATAAGCATTAAGTCAAATAGTTAACATATGCCAGACATATGCCAAGTTCAGACATAATATTTTGTCTTTAATATAAAAAAATTGTAGCCTTAACCCAGAAATAAACTAAAAGCCACAAAATGTATATTTTCAACAGAAACCGTTTGTCCCATTGACTTATATAAACAAAACTAATGCAAGTCAATGGAGACCAATGGTGTTCAATTTCTTTAAATATCTTCTTTTGTGTTCTGCAAAAGAAAAAGTCATCAGGTCATCATTATTTTTTAGGGTGGACTCCTTTAAAGGGGATATGTCATTCTTATTATGTCCTCATAGTATAAATGTACCGTAAGTCACTTTAGGTCAAAAACATACACAAAATTAGCCGTTTTCTATATCTTAAATCCAGTAACAGGAGCCAGATTTTTATGTCAAAGCATGAAAGTGTATAACTCACACACCCACCCATCTGACCACCATCAACAGGCCCTATCTTAAGTAAACACAAGGCCCACAATTGATGGAAGGGTCCTCCCTGCGCTCACACCTACAGGGCGCCGTGGTCCTACAGAGCGTTTGATCTCCCTTTAATCTCAACAAGGAAAAGAGAAGTGGAGAACGCCTGGATTACTTCCTCATAAACCCCCTCTCGTTCCACAGATGTAGACCCATTAAAAGAATAAAGACCTCACTTTTGAATCAAATAAACCGACGGCAGGAGCCGCCCAGGGTTGGAGAGTTTATTTTAGAAGGTTAAGAACAATCTTTATGGGCTGGGGGTGGGGAAGGGGGTATGAACCCAAGCCACTTTTACTGTAGGGCTCCCGTGGAAACCCGTGGAGAGAACGAATGACAGAGAGATGTCTCTCTACCTTTCCCAGATGTGCAACAGCTGCATCAAGTCAGTGAGCGGGTCCAGACTTGCGGGGAAGGAAATTCTCCCTCATGCCAGGCTAAGACTTCTTTCTTGAACGGAGACTTTGTCACCACTAAAGCAAAGCCATCCATTTTCTGTCTGTGTAATTCTGTCTGAGAGACTAAAATATGCTTGTGGCGACCCCTCTGAATGCATTATACATTGGTTTAGTTTCCATTTACACGGTTATGTGATGTAACGCTGGATAGAAGACATCATTATGTTATTTAAGGATGGCAGGCCAAACAAACAGAAAAGTAAAGCAACTACAGCATGTGTACATATCTGTCTCCTCCATCTTTAAATAAACACGAACAAACGCAGACAGAAAGGCTGACACACTTGGTGAAGTCAAATTCACATGTTTATTTATGTTCCTATTATGTTATATGAATGAGGATTGTCTCTATTTCAATTTTTGATTTGGATATTTGAAATGACGTAATGGATTTGTGATGTGGGGAAACACATATTGATATTTAAACTCTTGTAATTAGGATAACGGGGTCACTAATTGTATGAAAAGAGACAGTAGTTAGTTTTCTTGAAGCTAAAAGGGATAAATTAAATATTAACTTGTGGATGTTTGACGGTTTAGTCTTGATCGCCATTTTAGAGAAAAAGCTGGATTAACTCTTACCGGCTCCAGATACGTTTTTTTGACAAGTTCTTTAAAAAATAAATATATTTATGGAAATACCCAAGACAGTCAGATCTCTGATTGGATCAATGGTTCTGGCTGGTTCTTGTAATGGCTGTGAGGTCACAGCATTGTGCATATGTTTCTGGTTGTCTAGACAGTTGTTTTTAATTTCAGACTCCGACTTGTGTGTTTCACAGGATCAGATGGATTTCATGATCTGTCATTAGCAAGTCAGTTGTGCAGTATAGACGGTTTCAAAGTAACAACATAATGAAATGTTACTGCGCATGCATGCTTTTGTGGCCCAACATTTACTTCTGGTACACAACTAGCAAAGAATAGAGTCCCTGCAAATTATTTCTGATAATATGCAAAAGAAATAACAAGTACATTTCATTAGCTAGCAAATTCAAAGTATGTCTAGTCAGTATTATTTTGGGTTACCAGTAGAAGAACCGTTACTTGGCAAAGTACATGTTACATGTACAAAGTTACATGACCCATTCAATAAATTGTTTATTTAAAAAGTAATATGCAATAAAATTCAACAAACTTTGATAATACAATAAAATATTCATATGAATTACTATTGATGTATATTAAATCAAGTATAACAGATCCGAAGTAAACTTCGGGCCAGACACGTACATCCAATGACACAGTCTATAAAGCTTCTCACATAACTTTCTGTGCAAGTATGAGATTTAGCTTTTTTGATAGGAGATTTTTTTTATAATGTATATGATTTTTTATTTTAGTAGTTATTTTAAATATACTTAAAAACAAAATAAAAATCCTTAGTTTTCACTGAACACAGATTGATTCTTCAGTGCTTCTCTAGATACCCAACAATCACTATACTGTCATGAAGTTTCTTTATTTGCACGAGAACTTCATCTCACATTAATAAAGCCGCATAGCAAACAGGAATCTCACCTTGAGACTGAGCAAACTCCTCATCACTCAAACTCTCTGCCACTCCACTGGCAACCATGGCAATGATGCCAACACAGGCTAAACTCCTCCACACCGTTTCCATGGTTACTACAGCAAGCTTCAGTGCGATGCCCGGCCCTCCGTCCCAACATGTCTTCTGCCCTCTGACGGCCCACACTCACCAGAGTGACGCACAGAATTCTGGGACCATGATTTCTTGCCTTTCGTTGCGGATCCTTTCGGTTTGCCTCTCAGAAGACCTCTACAGAACCAGGACTCATAAATTTGAAGAGCCACCCTATTGAAAAAAAAAGAAACATGAGAATTAGGGGTCTCTTGGCCAATCTGTTCCCCACGGAACGGTCACACATATCAGCTTGGGTGGATGTTGCTTGCCTCTTGTTGCACTTGAGACAATCAATCACTCCTTTCACATCCAATGAGGAGCAAAAACCCTCTTTCCGAATTAGGGGGCCCCTCTCGCTTTTGTCTAATCTGGAAGAACAAAAGAAGAGTGGAAAGCTTAGGGGGATGGTTCTATCCGAGGTCTAGGGTAGGCTGATTAAAGGCACCTATAAAAGAACATCCCCTCAATATAAAAAATGCCACAAGAGGGCCTTTTGTGGCACTGCTGTTATGAATAACAGAGAAAAGTGGAAAACATAGAATATGTTCTGAATGGAGGACTGACATGCTTA
Organism: Triplophysa dalaica; assembly: GCF_015846415.1. Taxonomy (NCBI): domain Eukaryota; kingdom Metazoa; phylum Chordata; class Actinopteri; order Cypriniformes; family Nemacheilidae; genus Triplophysa; species Triplophysa dalaica. Next base: position 7,166,315 of record NC_079559.1, read on the forward strand.
ATGCATGTTTATGCAGGTAATAAGCACAATACCCTATTTATTTTTATTTATCAAAGTTAAAAAAATAATAATACTCACCCTCGAGTTGTTCCGAAACTGTAATTTGTTTGTTCTTATGAACACAGAATGTCTGTAATCAAACAGTTCTTGGGCACCATTGACTACCATAGTAGTTAAAATGACAATGGTAGTCAAAAGTGCCCCAGAACTCTTTGCTTTCCTACATTCTTCCAAATATCTTCTTTTGTGAAGAACAAAGAAGTTTATAAAGCAATCTTTCCTAATATGGTAGTCAATTGTGGCCAATATATGTTTGGTTAAACTTCTGGAAATAGACGTTTACGTTTACTTTAAACACATTACATTGTAGAATGTCCAATTTATTACATTGTGCTTTGCACACATCTTGCAAACTACAAACAACTTATGCTACGAATATGCCATTCACCCCGGTCTACTTTTCTCCTCTCCTACTTTCACACAGTGCATTCTGGGAAGAGGTAAACAGAGATGCCATACCAGCCCAGATTGGTGATGAGAAACCAAGTGCAGACAAAGGTAATCAAGAACAGATGGGAAATTATTTGGCAACATAAGGATACAAGTTGCCTCCTGATGAAAAAAGGATGGACTCGAAAGAGAAAACATCTCAGGGGGACGAAGTCAAAATAGAGTTTACACATTCATTTGTACATCTGGGATAACTATTCCTGTCTTTTGCAAAGACAAAAATTACGTTTTTGTGTGTGCAGGCTTTGTCTAATTTCTATAAAAGAACTGTTTTGGAAAGTTATTTGAAACCACTGTGCGAGAGTCATCCAAGAATTCTGTTGCGTTAAAATAAGCCATGTTAAAGTGTCTGCGTACCAGCTTTCTTCTCAATCTAAAAAATGTAACACCAACAAATAGGTCGAGACCCAAAAGAGGCCTCAGAGGAAAACAGGTTGATGCTGGTTTTAAGTTTCCCTCATTTCCTATGAGCTCCACTGAAAGAGCTTAAATGCAGCAAGCGGACTTAAAACACTAAGAGGTCTTTGTGCCCTTCGAATAGTGATGGACTACAAGACCCTATGTTCTCCACACCCTTTCAATCCATCCACCCCCTGTCCTCCCAAGGCCTTTCCTGTTATTTCATGCTCTGCAAAGCCCCCGTTTACACTATCACGTGCTAAAGACTTGTTTTATAGTGATATCATCATGATTCATTAAAACATTGTCTTAACTTGAGCTTGGAAATGTCCAAGTTTGTTCTTCAATGTTCATTATTTGTTTTTCAGAAACGTCAAAGCAAACATTATGCTATACAGAATTTGAGTGAAGAGAGAAAAATGAAACTTTTCCATTGGATGTCTCTTTGCAATGCAGTCTGTTTCGAGATAAAACGCCAAGCCAATGATCAACAGAGCACAAGCCACAGACGCTGCAGGAAGACATCTCATCCAAAAGATTCAGCTGCGGCCTTGAAGGAGCTGAAGTTGGCTGTTCTTGAGGGCAAATCAAGAACGGGAAGCATCTGTGAGCTACATGCTGTGTGTCAACATACAGTACAGTAGATGTGACACAACAATACTTGTTATTTGGTATATCAGACATGAGGTAAAACAATGTGTTGGATCCGAGACGGTAAGAAGCATTTTGTGCTGTCAGACTACACCAGCAAGTCAAGGAGCCATCAGGCACGAGCAAGACTTTGATAATTAAACCCATATGACTGAATGTAAAGAGTTCACCGCAATGGAGAAATCTCTTCTTCCCCCCGTTTCTTTTCTGTCCAATGTTCTGGAAAGCACTCTCTCACCGCTCCAAACCTCTTTGGAAACTAGGCATTCCCTGGCCATCTCCATTTGGATGATATGCAGGCAGCAACTTTCTTCAATTTAGCTTGACAGCGAGCTGTGGCAATAAAAAAAGCCACAGGTCTCTGGCATCCGCAAACAATGTCTAACAACAAGGCTTGATTTACACAAACCAGAGGATCCAAACTGGGAAAACTTCCAAAGGAGTCGAGATGATATTAACAAAATGTTGGCATATTAGTCTTCTCAATGTATTCGCTGCACTCTGTTTCGAATAAACAAAGCACAAACAAGCGAATTAAGATTATGATCACTGATTCACAGAGAAGAACAGAAGTGACTTATGTAACAACCGGTAATGAACTCAGAATTCATCAGCGGTGACCATAATGTGATTGCTATTCATGACCGGCTGCAGAGCATGACCATTTTAGTCAACTCTCGAACCATACACCTCAGAACCAGTCGCTTTTTCTCTAACTTTAGTTTATTTACTTTGTATTTCAATATTTGACAGAAGTCAAATATGCTTATTCACTAATGTGTGAAAGTCATAATGTTCACCAGCAGAGGGTGATAACACTGGGTAAATAGTCTCCTATCCCAAAGATTATGAGTTTGGACTAGGTGACATATGATTAAAAAAAACTCTAGCTTTGCTACCACCATTGTCCTTTTAAAAAATAAATGTAAATCCAGAACAACTACAAAAACTTATATTAACCATAAATACGTATAAACTTATGTTCACTATAGAAACGTCAAAGTTCAGTCAAATTAATGCAAACTCCTTAGAATAACCTTGATTAATGTAATTAATACACCATACATTTGCCTCAAAAGGGTCTAATCTCGCAGTAAATCAATATCCTCCTCTAACCATATTAAGTGACAAACATTTAGTATGCTGAAAATAACTTTGTATACTATTCAAATACGAGACTAAAGATAAGCCTGGTTTTCTAACTATAATGAAATTCGTCAGACTCGTAGTTTCCAGGATCTCCCCAAAGCTTGCCAAACTCTCTCCATCACGCGTACACGCGCACTGACAGTCGCGCCAGAAGCGCTCGCTCTACCTGACAGGGAGCAGGTCTCCTGCCATCGCCAATTTACGCATTTCAATTTAATCGTTTATCCAACATTTTAAAGCCTTTAAAAAGCCAAATAATGCATTTTATACATGTACCCAAATATCAGACACAGATGTTTGTCTTACATTCAGTGTTGTATTTGATAGCAGCTGTAATCAGACATTACTACAACTGAAGATCATTTAGAAGACTGCAAGTTTTCCTCTGAGGCTCCTGGCAAACTCTTTGACTCGGATCCCCGCGAAGAGACATATTTCTCCTTTCTGCTAGAGTGATCACCACTCTGACAACGCCGCTGTTTGCATACTTTTATCAAGCTGGATGTAACAAATTGACAGCTAAACAGACTCGCTTGCATAGCACTGCGCCTAAATGCGTTTTGCAATAAAGTATTTGAGAATTATAAGTGTGTACTACTGCACCGCATTCGTTTGCACACTGTATAATAAGCTAAGAGTGAATGCGTAAAGTCGTTCATAAAACTATCCTCACCGTTTAATTGTCCAGGTAACGTTAGGGGACTCTACGATTTGGTCACCTCCGTCTGGTCTGTCGTCTTCTTTCAGTGCCGGTTCGTTTTCTGCCACATAGTGAGGAGAGCCGGTGATTTGTGCTCTGGTGCTGTGTGATTTCACTGCTGCCTTCAGTCTACCGCAAAAGAATCTGAGTGAATTCTGCTCGCGCTCCGCTGATGTTTCGATTCCCAAACACCTCGTTCTACTGAGTCGGTTCTCTTTAGAAGTTCAATCGAACCGATTCACAAAACGTTTGTAAATCCATTGACTGTAAATAAACATTAAACGGTACACTTGGCGATATTATGATGCCATCATTTAAAGTGTCCGAAAAAAAGAGAAGAATTGTATCCAAATATGTCCACAATCACTTATATTTTGAGAGATGACTCAAAGCTTTTGAACTTGTTCATTTGAATCGGTTCGCACATACGAGCGGTTGTGTAAAACGAACCAGACTTCTTACATCACTTTCTGCACAGCGCTCACGGCACTAACAGACACTGAACGCCGGGAGGAGCCACCGCGAAGAACAATTGCGCTCTGTGCGTCGCACCGTTACGTTCCCTTTGATGAGCGCGTGTTTGGGGCCCCTCAGAGGGGGCTGCCTCGATCACCTGTTGAATATCGGATACCCAAAAACACACACACATACTTACACACACACACCATCCAAACAGAGCCGGATACCAGATGTGCATTCGTCAACAGTCAAGAGTTTGAGGAAAATTTCTTTAGAAATTAATAAGCATAGGTGTAATTGAACATGAAATGGATGTCTATGCCTGAGACACATTTTTGACGTTAACTCTCCTTTGCTGGACCAATTTTCTTTTAACACTGATAAAAAGCATTATATTTCTGATGTCCACTATGAATACATCATTGTTCAAATTCATTGATGGATCCATAATCCAATTAAATGCAAATTATGACTTTTTACAACGTTTTTGTACCTGTTTTAGGCATTATTCTGGAGCCTGGGTTTCAAAACAGCCACATCCCAAAGCTGCACATCAGACTTTGGTGAAAAAGTCACAGTTTCTGAGAAGTCTAAAGGGAATTCAAATTTCAGCGACTTTGACAGCCCACACATTTCACCTGTGTGCACATTTTCTCTCAAGCTCACGCACATACACACACACACACACACACACACACGCAGACAGATAGTAAGACTTGGCAAGCATAGAAACCGTCTAGCTTACAAGCCAGATCACAGAGCTTCATCGCCTCAGCAGACTAAATACATTTGTAATACCTTCTTCACCCGTTATTTCTCTCTCTTTCTTTTTCTGTATCCCTGGATTCAGCTACAGGCCACGGTGAGTGCTAAATATGATTTTTTTAGGCTTTTTTAAGCTCCGTCTGCCAAGGACCGTCTGTTCTTATCTTATCCTCGGGTGAATTTACAAACGTTCAAGTCTAATCAAAATGTCAGACATGTAACATGTGCAAATGAGGTGAGATATTGGAGAAAAGATGCTGAAAACTCACAGCTGAGGGTTCAGAGGAGGTCAAATACCGTACTGACAGATAACTTTTACATTAAATTAAGACAGCAGATATCAACTTAATTTGTAACATCCTGCTGGCATACTCATATGCATGTTAAGCAACGTTTATGGGAGCTATCAAGGCAGATTTTATGTAACAAAGCTTGTTTTTCACATACATGTAAATATTTTTTAAATAGCATATTAGTTCTAAATATTTTTTTAATTGAACTGTAGATGTGTTTCATTTGGGAAAACACTGCAGTCATATTTTGCATTTAACTATTTTGCTTTTTTTTCTGTAGATGTAAAATTATAGTTTTCATTACTATAAAAATAGAAGAATATTTATAACACTTTGTCCTATTAAGTAAAAATAATATTTAATAGAACTATCATTAGTTCATAAAAGTCAGGATGGAGGTCAGTGTTTTAGCAGTACATTGTATATGATTTCCATTTGATTAGATTATAATCTCTTGAAAAGTATGTTTCTTAATGCTTTTAAATTTTAGATTCAATGATGAATATGTGTGACAGCAAAGATAAAATAGTATCACTCATCACAGAGTAACACACACAGTTCTGAATTAAGCAGTAAAGCAATCTTTAAGAGTGTATATACCAAAAATGTGTTTTGACACTTGGGTTATCTACTAATCCACTGACAGCAACATATTTGAACTTGTTACAGGTCACACTTCATAAAATAGAGCATGTTTGAAATGAAAGTTTACCGCAGCATGAATTATTTAACCTCAATGCATAATATAGAGCACTGAATCTTTATCGTATATTTTAATTTGTGTGAGTATGGTGGCAGGAATCCAAACTCTTTATATCCAAATGCCCATGACGTTCCAGTGGTCCCGTGAGACCATCTAAATATGCACAAAATCAAAGTTAGACAAAAAATGAGCAAAACAAACAAACTGAGTAGTCTTGAAACGGTCAAGGATCAAATAGGCTACACTTTTACAGTACATATAAGGAGAAAGAAGATTGTACTGTACTTTGTAGTTTGCGTGATTGTACAAAACAGTTTTTCCATTCAAGAAAGTTTGAGTTTAAATTTTAGACATCATAGTTTGGAAGATATTTTTTAAAACATCCAAATCAGTAAAGCAATGATTACTGAATTATTGATGAATTACTGATGTATAAACTTTAAACTCTTTGCAACTCGTAATATTGGGAAACCCTTTAAAACACTAATACGGTAAGAACGCTTCGATATTTTTAGCATTTTCAAAGACGCACAATTTCAAAGCTCATTAGATGAAATAGACAGAAAATTCACATCAAATGCTGTCGCTTGATGTCTGAATTCACTTGTAGACATGTTTTTGTTTAAGGTAAAAATTATCTCGGTTATAAACGAGCTGCTGTTGCGATGAAGGCCCAGCCGCAGTGCGTCACTGTCTTTCACACCGGAAAAAACAAATTATTAAGTTACATTTTCCATTGAACACTGTAGAACACTATTCATTTTTGAAAGTACATTTTTGATCCTCAAAATACATGTTAAACTAGTAGGCCTCGTTTTGTGGACCCACAAAAGGGAGGTCCCAATCCAGACACAGCAACTCAACGTGTGAGCAAGCATGGACCCTGACCTCTCCATTTTCCATCCATCCATTTTCTACCGCTTATCCGAACTACCTCGGGTCACGGGGAGCCTGCGCCTACCTCTCCATTTTAAAGATTTAAAATTGTGTGTTTGTAAACAGATCTTACAAATCTTGCATCCAGTTCTATATGCTTAAGAACTATTAAGAAGACATTTTACCCTAAAATTAAAATGTTCTTTTGCTTGTGTTCTTTTAAACAAATGCAGAAAAAGTATGACTTTTTCTGCATGACACAAAATACATTTTGAAGAACTTTGGTAACCAAACAACTGGAACCATTGACTTCTATTGTATGTACAGAAACCCACACTTAAACGTTTCCCAAAATATACTTTTGTGCTCCACAAAAAAAATGTCACACAGGTTTTGCACAGCAAATTAGGGTCAATAAAATATTTATTAGGTGAAGTATCAATTTTATATCAATCTTGTCCCTGTAATCTGTAGGTTCTGTTTAGCCAATCAGAATGCTTGTCAATAATTTTGGCCATTTTACAGAGTCCCTTTATCAGAAACTGAAAGCTTAGTTTACCAGTTTCTCACATAGTGATGCTTTTTTCTCCCTTTTCTAAAGGTATGTGTGAAGCTGAGTTTGCATTTGATTGTATTTTCCTTACCTGTAATTTAAAGATATTTATAATTAACCTGAGTGTGCATGTCTGCAGAGGGCGGGGTTTGGGGGTGAGGAGGCGTGTCTAATTCAGCATCGCCATAATCAAAAGGCAAAAATTCCAGAACGGCTCGCATCACTTTAAACAGTGAAAAACTTGTAGGCTGTTTCCGACATGTTATGGCGTTTCAGGAAACATGAGTTGGAGGCTTGTTGTCATCTTGCGACTCCTGTTAACCCTCTCCACCTACACTACATAAAAAATGTCAGAAACAAAACAGCAACAAATTCCAGCACACATGTCAATGGAACCAAATGATAAATGTTTGCCATGTGATATCTCCAATATTTCAAGTCTCACTGTCCCCCAGTGTCTTTGCTGTGGCCTGTGGTGGTCTGTGACAGACCTGTGCGGCTGTGGTAGGGTCTTTCTTTAAGGGTTAGTAACTGTCATCCCTGCAAGTGTGGGCAGCAGAAGACTTCTGTGTCCAGGAAGCTGTGGTTAAATCAAAGATAGCAATAGAGGAGCATCTGTCTTCTTATTTGATGATGCTCCATGTGATTCAACCTCAAGACATGTGCAACTTTACTCCGGTAGACATTGTCAGATCATTTGCATTACGCCAGTGAAAGGCGTCGTAAGACGATGAAAAAGGAAAAGGGATTTTTCTTTGGTTGTGAAGGTTTGCGTGTGTCATGTATCCATATACTTAGAACATTGCCACTGTACTCTCCTACACATCTTCTGCAAGTGGAAAAAATTCATCACAGCACATACAGTAGATTGTTTTTTTTTTCTCTTATTTTCCATGGTGCCAGAGCTGCACTTTAGTGTCTTTCCGGTATCTACAAGTACTTCATTTTTCAATTGCACCTTGTCCTTTTTTCTTTCTGTCCTTCAGAAAGACATTTCAACATGTGTCTGTTGACACGGGTTAGGAACGTTCTTGAAGCATCAGCACCTGTGCTGGGTGGAGAGGTTGTCATATAAACCCTGGCGGGGGCGGGGAAAAGGATATGTCTAAGTTTCCTGTTGTGGTGATTTGAACCGAATGCGAGACTTCGCTAGTTGCAAAGCAACACTAAAATCAACCACACCACCCTTAACAGATTGTGTTATATTTATCTACACAGCTGTGTAACAAAATTTAAATTCAATATGTGACTTCTTTGGAGCATGAGGGGTCAATAAAAGCTGTTTTTATGTGTGAGAAACAGAGGAAATCAAAGAGGCTTAAAGAAGAAAATATCCTCCCACATCCCGCATCTCACAGATCACATCTCACAGATTACCCCATTTTGATGACCTCATCAGCTTCTTCAACCTCTCTTTTCTCTCTTTCTGCCTCAAACAGCAGCATTTTTCACAGTCCCTGATCTGTGGAACATCTTCACCGCCTCCTCCTCACCTCCACCATGTCCGACCCTGCTGCGGAGCTCCCGTTCTTCTATGGCAGCATCAGTCGCTCGGAGGCCGAGGAGCACCTGAAGCTGGCCGGCATGGGAGACGGTCTCTTCCTAATGCGTCAGTGCCTCCGCAGTCTGGGCGGCTATGTCCTCTCCATAGTTTGGAACCTGGAGTTTTATCACTACTCTATAGAGAAACAGTTAAATGGGACGTACTGCATTGCGGGTGGAAAGCCTCATTGTGGACCCGCGGAGCTATGCGAATATTATAGCAAAGACCCAGATGGGCTGGTGTGCACCCTAAGGAAGCCATGCCTGCGAACGGCCGACACGCAGATCACACCTGGAGTGTTTGACAGCCTGAGAGACAACATGTTTCGAGAATATGTTCGCCAGACCTGGAATTTAGAGGTGAGACTTTGTGTAAATGTAACCAAGCAAAGACAATGAAAATGTTACATTACAACATTTTTTTTTCAATTTTTCATTTTGATGTTAAATTTTGTTTAAAGAGAAGAGACAGTTCACCCAAAAACATTTGTTAACGTAAGACAAATTTCTCTGAATAAGTTAAATCCCAAATATCAGTATAAAATGTTTAAACCATGACAACATCTTGGCATCGATCCTGAAAATATCATTAGAACTACTTAAAGAATAGTTCACCCAAAAAAATGAAAATTCTGTCATCATTTACTCATTCTCATCATTTTAGACCTTTTTTAAACCTGTATGAGTTTCTTTCTTTCACAAAACACAAAAATATATATTTTAAAGGATGTTAGTTACCGAACAGCGCGGTTTCTGTTCGGTTAACAACATTCTTGAAAATAACTTCTTCATACACATTTGAAATGACAAGAAATTAAATGATGACAGAATTTTAATTTTTTGGGGCAAACTATCTCTTTAATTCTAATGATGTTTTAAGGATAGAGACCAAAAAAGTGTTCTGATATATACATATTACACTGACATTTGGAGAAATGTGTTTTACGCTTACAAATATTGCTGATACAGATACAATATATTTCAGCTTAAACTACCATTATATACAGGGGTATTTTGGTAAATTACATAATTAGTAAAACTTATGCTACACCTTTTTGTTTTGTTTTATTCTTTAAATATGCACCTTTTAAAAGCCCATAATAATGAGTGACTACATTAAATATTTGTACTGTTTAAAATCATTTGTTGGATTGTAGAATCATTTCAGAGTCCTAATTCTGGGTTTTTTATTCTTCCCCTTATTCAAAAGTATATTTAATACCATATATTATCCACTGTAATTGTTTTAAAATATGCTTTTTAGACATCCTTCATAAATGATGTGACCCATCAAGCTAGAGGTACACAGCAGATGTTCTAATGAGAGATTTACAAATCTTCTGGCACTGAAGATACATTACTTTTCCTTAGGGTGAAGCGCTGGAGCAAGCGGTCATCAGCCAGGCCCCACAGCTAGAGAAACTGATTGCCACCACAGCACATGAAAAAATGCCCTGGTTCCATGGCAAGATTGCTCGACAGGAGGGTGAGAGACGGCTGTACTCAGGATCTCAGCCGGACGGAAAGTTCCTGTGAGCGAAAGCCTTCATTACTCATCAGATTGACAATCTATAGGTGTTCTGCTACAAACAGGCAGATTTTAGGGACAAATCACACACTTATTGTTGTCTTTAAAGAGAGTTTACCCAAAAATGAAATATCATTGAATACCGTACTAGGATTTTTTATATTTTGGGGGTTCTGTTGAACACGAAAGAAGATATTTTGAAGAATTTAGGAAAGCAAAAAGTTCTGGGGCACCTTTGACTACCGTTTAAATTTTTTCTGGTATGGTAGATTGATGCCTTAGAAATGTCAATTGCTAACATTGTTCCAAATATCTTTCTTTGTGTTTAAATAAAGCAAATAAATGATATAGGTTTGGAACTAGAGATGAATTTTCATTGTTGGATAACCTATCCCTTTACATAAGGGTGGTGTATCTGGTTAAATGTTGTGGATGCTTTCGTGGTACGCATGGTCAACCAGAAAAGCAGATAAGATCATCTATTAAAAGTCCCCTCAACTAATCAAAAAATCTGTTTTCCAGAGTAAGAGAAAGAGAAGAATTTGGCACCTTTGCGCTGTCTGTGACATACGGGAAAACAGTATATCATTATCAGATCTTGCACGACAAATCAGGGAAATATGCGATGCCGGAGGGAACTAAATTTGACACTGTCTGGCAGGTAAACTAGTCTCTTTTATCTCATATTCTCTTCATTTAAAAAATGGAAAATATGAGTAAGATCATTTCAAAAGGGAAAGCCATTTGAACAGAACAACTTTCACAAAATGTTATGTTTTTGCACTAAACGATGAGCCTATACTTAGCTATATAAGCACAAGAGAGAGTTTCCTGTTCTAGCTTTTAAAAAATCTTTGATATAGATATGCAAAACTATTTTCGAAGCATACACAATCAAATGGTATACAACTAAAGCAAATAATAATACTAAAAACTATTATGTGAATGGTTTTATGATGGGCCACCAAATACAGGATAACCATGCCAAAATGTCTCGCTAATAAAGATTTTGCTCTCGCAACTTTTGAATGACAACTAAACCTTTCACTATTATGGTTATTGTTAATGTTAATTATATTTTTTGGATGGCAGCTGGTTGAATACCTAAAGATGAAACCAGATGGTCTTGTGACTGTACTTAGAGAACCATGTATCAACCAGAATAATGCACCAGCAGGTATGGACTTTAAAATGTATTTCTGTTTACCTATTACCTATTTAAATGACCTACCTATTTTAAGACAGTATATGCCTTTATTAAAATACGTTTTCTTTTTTCCGATTTTCCCTGCAGTTGTCTCGAACGGCCCGGTAAGTAGAACTGAAAAAAATCACTTATGATGCCTAATTTTAAACGCATATAACAATATTGTGTTTGATGTTGATCGTTGAGGAGCATTTCTGTTTGTCTATTCCAGAGGTGGAAGAGGGGAAATGGGTACACGCCGCCCCCTTCGGGTATGTTTACAGTGTTACAACAAAACTTGAAACCATGTTTGACTTAAGTGTTTAACTTTTCCGATTCATCTCGCTTAAAGAGGTGCTTTATGTCTCATTTATCTAACATGTTTAAACGAGTTAAATTTAGCAGAGGTTAAGTCACCTCTAGACTACTAACCTTTAATGAGCATGCCAACAACTTCACACAAGTAACATCAGCTTTCATGTGGGCCAGTTCCCAAACCTCCAGGAGCAGAGTTTCGTCCAAATTTGCCTATGGACCATGATGCGTTCATCAGTCCTTATGACGATCCGAATGAATGCAAGAAGAAAACGCTGTTCATCAAGAGAGACAAGCTCATGATCGACGAGGTGGAGCTTGGATCAGGCAACTTCGGATGTGTGAAGAAAGGTGTTTTTAAAATGGAAAGGTGAAAATGTTATAAATTACCCAAAACCCCCATATAGAAATAAACTGGAAAATATAATGCAATGTAAAGACAGGCCTAATACGTTTCCATATACTGGAACCAAGTATTTTTTTCAATATGAAGAGCAATTCCTTATGTAGCATTTTATTCAATATATTGTAATATATTAGAAATGTATTATTCTGTATATTTTTAAATATATTAAATGATATCATATATTGGCAGTTAAATAAAAAGAAAATATATTTTCTTTGCATAAAGTTAGATTACGTGATTTAAGGACATTCTAGTAATAGTTACTACACAACTTAAATTTAGGCCCATAACTGATCCCAATGTCTTAATTGTTTCCAAACACAGCAAACAGATCGATGTGGCTATTAAAGTGTTGAAAAACGAGAACGATAAATCAGTAAAGGAGGAGATGATGCGAGAGGCACAGTTTATGCATCAGCTGAGTGATCCCTTTATTGTGCGCATGATTGGGCTCTGTGAGGCCGAAGCACTCATGTTGGTCATGGAGATGGCCCCTGCTGGCCCGCTCAACAAGTTTCTCTCTGGCAAAAGGTGAGTTCATCATAATGTGCATTTAAATGCACTTTTTGTCAACTTTGTTAAAATACTCTGACACCAAAATGTTGCACAATAAGCACTTCTCTCGATGGTGTTGTTTTCATTGTTGAATCATATGCTTTTTTGCATTATCTCTCAGGGACCAGATCACTGCGGATAACATAGTGATGTTAATGCATCAGGTTTCCATGGGGATGAAGTATTTAGAAGGCAGGAACTTCGTTCACAGAGACTTGGCTGCCCGTAATGTACTTTTGGTCAACCAGCAATACGCCAAGATCAGTGATTTTGGTCTCTCCAAGGCGCTGGGTGCAGATGACAATTATTACAAGGTGGGACTGCTCACAGTTGTACAACCTTTTTAAATCTGAGAACAGTATCGTAAGTAGACAGTGTTCATTTTGAGTGTGATTTTCTTATTTGTACAGGCACGCACAGGGGGGAAATGGCCTTTAAAGTGGTATGCACCCGAGTGCATCCAGTTTCACAAATTTTCCGGCAAAAGTGACGTTTGGAGCTTCGGCATTACCATGTGGGAGGCCTTTACCTATGGAGGAAAACCGTATAAGGTAAGCATATGCTGCGATGTGGTTAACATATTTAGTACCCAACTTAAATGAGTTGCTTGAATGATGACTTTGATGTGCAGAAAATGAAAGGCCCAGAAGTAATGAGTTTTATAGAAAGTGGAAATCGTATGGAATGCCCAGCCGGATGCCCTGACACCATGTATGAATTGATGAAAGACTGCTGGATATACAAGTAAATATTATCCAATATTGTTTTTAAATTAAGCCAATATAATAAGTCGTTTTCTCAACACAGTTACAAGAACAAATCATCTATGCGTTTTTTGTAAAGATTCTGGTGTGGGAGTATAAATATCTTCTGATTAACTTCTGCAGGCATGAAGACCGACCTGGCTTTGTAATTGTTGAGGAGAAGATGAGAACTTTCTATTACTCCATTGCAAAAAAGATACCAGACTACATGAAAAAAGACGGTGAAAGTCCTCCTACAAATGATAACTGAATTGAGGACACAATAAAAACATGGGAAGAAGCATTCTGAAAATACTTTTGATGTTCATAAAACTCTCAGAAGAATGCAAGTGATTTTTTGATTATATGCCTGCCGCCATCAGTAATAGATACTTTGTATTGCTTATGTTCATAATAATGTGTAATTATTACTATTTAAATATGCAATGTGATCAGATATTCAAACTAACAATCTCCTGCTTTCTGTTGGATATTGTGTTTCTTCAAGTTTCTTGTCATTTCTGAGTTTTATTAAAAAAAACGTTTTATATTTTTGTTTCTGCTATTTTGCAACTTTAAATAAACTGTGCATGCAGTAAAATTAAGTTAAACAATAAACTCATGAGGTCATACATTTTTTGGACAAAATAATTAACTTTAATTTAAGACAATTAGAATTACATATTTGTAATACAGAAATGCGAAAATAATTGAGTTATTGTCATATTATATTATATTGTGTATAAATATGCCAATGATATACTTAATGCTTTAGACGATATAAAAATAACTTTATAAAAGTAACATTTGTTTATTTCATCCACTTCCTTCATGTTCCTTTATAAAGACCTTCCACTAATGCTCTATAGAGGAAGTGTACTTTGTTCAATAGGGCGGGGCTTGTGGTTTCCTTAGAAAGTGTAGTCGTGTAGACAAAATAATTGTTACAGTGTGAACGCCACGTTCCTTTTAACTCTGCAACAAACGCAAATACAATGTAAGTTCAATTACAAAAAGCGTTATTGAATAATCGTCAAACAGAGGGTGGCGGGAAAAGGCGGTCCACATCAAAGCGGAACAAGAAAGGCGCTCGCTTGGTAAGTTTATTTCAACTTCTCTACTGTTGGCTACGACACCGTTTCGCTAACAACGTAGTTATTGTATACAGTTGATAGATCTGTGTCGAGATTCGACAGAGCTTATTTTCTTATCTCGTTGATGCGGTTTAGTTAAAGTTTAATACGTGTGATTGTCAGTCGTGCTCGCGCCATTAAAAACATCGTCACACGGAATGAGCGTTTGAACAGACGAGCATCTCACGCAACAAGTTTGTTTCGCTTTTCATTGGTTACTGGCGTCCATTCATTTAAAAATATGTTGGAAATGTTCTTAACTTTCAGAATTACATTTGCAAAATGAATATGTAGTTATGTCTATTTTGTGAATCATCATAATGCGTAAATATCTTCCTCCCTGCCGCGGTCAGTAAATGCCACCCATGGTGCCCAACAGGAAATTACTCAATATTTCCGCGAAAATTATAAATATAAGGCTCTTAGTACAACATGTGCAGTGTAAACTGGAATTCCTTTTTATTCAACTAAACAAAGCCCATTCATAGTCCGTGGTAAATTGGTTCCTTATAATTCAGAAGATTTTCTGCAAAGATAGTGTTAGTTAAGTTTGCTTTTCTATCTAAAATACATTTTTTTTACTGCACACTTAATGCCACTTCGCTTTAAAGCTCAGTGAATTGGAATTAATCCTTGGCTTGAAGAATGTGGTTTTGAAAAGTTGCAAAAATGTGAACAAAAATCCAGACATGTAAAGTTATTTCATTGTCACGGATGACAAAAATGTTAGGCACTCTTTTGACATGTTGTTGCTTTCGTCCGTTTGCGTTCCATTCATCTGTATAATAATGAATTACAAAATGAGCCCATACAAAAATTGATAGTTTATGTTTTCCTTTTTATTTCAGCATTCATCCTCATTGGCAGTGAACTTGGTGTTATTGAAAAGCCTCAACATACGACATTGATCTGTTTATTTAGTGTTTTGATAAGTTTCAGTCACCTTTCACTAACAAAAGGTTCATTTTCAACATTACACAACAACCCTGCAACCCCCCAGCAAACATGTCCATGGCCCTCAAACAAGTCTTCAACAAGGACAGGACATTCCGGCCCAAGCGCAAGTTTGAGCCCGGCACGCAGCGCTTTGAACTGCACAAGAAAGCGCAGGCGTCCCTAAACGCCGGCCTGGACCTAAAGCAGGCGGTTCAGCTGCCTCACGGTGAGGACCTCAACGATTGGGTGGCCGTTCACGTAGTGGACTTCTTTAATCGCATCAACCTCATTTACGGCACTATCAGCGACTCCTGCACAGACCAGACCTGCCCAGTTATGTCCGGGGGACCCAAGTACGAGTACCGTTGGCAGGATGAACAGAAGTACAAGAAGCCCACCGCTCTCCCTGCACCAAAGTACATGAGTCTGCTAATGGAGTGGATTGAGGTCCAGATCAACAATGAACATATCTTCCCCACTAATGTTGGTAAGGACACCGCAAACCAGAAAACTTGTGTGCACGCTATGTGTCATTAGAACAGGTGATGCGTGTGATCACATGTCTAGTGTGGCTTTGATATCTTGAAGCAACCATCATATAAATGTAGACGATTTAGAATAGTATTTATGACACAAGTAACCAAACAAATAAAAGTTTAACGTTTAGATGTGAGTATTTGCCATTGGGAATTTCCCAGCCTCCCCTGGCATCTGTTGTGCTTTCAAATTTGGTCATATAATTTACAGTTGGCTTTCCTGTAGCTCAGTGGTAAGAGCATTGTGTTAACAACGCAAGGTTGTGGGTTCGAGCCTAGGGGATTGCAAATACCTATGTAAAATGTATAGGATAAAGCAATGTAAGTCGCTTTGGATAAAAGTGTCTGCCAAATGCATAAATGCAAATGTATTCTGCATACGGTACAGAACGCGGGGGCACTATTAATACGCCACAGCGATTCTAAGATTTATAATCTGTCGCAGGACATGCATCAGATGAGACATTTTTGCAGATGTTGTGAAGATGAGAGAAGAGAACAGAGAGTTAATGAAATCAGTAAGCTCGCATGCTGTAGCTTAATCTAATAATATCCCTTCTGATGTTGTTTCCTATGTTTGTACCTGATCACTGTCACAACAAGAAATCGCTGAACCTCATACGCACTTAAATAATACAGTTACACTTGAACTTGTGTCATTTTGTATGTTAGCATGCTGTGTATGTCACTTAAAGGGGTCACATGACATGGCTAAAACGTATTTTATCATTTGTTTTAGATGTAATGCAATGTGTTTACACGATTTAAGGTTCAAAAACGCTGTATTTTCCACATACTGTGCATGTTTGTATCTCCTCTTTGCCCCGCCTCTCTGAAACGCGCAGATTTTTTACAAAGCTCATCGCTCTGAAAAGCAAGGGGTGTTATGATTGGCCAGTTAATCAGTGCGTAGTGATTGGTCGAATACTGCAAGCGTGTGACGGAAATGTAACACCTCTTACCATATTTAGAACATCAGGTTACAAAGCAATTGTACTCATAGGTACACCTTACTTGCGTATACATCTGGGCGGTCTCAGTCAAATCATACCATGAACTTGCGTAGATTTGTGGGGCTGTGGTTACACGAGGCGTTTCTGGCAGGTCTGGGTGAGCATTTGCTTTTAGATAGAATGCATGTTTTGTTCCAACACTTACATTTTTGCAATTTTACATGTTTTATACATGCATAGGCAACTTCTTACACACCAAATACACAGAAAAAACGTATTTGCGCCATATGAACCCTTTAATGTAACTAATGAAATGTTTTGTTTATTTTAAGGCACACCATTTCCCAAGACCTTCATGCAAGTAGCAAAGAAGATCTTATCACGTCTTTTCCGTGTCTTCGTGCATGTGTACATCCACCACTTCGACCGTGTGAGCCACATGGGAGCCGAAGCCCATGTGAACACCTGTTACAAACATTTCTATTACTTCGCTACTGAATTCAGCCTCATAGACCACAAAGAACTGGAGCCTCTGGTAAGCATGTGTGTAAGATGTAAAGAAAATGATGATATGAATATTTAAATTAGGTGTTTGTTTGTAGATTTGTTTGTTTCTATGTGGAAGGTTGTGGACAAAGTCATGTGCTTCCCAAATTGTTTGAGTGTAGAATCCAAGAAACAAAAGATGACCGATAAAGGAACGAATGCTAATGCGTCACTGCATGATAAGTAGCTAACAAACCAATTTCAAAAAGTTTTAACTAATTGTCAGGGCTTTGAAGGACAAGATGAGTCAGCATGTTTGCTGCCGCCGTCATTTTCTCACATGCGGTTAATGAGCGTCTGAGCTCATGAGGCAGAAAATCCAACCCCATAGACGCAGTCATTAATTCTCTCTGTAGTCACGCCTGAATGCCTGAGATCAGGTGTCACGGCAGATCCCATTACTGACATCAGGAGCTTGGTGTCACTGTTTGCATCATGCATTTTTAAGTGATTTATAATGGTAAAGTACAGTCAAATAAAGGGAGCATGATTGTAATCATGTTATATTGATACATAACATATGTAAATTAATCAATTCATTGAAAGGATTTTTTTATCAAGTAGGGATAGCATTGATATTTGTACATGCCGGGGTTTTTTTTACCTGTTGCATGCTGAACATATGCAATGCGGTTTGTGTGATGGTTATTGTGGCACTAATGCAGTGTCTGTTTCTTTAAACAGAAAGAGATGACATCACGGATGTGCCACTGAAATGGAGAACGGCCCCTCACATTCCACACAGATCAGAAGAACCACCCAAAATTAACAATTTAAAAGCAGATAAAATAGAAAACTTTTAAAGACTCTATTTTTATACACTTTTAAAGTATTGTAATATTCTGTTTAGCAAGAGAGGTCTACATTTCTGTATTCTGATGTGTATACAGGCATAGGGAGTATATTTTTATTTGAAATCAGTATTACCAGTTATTTTTCCAAATTAATTTCGGAATTATTCCTTTTTACCTGTTGTACTATTATAATCTATAACATACAGATTATATTTGTGGTTATTTATGTATGTGGTTGAGATATTAAACCCACTCTGTCTCGTCTGTGGACCTTATTAGTTGTGCTCTTGGCTATTGGTACCACCAGATGGAATCTGTGGCATTTAAAAAAAAAAAAGATTTTGTGGGGGATCAAAATTGTCTGGAACTGATTTAAATGTGTTTTAATGGAGCTGATGGTACTACACTCTTACTAATAGCTAAAACAATCAAATTGGATCAATTTTAATGAACAACCACACAACACTGCATAAAACATTGGGATTCTTTTCTTTTTTGATTCTGTAAGAGATTCATGTCAGAGATCTGGCATTGCACTGAGTTGTAAAAATAATTTGATAGTCTGGAAAAAAACTGTTATTTCAGTGCATTTGACTTGACATTTCATTTAACCACCTGATATATTGGCGTTTTCATGTTATTTTTTGTTGTGATAGACAATCCTAATGTTTAATGTTTTTTTTTCAGCAAGCTGTTCTTGTGGTATTGTGTCAGCCTTCTGATGCACTGCACAATTATAAATAAAAGATTGACCTACAACTCCCTATTTATTCTTGAATTGGAGATGTACTATTTTTGAAATCCAAATATGTGACCCTGGATCGCAAAACCAGTCTTAAGTAGCACAGGAACATTTTTAGGAAGAGACAAAATTACATTGTATGGGTCAGAATGATCGATGTTTCTTTTATGCCAAAAATCATTAGTATATTATGTAAAGATTATGTTCCATGAAGATATTTCGTAAATGTCCTACCCTAAATATAAAAAACTTTATTTTTGTGAGTGGATGGCCTGCCATAGTGCCCCTTATTAACAACTTCAAAGGCAATTTTCTCAATATTTAGATTTTTTTGCACTCTCAGATTCCAGAGTTTTAAACGGCTGTATCTCAGCCATATATTGACCTGTTCTAACAAACCATACATTAAAAGAGACCTTGTTTATTCAGCTTTCATGTGATGTTAAAATCAAAATTAAGACTGGTTTTGTAACCCACTGTCACATATGTGAAACAATTTTGTCTCTGTCCGCTAGAAGGAGACAAACGCTGCAATCACCAAGTCAGCGATGGATGATGTAATGTTGCGTTACCATGAGCTCTCTTGCAAGCTTAAATAACTAGTCAGTTACACAAAAAACTATGTCCACATTTTGGTAATAGAACCAGTTTTAATTTTCAAAGAAACCCCTTTTATAATGTGCTTTTCAAGTAGGCCTAACGTTACTGTACGTTGCGAAATTTCAGGGAGTGTTAAGAGACCTTTGTTCTGTCTTAGACTAGTCTACGTGCTGAAAAGGTCCCGAGTTCACATACATTTTTGTTCAACCCTCTCTCTAGTTCCTGCAGTTTGTTTTGAAAATCAAGTTGTTAATTGGTAATCACGCTTAACCCATAATTTCTCAATTACTCTTCTGACGCATTGCCAGTCCGGATATGTCCAGAAGGTTCGGCATTATAATAAGTGGGCGTGGCTTAGTCTCGCTGCAACAAGGTCATGCTGAGATCAAGAATTCTTCTCGAGTAAATTAAACCAATTCAAGACGTTTTTATTTACTTTGTGGTCTAAATAATGTGCTTGCATGCGAACGCGTGCAGTTATAAGGGTTCCATCTCTGTCTTTTTAAACAGTTGTAGGTGAAAGTGGACAAACTGAAGTAGGGCTACAGATTTCGCTCTTTGCTAATGTATATCTGACTGATAAACGGATGTGCAGCACTGCACGCGCTTTCTCTTTCGTGTTAAACAAAAGCGCCTGGTCGTGTGTTTACACTTCTGAAAGTGCAAGTTCTGCAATAACGGCATTGTTGTGATCTGTTGGAATGTACCAGAATCAAAATGAAGGGACACTGAGACGTCAGTGGGTGGAGCTATGATCTCATGCTCTCAGTTTTTATACGTGCACAACGAGAGAATCATACGCACAAATACACTACACACACTGCAGTCACTGTAAGCTGATTCAATGCGGGTAAATGTTGCATAAGGCTGTGTAAACGAAACTATCTGACACTAAAATTGGCATGATCAGTACATCATGGTTGTGAAAACAGCACATTTTTACATTGGTCAGTTTGTGTTTCTTTGGAGGATATGCCTTTTCAATATCTGTTTATTTAAAAAAATCAGTATACTTCAGTATATTAGCCCATCTATTCTGACTCTCAAAGTAGTCATGCAAATATTTAACAAAACGTCTCAGTATGCCAAGTATGCTTCCTCTGTGCATTTAGGGAAACAACTAAATTGATAATTGCACTGATTTTCCATTTGTCACCGCATTTGTATTCTGTGGCTTATTGTTTGGCCTATATTACAATTTCTGAAATTCCAATTTCTAGGAAAAGGATATCAGTGAGAAAAGCGCACTTATGAAATATGGGCCCATGCAGGTTGCTTAATCCCCCCAAATATTTTCTAGAATGAGCAATATTCCTTTATTTAGACAAACAGAGGCAGCTCCTGTTTCCCTCCACAGTCAACTTGTTTCAAACGTTAATTATAAGCATTTAAGGGATCATTCTTTTAGTTTGTCAAACTTCTGATAATTATGTATGCTTTGTTCTGTGCTTTCCCTAGATAAGCAGGTTGCCTACTGCAGATCTGGGCACTGGTGAATGGCAATTGCTCTTCTTCGAGCATACGATTAAGATGCTACGGCATAAGTGTGAATAAATCTTCACCGTGTGTAGGTTTAAAGTGTGAATAAATCATTGTGTGTATGTTCGAGCTGACTACTTGGAAAAACTACACACCAGAAGTCCTAACACATGCACACACACTTGTACACCTAACTTTCTTTCTCTCCCTTTGCAAACACACGCTCACACTTCACCCTCTTTCACAAACACCTCTCTTTCTCACTTTCTCCACCGCATTTCTTCTCTCATTAAAATTTCTTGCACCATACATTAGTATGTTAATCCATTGCTTGTGTTGTGAATAAATCACATTTTACAGAATAACAGACTAACACACTAAATATCAGATTTCAGATTCCCCCTCTTACATACATGTGCTTCTGTTTTTCAAAGGCATTCCTACGGAGAGTCTGAATGCCTATCGCAACCTTTTGCGATGGCCCCACTAATATGTTAACCCAGAGTACCCTCTGCCACTCCTCCATCACGTGGCTTGTTTTCAACATATCTTGGCATTTCATCATGTGCTTCACTTTTCCCTGTGCTGAACTTTGCGTAATCCTTGGTGCTGCTTTCACGGTTGAATATATAGGCCAAAACAAACACGACGAGGACAGACAGGCAGATGGATATAAAAGAGGGAGAGTCACATAATGTCCCCCGAACTCTACAATTGGCATTGAACGCTTTTAAACAACAACAATAAAGATAAGACAAGAAAATAAAGCATGGGCCATCTGGTAGAAAAATATATATCACTGTTTGACACAACCTTGCGAGTTCTGAATAAGAATGGTCTTATCAAGTTCCAAAAATGACTTTGAGCATAGTTCATTCAGAAATAAACATTCATCATTTATTTACCTTCATGTCATTCAAAACCTGACCTGATAATTTAAGAAATGTCCGTTTTGTGTCCATACAATGGAATCAATGGGGGCCAATGTTATTTGGTCGCCAACATTCTTCAAATTATCTTCTTTTCTGTTTTGTGAAAGAAAGTCATACAGGAATACTGTAAAGGTGAGTAAATGATGAAAGAATTTTCAATTTGGATTAACTATCCCTTTCCAGTTATTCTCTAACAGCTTTGGATCAGATCTCAGCTATTTCATGTCACTCATTCAAAGGATCAAATTCATAAAGGCTTTCATTAACACCAACATGAGGATGCTCAGACTGTCCACCTATCTCAGCATGTCTGTAAAACATGCTGGTGTCCCGTCCGGGTGTGTCAGCCGCCTGCCCGTGGATTCCAACATTCCCACTATCTATATTGGGAATCCAGGCTAAGGAAAATGTGAAAGATTTAATCAACATGAAACTAATAAACATACAACCTATAATCTAGTATTTTTGTACTATTATTACAAAATATATAAAGTTGCTTATTCACTAGGCTTACAGAATAATTGTCCAAATACAAATGCTACCCTGTGACCGCTACAAAGCTTAGCATAAAACGTCAAATGAGGGAAAAGCACAAGAACATTATTTCCTGGTCATTAATTCAGTAATAAGCATATACAAAACGATGTTAGCTTTGAAATTGTCACGACAGAAAACCTGTTCAGACCAGCTGTCGAAATTGCAATTCATGATTAGTCATTTGGGAAATTTGGCTGTTACAGAATGTTGCATCAGTCAAAATGAATGCAGTTCGCCTTTACACGAGTTATTGATCTCGTTTTAATTGACATAACGGCCACACATGAATGTGTCCCCTAATAATTTGTGTGTAAGTAGATTGTCACCATTCTGTTCATAACGTGTTTTATTCTTTTTGAAAAACGTACGAATGCAGCTCATATTCTCCTCAGTCTTTAATCATAACATTCGTCATCAGCTCACGTGATCTCTCTCTCGCTCTTTCTTTCACTCGCTCGGTAGAGTGTGTGTCGTACGTGTTTACAGGGAACAGGGGGCGGGTCCAGCTGAAAGGAGGAGGGAAGGGGCGTGAGATTATAAATCCCAGTATCGCCGTGTTCCTTTTTGTACCTTACACACTTTTAGCCTAATCACCCCACGGCCACCATCTGCTGCTCCCGAAGCAGAGGCTCATACAACGGCGTCAAGCCTGGAGCTTTAAAGACAACAACGGGGTAAGTACGAGCTTTACGTTCGACTGATATATCGGGCTTTTCTATTTGCGTTAACGTTAGAGGAGCGACGGCATAACGTCATGTTTTTTTTTTATTTAAACTGACGCAGTCCAACGGTCGGATTTAGTTCATTGTTGCCACATCTCAGGAAATTTGTGGAAATTACTATTGCAGTTGACGTTTAGGTCCGTTCATTTTCACATTATCTTGCGTAACTGTTACTGATGTTTTGGTTTATTTCGACCTTTCTTAATGCTGGTGGAGTTATTGCAGACCTTACGCTTTGTGTTTTGGAGTCACTCGAGTCATTTGAATCACTCGGTTGAACTTGCTTGCGTGCATTTTAGTCGATTATGAACGTTAAGTAACGTACTTTGGCCGAACGGAAAACGAACGGAAATAGCGAGGTTTTCTATCGAAGTTATTCTTGGCACAAATCTCTTGGGCATGTCTCCCTGCCCGTGACGCGCAAGCTTTTACTGCGTCTCATTGTGTCGCTTTGGTTCGTTTAAAACCGAAAGTTTAAAACGGCAGCTTTATAAATAAAGTTCTGTAGTGGTTTAGCATTTTGAGTTTTTTAACTGAAGTTACCTGATTTACAGTGAAGTTTAACTTTTTTCCTTAGGTTTCCCGTTCAAAGCGCCACGGTTCGCAAGACATTGGCTTAGCTGAGTGAGTTCGATCACTGAAGCTAAAATCGCCGTTGTTGCAGCCAGCCCACCAGTCGAAACAAAGTCACATAAATCAGGACAAAATGGTGCAGAACAAAGTCACCGAGGTTACCGGATTCCATCGCTCCTTTAAGGTGAGTGTGTGATTTATATGAATATAAACACTGATCTGCATTGAGTACGATTTAGGAGATGTGGCTCATTTCAAGATCGCAGGGCTGTTAAAACATTAATCCCATTTCCAGAGTGCTCTTAACTTAATATTTTTTGTTTGGACTTTAAACCTTACATGATAATAGGCCATTTAATTATGAAATGTGTGTTGTATGCTACTGACAAAATCCATTGATTTTAAACCCCAGTACAAATGAGCAACATGTTTTTTGTTTCTATCCAGGGGCAAAATCCTTTTGAATCCGAGGAATTTACCAAAAACGCATCCCATCTTCTTGACACGTCATTCAACTTTGATTGTTCTGCCCGACATGGTAGGTTATGTTTTACCGAATATTTTACGAAAGATGTGAATAAACACGATCGTATTAAACATAAGTATATCTCGGAGTGTTTATACCCAACACTGGAATTTGCTCTCTGTCCTGTTAATCAGACATACTATCCAGTCAGCCCATCGACATCCCAGACGCCAAGAAGAGAAACAAGAAGAAAAAGAGATGCAGAGCAACCGACAGCTTCTCAGGGCGATTTGAGGGTGAGTTCCAAGTGTTTGCATATCAAATGAGATGATGATTTGTTTTCTTGCATCACGATGTCCTGACATGTTAATGTAGAATTGACATTATTGCAGTTTGAGGCTCACAGTGGGTTCAGTTATTCTAACAATTGTTTTTGATTCCAGATGTATATAAACTGCAGGATGAGGTGCTAGGGGAAGGGGCATATGCCAGGGTGGAGACCTGCATCAACCAAATCACCCACAAAGAATATGCTGTGAAGGTGAGATGCTTTGTATATCTTGAAATAAAAGTTCAATTCAACAAGTTAAGCTTTCACGTGTCTGATTTGGCATTCAAGGGCTATTGTTAGAAATGACTTTCCCTTTGAAGAAGTGTATTGGGTTACAGGGAATGAGATTTACCCCTGTGACATGCCTATGTGACTGTAGTTGTTTAGTGCTGACTTGCACTCTTGCATGTGGTTGCTTAGGGCATGTTAGATTCCTACAAGCTGAGGATGGTGAGCTCATGAATGTGGACTGTCTGTAAATGACCCTCTTCAGAAATGGGATAACTGTAATGGTTTTCATTTTTTCAGTCTAATAAAACAATTGTTGCATTTGTTAAAATAGTTCACGCTCAACTGTAGTTTGTCTTGGTATTTTGTACTTCACAGAGTTTTGTTCTAGTTCTCAGAGGCCTTTGTATGAACAACAAGACGCTCTATTGTGTTAGCGCTAGAAGTTATGGTACAGGCTTGGTGGAAAGACTTTGTTTATGTTAGACCGGATATTAGGTCGACCAATCAGAGAGTTGGAACAGAAACATCCTTTACCGTTCATCACTCTCATTGGCTGGTAGAATGTACAGCGACGAGAACATTCTGTACTGGCACGTCGACCAAAACATCAACCTCAATAATGGGGGAGGGGGATAGGGTGGAGTTATGTCCTGGAAGTGTTTACTTAGTTTCTCTTTTCTCTTCTCTATTCTTTTTTTGCTCTCTCGCACACCGCAGAATTTAGAACCAAGTGCATGTTGTGAAATGAACATTGTGTGCCAGGGACATTAGTCTCACATTTTTATTTGAGGAAGTTGAAATTTGTGAACTTGTTTTGGATTTTTCAAGTTCTTTATTTAGCGAGCATCAAAATATTACTTGTGCTCTTCATTTTCTTATCTATACTAAAGTGGTCTTAATCCCCAGGTTTAGCTGGCTTAATGTAATTTACCTCACAAAGACAATGTTATTTATGGATGGGTCTTGGTCCCTTGGGGGTGTTGTATCATTACAAGCATTAGGTCTATTAATGATGGGATGGGTTTCAGACAGCTCTCACCAGATGTCCTTCCCTACCCTCCCCCTGTGTGTCCCAGTCTGAACAAAAGGCAAAGCTGAATGAAAACAACCCAGTAGCCTCCTCAGCTGGGCCTCCTGACCAGCATGCTTGGGAAGCGTGTTTACAAGCGTGGTCAGATTTACAGAACAGCAGTCAAACAGTCTCTATAAGGGCCTCTTTCTATATGAGGATAAAGATTAATGGGAGATAAACAATGCTGCCTGGAAATAACATGTTTACATGGATTACAGCAGTAGCCGAATTTGGCTTGGTGCTTGCCATGACAAGATTATAGGTTTGGTTTCCCTTCATGCAAGCTAATTAAGTATATACTTTGAGAGCGCTGTAAATCTTTTGGATGAAATTTGAAATGCGTAAACTAGGTTATTTTTGTCCCCACATGCCTCTGGTTCCTCTGAGCATGTTATACCCTATAATTTTTTCAGTGAGGATTGATTGCTGACTCAGGCGTGGAGCAGCAGCACTGGGGTTTTTGGGAATGCGCTGCCACACATGCCTCATTCTTAACCCCGATGCACATTTGTGCGCTTGCATGCTTGGCTTTCAATAGCGACACTAATCCAGAGAGCTGAATAAATCGCACACACATACAGATTCTGAGAAAACACGAGGGGTTGTGATTGTTGAGACTTTTAGGTTTGTTGGATAGCAATTGTGTATGATTCCTATTCAGTTTAGTAAAGGGTTGACTGAGTAAACTGTTGAATTGTTTTTACTAGAATATAGGTTCTATTTTGTTTCTGTGTAGAGATGTGGTGGATTTTATCAGTCCTGAATCGTGTGCTACAATTATTTAGGAAGGTAATTTGTAATCAAATGGTTACTATAGTGGGAGATTTCAAAGGTTGGTTGTCACCTTAGGGTGTTGCCCGTGTCATTCAGCTTTGATCCCAACATACCTCTTTTTTTCTCTTCAGATAATTGAGAAGAGGCCAGGACACAGCAGGAGTCGTGTTTTTCGAGAGGTGGAAATGCTGTACCAGTGCCAAGGCCACAGGTAAGCCTGTTATTACTGATCTGCTTTGCATATCCAAACAATTTTTATTTTTATTTTGGTATATTCAATCTTAAACGTGTGTCAGTTTAATGACGATAGCAATATCGCCTGAAGAAACTGGTGTACTTGTCATTTTTAGGGTTGTTTGTTGACTGTTGTCACTCAACACTAGTCTTTTGTTCACCCAACAGAAATATTTTGGAGCTTGTGGAGTTCTTTGAGGAAGAGGACAAGTTTTACCTCGTGTTTGAGAAGCTGAGAGGAGGTACGTGCAGTTTCTGTAGTGTTGTGTTACTTTTGAGAAACATTACCCAGACTCCCCCGGGTACTAGGTAATTGAATAGAGAGCCGGTCGTATTGATTTAAACCAAAAGATTGCATGGTCTGATGGTAACATGTAACCTTACGTTTTAGGCTCGGTCTTGAACCACATTCACAAGAGGAGATACTTCAGCGAGCAGGAAGCTAGCATTGTGGTGCAAGAGATTGCGAGTGCGCTGGACTTCCTTCATAACAAAGGTACGAGAAGACTGTTGGGGAGGGGCGGGGAAAGCTTGGAAAGTGGAGCTAAGGAGATGATGTTTCACATTGGGGGTTTGCTGGGTCTAGTGAGAAATAGGGGTCGTTGGAAATCAAGTTGGCACTTCATCTGTTAGCTTGAGGGATGTGCATTTCTATGTGAAGTTATGAGCATCTCATATGTATTAATCCTGTCAGTACTGATGGGTGAGGGTATGCTCCACTAAATATAGCGGCACTAAGCAGCGGTCTGTGTTGGAAAAATTCCCCCACAATGATCGCTTCGCCCCATCGACAATCTTCACTTAAAGCTAACATGTGACTTTCATTTGTTTACCTGCAGGTATGGCCCACAGAGACCTGAAACCTGAAAACATCTTGTGTGAATATGTGGACAGGGTAAGTTTTACATTTGCTTGTCACTGTAGTCGCATTCAAAGTATATTTGTGGTTTAGGCAGCGTGATGATATAGTCTGAGGTTTCCAGTCACAGTGAAAACATTCAACAAACATGCTTGCCACTTGTGGTCCGTCATTTCTGAGCATATGTTCATGATCTTATTTTTTTGTAGATTTCTCCTGTGAAGATCTGCGATTTTGATCTGGGCAGTGGCATTAAACTCAACAGTGACAGTTCACCCATCTCCACTCCAGAGCTCCTCACTCCAGTAAGCGTGACCTTTGTTCTTGCTTGCTTTATTTTTTATCTTCTTGCACTGGCTGCAGATTTTACCAGACCAAATGTTATTAAATTCAAAGGAGAAACAGATTGGAAGCTTGTTATTTTTGCTGGGAGTATGGATAAGGCACTTTCAGTGCCGTTGCTTATCTGGGGTTACTGCTTTAATGCTATTGGTTGGCTTTGGGTGGTGTCATTGATGTATCTTGTTCTGATTGGCTGGTTATAATCATTCTAAAAAAGACCTAGGTCAACGGCTGGGTTTATGACCACGGTGAAACTTTAAGGAGGTCATAATAGTTCAGTCATTCCTCTGTATTCTTTGATATAAGGCCACATCTTTATCTACGTCCTTGTATTGTACTGTGTCTAGTGTACAATCTTAAAGGAATTACCTGTTTTTTATTTTAAGAGATGGGGATTGTGTTGGTGAGAGATCCTAGAAATTGTAGAGTTAACGGTGAAAATGATTTTTATAAACTTTATTTGAGCAGTGCTATGCTCACACTTTTTGGAAAAATTGAAATCTGCGAAGAACAAAAACATTTAGTTTCGACATTCCTAAACTGTGTTTTTATGTGCAATTCACATGGCCACTTTTAAAGTTATATTCATTCTCAAACTTGGACCCAGTGTTTGTTTCTTTTAAAATAATTTCAACCTTCATTCCTGCCTTGCCACTCTTTGCCAGACCGCTCGACGGGAACAGAAGTTAAACGCAAACAAACATTTCAGGCTTCTGTGCTTCAATTTCCTCACATACCGCTCCCCTTGGGCACATTTGGACTGCGTTTCTCTTTGTTTTTGTCTCTCTGCATTTCCTCGAGCATGTCTGGGCATAAGTCTTTCGATTAGAGTCACCCCCACTCCTAGCAACTGCCATGCGATTGGTCTGATGAGAGGGAGGTTGAAAGGGGGAGGAGCATCTTGTGTGTTCTGGTCATGCACTCAACATGTTTTTCTTGGCCCCAATCCAAGAGATCTTATCTAGATTTCATTCCCCGAGTAGATCGCAACCCTTTTATTGTTTACAGGATTGTCTCTTTAACAAACTCGGGAGTTGTTTCTTATTTACAGGCTAGTTGAAGCAAGCAGATTGCGTTTTTTTATTTGTTTTGGTGTGGTTTCTTATGCAATGAAAACTACTAGGAAGTCTTGATTTTTATAGGAAATGCATTTGCACTGTTTCTGCAGGATATATTCACCCATAACCACAGGGGAAATTCAGCTATCTATGTATAGTTGAGTAGCTCGCATAGCTGAAGCATGCTTTGGTGCCTCAAGCGAGTTTGTCACAGAACTCGGAAAGTCCCACATATAATATATCTAGAACTCTTTCGGATGCTAGTCCTCATGTGGTGGCACACAGCAATCGCGTTAGGTTGAATAAATGATGCAACGTCGTGCTAGTCTTGCATCTGAAGTTTGTCTTGAAACTAAGTCAACGTTATTTCAAAAACAAACGATAGTCTCTAAGGCGTGTTTTTAAAATATAGGTACACAAGTAGGGTTGGAACAGTGTTTGCTACCAGATAGTCCAGTCTGGATTAGTGTGTCGTGAGAGTCTTTGTTTAGGAGTGGGGGTGATGTGAAGTGTTTTCTTGAATGTGAGGGTGTTGAGAGATGGCGAGCAGAAACAGCCGTGTTGATGGGGGTTGGGTGCAACAGTGGGAGCTTTTGTCTGCCTTTGGATTCCTGCACTGCGAAATAGCATTACATAAGTGTGTTTGGAGGCGGTGTTTAAGCGGCAGCTGGGCTAAGGGTAACAAAAGACCGGCAGTGCAGACAGACTGCTGCTTTAACCTCAAAGAAACAAACCAAAACATGACCCACGTTGGTCTTGAACACCTGAGAAAACATTGAATGTGGGGTGTGGGTAATTCCAGCATTTGTGGTTTTTAGCTTGTTTTTTTGCAGTCTACTTTGGAAATTCACCTTTGTGTGATAATGTACGTATCTGCTTCAAATTCAGTTTGTGTAGGAGTTAAATATTATTGTGAAATACAGTCGCACAAAAGTGTCTGCTAAATTAATTCATCTCGGGGGAAAAATGTGAACGAGTTATTTTGTAACACTGACCTCCGTTCCATAATTGTAGATGATCAATCGACCATAATAGTGCAACCCGCTGAGGACAATTTAAAGAGCACTTTTCTGCGGAACGTTCCAGAATGTCTTTTGTCCTTTAACCAGTGAACTGCTCTCTCAAATGGTTTTATCCTGTTATATTAAAGATGTGCGTGTGTGTGTCGCAAATGACCGTGTTGCTGTTATGTAATAAACAGTATGTGGGTTTTCTGGGACATACAATCCTCTTTCTTCCTGTTCCAAACCGTGACCTAGTTTCAGGCAGAGGCGGATGGAGCCCGACCCAACAAAGCGCTCTGAGCTTGCAGCTGAGCCCTCAAAACACTCCATGACTCACTTCCCCCCCTCTGTGACATAACCATTGTTACCGTGGTAACTTCGTTTTGAGGTTTTATGCACCACACCGCATTTTCCATCTGGACTGCGGCAGGAAACAAGTCGAGGTTTTGTGAGGTGCATCCTTAAGCATTCAATTTGTTAATCTTGACAACCCAACCCCCCTCCGGGTTGGCACGACCTGCTGTTTACCATGTGATTCTCACACAGTATGTCTCAGACATGCTTGAGGGTCTACATGACGTTTGTCAGCTGAATGCAGCGTTTAGAAATTGAACTGCTTGGAACCAATACAAGCGCATTCACAGTTTTACTGTTCTCTGTTTGCTTTTGGTTCCATCTTTGTTTTGCTAACATGGCACGCCACCAGAATTGATGTGACTACATGTGTTTGTGCCTTGTGACCGAGACGACTCAGGTGGCAGTTGTTTACGTTATTCTCAACCCCATTTCCTTTTTCTTTTACTTTAGTGTGGTTCTGCTGAGTACATGGCCCCTGAAGTGGTGGAGGCCTTTAATGAGGAAGCCACCATCTACGATAAACGCTGTGACCTGTGGAGCCTGGGGGTCATCCTGTACATCATGCTGAGCGGGTATCCTCCCTTCGTGGGGCGCTGTGGAAGTGACTGCGGTTGGGAGAATGGAGAACCTTGCCATGCATGTCAGGTACATTGCCTAGCGTTGCGCAGTCATGTGACCATTAGGGTTGTCACGATCATTGAATAATCGTCTCATCGCCATTGTTTGACCTCATCATGATGGTTTCAGATCATTGCAATTATTGCAAGTCTCTATAGAAGACACAAGGGGGAGCTGGAGTGCCTGCATATTGTATATTTTACTGTGTGTATATATTGTAATAATATAAAGTATGATGATACTTGTAAAATGTACCAAAAATCACTCAAACGAAAACTTTAAAGCATGTTTCATGAAAATACCTGAAGTACAATTTAATATTATTTAAGATCATCTCAATGTGAAAACCAGCCATAATTTCTTGAATATAGAAGTAAAACTTTTTATAACAACTAGAAGCTTTTCTATGTCTGATAGCATTTTAATGGTGGCTTCAATTCACTCCTGATCGTACTGTTTTACATGTGTAGGTAAAAGCTTAGATCTTAAATATATGATGACCCCATTATTTAAGTGAAATTAAAATATTGTATTCAGAACAATGTGGTCATTTCAAAGCCAAATAAAAATTGTATGAGAATTAAATGACAAAGCCCTAGCACAGACAATTGTCATAATTGCAATGATTTATTAGACGTCAGCCAAATTTCATAATCGTGACAGCCGTAGTGACTATGTGCACTGTTATGAACAGATGTAGCTCTGGTTGATGTTCATTTGAGATGAAATGTAAAAAATATATAAATTTTTTCTTTGTTCCTCCCAGAACACCTTGTTTGAGAGCATCCAGGAGGGCAAGTATGACTTTCCAGAAAAAGATTGGGCTCACATTTCCTACAGCGCCAAAGACCTCATTTCCAAACTGCTTGTACGGGACGCCAAGAAACGTCTCAGTGCCGCTCAGGTTCTCCAGCACCCCTGGGTACAAGGGGTAAGAAGCTCTGATGTTTTCTTGTTTACTTGAAGGAACTTTTTGCAACACGTTTTTAATTTGAACTTTCTTCCTTTTTTCCTCCAGGGTGCTCTTGATTGTCTCCTCTCCTCCATCCTGCCACAAAGGTGAGAATTTTTTTTCCAGATTGTACCATGATGCATGTAGTATCGGCAAATGTCATTCTAACTTTGTCTTTCCCGCACGCCCACAGGAATAGCAGCACTAAGGACTTAACCTTCTTTGCCGGCAAGGCATTTGCAATGAACCGTCAACTGGCCGAGCAGGATGACCTGGAGGAGCAGCAACAGCAGGACTCTCCTCAGGTTGTCACGATTGGTGCCTCATCTATGCGCCTCTCCCCTCCCTCTAATTCCAAAT
Organism: Triplophysa dalaica; assembly: GCF_015846415.1. Lineage (NCBI taxonomy): Eukaryota > Metazoa > Chordata > Actinopteri > Cypriniformes > Nemacheilidae > Triplophysa > Triplophysa dalaica. The sequence continues at coordinate 7,198,789 of NC_079559.1, forward strand.
TGGCCAAACGCAGACAGAGGAGCAGCATGCTAAAGGGAGCCCCCGTCTCCGCCTCTGAGCTACGGCAACTCCTGGCACCGCTGGTCATTGTGGGGGACTGCGCTTGATTGGTTGAGCTGGGGTACCTGTACGGACAAACCAATGATTATTTTCCACCTTCACCCCTCTTTTTGTTCCTTGGTCCAATTGAAACCAAACTCTTCCCTAAAGTCCTAAAATTTAGGAGTCTGTCTGTCCTAAATTCTGTTTGACTGTTCCACCGGTGCAAACGCTTCTAGAGCACTTTTGAACAGCACTCGACAACCTGGGAACGACAGTCTATTCGATGTTGAGTTTAGGATACTGGGTTACATCAGGTATTTTAGGAATTTGTCAGAGCATAAAATACCAACTCTCACACACACACCAAAGGTCTAATACCCAAACCTCCTTTATGTGCTGCTTCCACTTTACAACTGGATTCACTGTGAATTTTCTCTATGAGAGATGAGTTTCTTCGTTTCAGGAATGTTCCTCCTGTATGCGTGCAAGCATTATACTCCCCCTCCCCTTCTGCAGATACTGAAGAATCTAGTTTGCGCTCAGGCAATGCAGATGAAGGTTGTTATGACTCGTTTTATTTTAGTGTAGATCTCGTCTAAGTGAAGTTCTGAATAGCGCCTCCATAGCCTTTTATTCATTTCATCTGTAAAATAATCCTCTGATTTAGGAATACCAGCATCTTCTGTTAATACTTAAGTGCCATTTTAGTGGTATTTCTAATTCATACTTGCAGATTGCCCCAGTGTTCTTTCCAGCCATTTTTTTTATGTGAGGGTTTCACTTTGCAAACTTAATTGGCATGATGGATTCATCCCAACCAATGTCAAGGAAGCCACAACGGTTTCCAGTAACTTGTCACCAAATATCTTATCAATAGCTGCATTAGAACATTTAAGCACAATAAGGTTCTAGTGGTTGGTGGTTTGACAAGCACACGTTTGCCAGTATGGCTAGATGAATGCCGACGGGTGGCATCAGGGAGTAAAGGCTTTGAGAGCGGACCGTTGTGGTACGCAAATATCGAACAAAGCGATTTATAAATAGGAGGGGAGGGAGAGATTTTTTTCAAATAACACTTAAAAACTGAAAAAAAAATAAAAAATGGAAAAGCATTCCAGGAAAAAGTATTTAAAAAATGTAGTCTTCCAAGACAATGTAGCCGTATGAGTGAAATGGTCTAAGAAATTTTACTTTTTTGTTTTTTATATGTTAATGGTTGACTCCAACTCAGAGTGTGCCACACTGATGTTTCAAACTTTGTTTATCTTTTTATTGAAAGAATATTCTATTTTATTTTTACAAAGGTGCTGTTCAGGTGGAACGTTATATTTTTCTTTTTGCATAATTTTTGTTACTTATTGATGTTGATTTATATGCTGAAACGCGAGCGAGCGAGTGTATGTGACTAGAGAAAACGAAGGAAATTAAGAAAGAGGCTGATAGTGCAGGTCTGTTGTTCAACTGTTTTTGTTTTGGCCTTCAAAGTGACTTTCGGGTTGTTTAAACTCCTTTTTTCTCTGTAATGCTTGATGGTTTTCATGGGATGCAACAAATTTTGCCATAGGGTCTGGGAGTGCTGATCTTGGATCAGCTTAAGCCATTTACACGCTAACTCCTACGACACAAGTATAGATCACGTGCCTCTCGGAGGCTATGAAATCGACAAGCATTATTATCATCATTGGGAGTTTGGTTTGCTCAAGTGTATGATCCTCTTGAATGTTTTCAGCGCATCACCAGTTCTGTCGTGTGGTGCTCTGAAATATATAAAACCTAATGGCAGGCCTTGGTTTTGAAGGACCCATTATGCTGATTAATATGACACTGATTGTAACCTTTATTGATTTTCTTTAATACTTTGAAAATGTTTTTACCAATGCATCTTTTGTGGGGGTTTTATGTCTTATAGTAAGACTTTAATTGTATGTACAGTGGTTTCCTCATGTTTTGTTCAGGAAACTACTTTGCTACAATGATGTACAAATGGTAAACTGAAGCGTTCGTAAGCTAAATTTAAAGCAATTTTTGGTCTGGGAAATACAATTTCTGACACTTCTCTTCAGTATATATTTTTTTTCTTTTTTCTTTATATTGCCGATTTCTCAGATATTAAGGTTTGTATTTCCTGAAGTGTCTGTGGCACTTGGTATATCCTCAAAAGCCCCTGTGCCTCTGACAAAAGATTCACCTCTGTTTTACCCATGGAGGAGTTATGGGTTGCCTTGTATTAACAAATCTGACTTCTATTCTCAAGATTTCTTATTTGGGGTGTGTAGAATGTTCTTGTTTTACGCAGCCCCATATTAGCCATTGCAAAACAAATGTTAAGTATTGTAGTATGACCCAATGTCCCACCCAAACATTCTTGGGATAAGAGTATTCAGGTACACAAGAATCGATTATTTTATCCTCAAAATGTGACCCTCTAGTCTGAAAGCTATTGTTTTTGAAGCACTGTTTGTCTGTTTCTAAATTCCAAAGTTTGTCCAAAATACAAATTGGGGTAAAAATCACCTGAGACGACATGGGTATTGATTTAAGAAGCACTTTACTGTACCATGTGGCTGATTGCAGTTCACTCGAAGCTAAATTTATGACTGTTGTTGCTGATTTTTGTATTGTTTTGTACAAAACAAACCGACAAAACACAATAAAATGCTTTGAACATAGTCCTGTCTTTTGTTATCTTTTCACAGAGGTTCATGGTCTCCACAAAACTAAACTTTATCGATCCACCACTGCTTGTGTTCACAGACTCGTGAGGGTTGTATCACATGCTGATACTGCAAGTATTGATGCTGCCAGGTTCAATCTCTTCGACAAGCTTCCCTTGAAGTAGCAATCCTATTGATATAATCATGCTGGTCACTGTCACCTGAGCATGAGTCACCTGGTGTATCACTTTACTAAGTAAACATCATTAGAGCCAAGTGTGCTGATATTTCACATGAGCTTGCCAAGGCCAGTTTCTGCTTAAACAGCATCTGATACAAGAAAACCTGTGAAAGCCAGTCAGCCCCCGGCTGCTATGGAGACCACAGAGCAGCATAGCAATCTGAAAGTGTGGGCTGAACATGCGAAGGAAAGTGAGTCAACAAACTGTTTGGATCACACTAATATTACTGTGTTCTCACAGATATGAGGCTGAATAAAATGAGGGCTTGTGTGCTGCAATGCAATTTCATCATATTTTGTTATATAAGAACAGATTTTGTTTGTAAAAAAAGTCGAGGATTTGCGCAATTTACAAAACGCAAGTAAAATGTAAATTGTAAAAAAAAAGATTTTACAATTGGACAGGGAAGCAGCTGGTCGACAACCACATGAAGGTGTCATCCTATGCCTATATACATATACATTCATTTAAATGTACATATAAAATATAGATAGCGTTTTTTAAGGAGAAAAACACGTTGATATAGTTATTTAACATTACGAAAATTAGAAACCGTGTCTGGAGTTATAAATGTACAATAAGTAGTCCCTCTATACGATTTCATGTCTCCCTCTAGTGTTTGTTTACTCTATGCTGAACAGGGACGTGCTCTTTAATGAATTATTATAATAAAACCACTAAAGGATTAATAACGTGTAATTAAAGATGGGCTATGACAAGAAAAAAATATAAAACATAAAAGAAAAAGAAGGAAAAAATACATTTTCAATACATCCATATCAACAAATTCAAAACAAGAAATATAATTTATATTATCTAATATGTCTAACAAAATTCCAAACTTTTTGTTACTTATGACAGCGTTTTTAATGTTGTCCCAAATAATTCTTAAACACTATAAACATTACATATGGTAAGAAAATTCTGAGAATTATGAAAAATTGAGAGTTTGTCTAATATAAGTTTCAGAATATTTCTCACTTTTAAACTTTCTTGGCCCAAGAAAAGGCGATACAAATCGCAGTCGATTCCGATTCCAAATCCTGGTTTGGGAATTGAAAGAATTAATAATATTATTAATAATCTTTCTCCGTTTTTTATTCACTAGCTGTTTTCAAAATAAACCACAGCTCAAATTACTAATTAACTAACAAATACCTATTTTTAAAGTTATTCATTGTACAAAAAAATACTTTAGGGCTATTTAGACAGATCGATAATAGAAAAAAATGTATTTAAAACAACGAATGAATGAAAATGAAATGAATGGAAAAATGTAAGAATACTGTGCATATTAATATTACTGTTAAATGTAAGTGGTGCAAACAGATGTTTAAAATGTTCAGTCCAGCTTTACAGCTTTAAACAGACGTCCAAGTAAATATGTGGTGAGACTGTGCTTTATATATGTCATTCTCTTCACGTACATACTGAGTTCATCTGTGGAGAGTAAGAGAAGATGGTTCGTTTACAGTCCGTCTGAAAAATAAACGTACTTATATGATTTGTTAAATGTGTGGACACATGTTATCATATCTGCATTTTGTTTGCAAAAAAAGCTTTTGCTTGTATGCATGCAGAATATGTTATCATTCCTCTAGACTTAATCCATCAGTTTTTTCGGAAGTCTGCGCTGTCTTAGACAAGAAATTAATGTACCTATTTGATAATATCAACCTATGACTAGGTACATTAGTTAATACAATGGAAACACAGTGTCTAGGGTAAACTAACGTACCTAGTTAACAAGCCTGTCGACGTCATCAATGACATCAGCTTAGGGGCGGGGCTTGTGCTTATGAAGGCTCTTAGAGAAGAGTCGATTCCTAATGGAATCGGAATCGACTCTCAATTCTCAACGCATTGGAATCGATTCTTTTTTAATTCCCAGCCCTACCTCTTTTCGTTAACAGGTTTGATTAATGGCTTTCAGGTGTATGCACCTTTATAAAAGGAACATCAAAGGGGTGCGACAGAGTTTAGGACTCTTGGATGAGGTAAGTGTGACTGATATGTCAGGGTAGTCGTAAGTGTACAGTTATCTTGAGTATACTTTCTCACACAAACGGATCATTATCACAGTCACTGTTGGTCGGAAATGTGTATGTAACGTTACGGGATATTTAAGTTTTTCACCTTTTGGAATATTTAACATGAATATCTTTAGATTAGTGGACTGCAGGTAACGTAACGTAAATTGGTGAATGATGGAGGGGTACATTTCTGACCGGTGTTTGGGTTTATTATTGAACGGTGTCAATGTATTTGCCTTTTAAATATATTGACATCAATAGGTCAGAATAATTTAGCAAAATAAGGAATAGCCGAATAAAGGTGAATGGCAGGCTGGGTTCTTGATTGTTGTAGTCCTGCTACACTTGTGATGACATGTGAATTTTTTTGCTTTCCAGGTTGTTTCGGACACGAGAACCTCCACGGAGATCGAAAGAAGGGAACGAGTCTTATTCCATGTTTGAAATAAAGTACTTTTCTGTGGCGTCATTTATTATAAACTATTCAATGTGCAAACTTTGTTTTCAACTGAACCACAACCGCTCTATTCGATTTATTACAACCATCACAATACTCAACCACTAACAGATAAGATTTCATTATGATACATGCAACACCACTAAGCTTGTGGAATAAAGCGGTGACACAAAAGCTCAAGCGTTACCACATTATTGTTTAATACAATATATAGCAAAAGGTTTATAATAAAAGTTTAAAATCCAAAATCTACGTTGTATGTGTCTACGTGGTTTTTCTTTATTACATCGCGTTAAATAAAAAACTGTTTTGAATCAAGGCGCAATAAAACTATCCACACAGGCGAGCGCATCAGTCAACTGTGTTACGTAAAGAGCGCGACGTTCCGGGGTCCTTGCGCTCATGTTGTCGCCCATAAAATATGGCGTCGAAGGAAGTCTGTTATTGTCCGAAAGAAAGTGGCAACATACGGATATGCAAAGAACCACGCATGTAGTCAAAGAATCACACCAGAGAGACGGGGTGACAGTGGTTATGAACAGCAATGTTGAGATCTACGGGATTCTTCCGTGGGATCGACTGCCCGTTTTATTGTCAGACTAATAAAGGAAAAACCGGTGCGGATGGGTGCGCTAGACCTTACTGTCACTTCAGACACGGCAAACAAAGACGAGCCTCCTCTGGGATATATGACATCGGAAAGACTAAAGCGCTTTCTGCTAATCCTACCGGTAAATCGACAATTATTTTGTTGTCATGCTCTTCTTCATGATAAGGTTTCCGAGTGATATTTAAATACAGAAAATCATTTTGGCGTATATAAGTCTCTTTTGTGTCAGATAAAATCCAGCGTGTATGACCGATGATGAACATTTGGTATGGCACGGCTGAAAAATATGCGTTTATACACTGTAAATTTATTATGATCTATGCACACCACGTACATTTCCTGTAAGCATTTTTAAAATTTGACTGATAATAATAATGACTATTTATCTTCGTAAAAAATCAGTCTAATGCCATTTGATCACGAAGATTTTATTTAAAAATGAATAGGTAATTTTGTATATTAATAGTAGCTCCTCCTTTAGATGTTTTGTATGAAATGTTATTGAATTAAATATCTATTCACAGTATTTTTTATTTATTTGACAGATCAAGGTTATGATCCATTCAGTCCCGAGGTTGTAAGACCAGGAGAGCATTATAATGGAGAGCCACCATCAAGCCGGTCGTCGGGCCCGGATGGGGATCTGGGTACCATGGAGCTTGAGTTGGTCAATAAGGCCATTGAGGCTGTTCGCAGTGAGATGGAGAAGGACAAGAAGAAGCTGTCTCAGATTGAAGTTCAGGAATATGAGCCCACCACCAGCTCATGTAAGAGACAAAGGCCTGCTGCTGCGTCATCCCATCAGGGCTACGATCCTGGGAGCTACCACTTGGGCCAAGCTAGCGAATACAACCCGACCCCACGCTCCAGCAAATACACCCTGGACTCTGAGAACAGCAGGAACGTTGGGAATGCAATGGAGTACGTGCCAACTGTTGTCTCAAAAAGGAGTGTTAAAAAGACATTGCCTCCATCCACATCTCATGTCCTGCCAACCCCAGTGGCTAAATCCGGCTCCTTACCTGTCAAAAGCAAATACACGCTTGATAGTTCCAAACCTTCCACGGACATGGAGTACGACCCTCTGTCAAACTACTCGGCAAAGCTGCGTATTAAAGAACAGAAGATGTTGTGTTCAAATAGAGAGGCACGAAAGAGATTGTACCTGGCTGCAAATCATGAAAAGGACGAGGAATACGTTCCAACAGCAAAGAAACCGAAGTCATCTTCACTTAACGTCTCGAAATACACCGCTAGTTTCTCAGAATCCGACGAGGAGAGTTCAGGGACAGAGTATCGTCCGACGTCCCTGAGCCGACTGCAGCGCAAGGGGATCAACACAGTCTTAAAACAAGAAAGAGCATCAGGCGCACTGGGACAACAAAGAAAGCATAAAGATGGTTCTTCGCCAAGCGAATATGATGACTTGGAGTCCCTTAATGTGAACATAAAGCCGGTAGAGAAGAAGACGGCAGGGAAAATCAGTCAATCAAAAAGTAATAAATCCGAAAAAACTAAAAAAAAGGATGAGAAAGACCTGGGGAAGAAGAGCAGCGGTCAAAAAGAAAAACTAGAAAGTTCCAGTGGAGACAAAACATTAAAGAGTGTAGATAAGGAGAGTGTGAAAAAAGTCCAAAATAAACACGTGGAGGGGAGCACTAAATCTAAAGACAGGTCTTCAGAGAAGCTCCGAAAAGAAGCCGTGGATGAAAAGAACAGCAAAGAGAAAAACAAGAAGTTGACAAAACTAAAAAGTGAACACAAGGACAAAGACAGGGGAAGTACAGACACCAAAAAGGGCAAAATGGACAAACCTGTGAAAACAGACAAGGAATTGTCCAAATTTAAAGACCCGAAGAACGGAAGACACGAGACCAGCGGCAGAGAGAAGGGCAAGAAGAAAAGCAGCAGTAGCGTCAGCAGCAGCAGTAAAGAGAAAATTAAAAAGAGCAGCTCGGGTCAAAAAGCGACAGTAGAAACTACACAGGGGAGCTTGAGTCACGCAGATCTGTTTGGTGCTGAGAGTGCTGAAGAGGACGACGAGAGGATAGTAAGGAAGTTGGCTTCTGCTTTTAAAGTGGGAAGCCTTGTGAATAATAAAAGGAAAGCCTCTGAAGTTGCATCATCGACGGAGGATGATTTTGAAGATGATTATGATGGGGGCGATGATGATGAGGTGGACTACTCCAGCCTGCAGGCAGAGATGGAGTACGACTCTGACCCAATGGAAGAGTGTCTGCGGATATTTAATGAATCTAAAGAGGTGAAGACGGAAGATAAAGGGAGACAAGCCAAGCAGGTACAACAGCCAGTTGCTTCAGTTTTAATTGCATTGACTTTCTAAACCGTTAAATTGTATAACCAGTCCAACACACCTGATGCTTCGCACGTGAAACAGTTCTTTAACTTCAAATTTACAGCAATGCTCATTTAGCAATTTATGATGTTATGCAAATGTTAACACTTGTGGTTTTTCTGATCTTATTTTGGCACGTCTGACAGTTTCAGTTGAACATGTTTTTGGTGCACCTGACAGTTTCATGTTCGTTTTAGCCTCCAAATGAGGAGCTAGAAGAGAATGATGAGACAGAAAGCACTTTAACCACTCTCTTTCCTGGTCAGAAGAAGAGGGTGTCACATTTTAAAGTTCAAGGAAAAGTAAGTGTTGCAATGTAGATAGGCCTGCTTTCTCCTGTTGTTGTCGTTGGCACATATTCTGTGTGATTTATATTGTGTGTCCAAATAAAAATGATCAAATCTGAACAGGACAGAAAGGAAGAAATTGGGGTTTACAAATTGATCAATCATGGATTCTTTTCATTTAGTCAGAGATGTCAATGAGCGCTTCACCAATGCCACAGCGGAGGTTCACGGCGCAGGAGATGTGTTACCAACGGATGCAGAAGGCACAGCAGCAGGCGGCACAGCTGGCCGCCGCTTTCAAAAGCTCTTCTGCTTCTAACAATCCAGTACTGGGGCTGCCTGGAGAGAAACGACGAGTGGCACACCGGCCAAATGCCTCCCTGTCCTCCCCAAAGCCTGCTATGAGGTCTACTGGTATGAGAGTTTGCATATGGACACTAAATTTAATGTTATGATATTAAAGGGATCGTTCAACCAAAAATGAAGATTCTGCCATCAGATTGTTCCAAACCTTTATACATTTATTTGTTCTTATGTTATATCTTTCTATATACACAAATGAAGATATTTGTAAGCATGTCCGTAACCAAGCAGATATCGTCCTACATTGACTCCTATAGTATTTATTTTCCCTCTACGGCAGTAAATGGGGGACGGTTACTGACATTCTTCCAAATATTTTCCTTTTTGTTTAGCACAACACAGACATTTCCGCAGGTTTGGAACAATCTGAGGATGTAAATGATGACAATTTTTTATGTATAAAATCTAAAATGGAGATATGAATCTAAATATGAAAAAGGCAAAGGCTGCTTTGATGCCTCATTTCTTTATCCGATTTATCTTATCAGTATTTTCATGTTATTTAGGATTGGCTGATGCTAGCAGTCGGGTGTTGTCGCCCACCAGGGTTTCGACCGTCAAAGCTCAAACATCAGCTGGCATCTTGTCTAAAACAACCTCGACCACAGTGGAGAAGAGAGTGGCTCACACCCCCACCTTAAAGGTAAAGCCGTATTCATATAAAAGTATTCATTCATTTCTTTTCGCATGTTCACCTTCCTTCTTGTGTTTCCGCAGAGCTCTTCAATGAAGCGTCCTGTCATTCCATCTGAATTTGGGGCCAAGGTGCCCACTAACGTCCGCCAACGTTACCTCAACATTTTTATAGACGAGTGTTTGAAGTTCTGTTGTTCTGAACAGGAAGCTTTTCAGACGGTATGTCATCCAACTTTCCCTCTAATGTTCCTTGTTTTAGTGATGTTTGGATAATTTTGTTTCATTTGCACACATTATTAATGGAGGTTGAATTCATTCGTGTCTTGTTTGATCTTAGGCTTTGGATGAGGAGAAGGTGGTGTATGACAGGAGCAGCAGTAAGAACATTTACCTGAATGTTGCTGTGAACACATTGAAGAAGCTCCGCAACAGGAGTACACCTGTCTCTCCTGCCGCCAGTGCGTCTCACACACATACACATCATTTTCTTTTGCGCTTTTAAGGTTCACTTTGTAAAAACATTACATATTTTGTATTCAAATAACTTTGTTGGAAAATAAAGGCGTACTACCCCTTTAAGATCCTTTTTCAAAAGACACCCTATAATGTTTACCAAATTATAGATGTTTGGTAAAGAATTCTTGAATTATTCACTCCCCATTATTTCATTCTGCAGAGCACAAAATATGATATTTACTTATGGCATTTATTTAAATACATACTTTTTTCAGAGACTCCACCGTTATCAATGAATAGAAAAGCTATGTCTCATGAAGAAGTGCTTGGTGGACGGCTCGCTGCCACAACCAGCTACACCATCAATCGCTCCGGCAAACAACAGGACGTTAATCTTAAAGGTATGACAGAAATCGTGAAACCTGGCTGATATAATTGGGTTAATTTCTAAGGATATTTATGTGTATACAGTATATACGATTGTTCATCATTTTGGGTTTCAGGTGCCATTCTTTACCATAAATTAAAAAAGTACATTATGACTGAGGAAGAGTTACAGGAACATGGATACCCAGAACCACATCCTGAGATCTCCGGTCATGCTGTCGTCCATAACCTTCCGGAAAAGAAGAACAATGATCGTAAGTTTTTTCAATGTGTTTATGCTGTCAGTAGTTAACATAACATTACTGAACAAACCACTAGGTGGCAGTATGCTCAAATATTATTGTTACTTCAGCCAATTTAAAGTGGGGTCAAAAAGTAATGTGTCCACATGTGATGGTCCTTCTGTTATAGCCATTTTTGTAATTTTATAATAAATGTAAATTAAATAACATTAATTTATGTTAACCCGTTAATTTGAAACCCACAAACTTCTTGGTAATTTCTTTGTGGCATTAGACGTTTGAAGCCTACTGTTGTTCTGCTTTAACAGTATTTATGATGATTTAATATATGTGACAGAACTGAATTGCATGAAGGAATATCTTTCATACATTTTCATATTGGTTTTGATTTCTCAGCGTTTTCCAAAGTTTGTTATCGATGTGGCGCTGAGTACAAGATAAACGCAAACGGCAACTGTGTGCGTAAAGAGGAGTGCAGTCATCACTGGGGAAGACTGCGAAGAAACAGAGGTGCGTATATATGCATGTGAAAACGTGAGAATCACATTAACAGCACAGCTGTTGAATTCAAACAAAAGATTTTACGTTTTTTATATCATATCTTGCATGCATATGTGTTTTGTTTAGCTCCTGGAGGTTGGGAGACGCTTTATAACTGTTGTTCTGGGGCTGTTGGTTCTCCTGGATGTGAAGTGGGAAAAGTAAGTGTCACATGTGCATAATGGCACAGAGAGATTGGAATACTTACTTTCATTTCTTTTCTTTCAGCAACACGTTCAAGATGGCCGCAAAGAGTCTTTAGATGGTTTTGTGAAGACGTTTAGCAAACAGTTACCTGTTGACGGAAATGGAGGCATCTACGCTTTGGATTGTGAGATGGTAAGAGAAGTCATTCTCATATGCTCACGCATTGTTTAGGTGGTATGAAACTGTGGATTAATAAAGTTAGTCATGTTTAAAATATTTACAGTACATATTACAAACAGCTTTAAACTTTATGTATTTGATGTAACCTTGCATATGGATACTTGTCCTATAGTGCTACACAAGGCAAGGCTTGGAGTTGACCCGTGTGACTGTCATTAACTCTGACCTCAAGGTCATATACGACACGTTCGTCAAGCCAGTGAGCAAAGTGGTGGATTACAACACACGGTAAGAACTTTACTCACAACATTTTAGTGAAAGAATTTTTATATTTTTGTGAGCCTTTCTTTTAAATCTGCTCCTGTTTTGTGAATGTCTACAGGTTCTCGGGTGTGACGCAAGATGATCTGGAGAACACCACCATCACATTGAGAGATGTTCAGGCTGTGTTACTGAGCATGTTTAGTGCTGAGTCCATTCTGATTGGTCACAGTCTTGAGAGCGATCTCTTCGCCCTTAAGGTCAGTCAGGAAGCTGCCAAACAATATGTAGCCAAATGATGCTGGCTTGTAGGATACTTTTACATATGCATTGGGACTCGATGGTGGGCAGTTTGAAGGGTTTGCGAATGGATCCATTTTCTTTAAATGTATATTTAAAAACAGTATGATGCAGTATGTTCTTATTCTGATCTTGTGCCTGTATGCTCTTTGTTTATTAGCTCATTCACAGCACGGTTGTTGACACAGCCATCGTGTTTCCTCATCGTCTTGGTTTGCCTTACAAACGTGCACTGCGCAACCTTATGGCGGACCACCTTAAACGCATCATACAGGATAGCGGTGAGCATGTTACTCTTTGTAATCTATCCAAAAGATGTAGAATATCGAATGCAAATTCAAAAGAAACAAATTATAAAGTTGAGTTTGCGCAGAGAGATTTTTTTACATTTTTACTTTATGGTCGTGGTAGTTACGCACATTTTCTCCTAAATTATTAAATTTATTGCTGTAATGCAACTGTCCATCTCATGCCTATATTACTGTTTACTCATTTCTTATTCTAATCTGTACAATCATTTGGTTGGAAATAAAATCAATATTTTAACTTTAGAACAACAAATACTACTATAATTTATGAATATGCGACACATTCATTTGAAGTAAATACATTTTTAAAATATATTCTTATGATTGTAAATATAAATTAGGAAATTGTTTTCTTTTCATTTTATAGAAGAGGCTTGAAATAACTGACAATGTATATATGTGACTCCTGTTGACAGTGGGAGGGCATGACTCCAGTGAAGATGCCCGGGCCTGCATGGAGCTCATGATATGGAAGCTCAAAGAAGATGCAAAGGTGAAGAGATGACCTTTAACCCAGCTCTTTCCCGAGCTTTGACCTGGAATGAATTTTTGTTGACAATACTGACATTGAGGAAAATGTAGTACGCTCTTCTCTATGAGCGGCACTGGGGTCGCATGAACTGTGGAAGAGAATACGCTATGGTTTGAATGAGAGGGATAGAGTCAACGGGGAGGAGACCTTTGGAGTTTCCTACCAAAATAATCTGTGCAACAAGCAATCCTGGCTTCTATGATCCTAGAGAAACCTGACTGTGGTCATCAGTGCCACATTCTTGTATAAAAGATTGTTTGGGTTGGGCTTGCTGACAGTTTTGTTAAGTTAAAAAGTATTTTATATTTTTGATAAATTTCCCCTTCATGCCGTCAGTATTCAATCTGATCAGCGACTCTTCCTCCAAATCATCAGTGAATGGACTTTTGTTATGAGGCTGGTGGTGTCCTTATAATGTGTGAAAATATGTGTGGCACTCTACACCAATTTGTTATCGAATTTGAGATTTCAAATCCACGATTATACTTGAAATCCTTTTTTGAGCACTGATGCAATGTCACTTCCTATAGTAATAACATGGCAATCAACACACCGCAAAACCCGTATCTGTCTAGCTTTAAGTTATTTAAAAATGATTATTCTTTAACATTTTCATCATGCCTTGTAAACCAGACTTTATACAGTATTATTATTATTATTATTATTTGTACTACATGTAGTACTTAATATTTTGGGACAGTTTGTTTACACGTTTGTTATGTATGGATTGTTTACAATTTCCATGAACCAACAGGACAATTCAAAACAAATAAACACAATCTTTGTTTTGTTGAATTCGTTTTGTTGTTCATAGATTGTTGTTCACTTCAGCTACACAAAACAATGTTTTGTAAACTGGCACGAAATGTCACATGTTTTTTCTAGCATTAGAAAAAAGTAATGTTTCGCTTCCGATAAACTGCTGCTTATGACAAAAAAAGTTTGGTCAGATCAAATCAAGATGGTTGTACAATGTTTTGTTATGTTATTATGGACTGACATCATTACAATAAGCTGTAAATACGCTGTATCAAAACTTTTTGTAGCCCTTTAGTTTTATTTTCTATAAAATCTGTAAATAAACTCTTTATTCAAAAAATTATTGTAAACCCATCTTCGTGTTCATCTGTATTTGATGTTTCATAGACATTCAATGCAGTTTATCTGATGTTTCACAATGTTTCATTACCTAATGCCCAGGTGTCCGAGTGCATTTCCAAATGGATGTCAGGCATGGATTCTCTAATCTTTCCAACTGTCTGTTCCACTTCACCCCACTCACTCAAGTTATTTTGTATGTCTATATACAGACCCTTTCAAGCAGGTGCCTGACTAAGGACCTTCTCTTCAGCAGCTGTTTTCTCGGACAACAAAATGACACAAAAGGGCTGTGAAGGGACAGAGGGAAGGTCTATTGTATTCATCTAACCCCAGGCCCATGTGTTTACCCGGGCCCCAAGCATCTCACGTTGTAGTCCTTTCCTTTATAGAGACCCCAGGTATTAAAAAGTACGGCAGGATCAATATCTCGCACATGTCCGGGTGGCTGTGAGGTGGGGGCGATTCTCGCTGTGTTTATTGAGTGATTTAAAGCTTTGGGCATGTGCAGCGATACAGCTTAAAGTCCTTCATTATCAAGTTCGATCAGTCTCTCCTCTGATGACCTTTGACTGCTGGAGGTCACTGGGGACAGGTCTTTCAGTCATGGACAAGTGGAGCCTATTTGGAAGTCTGGGTTTTTTTGAAGATAGCTGTCAGTCCTTTTTGGTTAGTCACACAAATACAGTGTTTTGAAGTTGTAAAGTATTTCAAATAATGTCACATATTTATGATATACAAAAACATGAATTTTGCCAGCAGCTTAATAGGGACAGTTCATCCAAAAAATATTTACCCTCCGTCATGTATGATTTTGGAAGAATGTTGGTAACCAAACAACATTGGACCCTGTCGACTTTCATTGAGAAATTTGTCAAAATGTCTTCTTTCGTGTTCCACAGAAGATTGAGTCACAGTTTTGAAATTAAACCAACTTATTTTAGTGTGCTCTTATAACTGTTTATTACTGCATGTTGTGTATCATTTGTTTGTTAATAATTTCTAATTTAAAGGTTTTTGCTGGTCTTTGTATCTAAAATGTCCAAATACGTTTCTTCTGCAGGTTTTTAGTGAGGATAATTATCTCAGTCCAATATCTGAAATCAAAATCTACCACACGTTTCCGTCTTGCAGTGTGTTCAGTTTTTCTTCCTTTTTGTCTCTGAGCTCAATAGTTTTTTGAGTTCTGAGCTCTTCTGACAATATCTCTCGGTGCATGTTACTGGAGCTCAAACCCGTGCCACTGACCTCAAGCTCCCGGACCCTCGCTGCGTGGGGTCAGAGGCCAAGCCGGCCACATCGATTTCCCCTTATGAAGAAGTGTTTAGCCCCACTATACGCTTCTCCAACGGCCCCCCTCGCACACTCCTGTCCACACAGAGCTGCCCGGAGAGCCATTTGTGCTGCTCTGGGATCGATCCAGCGAGTGTACGAGGGGCCTCTTGGTTAAGCAGCTCTCTCAGATAACTGACAACTACAAAGCTCTCCTCTTGACAGGTGCTTGTCAATACAAATTTCCACTATTGATAGGTAATTAATGAAAGGGAGAGCATTCTGCTCCTCACACCAACATCTGTTAAACAGGACCTGTAAACAAAACCTGTGAAAGGCTAAATAAACCCCTTTAGTCCTCTTATAGGGCCCCCCTGTAGTTTTTAACCAATCCAAAGCATATTAAAACGCTTTCAGTAAGTGGCAGCTTTAGAAAGTCGGTAGAGATAAAAAAATGGGTAGGTTCTGTTCGGAAAGGGGATTCTGCACTAGAAAAGAGCACAAACGTTTCCACAAACTCAAAATTGATTGATTCCGACTGTGTTTCTATACACCACTTCGTAAAATGTAAACACTGGTTTATTTTATATTGTTTTATTTTTAAATAAAAGATATTTATTTCACATTTTTATTCAGTTTTAAATGTTCTGCTGGTTGTATTTTGTGCAAATGTTTGTTTTGTGTTAAAAAAATGGAAAGAAAGTTCTGATGGACCAGCGTTATGTTTTCCAAAGTGCACTGGTAAAAATCTGTGGTGTTAACATGAAAAAATGATGTAAATGGGTTGCACATAATAAATTTATGTTTACTCAGAATAATTTATCTATGTTCAAGTTGTCCAATTTATGTTTTTTTAACAACAACAGTAGACCATCTGGGTACTTTGAGAATACGCATTTCAGCATATGGGGACATACTTATTCTATCGTCGAATACTATTTAAGAAAGATTGCATGCGAATTTGGGGTGCAGCACATGTCTGACAATGTAGCCTTATGCAAAGCATTCTGGGATAATGCATCCTCTTGCCCAGTTGTTACAATTATATGTGAACACAACACAAAGCATTCTTGTAGTGCCAACATGAATGGATTAAGTTACATAAGTGAACATGAAAAAATCAGGTTGTGGCCAAATTTTCCCAAACTTGTGTTGATTTAACATGTTTAAGTTAAGTAGCTCGGATTGTAGCAAAACTAATTTTTTTGTGTCTATAGAGTGGAATCTATACTGGTTTCATCTATATCTTTCATAAATAATATCGTAAGTGTCAATAAAATATAATGTAGTGAAATTAATTATTTTTACAGTACAGCCAGAAGTCTAGACAAAACACCTAGGTACCTATTATTCTCCACATTTATTCTCCACATTTAAAAAAAATGTTGGCAGGATATAATACTGCAGAAGAAAATATAGAATAAAATAAATAAAATGAAATAAATAAAAAACTATTTATTTTATTTAGCTTCTTTCCTTTCTCTGTACACTTTTTTCATAATGTGATGCCTGAAACATTACAAAAAACCCTTGAATTTAAATTTTGTTATCAACAACATGTGTCTTTTGTTCAGCACCTATATTTATCCATCCGACTTTAGAATAAAATGCTTTTTGACATAAAATGTATATAGACCTTGGTTTATTTATGCCTTGGTTTGGTTTACATGCCTGAGTTAGTAGTATACATTTTATGAGTTTAACCTTAAACTCAGTAAAAATCTGGTCTAGTCTGGACTGTATTTCAAAAGCACTAATCTGTAAATGGGTCCACTTGCACATAATATCCCCTAAACCCCTTAAACTCTACAGGCTGGACCTAAATCTTCAAAGCTCTAAGCTTGCCTACAGCTCTGTGCTAAGACAAATTAGCAGTTTGCATCCAATTACAACAACGTAAATAAACATCTGAATGTTGAGGGGAGATGAGAAAATTCCAGATCCGCTGGTGAGCAGGTCGGGGTAAAGCCGAAGAGCAATTTTAGGCTGATGATGAAAACGCAGCTCTCATTACAGATCGAGGCGGGTTGATGAGGTTTGGGATGGTGTGTATTTAGAGTTTTGAGAGGGCATAGCACCGGGCGGTGGTTTTCAGGGAGGGGGGTCACACACAACCAGTGCCTTTGTGTGGCTCTAATCCTTCCAGCCAACACAGCTTTGGCCAGGTTTCATCATGAAAGTGCCATGAAATAACTGCTTTTTTCCTTAGAAGCAAATCTCCACTAATCCCGCAGGCAGAGGAGACAAAGGCTTCTGGGCTCTGAGCTTCGAGCTTTTAATGGGGTTCAGAGGCTGCTCAGCTGAGGTTCCTCTAAATGACTTATTTTGAGCGGACGCTAATACAGCTTGACAGGCAAGAACGTCGCAAAGAGCCTCGGATACGGGAGAAAAAGCTCCTCACAATTCCAAGATTTGATTGGTAGGTCAGTCAGGTGTGAAAAGTGTAAAGTATTGATTTAAAAAAGTGTTATCATTGGACGGGGAGTCGGAATGAAAAAAGAAACAAAAAAGATTGATAAGAATTATAAATCTCAAGGTTAAATAAGTTTCACAGCAGTCAATCCACCTCCAACAAATATTTACAATGCTCTTAGACTCTTCGAGAATATACTTTTTTGAGTCATTTCATTTAACATTTACAGACAAACCAACTCTTCTGTCATTCCATGATCTAAATGTGAGCAGAACATTTATGTGAATGAGTTAAAAGTATTTATTATGTATAGTGTATGCCACTTTTTTTGCCAGTAGGCATGCATCACAGTGCCCATGTCCTCTCTGAGACACACACACACACCCAGGAGTGTGCAAAAGTGCTGATACTCGTGGGAAACATAATCTAGCCCTCCACATGCTTCGCCTTGCTGGCCCTGAGCTGCACAGTGTCGGGATTTAGTCGAATTTACATTTCTGAACCTCCTGAGCCGCTCCCAGCCGCTCGGCTGCAGTTTAACTGAGGATGATCTGATCTGAGGTGACTAAGGTTTCAGCTGGAGCTAAACTGCTGGCTGAGCTTAGTGTGCGAGTGTCTCGAGACATGGCTGATAGGAAAAGCACTGACATTTTGGTGAAAATAATGCCAATTATTTTGTGTTTATAACCGTCTGTGAGATTTGAATGCAAACATTGTTAACGTAGGTAGGCTACATAAACAAATAGATGCTGTCACCCTGATGCAAATTGCTTTGTCCGTGTTCTGTGTCTTGAGAACAGTGTTTTATTATTTGATATGCTAATGACTAAAATTCTCTTTATCAGCCCTGAGAAATTACCCTAACAGGCCACTTCCAGGGTGCATTCTCAAACTGACATTTTCTGGGCAAAATATGGGTCCAGTTAGCAAAACAAACCAGGCAGACAAACACCCACCCTTGGAGTTAATACTACCAAAAGCTGGAAAACGGTGGAGAAAGAAGCAAGTGAACAACAGACAATCAAAGGCTGTTATTTTAATCTGCCCAACCCCAGAGATTAGCGGAGCACATTGTTTTAATTGTTTTAAACGGGGGGAGCGCAATGCCCGCTCATTGATGGGAGATGCTTTGCCTAAATCTCCCAAGTTCAATAGTTTCAAAAACTTGAGCCCCAAGACCCCCCTTTCTCTCCCTCATCCCAGTTAATCCAGGCTAATACCTTTCTTTCTATTGGCTAATGGTTGAAGGAAGTCGAAGTTAATGCCTCTTAAATAGTGGAAACGGAGCTGGGGAGAAACTAAACCGATGCTTGAATTACGCATATGGAGCGCGCGGTCTGTCTGACGAACATTTAAATGCTTGTTCATCACTATTCTTCGGATTTTCTAGCCTTTTTAGCATCATATGAGAAAAAAGTCGGTGTGCACTCTTGGGTTACACTTGGGCTACTTTGACTCATATTGCTGGGTACCATTTGGATCATTTTGTAAATCGTAAGTGAAGCTATTTCTTTTTCATTCTGACTTTTTTAATGCATATTTCTGAATTTTAATCTGTACTAAATTCAGATGTTTACATAACATTGTATTCTCACAGCAAATAAAATGGACTCTGCGTACTTTTGTGGACCAAGAAACAACCAAGGGGCCTTTCCGTTGCCACACGTGAACTCGTTATTTTATGACGCTCACCAGCAGATGGCGCGGCAGTATCAGGTTCATACGGCGAGCGCTTCGTCACCCATTCAAACTTTCACAGTAGCGGAGCGCTTGGCAGGTGGGTGGCCAACATAAAGGACAACATATATGAATAATAGACACATTGACTTATTCTATTCAAATGTACATTATTAAGTTGATAAATAAACAATTGTTTATTATTAATGGTAAGCTATCCTATACATTTAGAGCTCATTCTTGAGGCGCGTTATGGGAACCAGCAAAAGCAGCGCCGCAGCCGCACAGCCTTCAGTGTGTCGCAGTTACAAGCCCTCGAAAAGGCCTTTCAGCAAACGCAGTATCCAGATGTAGGTATGAGAGAGAGGCTGGCAGTCTGCATCAACCTCCCAGAGGCCCGGATCCAGGTGAGAAGACCTGTGCACGCATTAGACCACTCATAAATATTAACCTTAATTTTGAATATGGTTTTAACACTTAAACAGGTCCCCTTAAATGTTTGAAATTGACAAAACATGTTTCTTCAGGTGTGGTTTAAAAACCGCCGTGCCAAGTTTCGGAAAGGTCAGCGTTTCGCTCCCGTTCTCAAAGAGGAAAGTCTTGTGCATCGTTGTTCCAGTAGGCCTAAGCAAAGAAAAGAAGAAATGAAGGAGGAAGACACCAGTTCACGATCTCGAACCTCAATCGGAGACGACAAAGTCAAACCCATAATTTCATTTTCAACGGACTCTATTCATGTTCAGCCCCACCCGAGACTACACTCCGCTGCTGTTCTTCCATTCATTACAGGAGAACTCTACCAACAATCGATGCATAATGCACTTGGGCTACTGTCTGCTGGCCTTCCATTTCCTCCTACATATTTACCCATAATGCAGCAGCAGCCCAACATGGCTGTCAATCTGGTGCCAATTGGAAAATGCAGCAATCCTATGCTTCAGTCTGCCTGTCAATCTAAATCCATGGCACACCACCACCTGGACATGTAGCAGTACCACCGACCAAGAGGCCCCACTGACAGTTGTCCACTTTGGGGCGTAAAGAGGGTAACAGGTGTTCCCTTGTCCCTCACTCACAACAACATCATAAAACTTTTACATGAATGACTTGGGAGAGTTGGATATTTTCTCAACTTTTATTCAATTTAGTGGTCTTGATTGTATTTGTTCTAACAGGCTTATAACGGCCATGCTTTCCTTAGCTTGGAACATTGCTAAAAACCATTGTGTTGCACACATATTTTTGAGCACTTTGAAGATTTGAATGAATTTTAGTAGAATTTGAATATTGAAAATATGTAAACGTAACAACCCCAACAGATATTGACCTGAATCACTTGTGTTCAATGTGTTCACTTGTGTTCAATTGAGGTAATAGTTACGGTGGAGCTATTTTTGCCAGTAAACAATTTACTATACTTGACTACATTTTCATTTGTATTAAAATGTAGGTAGCAATAGCATAAATAAGTATTTTTGTGTAGTGTCTATTTTTATACGATATATACACTAATGTATGACCATCATATTATTTTCTGAATGCAAATAAATGTGTATTAAATAATACACAACCTGTTATTTAACAAAGCCGTGACATTGGTTTGACAGAAGTGTATTTAACAAAACTCTTTGAAACATTTAGAAGTTGTATTCAAAAGAGTAAAATAATTTTGTTTACATTTTCACCTTAGTAAAAAAAATGTCAAGACGTACTTAAAAACAATTAACGAACTTAACATGGCAACCTATGATAACCTGTCAATTTATCAATTTAAGACAGTCATTTCAATCCAAATTGTTCTTTAAATTAAAATAGCATTTGCTGTTGATAAACAGGGAGAACATTTTATTTCATTAGCGGGTGGGGTTGATATGGGGCTACGTGTGTGCGCAATAATACAGCTGCATATTCACCAATGAATGTACGCAATTTTGAGAGCGTAGTCTCAGCAATGGGAGTGTCGGGGGGTGACGCCGAAGCTTCGCTCACCGAGACGGGTAACGTTAGCTTAAAGAGACAACAGCGAAGCCGGGCAAGTCTTCAAGGGAGAATTAAATCAAATTTCTAGCCGTAAACAAAGGACCATGTCGCGGCATACCACGTAGGAAATTCACAAGCAGGTAAAATCATCTTTGTGTTCCATAAATAAAAACGCCCTCCCCCTCGTTTTAATCGAAAACTGAAAGGTTAGCTGCTAAGCGGCTAATGTGATGTTCGCTTAGCCGGTGTGTTGCTAAGCTAGTTAATTTGTGGAGGATTATTGTTATGTTTGTCTGACAATGTAGTTGTTTGACTGGTTTTCTGCGTTTCCCATTTATATTCGTCCACGAAAAGAATGTAATTTGGTTTAAATGTTTGATGAAATCCAGTTCGACGTGTTTTTATTTCTTTTTTGACGGTTCTGCGAGTTTGTCGTTAATGTTAAGATCGTTTTTAAACATGTTTGCGAATGAAAAAGATCCATAATAGTATTATACGTTTCATTAATAGTGATGTTTGGGCATAAAAGTATGTCATTTGGATAGGCCATGACATTAATCTAGATCTGGGACATAATCCTGAAAACATTTGATAGACACGTTCAGTACCAAAAATGAAAATGGCTGTATTCAAGTTATATTTCGTTGACCCAGTTTGAAAACGACGTTTTCTGTGTTGCAGTGGACACGTAAGTCGTCATTAGCAACTTAACAGTATGTCATTTAAAAAAGATTAAAATAATCAGATAATGCGGATATGCGAGGGTGTCAAGTGTCGTTTAATGCATGGCAGATCGTGTAAACGGTGTCTGGATGTTTTGTGTCCTAGTTCTAGCCCGCGACCAGACTTAAAATATGTCAAACAGCTCTCAGTTTAACTACAGGCCAAACAAATTAGTATGGAAAAGCACATAGTGCTCGAGGAAATAGATGACCAAGCTGCCCTATCTTTCTTTGTCCCATGCCCAAATGAACAACCCACAAAAGTTCAAACTCGCAAACAAGACCAGCTTCTCTTTTGGCCATCTGAGAAAGTAGAAGTAAATGTCTTGTTTTTTACAGTCTATAACACTTACATATTTCCTTGTTGAACGCTTTCACATATGAGGGGGAGGTTGTATTGGTTTGAATGATGACAAGCTTGAAAGGCTGGGTTTCTATCCATGGCTGTGTTCAATATTCTTGCGAGGGTAAACAGATTGGTAGCTGGCTGTTTATCTTGTTCTTTTGTGGGCATAGTGGCTCGAAACAGCTGTGAACACTAACTTCATGAACACAGCAACCACTATTAATCTGTCATGCGTAGTTGTAGATTGCATGTTATTATAATCATCATTTTGGCTTCAATGACTGTGTTTTTAAAGTAAAATAGTTTTTCATGGCTGTGGTTGTTGTTAATCTCTGAAATTCATCTCTTATAACTTTCAAATTGGCAGGTGAAGTCTGTTTTTATTCAAGCCCACACTGTGAATTTGTTTTCTTATCTAGTTTGAGAGACAAATATACTAGTAGAAGATAATATGCCTTCCAATTATTAGTACATGTACAATATTTCTATTCTACTGGAAAACCATATCTAGTAATTCATTCTCTGCTTTGTGTAATTGTTGCCTTGTGGCATAGCTTTCCATTTCACCCTAGTATAAGCGTGAAATCAACATTTAATTGAATACAACAACTGGTGAGGTAACCAATCCCGAACCAACAAAATGCATTATGTGCCACAGAATATGACTAATCAAACCATGTCACTTGCTTTCCCACCCTTGAGGGTAGAATCGCGTCATGTGCACTTCCTTGTATTACAAGTTGCTAGTTGAATACCTTATGCAACCTGTTCTTTATTGTTCACCTTTGTGTAGCATCTACAGTAAAGCAGTGTGCAGTGTAGATTGTGATAGCGATTGTGGAGGTTTATCTTTATATACTGAGGGATTGTAACTGTTTACCTTGATATCTGAAAAATTCCGTCCCTCTTCCAGCATCTAAACATAATTCTCTGTTTATATGCATGGTCATAGTCGGGCTATAATGAGTTTTTGAATAGCTACAGTCTTTATCTGTCTAACCGAGTTTACATGACACAATACATTATTGTGTCATGTCTGTGTTTTGAAGCATGCATACAACAGTGAACCCGGTTGTAGCCTGATTATTATGTAAACAGGGTGAAACCTACCTACAGTCGCAAGAACGATATTGTATAAAAAAAAAAGAAAAAAAATGTATTGGTCTGATTTAAAAAGACTTTATGGTGTAAATGTAAGCCTACTTGATGGATCTTTTTAGCACAGGGAGGGAGGAATCATCTTGTTTTCATAATGTTCATAATTGTATGATTTCATAACAGTATTTTAATTTTCAAAGTCGGAGCAGTGCATTAATCTAATGAGTTGCTGAATAAGCAGTGGCGTGGATTTTGAAATTGAGGACTAAATTCAAAGATAAAGTGTCAAAGATGTTTTTTCTCAGCTATGCTGTACATTGCTCGTCATCAGCTCTTGTCTGGTATCCTTTTACAGCCAGTCTCAGGACTGTTCCAATGTCAGGCAGCCATTGATCGGTTTAAAGTGCATTTTCTGAAGGAAAGCACAGCCGTCTTTCCAATAGTTCTTGCATTACCTGCTCTGACTATTTTCCATTTACATTAACAACAGTGCTCACCCTTGATGGGGGTGGTGGATTAGTGTGGAATAGAGATCTCTGACCCTCTACGCCGCTTCTCCTCTCCATTATCAACCACACAGGTGTCATCAAAGTTCCTGTTGGAATTAGAAACTGATACCGGCCCTGTTTGGCTTGTAATTCTCAACCGTCCTGTTCCACACTTTGAAAATCCCAGGAGCTGGAGGCAGACCAGCAAAGGCAGTTGGTGTAGCGTCATACTAGCTCCAATTTATTGGACCACTAGAATTGTTATGCTGGTTTTCTCTCTCTATTTTTAAATGAGTGTTATCTATTTGGTCATCAATACTTTTTTTTTAGAGAGGATACTTTCACATTGTGTATACGTGCCAGGCCTAATATGCACTGTGTTCTGGCTGGCTATATTATTGATTTGTTTTATTGGACCTTGAGGTAATCTGAAAATTGACTCATGAATATTGAAGGCTAGGATTAGTGGCTGTATTTCGGAGCCTCAACTCAGCGTCATCCTTCGCTTGTGTCTGTTCATTGATTTGTATAGGACGGCTCGCTTTAAATATGCATGACCTCAACATTTCTGTACATGCATTCATGTTATATCTTGCTTTTATATAGTTTGTTGAATGCCATTTAATGAAACTTGATTGTTTTTCTGATTCTCATTGGTAATCTACCTGTCTCTTGAATTCTTTTTAGGGTACCGCTGATTCCGTCTGGGTCTGACTACAGCAGTGTTAAGACATAAAGAATGTTCACTGTATCAACTAAGACTGACTTCAAGGAAACCATGAGGAGCACGCGGGGACGTTCACTGGCTGCAGTTTGGTTCCACTAGCAGGAATCGTGGATTTGTCAGTGCTGAAAACCTTGTGTGGGGGTGTGTGTGTGTGCATGCGAGCGTGCGTGTGTCTGTATGTGTGCGTATGCTAGCATAACCTGCCTGCTTCAGGCAGTGACATGCTACTCTGAGGGCAACCGTACAGGAAAGTTCCCATCCAAAGGATTAATGCAAGGAGGACGCGTCCGGTGATACCCTCTGCTTCTGCAGGAGACATCAGTTTATACTCCTCTGAAATCACCGATACACAGATACTTTGAAACCCCTCACCTTTGTGTTCTTGCCACCGTCCCCACACATTCCCTGGGGTTGTTTTGAAACCTCTCTGTTTTGCATGGCAGGGGAGTAACCGTGGAGAGGCCAGGGTATCACAAGCTTATGGATTTTGAGAAGAGAGGTGGGAAGGGGGACACAGAGGAAGGGAAAAAGATGTCTAAACCAGCCAGTAGTAGGACTGGACATGCCGGCAGGGGAACGGGGACCAACACTGGGGTCCTCATGGTTGGCCCCAACTTCAGAGTTGGGAAGAAGATCGGCTGTGGCAACTTTGGTGAACTGCGGCTGGGCAAGAACCTCTACACCAATGAATATGTGGCCATCAAACTGGTAAGGAGTCATGCAAAGATCAATGATTATGGTTTTGTTAACATTTTTTTTACTTAATACATTATAACGGCTGTAACAAGAACAAACTGAAATGAAAAACAAAAACAAAAACAAATGCTCCAACAGATGTCCCCTATCCCCACTGCACCAGTATTATACATTGTCGTCTTATACATATTATTAACAGTATCAATATTGCCTTACTGTGCCAGGTATGTTGAAATAAAACAACTTTGAGGAGAGGAAAATGTTCATTGGGCAGGAAAAATTACATTTGGATTTATGTCAGCAATGTCAAAAAGTAATGTCTTGTCATGTTTATTTGAGGAGATAAAAAAAATCAACATTTCTGATAATTTGCTTCACTTTATTGATATTCTCATGCCGAGAATCTTTATATAAAGAGACTATATGTTGGGGTGAAATATTTGGGGAAAATAATCCAAAAACTCTGAATCAGGACGCACTGTAGAAGCACACACACAATTATTACGGTTCAATCATTTTTATTTTGGCCAAAATGAGCCCGAGTTAAGAATAAAGTTGTGCAGAGCCCTAATGCAGATAAAATATAAACAAAAACATTTTTAAGAATTGTACAGCAATCGAAACTATTGCAAAAATATTGTACCAGATATTAATATTCCTTTGCATATTTCCATCCCTCTAGTTATTACATTTTTTATAGATGTCTTCTAGTTTTGATAAAGCACATATTTAGCTTTTGATTTATCAGAAGTCGCAATAAATTGTGAAGGTACAATATTAGTTTTTTGACTTTCTCAGACTTCTGCCTCTAGATACCCATATATCAACTCGACTGTATGCTTTGTGTTTAATGGAAGTTAGTGTGTGTATTGAAGTCCACAGCATCTTGGTAGTGCACAGCAGTTCAGTTTTCCTCAGTGAAACACAGACGAGTTTATACAAGTTGATTGGGCAATGATTTAATAAATGCAGTTAGTGTAACTTTGGATACAGAATGGGGTAATAGCTAATCGAGAAGCACACAGTGGTTTCCCTGTTCAGCTTTCAGCAAGCAAAATAAATCATTATGACTGTTTTTGACACATCCTTAATTATTTGACCTCTTAATGAGCAAATAAGACGTTTATTGATGAGTGATATTGTCTGGTTTTCATTTGCGAGAAATATGATGCCACTTATTTTTTCAATTGTGCTAACTTTGGCTGGCTGGCAATGCTAGGTATAAAGTACTTCTGCCAAACCAAGTGAAATGGAAATTAACATTATTAATAAACATGACAAGGTCCTTTAAGGAAATACGAGTCTGATATCCATTTTTCTGTCTGGTAGGTGTGAGGAGATTTTACTGCCCTTGTGGACTATCATTTATAAATGGTCTCTGTATTATCCTCATATTTTCATTCGCAGTTCTGCCTTTGGCACATAAACGCAACCAAGGGGTTTCTGAAAGTACTCGTGACATTTTCATTGTGCTGCACCCAAACAGAAGCTCAAAGTTCAGTGCTATTTAAAGTCCATGTTGTGTTTTATTGTTTGATAGGACTTGTATAGGGATCATATTAGGCTGTTGATGTTCTGGGAAATGACCGTCGAGTAACTTGGCACCCTGAGAAAAGGAGTGTCATAGACACACTTAATCGCCCTCCCTACCGGATCCTTCAGTAAAGGATAGGATTATCATTAAATAATGATTATGAATACATTATATTATATGATTATGATTGTTTGATTGTAACAAATCTGTCAAAGCCTGAAAATTAACTGCATTAATGCTGATGTTTGCTTCCTGCAACAAGTTTAGGATTAACTCCGAGTCCCAATATTTCCAGTTCTGGGCATGTCCACATTTTTACTGTGTCCCAGCCATATAAACACCATTAGAACAGGTCCAATGTAGTATTGTCGTAGATATACAATTTGCCATCGAGAATGTTTATCAAATTGGCTCTGCCAGTTAAGAAACACTGCGTTTTTATTAGCCAGTTCTTTTTTTTTTTTAGTTCCTTGTTTTGTGGCAACCGCACCTGGAGCAAAGGTGAACACAAGTGTCGCACGTCTGTACCACGTGATCAAAAGAAAGAAAAGAGCTACAGTTAATATCTGCCGTTTGACAGAGTTACAGTAAGAGTGGAAAAAGAAATACAAGAGGAGCTGGAGAGAGCATATAGCTGATGAAAGCTTCTTTGTTCCCCGGTTCTTGTCGACACAGTTCTGCAGTCAGTCCATACTGAGAGGCTCACCGGGGACCCAGAACAGAGTGAAAGAGTGGAAACATTCGTCAGTCTTTCTCACACACATTTCACTTGGGGATCCCAGTTGTGTAACACACGTATGACAGCTTCCGAAATAGCTCCTTTGGAGTAATACAAGAGCTCTGGTTTGTTTGATCGAACCTGTGGTCGCGGATGTCTGTGTAAGAGATCCTGTGATGGTTGTCCGTCGTTCCTGTGTATTTGATTTCTGTGCAATACAAGTTGCTTGTGCCCCACCCATATACAGTCTGTCTTTCATTCTGTACTCTTGTTCATCTGTTTATTTTTTTTGAGAGAGACCGATAGAGAGGAACGTGTTTCCAGCATGAACCCATAAATTGACAGGTGTCTAGGCAAGAAGATTGGTTTTGTCACGGTGTCCATTAGCACTTGTTTAATAATGAATCACTGGATTTTCGATCCAGTGATTGACAGCTTCTGTCACATGACTGACAGTAACAAGGCCTGAGAGAATGAAATCTACATAGTCATCCCTATATGGGTGGTAATCTATTTTGATGATAATAAAATCATAATTTCACGTAATGGACATTCAAATCTGTCTAAGTTTCTAACAGATGACATTTCTTTAGTCGTATAGAACTGCATACTTCCCAACCCTACATCCCTCTTGTTATTATAGGAAGTGGTAAATAAATGCATTTGAAGTAATTCCCTTTTTACATTGCTGAACAATAAAGGATGTTAGCATTTACCATTTTCATGATCTAAATCCCCTTATACATTGTTTTACTTTGTTTGACTATCGTGGAGCCGGATGTGTTTGTCTTTCATTTTTAAATGTTGATCGTAGACGCAACCAGGCAAGGATATTAAATGGGTTGCTTGTAACATCCTCTCAGCAAACGAACGATTGATTCAATCTGAGTAGATTATGCCTGTCGCATCTGCATTGTGAATTACCGATTTCTCTGGAATCCTGTTTTATTGCCCTCGGGCCGGTCACACAAGTGACAGTGGTACCAGTCTGTGTATCAGCTCGGCTATTAGACCTCTGCAGCTGTTCTCGCTCCATCTGCAACTCTGAAATCTGATCTGGAGCTGTGAGGAGGAATAAGGTGGACACAGACCAGCTGTTTCTGTCCTATCCAGACTCCTCAATACCTTTGCCCATTAAGACTTGAGTCTTATGGTTATAGTGTTGTGCGCTACTGCTGGCTTTGAGGTTTTCGAGAGAAATACATCATTTGTGGATTGCTCTAATTGAACCCTGTTTAATTGATTCTTCTGGTGTTGTTGTGCAGGGTTCATAAGTGAGTGGTATTAAAAGTGTGTGATTTTTGTATATTTATTGATCCATTTATACACTTTTGTGTGTTTCTCTTGTGATGTGAAGAGTGATATTAGCCTGTCCAATCAGATCTTGATGGATAAAATCAAATCGCACTCAATTTTTTTCACTGGGATTTATTCAAATGATTGAAATGATTTTTCTAATTTTGTATTGTCTGAAAGTGCAGATTTTTCCAAAGCATAACCATTTACATTGATTATGAAGCCATACGAGTTTGATCTTTGTTCCTCCTAAAAATGTTTTAAAAACGTTTTAAAAACATCCATAGCACCTCATTATCTGGCCTGCTGGCTGTGCAACCTGCCACAAGCCCGAGTCAGCATTGTTAATGGATTCCACACCTGGCTTTTTTAACACATCATCAAAACATACCTACACAGTTGGCATAGCAGGTGCTACCAGAAGTGCTGTTTCATTTAGTTTGGGACATATTTTAGGAAAGGTTGTTTATGCGCCTTAAGTCTCATGCTTTCTTGCGTGTTTCTTAGTTCAAAATTATCTTAGTCATCTATTCATCCAGATGATTAGATCTATGGCATTTTAATGATGGCACATGTGAACTCTTGGACAATGCTTTTGTGATTGTGCATGATGACGTGTGTAATGGCCCAGGCATCACATTAAAATGAGACTCATGATTCTTACGCAATGGATTTGTTCTCGGTGTTGTTCAGTCAAGCTTTTTAATGGCATTAAAGCTTCAGTTGGTAAAATTGCTTTAATGGTTGCCCCCTCTTGCTTGCTTATAGAAACGTACGTTCTCAATGATCTGTCAGGTGGAAAGAAACTTTCTGGTTTAGGTTAGACTTCTAGTAGTTGTTTGTAGGACACAGGTTGGCTGGGTACATGATTACGCATGCAAACAGTTGAGGGTTTGCAAAATAAAGTATTGGGTCTCTCATATTAATGTAAATAAATGTTTTCATTAACATGATTTTTATTAATTTTTTTAACTAAAATTTACATATTGTTCAGTCTTATTGTTCCAGTTGTCATTATAAATAATTCATTGTATGTTATTCTTAGGATAAAGCCTTGCACAACCTTTTCTATAGCAAAAAACACATGTTTGGATGAACTGAAACTTTGATGAACGTTTGCATAGAATTCACTAACTGCTTCAGCTCATTTCCATCTCATTGTAGTGTGGCCTAAGGCAAAAATACCACACCACAGTTTGACACAGGACGGCTCTTAATGTGTACAGACAGGGCTCAACGATAAGGATTTTTTGCTGCTAACCTGGTTAGGCCAGCAGATCTCACATTGTAACTCCATTTTATAAATTCTAGACCGGATACTAGATAAACACACACTGACCCTGCAAGGCCGTGGCTCATCATATTCATGTTTCATATTATGTGATGCTTTATAAAAATATCTGGACGTGCTATGGTTAGTTTTTTTGTAACTTTTAGTCATTTAGTTGTTAACTAAAATGTTACATTTTACATTCATCGATAATCTTTTTCACCTCCTTTACTCTCAACTGGGACATTTTGAATGTAAATTCTGGTGTGTAATCTGTCCAATCCCTGTTCTTCTCTTCCTGGAAGAGCTGTGTGTTTGTCTGAGCGCTGTTACATCACAGCTTAACAGATGCAGCCCTGCACCGCTGTGTCTGGATGCGTTCTGAGCGGGTAACATGAGCAGGATTGAACCATTTGAACCCAGAACACTGAACCCTCTTAATCTGTAGTGTTATAACCACCCAGCCATTACAGTATTGGTTGTGAGTATCTGAAGCTTTGCAAATGCTGTGAAAACAGAAAAATGTGGTTGATATGTGTACAATTTACTGAATGATTTTAATCTAGCCACAAATTGAAAAACATGGAATCTCAGCTAGAAATATGCAGAATATTCACAAAGATATTTTCTCTAAGGGTAATTTAGTTTATAGTGCACCCTCAGTTTATGGGCCACCCCTACCTGTGTTTGAAGCCATAACTTTTGTATTATCTGAACATGAATCACAGGATGTTACACCATTAATCTCATGTTTCTTTCGCTGTGATCTCAGGTATGCTATTTCTCAAACATCTGTAGTGTAGGGCGGCGGATGCTTCTTCACCTTGAGCCCGTTTGAGGCCAGCCTGCTGGACTCATGCGTCTCTGTAACATGACTCCCAGACCCGACCTCGGTTGAGCGCTCGCTCTGTGTTCTCTGTTACAGACCATTAACCACTGGAAAGTTTTTCCTCTCTAGAGTTTTATAAAGGTTGCAGGGATGGATTCCTATAGCAGAAAGCAAATGTGGGTGGATGGTGGAACATCTTCAGCTAGTTTGGCCGTGAGAACTGATGCAGCCGTTTGCCTCTCTTTTCTCATCCCACCTCTGTTTTTAGCAGAGCATGTGATCTTTGTCGTTTCTATTGAAAGAATCAAAATCTGCAAAAACAAAGTGTAATGAACACCACTCGGTTAGCACTTTTATCAGTTTGTCTATGGCTGCGACCTTGCTTGAGTGCTTAATCCTGTTCGGCAATGGCTTTGGATTTTAAGGGGAGTGACAACCAGATTGTGTTTGGCCTAGATTGAAAAGAGTTTGTTCACACCAAATTAAGTGATATTTTTTATTTCTCCAAAAGAGCTGTACTGTTTAGGTTTTATCCTAAATGATTTCATCTATAGCAATGATGTACTGATAAATCTCTATAACTAGTCTGTACTAATATGTGATGCTAAAGTTTGTTTCCTAATGCCCAGCCTTTCTATTTTTCTCTTTCAGGAGCCAATCAAATCTAGAGCGCCACAGCTCCATTTGGAGTATAGATTTTATAAACAGCTGGGAAGTTCAGGTAAGAATCGCAGCCTTTCCATAATCACTGTGTTATGTGGTTTATGAAAAGCTACCACCTCGTCTTCCGTTGTGAGATTGAACGTCTCTGTTTTGCGCTGAGAATTATGGGGGCGGCGAGCTGCAGTCTTTGATGTGGCTGCTTTACCCATCAGCAGAAAATGACAGCGAAAAACGAGATGGGGAGATTAAAGGGGGATGTCAGAGGTTATACTGTGTGGAGTGGGTGATTTGACCAAAATCTTATCATGTTATGACCAATGGCCATAGTAGTTCTTTCTTTGTGTAATGACTCATAATGTTCCTCCGCCTCTTGGATTAAAATGATTTCTTGCTTTATGGATGAGGTTATAATGGATTAAATTTCGATGCGGTCGAAGAGCTACACCCAAGCGTTTTGATTGTAATTACCGCACATGTTAACAGAGTCCGAAGGATGAACTTTGATCCTTTTAAGTCATTCAGTGAAAAGGAGGAGCAGTTTATACAAATCCTTGATGCATTTGTCTGTTTGATCACCGGAGCAGAAGGTTGACTGGACCGTTTGGCTACACACGCACGCAAACATAATAGCGGCGGCTAGTATTCGTATTGACACATAGCCACCACTCACACACCGCTACCCAGCAATGCAATGATCTCATTCACCGAATGCATGTCTCAAGAGCAGAGATCTGATCTTCTGCCAGCTCACTGGAGCCACTGCTGCGCCTCTGCAACATTAATAGCCAGAGAAAGTGCTGCGAGTGAGGCAGGCCTTCTATATTTATAACTACACGGCTCTTCGTGGCACGGTTGCCATTATCAAATGTCCAGCACGTGACTGGTTCCCTTTGAAAGAAAACCAGCGTCTCCAGTACTGTACCAAGAGGAAATATATGAGATTGGTGTTCTGATCCAGATTTGGTTGAAATTGAGAATTTTCACAAAGATTATAAAATGAGTCAGGAAAGGTCTGAATGGAAGATTCTGTTTGTTGTCAAATATCG
This sequence comes from Triplophysa dalaica, assembly GCF_015846415.1. Lineage (NCBI taxonomy): Eukaryota > Metazoa > Chordata > Actinopteri > Cypriniformes > Nemacheilidae > Triplophysa > Triplophysa dalaica. Next base: position 7,231,695 of record NC_079559.1, read on the forward strand.
TCCTCCTTCAAGATTACTGGTGTGAGACATATTTAGAGGTATTTAGAGGGACGGTTCAACCAAAACTTTTTTGACATCGAAAATTTTGACATCTACTCAACCTCTTGTCCTTTCAAACCTGTATGACTTTTTTTCTGCAGAACACAAATGCAGATGTTTTGAGGAATGTTGGTAACCGATTAACGGCGGTACCCATTGACTTCTATTGTATGGACACAAAACCAATGCAAGTCAATGGTTACTGCAGTTGTTCGGCTACCAACATTCCTCCAAATATCTTCATGTGCCTTTAAAGAGTTTTTTTTTTGTACAAATTTCTCGCTAAAGTCAATTTTTTGCATTCTTGAGATGAAAAGATTTTAGATATAATTACTAGTTTGATCATGTCATAACTCGGCTCAACCTAGGTTTTTAAGTTAAACACAACATTGTTGCTTGCGCCTGGTCTCTAAAATTTAAGTTTTGATGTTGGCTCTTTTGTTTGGCTGCTTCGGAATGAATGCGTGACTTGCGGTCAAAGGATCTTTCCTCCTTTTCTTGGTCCAAGGATCTTTCCTCCTTTTCTTGGTCCGTGTAATTCATCCTGGATCGAGTCTTAAACCACACCACACAGTCCCAGAACATACCAATATATACTGGTAGGAACAAAAGACCACCAGGCATGTGAGATGTTCAGCCCTCCAATCAAAGAGTGCATTTCAGACTCGGTGGTAAAATTCTGATGTAAATATTTTATGAAGACACGTAACCACCCCAGACCCTCTAGTTTCCCGGCAGAGATTCCTTTGAGAGGATCTAACACTCTGAGGCTTGTCTTAAGCCACAGGAGGACTCCAGATCACTATAACATACAGCTAAAGAAGAGTAACAGTAATTCTCCAATGACCTGGAAAGAGATAATGATATCTTGGGATACCTCTCTGGGTCTGTTGCCCTGGTGTCTTGTATCCTCTTTCTTATATTTTGATATCACACTGGTCCTTTGTTAACAAATCAGGTATCTTTTGCTACCTGTTTGTTTAGTTTTGTATATTAAGTGTCCTGCAGTTTTTATTGTTTTGTGATGCTTAAAAATCTTCTAATGTCACTTAGCTCATGTGTGTTTCTTAAAGTGATGGTTCATCTAAAAAATCGCATTTACTCACCCTCTTGTCATTTCAAACCTGTATGACTTTCTTTCTTTAGCAGAATAGAAAATAAGATATTTTAAAGAACGTTGTTAACCAAACAGCACTGGGACACATACACTTCTATTTTATGGACACCAAACCAATGCAAGTGAATGGGTGCCTGTAAACAACATTCTTCAAAATATTTTCTTTAGTGGTCAGCGGAAGATCTGGTTTGAAATGACAAGAGGGTGTGTAAATAATGACTTTTTGTGTAGAGTGACCTATCACTTTAAACAGTGTGCATAGTACAAGAAGTACCATCAGACCTTTTTTTTGCAGTGTAGGCTGTGGATGTTTTATGCAGCAGGCAGTATTACTCAAACCCTCTCATCCTGCGAATCACGCTAGGACCTGTGCCTACAAGAAAGATCACGTTTCTTCATTCTTCTGTATCGTCCATCTGATGGAATCACGGCCTTGTTCTCCGGCTGCGTGCTGAATCTTTAATGCTCAGCCTTCACTCGGCTGGCACGGGCTGGCATGTGCGCTAGTCCGACATTCCAGTGCATCTGCTGTGAGTGGACATGTGTTTGATGAACAATGAGTTGTTGTTTTCTGTGGAGCTCGATTAGTGACGTGAATGTTTTGTGTGGGGTTTTGAGAAATTGTTGCAATTTAGTGTTGCTCATAGACTGTTAACTTAGACGGTGTAAAAAACAACACGATTGCCCACATAACAATAACTCAAGCATGACTTTTTTCATAGTTTCATTTCAAAGAAAAATTCTTGGAATATTTCACTTCTTTGGTCTGACCGTTTTAACGGTAATAAGCCACAATGGCCCTGTTTACAATTCAAGGAAACGTTCGGGCCGGGCATGGTTGTAATTTTCTTCCCTCTGATTGCCGTGTTGGCGTTGGGTTTAAACTTCAGATCTGATGCTTTGATGAGTCAGCTTCCTGGCTGTACTCTTGCCGTGGGCATATCCATCATCGCTGCGGTTTCCAAGCAGATCCGGCTGGCCAAAGGGCAGGCGAGTGTGTTTTGCGCCCCCATCCGTGGGAATGGCGTTTGGCAGATCAGGTGAATCCTCCTTTAATCCCCCGGTGCTGGGGTTTCCTAGGCTCAATGTGTGTGTATGCCACATGTATCTCTGAGCAATGGAGGAATCTTCAGAACACACACAGGATTTGGCACTGGAAGCGACTTAAATTGGAAACACAGGCCTTGGGCAGCAGTTCGGAAGTATGTGTCCTTGAGGCCTTTTTTGAGAGTGCATCAAAGAAAGTAATCCTTTACGACACCTGGTATTTGTAATGTATTATTTGAATGGTGACAAAGTAAAAAGAATACAGATGCCTCCAAAACCGTGAATCATGAAACGGGACGTGTTGTGCGGCCTGTTTGTGTGTGTGTGTGTGTGTGTGTGTAAGATAGCTCAGCTGTTTTACAGGCCTCTGCAAACTATCTGAGCGTGAGATAACTGTGGCTTTAATGACTTTCATGATGTTCTCTCTCTCCGAGGGCTTGTTAGTCATGTTTTGTTCAGGGTGGTGTAATTATGGGACCTATCAGAGACAGCCTTACGGTCTCTGTACTGGATGCTAAACATTTGGTTGTGTAAGAAGAAGATAATGCAACACAGTTTCTCTGAAGACAGTTTTTTGGAGAAGAGTTTTGTCCAGATGTCACTTTTATGTTTGTTTGAATAAACGGTGTGTCTATGTAGGGTTGATGCTGTATTAAATAGTAAATGTTTGTTTTGGCTTACCTAGTAAGGGTCATTTTTGCAACCCTTGTTGTTTGTATTTGACCAGATTGATGAAGCATCGCCTCACATTTGTTATTGCAGAGGGGGTTCCTCAGGTCTTTTACTTCGGGCCTTGCGGTAAATACAACGCTATGGTTCTTGAACTACTGGGGCCCAGTTTGGAGGACCTGTTCGACCTATGCGACCGCACCTTCTCCCTCAAGACCGTCCTAATGATAGCTATCCAACTGGTAAGCGTCCTGTCATACAGCCAGCTAGCTTCTCTCAGCACTTTTGTTCTCATTAAATGTTTAGGATATCTTTGGCTTTAATGGTTTTTAAATCGTCCTACTGAATCATTTAGCTCTGCCGTGTTTGTGTGGGTTTTTCATCATGGACGTCATCCTTGTTTTTCAGATAACGCGGATGGAGTTCGTTCACACACGGAGTTTGATATATCGAGATGTCAAGCCAGAGAATTTCTTGGTGGGCCGGCCGGGCTCTAAGAGGCAGCACACCATTCACATTATAGACTTCGGCCTTGCCAAAGAATACATAGACCCCGAGACCAAAAAACACATCCCATACCGGGAGCATAAGAGCTTGACTGGCACCGCTCGATACATGAGCATCAACACACACTTGGGGAAAGGTGAGCTTTATACTAAACCTCAATGCTTTCAGTAAACTGAACTTTTTATGTGGGGCGTACATACATTTATTTCATTTCTTCCATCAGAACAAAGCAGAAGGGATGATCTGGAAGCACTGGGTCATATGTTTATGTATTTCCTGAGAGGCAGTTTGCCATGGCAGGGCTTGAAGGTTCGTACCTCTTTTTCCAACAAAGCATTTGTCTTTTTGTTGAAACTCTAGTTTCATTTTCAAGTCTTGTGTTCATTTATGTAGGTGTGTGTTTGATTTGAACATACTAATCTGCAACTTTGTTGTGGTCTTACTGAAACGATCCACAGGATAACGTCTGCGTCTTTTAGTTTCCGCGCAAAAGCCTGATGACACAGCAACACATGCACATATCAGCTGCTCATGTTACCTCAGTTGCTCAGCCATGTGTCATAGGGGTGTTACATGGCTGTAGCGTTAGCTCTTGAATGCACACACACTATTACTAAATCATACTAGAATGGATGTATGGTACGATGAGAGAGAAAAGTAGACAAAAATGTTCCCTTTTTTGCATCTCCTTTTTGTGTTTCATTGACATTACAATAAAATTAACCTTTATTTGTTGCATGCGTTTAATTACATTTAGGGAAGGTTTGCGTATATTATGAGAATTTGTGTGATAGCTCGTAAGTATGAAAGTATTCATCTGAAAGTATTTCCCCAAACAGGCAGACACTCTGAAGGAACGCTACCAGAAAATAGGGGACACCAAGAGAGCTACACCAATAGAAGTGCTTTGTGAAAGTTTTCCAGGTTTGTGCAGTCGATTCCGCAACATTTTATTCACTTTCATGAATAGGACACTGATAGGAGGTCCATTGTATGAAATGTAGTGACATCTAGCTGTGAGGTTGCGCATTGCAACCAACGGTTTACTCCACCCCGCCCTTTTGATGCATGTAGATAGAAATTGCTCTTTCTAAGGTAATAAAAACATAACATTTCATTAAGGTCTTTATACACCTCTGCCGACATAGTTATGTATATTATATTGTATTTTTGCAAATCGATCCTCTAATAAATTATGCCTTCAGAAAATATCAGGCTAAATATTATTCCAACTTTGAAATGATCCTAAACACATTGGTGTGTAAAGCAACGAAGTTTATTATCTGTTCCTGTTTCCCTTACTGCAGAAGAGATTGCCACCTATCTGAGATACGTGAGAAGACTGGACTTCTTTGAAAAACCTGATTACGATTACTTGAGAAAAATCTTCACCGATCTTTTCGACAGGAACGGCTACGTCTTCAATTACGAGTACGACTGGGTCGGCAAGCCACTCGTGAGTTTGTTTTCTTATGTTCACTTCCTCAAATCTTTTCTTCTTTAAACACCTTTTGTCATGTTGTGTCAGATTTTCTTGAAAGTGCACAACGGTGAGAACATTCTTTTCTTTTACAGCCTACACCTATAGGCCCCATTCCCACAGACACGCCTCAGCCCAGCAGCAGAGACAAAGCACAACAGCAGACCAAAAATCAGGTGAGCAATGCGCACATATGACTTGTACTATAAATAGCTCAATACATCCTACCTTCCGGGTGAAGCACTTTATTCTGCCAGAGGTAGTAGTAAGACCTCATTTAGTCTACGAGGAGTGCAGGACATATCTGGCACTTAGCTGGTATAGGCCAGATAACTTGAAGTAGACTCTTTAACCGGTGCATGATGCTAGTTCAGCCAAATTATATAAGCTTAGATTGTTTTTACTTCGACACTTTTGGACATAAGGTAATACTTTGGTTGATGTTGTTGGAGTTGCCACACAAGTTTTTTTACTGTGTTAAGATTGTGCAACACACCCTCAGAAAATATTACAATGTGATTGGTCGGTGCGCTGAAAGACTTGTTATTTGTGACATGTTCAATGTGAACAAATGTATTTGAATGAATAGTTGCTTAAGACAAAGTTGACCGCTGCATTGTTTTTAGATCTGTTTTTGTCTTGAAATCATAATGATTGTGAAAGAAGCAGAAGAAACAGTTGGATGTTGATTTTTTAAGAACAGAACAGAATTTAGTTAATGTTGTCTGACCATGAAATAGGCCAGCATATAGCAAACAAACAGTTTGTTATATACCTCTATGTGCTATTCTGCTTGTGCTTGCAACTTTAATAGCTAATGTTGAGGGACTTAAATAACATTGCCGTCTAGTTTTATTTTTAAATCACATGTTAATTTCTAATAGCAGCCTTTCTTAATTCTGCATGTTTGTTTTTCAGTCAGATTTTTTATTTAATGCATCATTATCTTTTTAGTGTCAGTATTGATCAGGCGTCTGCATGTGAGATGTCTCCCTTTTTTAATGTTTTTTTTGCTTTTCTTTTTTTGTGTTTGCACTAACCCGCCGGTTCCCTAAATGTGCACCCACAACCTGCTCCCTCTCCCCACTTTCCTACCCATAATGCTCTTCCACTGTCGGTCAGTCACCTGAACCCAAAGGAAGTGAGTCCCAGCCCACTCTAGTGACCAATAAGGAGACGCTGGGGTCGCATCTCACAGTGGAGATGTTGGGGGGCTCAGTGCAGGTACTGCTTGCGCTTAATATGTTGCACAAACGCTTTTGAGTGTATTGTGCGTGCCTTCTGTCTGCTTTCTGTTTATCTTTTGCAGACTGATTCACCCGTTACACTTGGTTTGCCTCCTCAGAGCATGCTACTGATGGTTGCGCTGTCATTCCTTGTGCATGTTTTTTTTAATTAAATAGAAGCCATCAGACATTTTGTTTATAAAAAACTTTTGTTGTGATAGGATCTAATGGATACTGATAGAACGGAAAGAGAAACTTGCAATATGTCATTTTCTTTGACTACAAACTTTTTTGTTAAATATTTGCAATTGTTGTGGAGACTCACACGCCACCTAGTGTTGGTTTTCAGAAAGATATTCTTTGGTATAAACAGGTCACGTGGTATATACACCCCGAACTTGCTTAAAAAAAAATTTTCAAAAGGTATAAAGAAATCGCTGGAGAGTTATACTTCTGTGTATTCTCAACCAAATGTCAGCCATGTCATGTTTTTGACAAAATTAGGTTACACACTTCTGAAAGAAGTAAGGTTCTATAGTCATGTAAATCTTATGTAAGTTTACAATTCACCATTCTCTGTCATTTATAAGCAGGTTTCTTAGTTTAGTGTGTCTATGATATTACACACTGGACTAAAATCTTTATTACTGAGTGTCTGAAATGTTTTGTTATCTTCTGTGTGGTCGTCAGGTCATGAGCTCCACAAATGGAGAGCTGAACACGGATGACCCAACCGCAGGACACTCCAACGCCCCCATCACCGCAACGGCTGAAGTAGAGGTGGCAGACGACACAAAGTAAGCCTTCTTCTCAAGGCCCATTCGCACTGACAGGGATCTTTGCCCCGTTGGGGATGTATTGTTCGTCATAGTGCCCGTTTTTGTATTTGGTTGACAGCAGACAGCCTGTTTTAAAAATATATATTTCTGGTCAATGTAAGTTGCCATACTATTTTGACAGCTGATCAGTTTTCTTATTATGAAAGATTAAAATTCGGAAAGGGAGAGCGTTGTACCAGTGCATAATGCCATGTCCTAAATTAATGTGCTGAATTTTGGTTGTGACAGAAATGTTGATCATTGTTTAATGTATCTTTTCCACTGTCTCTCCAGGTGCTGTTGTTTCTTTAAACGAAGAAAGAGGAAAGCGCTCCAGAGGCACAAGTGATGAAGAGAGCTTTTAAGAACTTGAAACATTCTGGTCACTGTTAAGTTTAAAATGCAAGCAAATACACGGATCTCTCTCTTTCTTTCTCTCTATCTCGCTCTCCCAGTGCCCGTCACTCTTTAAAAAAAGGCCTGGCCACTTAATGGAGTGCAAATGAATGTTGTTGACTGTCCAACAGACTCTGGATCCTACAAAAGAGAATAAATGAAGATGTGTAAAAGAAATTACACAGAAACTAATGAAAATGATAATAGAAAAAGATGAATAATGATGATACATGAACAGATGCTATTTGAAACAGGTGGTGTATTCTAGATTCCATGCAGATTGTGCATCATTTTTTGATCGGAGATGAAACATCAATTGATGGAATGATTTAAGTTTGCTTAGGAATAGATCTTATATGTGGCAAACGTGAGGGCAGGACTTGGCTCGAGCACTGGAAATGACACCCACAAAGAGACACATTTCATCTCAAGCAGACTCTGGAGTCTTTTGTTTTCTGCATTTTTCTGTTTCTTTTAAGAGGAATCCCTGGGTTGTAAAGCAGTTGTAGTGTCCTCAAAATGATATTCTTGTTTTTTTAATATAAACTCCCATTTCCTTTTTTTGTCAGTGTGAACTCTATAGCACAGTTACTGGCCTCGGGTACTGTGTAGGACGGAGAGACAAATGGATATGATTTTCTTGTCAATGTTGTTATTGCACTTTTGGAAAAAAGAAGGCAACACAGTGGGCTTGAAATTACGATTAAAACGTCGAAATGCAAACGGATGTGGGAGCATTCCTACACAGGGCTGATATCTGTTCAAGGACCGTTTAAGGAAAAGATGATGTACTTCAGTTTTAATTCTCACATAAAATTTATTTACCAGGAAATCATAGTTTGTGCCTTTCCAAGTAAAATGTTTAAAAATTATGCAAATGTTTTGTGATTGTTTTTGTCTAAGTGTGTCTGTACATAGTATGCTGATGTTGGGCATTGCAGATCTGTACCGCTATATTTCTGTTGGCTCCAATATGTCTCTTAGGTGCTTTACTCACTTACAGGTGATTTAAAAGGCAAAAATGTCCAAATAAGCCCAATCAGTCAGAATTTTTGTTGTATAGTATTTTATTTAGTTATTTGAAGGCATAATACACATACATGTGTGCGTCATCAGGATGGGAGCGCCTCCAAATCATTTTTAGCATGACAAAATGGAGTACATTTGTGTTTACAATTTCACAAATCCTAATCGTCTATTAAATTAATTAAATTTGCAGCAATATCTCCAAAACAGGAAAACATTTGTTAATGACAACATATCAGAGATGTTCATCTATAAGATTAACACTTAAAGGGAGAGTTCAGCGAAAAAAATTTATCTTGTCATCAATCACCCTTTTCTGTTCAAAACCTGTATGACCTTTTCTTCTGTGGAAGACAAAAGATATTTTGAAGCACATGTAACTCACTGCACTTAGCAGATCTGTGTCTTTTGACACCACCAATTTATTTGGAGCATCAACCAGCTATGAAATCTTCTTAATAGAATAGAAATCAAAGTTTTTCAAACTGTCAGAAGATGCCCTGTATACTGTTCAAGTAAGCCCCAATGAGACAGCTATGGTTTGCTTTTGAATACATTCATAAATCAAGTTACACATTAAACTGCATCCTCAGTGAATATTATCCGAACGACCACAAGATGGTGCTGATTATTAAAGCAATGCATCACACCTACAGCATCATTTCTCCTGCAACATGTTTTATGTATTTTCCCACAATTTATGGCGTTTTCTTGGGTCCTGGGACCCCAATAGAAATCTCATCAAATGTGCCCTGTAGAGGTGTGTTCGTTCATTAAAATGATTCGTCCAGTGATCGTCTTTTAATATACTCCATTCATACGCCGGTAGGTGGCGAAATGAGGGTCTTATAAAAACGTAGGCTTAACTTAAATATGGTTGTCTGTTTAAATACAATTGTATTTCACATATGACAAGGAAGTGCATAAAGTTTACTTTACAAATACAAATGCGATTGCTTCTCTCTATATTAAAAGTGTATGTTAGGGGAACCCCCGCCTTCTCCCCTGGGATAACACAACGTCAGAAATAAAAGCGAAAAGGAGACTGGATGCAAATCGCTGAAAGAAACCATTTTACTTCCGAAAACGCATTCAGACTTTTAGACCGATTTTCAGATGCATCCCAAATGAAATGCAGGACTATATTTTATTTTCTTCAATACCTTTATGCCTGGATCATAAGATACACGTTTGATTGGCACAAAACACGTGTTGACTCCTGCGAGGTTGGCACGAACTGCGCGTAACAGTTACTCACGATACACACTAAATCTGAACAGTTACCGGGTTGTTGCTTTCATCCTATGCAATGTCCGATCAGCCGGTAACTTTGCCTCTCTGCGGGAGACTGACGTACGCCGTGGGTCACTTCTTCAACGATCTTTGCGCGTCTATGTGGTTTACTTATTTGCTGGTCTACTATCATTCGGTTCTCGGTTTCAATGACACAAACGCAGGTGTGCTGCTGCTGGTCGGACAGATCGCGGATGGGATCTGCACTCCTCTCATCGGCTACGAATCCGATCGGACGTCAGGATGTGGGAAATATGGGAAAAGAAAGACATGGCATTTAGTTGGTATGACCACTGTACTTGCAAATCATATATTGGCTAAATAAAGTAGGCTGTGTAGCTTAGTGCTTAAATGGACTCGAACAGCTTCCCAGCTACAGGTGACGTCTGGATCATTTTTAGGTCCAGCACATATTTTGTGGTTAAATTTAGTTGTCAGTGAAGCTGCTTTTTTTGCAAAGCCTCTTTGTAACAAAGTAGACTGAGAAAAATCTCTAGGAATCAAATACTGTAGGCTGGATGATATTGAGCTAGAAGATATGGTTAATTCTGGACTGCACTTTTTCTCCATTCCTTACAGGAACAGTAAGCGTGTTTGCATCTTTCCCCTTGATATTCAACCCCTGTTTCGGATGCGATGAGAACACCTCGAAGACAGAAGCTCTCATTTATGCCGTCCCGTTTATTATCATTTTCCAGTTTGGCTGGGCTGCCACTCAAATATCCCACCTGTCACTCATCCCCGAGCTGGTCACGTGTGAGCACGCCAAAGTGGAACTCACATCATACAGGTATCTCTACCTCTAAAAGCAGAAATAACCCAAGATGTGCCCTTAAACGTGTTGTAGAGATCTCTATCTCTGTGAGGTGGGGTTTTTAAGGGGCTTCTAAGATCTATTCCGTGACATCATCAGATGATGCTACGGAAAACGGTCTCTAAACCACTAATGCGAAAATTGCAGAAAAAATGCTCATTTGATGTGAATCCACATTTTCATCTTGTCTCTGAAGGTATGCTTTTACCGTTATGGCAAATATCACCGTATACGCTGTGGCGTGGCTCTTGTTCCACCTCCAGCAAGATATACAAGACCCATCTGTCTCTCAGAATCTGGGCTGGGCTGATGTTCCTTTATTCAGAGTAAGTGACTGCAAATATTTTAGCAATATAACAATTGACCCCATGGACGCTTCTAAAAATGACAATGTACATATTTTTTTACTATCAATTTTTTAAATAGTTATATTTTTACACTTTATCTTCTCTCCTTATGCAATCATAGTATTTGGCTCTGATTGTTTGGGGCATTGGTACAGTTTTCTCCTTCATCTTTCACCTGGGTACTAAAGAGAGAGTCCAGCGTCAGGACAGTGAAGTAGAAGTTGGGGAGGATGAGCCGTTAATCCCACATGTATCTGCGGCTTCTGAACCTCTGCTCCAATGGAAGCACTGGCTTTTTGAGCCTTCGTTCTACCAGGTCATCTCTTAAGGACATCTCACTCTTTAAAATTTCACAATCATTTTTCCTAAACCAAAGTAAATGTCTTGTTTTTTTGCAGGTTGCCATTCTATATATGTGCACAAGACTGATTGTAAATTTGTCCCAAACGTATATCCCTATGTATTTGACGAACTCTCTATCTCTGCCAAAGGTGAAAAAAATCATTCATAATCACAATACTTATGTATTAAAAATGCAACCCGGGAGATTTAAGCTTTTTCTGCTTTTTTTCAGAAATATATTGCAACTATCCCCCTCGTAATGTATTTCTGTGGGTTTGTGTCTTCTCTGGTCATGAAGTCTGTTAGCAAACAAATTGGCGTGTCTGTGAGTGTTTCATTTCTCCTGCTCATTTCTTCTGCTTCGACGTGCCAAACTGAAGTTTATGAAACGCATCATACCTCATTTCCGTCTTTGTAGATGACCTATTTTGCAGGTCTCTTACCGATCATGGTGTTTTCATACTGGGTGTTGATGGATGTGAACATGGGTCCTCGGGTGTACGGAGCGGCCGTTCTGCTGGGGGCTGGGTCCGCTGTCATTCTGGTCATGTCACTGTCCATGACCGCCAATCTCATTGGAAGTCAAACGGTACTTGCTATCAAGAAGACTAATAATGCAAAAAATAACATTTTAGTTTATAAAACGACTGTCTGATCATACAAGTTAACATTTTGATGACCTCAAATCTGTTTTTCAACAGCAAAGTGGTGCTTTCGTGTATGGTGCAATGAGCTTTACTGATAAGGTGGCTAATGGACTTGGAGTTATGATAATACAGACATTACATCCATCTCAGTGAGTATAAATCCTGCATGTCTATGGAAAGTCCCATTGAAACAAGCAGAACAGAGGTCCATAGTGGGCGGGAATGTAGAATCTTTAAATACCTTCCTTGTCTGCAATGTGATCCTATCTTGAATGCACAGTGGCTTTGTTTGTTGTGCTTAGATAATCTTCTTGTCTCATTTTAAGAAAGATGTTGACTATTTGGGTAATGTGTAAATTGTACTTATAATACACATTCCGGGTCCCAGGAAAGGATTGTATGTGTGCAAACAAAAAAACTATAAAAATAGTTTTTATTTATTGTCTTGTGTGCTGTGCACATTTGTACTTTTAGTTTAATTGTTTTGTATGTATTTAAATGTTATTATTTTTATTAAATATACCTACAATTTTATAATCTCTTCGCAGTATGCATGACTCTGATGTCATAGGGTTCTACCACAATGTGATGGTGATTGTTACTGGGGGCGTGGCTGGTGTGGCAGCCCTCTGTCTCTGTACCATTTTCCTTTGGCCAGTCAGAATTCGCCAATGTGAGTCCCTAACAAAAACTTATTGTTTAACCACTGAAATGAGAGATAAAGATCTCTGCTCTAATTTAAAATAGAAGAGTCAGTGGGAGGAAAATCGGTATTAATTTTCAACCTTTGATAGTTCCTTAGTTGGCATCTAGCTTGCTGCGCAAAGTCTTCAAATAATTTTAAGAGCACATGCTCATGTTTGTTTTAGCAGATTAATAATAATATGCCCTTTAATTTAGTTATGTGCTGCATTATTGTGTGGTAACAGCTAATGTCTTGTCTCTACTTTGTTTCGCTTTTATCACCCACATTTCAACTACAAATTCACTCCTCATGTCTGGGGTCATCACAGGCCTGGTTGGTGCACAAGATGAAACAAACAGCTGTAGGATCAATGGAAGACTGAACTGATGGAATGAATCGACATTATCTGACAGATCAAGACTCACTGCAGAGAGAACTTGAGTTCCTGTTGTCACTTACCAGGAATAAGGAAGTTGAAAATGTGTTACACTATGGTCACGGGTGCCTTTGTCAGCACTTTAGATATGCAGGTTCCTGCGAATGTTCTGACATTCTCAAGAGAGTATTTGTGAGTCATATGTGTAATATGAGCTCAGTTCTGTCACATGGACAACAATGTACACAGACTAACAATCATGACACAGTTATACTCGTCTTAAATGCTCCCAAACATCTTTATAAGATGCCACTGAAATGTATTGGTTACTTGTAGTTTATGTTTACTGCAGGGACAGTTTACAATAATAACATTGAGATAAATACTCTTTGTCTCTTTTTGGATCTACACCTGATACCCTTTGAGTTTTAAGGCCAGATCCTTACCACCCTACTGTGGCGTGTCTTCATATTATGTACACTAAGTGAAGTAGTAGCCTACTTTTACTAATACTAATATTTACAATAACCATGTAAGCACTGTAAGGCTAGAAGTGGCTGTATTTAATGTGCTCAAGACACTTTGTCAGTGGTTAAGGCTTGTGCTCTTTCTGTATTTTAGTTAGGTTACTACTTTAAGTATCGCCTCGTTCTGCATTCTGTGTGGACCGCGATAAAATCCTGCATTGACATTTTGTGTTCAGCTGTTGTGCCTTAAATAGCAGTTACTGTCATGATCCACTAGAGAGAGACAAAACAAGATGAGTGACTACTGTGAATTTTAGGATTGCTCATGTAGTTTGTATTTTTTAATGACTTAATTATGCTTGTCATCATAATGATATTCATGTTAAATGGAATTTTTTTTTTTTTCTGGATTCATTTTCTTTCATTTTATGTCTCTATTAGTTACTCAGACAGCATCTCTGCGAAGAGTGAGAATAATCACGTAATATGAATAAACATGACTTAAAATTGTGTTTTACTCAAACGTCATTTATAAATTCATTTGACTTTCTACCCTAGAGAATTCATAACTTCAAATGTTCAAAAATGATGAACCAAATTCTATTTTTAAAATTATTTGTATTGTTGTGTGTGTGTGTGTGACAGTGAGAGCGAGAGAGAAAAACAAAACCTGTAAAATCACTGTTTTATCTGTGAATCCAAAGTGTTTAAGTAAACATGATCCCTGTTTAGTATTTTCGTTTTTCTAAAAACAAGGAATATGCGTGTCGAAAAATTCTGAATTAATTTACTGATTGACAGAGGCGATCTCAAATTCCTTAATACCTGGTCTAAAATAATTTCATATGCTTCAAACATCATGTTAAGTCAACAGTATATTAGTACAGTCCATATGAGCACAAAGTTAAGTTAAGTGAACTTAAATATGTAACAGTTCTCTTAGAGGACGGACGATGCCACATAGGTAAGTGAAGGGTGAGTTTCAATGAGTCCAAAGACAGATCAGGTGTCAACAAGGGTAAATATCAACGGGAGTACAAAACCAAAAGATAACATACACCGAAAAAACAGGAAATCCACGAGAGTCCGAGATAGAGTACTTGTAAATCCAAAATCACAACTATATGATTTACAACTTTTCAACATACAACAGCTTACAACAAGAATTGACCAAGACTACGACAAAACACAAGGGTTATATAGTGTCCAGGAAATGAAGATCAGGTACGGTTGTAATCATGTTGATGAACGAGTGCAAAGCATTCTGGGGAGTGTAGTCCGTGAGTTGTTACAGAACCCCCCTCCAGCAGGCAAATCCTCGCTCCTTAACAAACCAACTGGGGAGGGTAGGTTCATGTGGTAGACACAAGGAAGGTGGCTGGGGTTTGTCCATGGGGCTGTGAAGGTGTCCAGATCAGGAAGAGCAGGGTGATGACCCAGAGACCAGCCAGGAGGAGGTGCCAGGGCAGAGTCGAAAGAGGGAGGAGCCATGGTGGAGAGCAGACAAATGGAACCCTAGGGACGAGCGACAGAGACGATGAGGGAGGATTCCAGGGTGGAGCCACGCAGGCGGACAGCCGAGGTGAAACCGACAGTTCGAAGGGCCGAGGAGAAGCCGATGGCTCAGGTGACCGAGGAGAAGGCATGGCCAAGGCAGACAGAGCGACTGAGGATGGAGGTGGAGCTAGGGGGTGAGGAGGAGCCTGACAGAGGGGTGGAGAGATGAAGCCTAGCTGAAGGAGAGAAGCCCCGAGCTGGCGGATGGTCGACGACTGACCAAGGGGGAACCGGAGGGACGAGGGAGCCTAGTAAAGCTAGAGTAATGACGGGCCACGGTGATGCTGAGGGAGATATGAGCTGAGGTGTAGCAACTGGGTCGGAGGACCGAGGTGGAGTCGGAGTCTCGGAGTCCAAGGGAGGAGACATGGGATACTCCATTTCAGGTGTAGGTGGCGGCTAGAGATCCAGAGGCTCATACGACCCAACGGTGCTTGCATGTTGAGGATGAGCAGAGGGTTATCCAGTTGCAAACATATCCAGGGCTGAACAACTGGCTGATGAAGGCAGAGGGAGGGAGGGCGGGAGCTTGGGGACTGACAAAGGAGAGTTGGCTGCTGAGGAAGGGCTGGGCGGGACCAGCGGGGGCATGTAAAGACTGGGCAGGACCAGCGGGGAAGGGAGCAGCCAAAAGTCTATATCATTTGTCCAGTCCGAGAGTCCAGCAGTTTGCCTCTCACCCTCAGTGGCGGGAGTATAGGTGGAGCTTCCCTCAAAGCCCTCGAAGTTCACCAGAACTCCCACGGCAATGGACGATGTTGCCGGCTCATGCACCTGGTCAGACCTGTCTTGGGGCTTAGGCTCCGGGCGATCTCAGGCTCAGTCGCTGTCTTGCCTGCTGGCGTTGGTGTCTCTGTGGGCTCAGGCTCTCCGTCTGCCATGACATCAGGTGAGCGCTCCGTGCAGAGGGGTGGTGGCTGACTGGTCTCTGGTTCTAGACGGGATCTAGATTCTAGCGATTAGCTCATCATCCAGTCCTGACAGAAATAAAGGGTTACAGTCGAGGACGCTCCAACTCACCAGACTGCACGCCTCGAAGAAATCCTCCGCATACCTCTCAAGAGACATGCCGTCCTTGCGGAACTGCATCAGCTGGGTCTCTGGAGAGGTGATGTTGTAGTTCAGGTCCGAATAGGGGTCAGTGATGGCTTCCAGGGTAGCGAAGGGGTCCGGTGATGACTAAGGTGATGCATTGGTCATCGTGTTTTGTGGTCAAGTCTTCTGTAACAGTTCTCTTAGAGGACGGACAATGCAACACGGGTAAGTGAAGATTGAGTTTTAATGAGTCCAGATAAGTAAAACAGATCAGGTGTCAACAAGCGTAAACATCCATGGGAGTACAACAGCAAACAACAGCCCACAACAACAGCCCCCAACAAACAACCTCCAACAGCAGCCTCCAACAGCAGCCTCAAAGAGCAGCCTCCAACAGCAGCCTCCAACATGCCTCTGTCATATAATCTCGCCTACATTTCAAGATTATAGACCAGCAGCCCTCCTGGAGCTCCGCAGATAATTCATCAATGTCTTCCCACCACAATACCTGAATACACTAGAGTCACAATACTGGGTGGCATTTCCATCTGAAAGAATTTTCTTAAACAGAACTGAAAGAAACAAATGCAAAACACCCTTTAATTATGCCAGAGCTGCCAGACTTCTGGGTATCAGCCTACGGCGTGCCAGCGGCAGTGCCCCCTTGCAAGTCTTTAAACATGCTGCTGTGGGTAATTTGAGGGCCTGTTAGTGTGACCACTAATTGGAGTCTGGACCATGGCCTGTATTTGGATGGAGGCGGAGTGGTGTGAATGATATAAGATTACATCGGGAGGGAAAAGCAGGGGTGCCGCCAGAAATTCTGGGCCCTATGGAAACCAAAATTTCTGGGCCCCCTACATTTTTTACAGATAAAATTTAACCCAATAAACATGCCCTGTATACTTAAAAAAAAAGATAATTAGCACATTGCATAGTTAAAATGTTTAACGATGAGTACAAAGCCTACAAAAACAAGAAAAAAATATAGAAATATGTACTTGTTTACATAAAAGGGAGAACATTTAATATCTCAATTGCATTTGCAAGCACAACAGAACATTATGTACACATATTGACATATACTTTACATGAACAAGCTTTAGCTGGGTCAAACTGCTCAATCAGGAAACATCAGCTACAGTAGAGACACGTTTTATTCAATTTTATATAATATTTTTCTGGGGCATTTTATTCATATTAAGAACGTCAAGTTTGACAGCATCGATCGTAGCAGCAGCACTGTCACTTCACAGAACACACGACACGGCAAACTAATTTTGTAATTTTTGAAGCGTGTAGATTACTTTTTGTTTTGGAAAGTTATCATCATGTGGCGAATACAGTAGATAAGACGTGTTTAGAGCCTAAAATCTTCGCGAAGTTTCGCGCTCAGGCTCACCTTGTTCGGCTGATTAAGACGGGGACGTGGGACGTGGGGGAAGGAGGACGTGGGTGTGCAGCAGCCGCTGATTCTGTGTTCATAATTCAGTAAATATTTTACTAAGCTAGCTAGATAAAAGCAGGTCATGTAGCAACAAAAATAAGTTTTGGAATACAGGATTAGGTCAAGCTACCTTTCTTTTTGAAAAACTGTGTGACATACTGTCGACTTTGGCGTTCTCTGTCTTCTCTTTCCTTCTTTTCTTAACGTTTTTGATGCCCTGACTTTTCATGTGACATGTCTGCGTGTGTCACTGTCTGCGCTGCATCATAACAAGTCCAATTAACAAAAGACGCTACACTATTGATCGTAGCTCGGACAGCGCAGGTGGAATGAACCATTGTGAGAGGGAGCAGGGAGGGGTGTGACTGAAACAGTAAATACATTATTTGTTTTTTAAATATTAAATCTATCGTCAAAACGGACAAAATACACATTTAGTGCACGAGGGCCCCTAGCACATTTAATGTATGTATAAAAAAGAAAAGAAATAGGAAAATAAAAAGGGGGTCTGCTCTTCTGGGCCCTAAATCAGGCTGGGCCCTTAGAATCGTCCTAACCTTCCACCCCTTTACGGCGCCCATGGGGAAAAGAGGTAGGGGACAGCCACCCAAGTACAGTTGGGGTGGGTAGTGTGTTAGCGGTTTATGGAGGGATTGAGAGAGGTCAAACACATCGTTCACAAATAAGATGCCAAATCCTATGCATCATACGCTTTTGGAAAATTATAAATGAGGTCATTCAGGTCAGGTTTAGTTGTTATCCCTGTGTTTTCCATTGGTGTCTGCAAGCCAAGGGATCAAATCATGTTGCTTGATTAGGGTCGAAGCTAAACTGCGGTGAAGTGAATCTCCAGAGCCATAGTTGAAAACCTCTGCCCTGCGATCTGATTTTGTGGGTTTGGATGTCTATCCAAACTGGATGCCCCCCAAAATCTCCAGCAGCGACTCGCGTATAAACAGAAACTTGACATTTAGACCGTTCATATCTAGACCATGTTGACAATTCAGAGCTGTATTTTAAACTCTTTCTCATCGGGTGGCTGTATTTAAATGTCCAGTGTGGTTTTTATATCGATATTCTGGTAAATGTACGTATTGGGCTTCTTTTTCTTTACTGACAATTGTATGTAGCCAAATTTCCCAGTTTGTATGATGGTATGTTATTGTACATGACTTTCTGTAAATTTTGCCATTGACTGCAATTGAAATGTTGTGTATTACTCATGAAGCATGTAAACATCATTTATAAAACGCAAAAAATGCCACTGGGAATGGTTTGTATGATTACACATTAGCATTGGACTAGAAGATCAAATTCAATGTTTAGTGTGCGTGGAATGCTATAAAGCTTATAATATGAATTTTCGTTGGAGAAAATGTGGCTGTTTGATGGGTCCATGAGAGTGACTCTGCAGTTTTACCACATATTCTCTTTCAACAATCATAAAAACCTACAAGAGAAGTCAATTAGAGAGAGAAAAGGTTACTGGTGAAGAGCATGTGATTATTGTCAGAATAAGGATACATCACAAATCATTGTGGATGACCAAAGAATGTACACGAGTGAGGTTTCCAGCCCCCAGCTGGGATGGAGGCCTGACTCGAACCTGTTGGAACCGGATTCGAATCCGTCAGGGATCAGCTCATGTCCTGACCTCCGTTGCAGCTTTTTTGGTACCGTCCTTGATTTATTTCACACAGACCTCAAGTGCCGGGATTGTGCATCGTTGGATGATGTTCCAGAGTTGGATGATTTGTAAACTAGGCCTGGTTTTCATTGATTATAGTCATGTATAAATAACATAAGGATTTGGTACAGATGTAACCTGACTATCTTCATTTCTACTCATGCAGTCACTGCAGCCGGCCACACTATCATTTAGGTTAGTCCAGATGACATTTTCGTCTGAGGTTTGCTCTTTGTCTATTGTCATGGCCTTTTGTAAAGAGCGAACATGTGGTTCATAATGGCATAACAGGGAGTTATGTTTTTCATACTGGATGCAATTTAAAATGTCTGACTCAAAAATAAAACAGTATGATCACAACATTTCCCTGCTGTACTTCTAAAAACCTTGTATCTCCATATTTTTTACCATAACTCATTATTATTAGTCACCCTTTATGTTGGTCAATGCGTTTTGCAAATAGCTAACAATAGTATAAATAAAAAGTATTAAAAAGTGCTTGTCAACTTTGACAGCACAGTATGAAATCATTTAAAAAGTTTTTTCTGGCTGAAAAACGCGAATTTGGACATTCAAGATTTTTCTAAATTATGATTTGTATTAAGTTTGGATTAAACCATGATAAATTACAATTGCTTTTGTCTTTTCAGATAATTTCAAAAAATTGTGGAAAAAATGAATCTCAAAATGTTCCTTCAACTCTCCACGCTCTTAAAATTTTATATGGACTTGTTGCATCTTCATTTTTCCTTTGGCTCAGTTAAAGTTATGTACATTTAAGTAAAAGACCAACCTTATCTCGTGGGAATTCATAACTATTTTATGTGGTGGCTTATTCGTATTCAATTTTCTGAAATAGTGTACAATTTAGATTTTTTTACACAAAATATAGATTTTTATTACACAAAACTGAATTGTTGATAAATTTCTTTACACAACTTTTAGAAAAAAGTATTTACAACAGACAAAGGCAATTAACATCCATCATTATTTATTCCATAATTAATGTTGTTATTTTATTCACCGATACTTTAAATGAATCTACTTTTACATTTCATCCACATTCATGTTAAAATAATAGCTTCACTCAATAGCACTATTCTTAAGCAATATTTCAGCTGCGTCACAGTATTTTGATGGAAAGCATGTGGGGACCTATGAGGGAACTTGTGTTTTGACACTTGGTCCTTTGATCCGATAAGAACGACATTTTCCAAAATACAAAAAGCAGGGAAACAAAACAAATACTGCCCACATCTCCCCACACACACACTCAGCACTCCTGCGGCCGAGCGAGGGCTGGACTTCTCATTGCTGTGTGGCTAGTGGAGGTGGTGGAAAAACAACATTTTAATTCTCCCATTCTTAAGAAGAAAAAAATTCAAGTAATTTAAGTGCTGTCGGCTCCCAACAACAAGGCAAAAGGTTTTCTTTTCAGCGCTGTGTGAATCAAAGGTGATGGAGAGGACAGAATGGTAACTGATGCCAGCTGTGTGGTCTCCGAACACAGTTGGTTGGGTCTCCACGAGGAACATTCACGCTGTGGCTTATCAATACGTGCTGTAGTTTTATGACAGATATTTTATACAGACGTCCAGCAAACGTGTGATTTTATACGGTTAAATATGTATTGATTTTGTATTACACGTAGTGTCTTCACGTGGGACTGACTTTATTTTCTGCTGTACTTTCAGAAAATAAACGTTTAAACATCACCGTAAGCATGTTGTATGTTCTAGTAGGATTAGCTGGCATACCTTCTCAGTGTCTTCATACGTGTGGTTTTGTGCGCGTGTGCTTGCCCGTGTGTGTGTGGCTGTTAGCACAGCTGGCATTAACC
Source organism: Triplophysa dalaica (assembly GCF_015846415.1). Taxonomy (NCBI): domain Eukaryota; kingdom Metazoa; phylum Chordata; class Actinopteri; order Cypriniformes; family Nemacheilidae; genus Triplophysa; species Triplophysa dalaica. The sequence continues at coordinate 7,252,557 of NC_079559.1, forward strand.
GGTCTGTCTAGCAGCTCGTGGTGGTGTTGGTGTGGTCTGGATGTCTCCTGGATGTTCTGTTCAGAGACTTGTGGACTTCTGAGTGGGAACTGTTGCCGAAATCCTAATCCCTTTGCTCTCACCCTCTCTCTCTCGCTCACTCTCTCTCTTTCTAAACTGTCCAATCTCTCGCTGTGCCACACAAGGAGGTAAAGATGGGAGCAAGAACTAACCGGCTGAGGAGGATTTGTGATGTTGTTGCTCTGATTCCAGCCGCTTGGCAGAGTTTGGGGCTGCTCTGAGAACTTCCACATCTCTCCATCGTTCGCTGTCTCTCGCTTCTTGTATCCGTCTGTCTTTATGGAGCTCCCAAGCATCCCACAGACGGGCGGCACCGCTGTAGAGAACCCTGTGAAGTGGCAGTTGTGTTATGATATGACAGCTAAAACCTGGTGGATGGTAAGTATGGTTATATACCTTGCATATACCTTGAAGAACCTTTTTCTTCAAGGAACTACTTTATACTGTGTATTCTGTATACCTGTTGTTGATGGTTGTGAGCTTTGATGAACATTTTCTTCAGTTATTGTAAGTAGTGATATTGATGATATTATGGGTTGTGGAGTAATTCTTCGAGAGGTCTGGTGTGTTATTTGTTGTGTGGTCAGCAGGTGACCTCAGATGACTTTTGTTATAGATGAGCACAGCATTGTATGAAAAGAGCGGATCTTTTCTTGTTTTTTAGTGTAAGATTTAAATCAGGTTCATTTTGTGTGTATTTTCTAGCATTAGCATATTGTAAGATCTTTTTTAACCAAAATCTCTTAAAATTGTACAAGGTTAAAATGCAGTTTCATATAAATCTTCACAGCTGCATAGTACATTTGTTATGATAAAAAGAAAAGCTGGATTTTGCCATACGTGAAATAAAATAACAAATACTTGAATTCCGAAGTTCAATATTTTCTATTTAAATCAAATTCAATAGAAATAGTTTTATTCATTTCAAAATGAAACAAGTTTTCAAATTTTATGATTGAATATATACCTGATATAACTGTCGACGATCCTCTGTTGTGTTGTTTGATGGAGATGTTCGGCTTTGAATTTGATTTGAATGTACAGTGTGAACGATCTCAACTCGCTCCTGTCTCTGATTTTGTTTATTTCACTACATCATTAGCATATGAAGTTGTTTTAAGTCCATGTGTTTTATTTTGCACGCTTTGTTTCGGTGCTGTCTCACCACATTCTCCAGAGCTGGAGAGATCTTTTCTTCTCTCAGCCAGTTTCTGTTGGAATGCTCTCTGTTTGCTTTATGTTCAAGTCTGCAGTTTTGCTTATTTATTCATCTATAATGGATAGATGCTATTCTCTCTTTCTTCTCAAAAGTGATAGTCCCCTCCTCTCTCCTACTCTTTCCTCTTCTCCCTTACAGTGTTAGCCACCCACACTGTTGTTTAAATGAACTTGGCAATTAACATTTGCTACGAGCCTTCACTAATAACTAATCAGAATGAAAGGGCTTTTGATTGTTTGTCAAGCCCAGTTTGAGAAATGGTCATGTTCACCCAGCCGATGTTTCACACATGTTCTCATTCATTCACTCACTCAATCTTTCTTTCTACAAATGCTTTGATCGTTCTTTAGCCGTTCATACTGCAGAACATTCTCTGTAGAAGAATATATTTCATTTTCTGAATCAAGTTGTTTTTTAGGAAAAGTTAAGATCAACTTTAGACGTCTTTCCCATGAGCGTAGAAAATATTGTTTGCTTCCTCTGTATCTGACTAGGCTACGTGTCATTGCAATTACATACAGTTGCTTGTCAAAGGGATAGTTTACCTAAAATTTAAATTCTATCATCAATTTCTAACCCCTATGTCATTTCAAACCTGTGTGACTTATTTTAATCTGCAGAACACAAAATAAGATATTTTATATAATGTTGGTAACCAAACAACATTGGTCCCCATTGACTTCCATTTTATAGATTCAAAACCACTGAGACGTTTCTTAAAATAGCATCTTAATTTGTGTTCCACACAAGAGTTATGTTCAGGTTTTGAACCCCTTGACGGTGAATAAGTGACAGTTTTTCACTTTTTTTGTGAACTATACCTTTATGAATATATCAGGTATAACGCATCTGTGGGAAGTGTGTTAAATGCAGTTTTGTGCTGGGTTTGTATACACATTGTTTTTGACTTAAAGTGCCCAGCAGGACGTGTGGGTGAGTTGCACATGTTGCGATGTTGTGGCCGCAACCTTTGAAATCCCATCTGACAGGCGGAAAATGAAAATCAACTTAGAGGCAAAATGTTTTCAAAGTGATTGCAATTCATCTTATTTTTCTGTCATATGCTGGTGGGTTAAAAAGTTTGTGCTTGCTTGGTTCCTTTAGAATCTCTCTTCATGATAACATCAGTGCAGGAGGTCTTTATGTAAACAGTGGCAATGAAGTGATTTATATACATGGAATTATAAAAACCCATTCTGTAATTTTTTGCGTATGTTCCATATGTGCTGTGTAAACCCGTGGGCTTCTTAGATGATCAGGTGTGTGTGACACTTTGCAGGGCAAGAAAAGTCATTTTATTCATTTCAAGTTAGCAGCCAAAGATTTTTCATGACTAAAATCTGTAACTCTGTCGTCCAGCTGGACTACATTGTGGATACAGACGAATCCGATTTTCTTCATGGTTAGAGTACCCAAAGTAAATACTTAATCAAAGGAACATCTCAGAGAATTTAGGATTTCCTTAAGCAGTGCATGAATTATCGAGAGGAGATTATGTTTGGCTGTAATGTTTAATGGGGTTTTTCAAATTAAATGGAAGCATTTACACCACATGACCAAAATGTAGTTGGACTTACAGCTTTACTGTTAAATTAAAGCTCAGGGTAGATCAAACTTTTTTTAGGTTTTATAGATCGCATGCTATTCCTTATTAGATCATTCTTTAAAATTATACTTCAAGTGTGTCGTGTTTAGACAGGGCATAACACTTTGGTCTGAGGGCTGGATTCATATTTTCTGTGTGGAAAATAAATATAATCAAACCATTTGATTTTTTTATATTTTTTTACTAGTGGGTGTAGTACACTGTAGTTCATTTATGTAATGAGGATAGCCAAATAAAGTAAATTGTGACATACTAAACTTAAAAAATATTCATAATTGGGAACTAAACTTACTTTGACCTGACCATGTATTTTAAGTGTTTATTTATTCAATTGCTAATGTTCCTTATGACATTTACATTTATGCATTCGGCCAACCTTTTTATCCAAAGTGACTTTGCATTGTACTGTACATTTTGTAAGTATCTGAAGTCACCTGGGATCGAACCCATGACCTTGGCGTTGCGGTCCATGCTCAAACCACTTGCTTATACTTCATTTTACAACTGACAGCTGACTGCTAACATCTGACATTATCAAAATTAATTTGTTCTGAGTTAAACTCTGAGTTCTTGTCATATTACCATTTTCGAAATATACTCGTGATGTGAAATGTGGGAATGTTAAAGGTGTCTGAATACATTTTGATTTGGCTGTTTTTTATTTTTGTAAATAGCCCCAATGACCAGCGATCTCTAGAAAAGAATGATAGAATTTAGCACAGTAAATGTATCCATTATTTGTGTTATAGGAAAACAAATCATGACCGAACCTATTTTTGTCTGTGACGCTGTGACGGTGGAGTGACATCATTGTGGCACAGATTACGAATGCCAGCATGCGTAACACCTCAGACTCAACAAGAAGCGCATATCTGGCTTGCACGGGCATCCCCTTTAAAGTGCAAAAGTTTGATGGGAACTATAAACAGAGGATTGCAAAATTTGTAACAGAGCATGAAAGCCCATGATTTTTTTCCTTTAGTGATTTTCTACAGCATTAAAGTGGGACAGTACGGGGGTTGTGGTTCCAGCTCGTGACTTCAGACGTCTGGAAACTGACATGAATCATTCCCAGCAGTAGAGAGAGCAGAGAAGCTAAAATTAGAGAGAATGGTCATCGAGGAGGCGCACTAACCTCCCTTGCACATGCAGCCAGTCAGAGCCCGCTGAGCTGTCCTCAAATTGTGCATTTACATTTTTTTGTCATTTCCCGTACTATTTGGGATCATGTGACCTTTCTGTCGCCAAAGAAGTTCAGTGTTTCTAAATTTGACAGATGTGGTCATCATATGCAAAAGAGTAGCTATGACGTTCTAGACAACCACAAATAAAAATAAACCCATAAGGCATGAATGATAATACTTGTTTTTCATTGAACTTTTTCTTACAGCTCATGTCAAATCAACTGCATTAAACACCGGAATTAAATGAAGTCTCGCGTGCAATTAAGCATGTCGTCTCCTGCCAAGCGGATCTTAAAGTTTTAGCGCTCGTCTCTTAATGATGTGTAGAGCAGAGACCCAGAAATCTGTTGGCTGTGGATTATCTGCCACTTTAAAAAGGGAAAATATTTTGTTTTGCATTCTGCCTGCCAGCCGTCCAGTGTAATCCTGATGCCATCTGTGTGAGGAGATCTACAGAGAACTGCACGCAATGTTGTGTCTATTCTGTAGACAGTGAATACTGAAGCAGAACTTCATCATGCATTAACGTCCAGCCTACAAAGAGATTCAGTAAAGGCCGTTAATAATCGGATCGTGAGAGATTTGTTCAGGGAAGGATCGGTTTACAATGTGTGCTAAACATTGTATATTAAATGTAGCATAATTTAAAGGAATAGAACTATCCAAAACCATGAATATTGCAATAGTGTTTCGGAGAAAATAAATTCAGTTGAGTGTTTATGAAGGTAATTCTTTACTGTTAAGTTAATCATATTCTAGTAATAAACTCTTTTTGTTAATTCTATTTTAAGCGCATCTTAAAAACGTTAGCCTAAAGTGAATATTATTTATCACCACAAGGGGGAGACAACACATCACCTTTTAGTTGACGCTTTTACATTTTTCCCAAAGACAGTTTTTCAAAGAAATTACAATATAATATTTGTAATCGTACCATAACGATTGATTATAGTTAAGAGCATTAATCATTATATTTAGTGTTATTATTACAGTTTTTTTGCCCCTCTTTTATACTCAAAATATTTTATTATTTTATTTTATCTCGTTTTGTATTTTATTTTATTGTTTGACTTTCATACTTTATGGACTTTTCATAAAATGGGATTTAGAACTGGCGTTCTGTATTCTTCTGTTGTTTATAACAAATCCAACAAATCAGCATCAAGTCACAGCCATTGGCAGTGTCCCAACCCCTAAAAAATACTGAATCACAGCTGGAACTCACTTGAAGCCAAACTTAATGCATTATCTTCGTAGTATTGTAAACATGTGGCATTATTTTCCACTTTATCTGTGTTGGAAAATGGCACAACCTTTAAGTTGTGTCCAAAACAGAAATTCAAAGTACAAAAAAGCAAATATACAGTGGAAAGGACAGCTCTAATACACTGTAAAAGGAAAACACTTCAAATTCATACTGCTTTTTTTGCTTCCAATGATTCAAGCTTAATAATAATTTCACAGTCTTATTGTGTATGGAGCAAAGGTTTTAGGTAAACCTGCTCTATTTGACTATATGGCTTGGAACGAAAATAACTGTTTAGAGAGTTCTCAATATTGTTGCATTAGCTTTGTAATATGTTCTAAACATTATGTAATTACTCCCTTTCTGGCTAAATGAAACACATCATCTGTGAAGGGTCAGTTACAAAATGCATCATTTATTTACCTTCATATTGTTCAAAACCTGTTGCCTATATGAATCTTTCTTCTGTGAAACACAAAAGAAGATATTTAATACATTTTTCAGCAGTTTTTCAGTAGTTTCAAACCAGATCCATGCTGTTTGGTTATACCAACTTGCTCATTCATACAGGTTTGGAGCGAGTCCCCTCCTAAATTTATTATATGTCATTCGATAAATAAAGAGATCATTTGTTGAAATAGCAGCTTTCATAGACTTTAGTGTTGAACATACGAACATGTCTTATGTTATAGGGTTTGACACGTGCCAACGAATCCGCACTTGGACGTTCCTGTATAGTGTTCAGGGTCATTAGTTCATCACAGGATAAGCACTGGTGGATTATTGCCGCATAATCGTTTTCTAATAGAGTGAAGTTCCACGGAGATTCAGTGATAAATTAAAACTCAACTTTATGCAAATGCAGGATATTTAATGCTAAGCCAAGCTTTTTTCAGCACCGTATCCAATGGTCCACGACTGTTCTGCTCTACCACATTGGAAGAGTTATGCTGTCATGGCTGCATCTACTGTCTTGATCCATGTGTGTGCTGTGTACATTGATTATTTTGTCCATATTGTATGTGGTGAAATCTGCATTTTGCATGTTACAATATAGCGCTGTTAATATAAAATCCATCTCTATGTTAAAAAATATTTCATTATATTTGTAATGTTATTTAGAGCAAACATAAACACACTTGAAAACCTACAAATGTGCAGTTGTTACATTAATGAGTTATTTCCAACTCGAATAACATTTTAATTTTTGTCCTGACTATTTCACAGGTACAGAACATACAGTACATCATGTTTAAGTACATTAGTAGTTGCCATTGTGCCGGATGGAGACGTACAAACTGTGCACTGAGAGTGTGCACTGACTTCTTGTTTTTGATGGAATTGCTTGGCTCAGCCTGACGGTGACCATAATATACCACAAATGATCCAAAATAGGAACATTATGCACAATTTGCACTTAGTAAGCATTCGGATGGCAAGAGCAGTGAAGGAAAAGTTGTTCCTTTCTGAAAAGAAGGAGAAAAGTTTTGGCCTTTGACTGCTTGGCTTGGATCTGTGTCCTGAGAGTTTCCAGACACGTCCCCCTCCCCCCATTCAAATTGCAGTAGTTTGGAAAAGTGGAGCTGTATTGGAAACTCGGATTTAACCCTGGGAAGTATATTTGTGTGTCTCCTTCAGCAGGCCAAACGTGTTTAAGCATCAGGCTCGCGTGTGATTTCACGACAGAAAAAGCCACATAATGGCAGGGGGCCACATATGCTGCGAGCAAGCACAATGATGCAATTTAAAGACGGGAACAGAATAAAAAACCTGACATTTTAAATCTGCAAGACACTTAAATAACAGATAAATAGCTCATTAGCCAGCTATTAGAGGGTATTTTTGATAAATTAGGCCATTTATAGTACCGCTGTCATCTTTGGCCTGCATTAAAGGGAATTTGTAAGACACTAGATGCTTTGGTACAATATGTATTTATGAAAAGTGCTGTACAAATTGAATTATGGTACCTAGAAATATCTAGGTTTAATCATAGACATCTCTGTTGTGGCACATTGTAGTTCCTCCGTCCCAGCACTAGTTGGCGTATGATACCATAAAGAACACTGAGAATATGATGGGACAGTAATTGCTCCTCGTACTCATAATAATACACAGACAAAATGTTTTACTGTAATACTATTTCTTTTAAGATATTATGTTTTTGTTTTGTTTAAATGTCATAATTGTATTTTATGAATGTGTAATTATCTGGGCTCTTAACAAAACATTATCCCCGTTTTGCTTGCCCTCTTGAGATAGTTCACTTTGTAGGCCTATGTGAGATTACTGACCCACATGGTGTTTGTTCAGAGATTATGATCTTACTTGCTTGGTTAAGAAAGAGACCAAGCAAGTTTTATGCCAAATAGTATAAGTTTATGTAGAATATGATCTTACTCCCGTTTATCAACACAAATCTGTGCAGTATCATTTCTGAATGTTTCCTATATGATTTGTGTATCACTCTCTTCCTCCATTTTACTTTCCTTTGCTTACCATAGTAATTTACAAACCTGTATTTTTTATTTATTATCATGAGGTTGAATATAGTAACCAATCAGATGAGAATAGAAAAAACAACAGCATATAATTTAATACTTTTTTATTTTGTGCATATTGATAAAATTATTGACCCTTGACATTTAAAACCAATACATAAAGTAGCAAATACAAGAAAATAAATATCTCAGATTTTCAAAGTAAAACACACTAATCCTTCAAAGATACAATAATATTTATATTCATTTTTATTGTATATGATGTGCATATATCCATTGTAATTATAATTAATCCTTTACTAACACGCAGATATCTTTGCATTTTAAAATAGTTTGTGACAAGAAAAGTCTTTCTTAATCAAAATGACCTTTGGTTCATTTAAATGTGTTGGATCATATTTCTACCTGAGCCAGATGGCATGCCAGGGCCTACTCAGCAAGCCTAATAAACTTTGCTGTGAGCAGGTCACTGCCAGTCTGTGGCCAGTGCTGGTCTCTCCTCTTGCAGTTCCCAGTATTAAATGTCCATTCTTTGTCTTCCAGATGATTTCAGGTTTGACAGTAAAAAATGAATACATGTTACGCACGTTTTTGAAACTTTTTTAATGCGTGTTGTATGTGCGGAATCCTGCACATGTGTCTCCAGAGCAGTGTTGAGTAAGTTACTCAGATAAACGAAACGAAACGACTTTAATTCATTCAATGAAATTATATAAAACTACATAAAGTATTGTTATTAACTGACTAAAGTATTACAAATGTGGGAAAGATACATTAACACATGCATTTTAAAGTTATACTTTGAATTTGAATGTCAATTCCACTATTGTATAAATTACTCATTGTTTAGATCAATTACAAGTAACTTTATTTAAATTACAGAAGAAATAAGAGTAATCCCTTACTTTACTTTTTAAGGGGAAAGTAATTAAATTAGTTTTTAATTACTTAGTAAGTTACACCCAACACCGCTCCTGAGTATAACTTAAAGTTATATGTTCTGTAAATCAAATCTGTGCCACAGTATGCATTATGTTAAATAAGTCTAGACTGTAATTGATATAAACATAAGCATCACAATAGTATTGTTTCTTTTCAAGAAGTAGGCCCTATATGTACAATATAAAAACTCAAAAAAGAATTTTGTGATTATTGAAAGAAATGGGAAGTTTGAGAAATGAAATCAGAGATCCAATTATGCTGTTGATTTTGCAGAAACCCAATCAGAAGACAACCTTGGATATTTTGTAATGACCAAAATATCACTAATTGGAGGAATGTTTATCTCAAAAGGTCTATAGGTTAAGTAATTTTAAGTCGAGCGACTCATCTTAAAATAAAAGGGTAACCTTGTTCTTTTGTAGATTTAAATGTCATTTGTAATATATGATTCATTAATATATATTATCACAATGTGGTAATATCAAATAATTCCCAAAAAAACAGAAATTTATTGATTTAATATCTGAACTCTGGGATGAAAAATGTATGGCCAACACATACAATAACTGAATAATTCATTTGTAGCACAATATTTGCGACATCAAGCCATTAGTTAGTAACAAATTATTAAACTAGTGAACATTCTGAACGACAAATAGATAACATAATAGGAAATCGAGTCTTTCAAAGATTTTGCAAGAAAATAATCAGATTTAGGAGGCAGTGCAAAATGTCACATTCATTTCCAAGCTAAAGGCTACCAAACAAACATTTTTTTTAGCAATCGTCATGCTCATATTCTAGTAAGCATTGAAATGCGTTTATTTTTTCAATAAATATTTTTAACCCAAATATGTAATCAAATCACCTGAATTTAAGAGTGGTTTGAGGCAAGACAGTTCTCCTCCAAGCAACAACTTTATGATTAATATGGTTAAATATGGTTTGCTCTTGTTGTACAGACTGGAACACGCACTGCTAGTGGCTAAAATACATGAAAAGTGCTGTAAGATTGTGAGAACATTGCAGTCTGTGCCAGCCACAGTAGCCTATAATGCAGTCAAGCATAAAACTTTATTCCTTCATACAGCGTGCGAGATAAATATCTATAGGCTACCGGGCCTAAATCTTACAGTTCTCCAATCCAAAACTCCAATAATTTACTCGATGGCCTAATACTGGTTTATTATATTATACAGCAGGGTCAAGTCTGTCCGTCATATTGCGACCCTCTAAAAAAAAGAGCACAAAAACTGAGTGGCACACATTGACTAATGACTAGATATTCTAACAAATAATTTCACTTATAGGCTAGAGAATTTCTTTATTAAACTGAATATGTATTTAGGCCTACATGTGAATGGATAGCCTATTTTAATTTCTAACTCCGTTTTATTGACTATATCTGTAAAGGAGAACACCCACGTGTCCACAAAACAAAATCTCATGACTGCGTGTGTGTAGACACACTCACATACCTTTGATTTATTGATATTGTATTTCGGAGACAGTGTAACACACTCAGGTTGTAAACTTTAGACGCACCTGCACATTACACGCTCATTTACAGGCAGGCCGTAATTTATTTAATAATAATATATCATTTAAATTAGACGTGCGCCAACTGAGGTGTAATTATACATATCAAGTAAGTATATGCAGTATATAAACTTCGCCATTAAGTGCAGTTTTTTAAACCAATTGCCCATTGTAAGCATGCACGCACACACGCAGCCAGACAGACAGACAGACGCATCAACCCCGTATTTTAACCATTCCTTCACCGCAATCACTGTAAAATGTGTGTACGGTGCTCGTCGCACGGGACGTCCTTGTTGCCTTTCGAGTAGTAAGAAACAAAAAACAGACGAAGCATTTATTCCTCTCTATACACAATGACATCTATGCGTGCTGCATGTGCAATGCTGCAAAGCTATAAGACCGTCGATTCATCACTGTAAATTAGGGACATACGAAGAAAAAATAAATAAATAAATAAAACCGCACGGTAACCAGCACCTTCAACCAGTGCACTCCTCAGCTAACAGCCATGCCACATCTCCAGTAAGCGGTGCATTACAGTAAATGTTCATTTTGTCGTGCTGTACCTTGTAACGAGGATTTCAGATCGCTCGATGCTTGAAGACTTTGCGTGGGACGTTTGTATTTGGTCAGCGTCCGGGTTTATTCCTCCCATCCGGAGAGCACGGATTACTTCTTAGCGAACATGGATACGGAGTTATAAAAGCACCCCGACGAGATGACCAGGCGGTGAACTGCATTAGGCTACTACAAAACCTTCAGAGCTCTAACTTTTTTGGGGAAGGTTGGCAGTTTCGCTCGGAAATGGTACGTTAATAATTTCATCATTATTTGTCGCTACTCCAAAAGACGCGAGGAGATCACGAGTTGTGCACTCTTAAAGTCAAATGAGATCATCATCACACAGGCGCCGTGTGTTTCGTTTTTTCCCCTGCTTCCTCTCCTACCATCCAGTTACTCATTTTTTCTCGTTGGTTTTGAGCCAAACGTAAGGTTTGTGGGAAAGGCTTACAAACGCATTCGTGTTATTTATGCTACAGAGGCGCGCAAGGAGCAAGACGCGCGGCGATTTGGCGTTTCTCTCCTAGTGAAAGTTATTAGGTCTTTGCCAGTTGCATCAAAGCGGTGCAAGATGTGTGTTAACCACGGCACTCCGAAGGCCAAGTTGAAGTTTAAAGCCAGCAGAAGCGGATGCCCGTCTGTTGTTTACTCAGCAGAAAATGGCCGAAGCCGCAGGCTCGCCGGAATGAATTTAACATGTACACCGGCAGAGGCGCTCCCTCCCCGGACTCGCTCTCAGACGGTGGACCGTAGTTACGCAGCCGCACGAACCGGGAGTTCAGCAGTTTGTAAAAGTGCAATAAAAACCGTGCCATGTTCGTGTGGCAGTTGGATGCTTTAAATGAGAGTAAATAAACAAAGCAAACATTCTTCACAAGCCAGGGACAAAATGCCGATTAGCCTATATGTACACAATTTGATACTTTTATCAATATGTTTGATAAAGAGACCATACTGCCCTTTTTGGAGACATTTAACAACAGAACATATGAGTCACTTTAATCATCTTTAGCAGTTAGTTTGCATTGTGTTTTAACGGGTGTGACTAATTACAATAATCTGTTTAAAAACACACCAAGACTTGCGCTCTGCGGGGATATTTTCCGTTTATTTAATTTCAGGAAGTATACTTTCATTTTTGTTTTTGGGTTAATAACAGTCACATTTGGTGTTTGCAAGGAGTTTAGGCGCTTATTGTGTGGTGTCTGCCGAGGCTATTAATAGTCTATTCTGCATATTAGGTTTTAGGAATGTATATTTTGTATCGTTCTCTTTCACTCAGATGGATCATTTAATAATTGAGGGTCAAACAGTGCCACACGTTTGCAAATGTAAAAGATCATGGTATCGTTATCATTTTTTTAAAAATTGGATGAGCAAAGCGTGCATTGAAGTCAAAATAACAGGTGTTATTTATTATAACCTGCTTGTCAGGTCAACTGAAATCAATTGAAGACGTGTTGGCACTGCGGAATTCAATTTCTTGAAGAGGGTTTAACCTACAAACAAACAAGAACAAATAAAAAACTCTCTAGTAAAATGTCCTGCCAAGAAATCCTTAAAGATACAAATACCCTTTTTGCATTCTATTCGTAAGATGGATGATTTTCAATATATATTTATAGCCAGACACGTCAGGGGACTGAATGCCAAGTCATCCCATCATATTTCACGGAAATTGCTTGTTCGCGTAAAGTTAGAGAGGTTGATCACGCATTTCGGAACGTACAGCCTATTTCATATCGATGAACCGTTTATCGCTGCCTATGGCATTTTACGCGGGCTGATTGTATATCCACTCAAAGTCGCCATGCGATAAGCCTCGAACACTTTGCCATGAATGGATCCATGCATGTGCGCTCTCTGTGACGCAATGTCCGCGCCAGCTCGGCTCTAATCAGTACTTTGTAGCAGTGCGTGTTGCAGTAAAATTGTTTGGGATACGCGCGCGGGCACAACATTACTGCGCTCCGAAGGGGATCAGCGCGAGAGGAAAGAGCGGCTGTGCGCGCGCTCCGGTGACGCTGGAGAAAGTCATTTCGAGCTCTGTTTTAACCCGGTGGCACCATATGAGCTTCGGAAAGCGGGGCAAATGACTTATGACTTATTTGTTAATTTTGTGCACTCGATGGATGTGCCTTGACGGGGGAAAGCAGAGTTAGCCTGCCCTGCTCCTTCAAGTGCTTTCTTTCTTTGGGATGGGCTATTTTCATAACGTCATTTCATTCCTCCCTCTTTTTCATTTTCTCTTTCTTTGATTCTTTCTCCCACCATTTCCTAAATGGAACAGATTGCACCACACCACGCGCTTTCTTGCCTGCAAAGTTTGGTTTCAGACTTGTACACAGTTTGCGCCCTCGGTTTTTCTGGACTTCCCTTGGTTTTTGGACGACAGACAGTTTTACGGACTTGAAGCGGCGGCGGCGGTGGAAGTGTTAATCATAATGAGGCTCACCATGATTAACTGTGAAAAATGATCCACTAACGTGTCAGTGTTTTGCCACTTTTCGAGTCACGCGCTCCATCTCCAACATGATGTATTCTCCTCTCTGTCTAACTCAGGTAAAGATTTTTTCAGTTTCTTTCTGTTCATAACTGAGCGTATTGCTTCTGGTCGCAAAACTAGATTTGAGTTCATAAAAGGGCGGGCTGAGCGTTGGCTCATTTCACAATGAAAACGAACCCGTAGATCGTTTGGCATATCCATTCATGTAACACCATGCTGTTTATCCATACAGTAATTTTCCTGTTGTCGTGTTATTGTAAACACAATGTCAAAAAATGAACCTAAAGAGGACATAAGTTGGTGCATTTCGTTTTATTTAGTTGATTAAGTTTGTCCAGCAGAAATGTAAAGGCATGATCATAAGGATTGGATCTTAAGATCATAAGAAAGTTAAAGCAATTATCACACTGTCAATTTTCACTATTATTTAATTTAACTTATTATATTTCTTTGATTTGGGTTGCAGTAAATTTGTAATATTTTGGGCAACTATCTAAATAGGATTAAAATGTGTAAGATTAGTATATCTAGCCATATTTAAACTGCCGCTGCATGTGGTGGAAGCAAACACACGGGTTATATCAGTTCTTGTATCGTGCCACATAAGGACAGACAGTGTATAAGTAGGCTAATGTTTATTTCGCAAAGACCGTTCAACTTGTTGTTTTGCCTTTTTAACCATAAAGAAAAAAATCCGAAAATATAAAATCTATGTATAGGCTATTCACAGATATATTTAATAAACTATTATAACATTAACGAAGAATATTTTTTGTCGACAGTTTTGCCTCTTGGTGTTTTTCCAAAATGCTATTGAGCAATAATTGCAGAAATTTGGACTTTTTATATCTTACCAACATAGAGGCCGTCATTTAAAGAGATAAACAAGTTCTAGCATTCTAGAAAGAATAAAGCAGGCTTCGGCCTTTCTTACATGTCCATCATAATTTACTTAAAGCTTGAACAAAGTTGCTGCTTATTAAAACAATTAGGAAACATCTTAACATTTTATGGGCAGCGATTGTATTTGAGTTTAAATATGGTATTTCTTAAATCTCTCAGCATTCTGAATTGAGGCAGGAAAACGGTTTGGTCAGGAGTTTCTAAAGGTCAATTTAATGTGTCATATTTTGCTTTATGAGTAGCCTATCAATATGAGTCCTTAGGATTTTAGATGAATGGCCAATAGCCACTACTTTGACTGTACATTTGGTTTTAGAAAAAGTGAGTACTTTTGCTTTGTTTAAGAGTTTGTTCAAAATTTGAGATCCCTCATGTCACTGTAAAACTGCTGTAATTTACAGCTGGTTTGCCAGTAACTTACTGTAGTTTTAATGTACGATTAAATAATTAAGCATTAACTTAGCTAGTTTATATATTTGTCTTTCATAAAACGAGACTAAATATCTTGGGTCACTTTTCTTGTTATGTAAATGTATCGTAATTTAAGAAGTTTTAAATATTTTTACAGAAAACAAGAGAAAAATGCTCAGGAAGAATGGCATTTTTTGCAGTATTGCTCTGCTGATGTCTCTTCTTGCTCTTTTTGAATCTCAAAAGTCAAAGTGTTTTAATTTTGATTAAAGTAATTGAAAACAGTACTAATTGGAAATTATATTTAGTAGTTATTAAATCTACAGTAAGTTACTGGCAAACCTGCTGCAAAACAGCAAAGTTCAATGCACTCTACTGCCCAACTACTGCTTGCCTTTTCTCATGTAAACGTAATCATTTATATTACTGACTAAGTGATAAAAAATCGTGATATTAGACATTACATTGCAGGTTGGGGAAAAATAGAATTATTAACTGGCAGACCTAATGGCGGTTTATTATACCTGTCAATTTGAAACTGAAAATATGTAGATGATAGGTTTATTTTAAAGGACAAAATTAATTGTTGATAGTTTAATGAGTAGCAAATGGTTGTAATTTGGTTATTTGTCCATATCAAACGCTGTCTAAACAAATGCTTGTGAAACCCTTGGGATTTAAGGTTTTAAGTCCCACAAATATGTATTATACTTTTCTGCACTTAGTGAATGTGTGCAAACAGGTAACAGTAAAATACACGCCTCACCCTGCAGCGCTTGAATTTATTATTAAATAAATTGAATGAGCCTATGTTTCAGTGCTCTCTGATGTTTTTTGGGCGCTTCGTGACAGATGCGTACTTCAGCATTGGATTAGCAAACTCTGTCCAAACATGAAGAAACACATCAAGATTAACCAGAGTCCACCAACCAAATGCTATATTAGCGTTAAGTTCTTTTTGGTAAACTATAATGCATTAACCACCACAGCAAAAAAATCTACACTTTCAGAGCAGATAGGATCAACAGGTTGCTGTACATGGTTGAATGGAAGACAATCTCTGTTCCATTAGATACTGTGCAGATTGTATTCAGGTTTAGGGTTTTTTCGTAGCACTCTGTGTGTCCACTGGCTGTTTGGGATCGGTGATAGTTTAATCTAATGTTGCAGCCCGCAGCGCTTGTGAGAGAGCACGCGGTGTGCAGAGAAGTTCTGGCTGTAGTCTGTGTGAGTGTGTCGGGCCAAAAGAGAGAGCGAGAGGGACAGACGAAGCGTGTGCCAGACTCCACCACAGCCCCGCTGACAGCCGTTGGGGCCTTTCGCTCCACGAACACACATCGTACTATAATATCTAAATTTAAAGCTAGTTCCTTATGGTGTGATTGTAATGAATCTGTCTGTAGTGTGAAAACTTTCTCTTGCAAAATTTGGTCGTGGTAAAGAGTTTTTTTATCTTGAACTTTGACTCTAATTTGTTGAGCTAGGAAAGCAAGGATATGTTGTTGTAGACAGCCTTTTTCGCTGTGGAACATCCAACAAGATTTTTATAAAGATTTGCTAAGATTTTAAATTATTTTTAATTACTTTATTTTTAAATGGTACACTGTGTTTATTAGCTGTGACTGATCGAATTAAATATAATTCATTTCAAACAGCTAATATATATATATTTTGTCTTTATTATATATACTATATTTAAGACTTTATCAGTCAATAATTATTTATTGGAAAATATAGTAAATATTTGTAAAAAAAAGTAATATTCTTACAGTCATTGTGACACTTTTAAAGCTGTTCACATAAGTGCACAATATTGAAAATACAGAATATTGAAATTTAGTAATCATTAAATATAGAAGGGACATCGAAGACCTAATATAGAAAAAAAGCCATGCCCATTATTCTTGTTTTCTCTATTAATTCAGTTACTCGTTGCTCAGATTTATTTGGATTGACTGTATGCAGCATGAAGCGTATTTGCCCACAGTGTAGAGTAATATCAGTGGGAGATCTGAGAGGCTCTATTCCCCTGAGCTGGCAACATGCTGTCCTGCCCCCATTCCTCATCGATTCATTCTGTTAGAGCTGCAATTAGTCTCCCTCGGGAGGTCCGATCCAAGCGGCGAGCCATTCAGAGACTCGGTCGCACCGACCCATGAAGTACATAGCATATAAAATTGGGATGCTTATGAGACTTACTCTACGTTGAATTTTTACAAGTGCGTTTTTATTTTCATAGGTCTGTACAAAACGTACAAAAAAGGCTCTTTTCTTTCCAAATTATTTATGATAAAAAAAAACTTCTCTAAATTCATGGATGCCTAGTCTGTTGTTTATTTTCACCATAAAAGTTTTGCTCATCTCGTTTATGTGCGCATGGGAGAGCAGTCTAACTAGGGCTTGATGTAATAAGCACTGAAATGTTCTCCGCCCCTCTCCATGGTTGGGCACTTTGTGTTTGAAGTGCCGCTACTGGGGACTCAAACTGTCCAGAACACCCCTGCAATGTATTTAACTGGTCCTCTCTCGGTCCGTGTATGCGCGCCTGCCTGCCTGCCTCAGGGTTTTTTTTTCAGGAAGGAGTGTTTGCTCTTGCGTTTGGCTCAGAAATGCATGCCCCAGTTTCGACTGACAGCCCTGAGTGGCACAGTCACGGCCCCGTCCCAGCGCGGCAGCTCCCCGTGTGCCCGTTAACAGATTAATTAAGCTGTTTTGATCACCCCCTTTGCCTGGTTTTCCATCCGGCTGTCATTTATCACAACTTTTTTAGATATTCGTCGGCTTATCGTGCCAGGGAGCGTTTCGGATAAAAGGGTCAGAAATTTTAACTAGAGCATCAGCTTTCATGTTTAGATCCCAGTGGCTGATACTCATTAGAGGACATCGAGGAGATTTTTGGAGTGGGGATGGGGAGGAGAGTCGGGCACAAAGAGTAGCCTCAGTTATAAAGGCCCAAGCTTTTGGCATGAGTAGAGGACTTGATGTGGCCGGGACTGGAGATGTCTGTGGAAGGTTGGCTGCGTTTCATATCACACCCAGGTTCCTCTACGGGGAGAATGGTGAGCAACCCTAAATATTTACTTTATAAAGATGTGTTTAGATTCCACCTGAGCCTGCAGCCTCTCGCTATCCTCCATGCCAATATATTATATAGGAGAGGAAGCGTTTGTTTTTGTTTTCTAGAAGAGATGTGCTCAGCCCTTGGAGTCTAATTTTTTAAATGAACCTGGAAAAATGAGACCGTGGAAATAACTTAATCAACTGTACAAAGTCAAAATATTGTGCTATTGTACTAAATAAAAGTACCGATACAAATCTTGGAAAATTGTGAATATTTCATATCTCGAGTTGGTCAGGATGCTGTTATTTGACAGAAAGTAGTTTTTTTTTACCTTTCAGGATATTGAAGTATATTTTTTATATTCTCGATATTCTTGCTGTGATTTGCTGCTATTTATCTGCAGCAGGGAGAGAGTTTTTTTACTTCTGCCTCAGGCTTTGGAGTCACAGTAGGAGGTCATTTTTAGAAGAACCTCCGCTCTTGGCAGTGTCGGCTCTGCTGGGAAGGCTTTAAGAAATGTTTCCAACTGGAAGGCGATCAAGAAGAACAGTGCTGGCGTGGCAGGGTGCAGCGGGTTGTTTATTTAAAAGATCTCTAAATCTACCTCTGCTTCTCCACTACTGTGGCTCTGCTTTTCCAGAAAATGTGACTGCTTTAACCTGCACTGTATTTGAGTTTGAACAGATGCACGGGGACTTTTTTTGGCACCGGTATCTGATTTACACCCTCCGATGCTCTCCAAAGCCCCGCTGCTGGAACGCCGCACAATATGAATCGTTTGTTTGTGACGAGGCAGACAAATAAATCGTGAATGCATGAGCTTTTTTGTATTGCATCTCACTTGTGCAGAATTGCTGTTGAGAGCTCTTTGCCTTTCTTTCAGGTGCACTTTATGTGATATAACGGCATTTTTTATTATAGAGCGGATGAATATTTGTAATTCTCTGATGTTATATGGCAGACGTATATTTATATTTATGCACACACTTTCTCCAAAGCTATGAAGGGCATTCCAGGTATACATTTTTATTGTTCCCTGGATTGAACCCACGAATTTTGGTGTTGCAGTTGTCAGATGAACAAAAATGCTGAACTAACATATCCTGACAAACTTTAAAATTGCTGGGGGGGATTTATTAAACTTCATTTACAAAGAACCCATAAAAGTCAGGTTGTGGAATGTTTTCTTTCGTATTTTTCAACGGTAGCCCATTCGTGTTTTAAGTCTTTTATTAGCGAGAATAAATATTATGGATGTCACGCACACAATGCTTCTTCGAATAGATCATTTTGTCGTGTTCCAGGGTTGCAACCGCATGAGGAATGGAAGCATAAAGACCCATGTCACTGGTTGCATTCCTTGTAAGCAATAATCCATCAAAAGATTCTCCACTGTTGCAAATGGTTTTATAGGGTCGTTGAGCAAGCTTTCACCCTCTTCCACTCTGTAAATGTGTGTGTGTGTCTGGACGTGTGTGCCACCGAGCTTGTGGTGTAATGGAGACTCCAATACTGCAAGATAAGCGACTTGTTTTTTTGCCTCTGCTGTTGTGCATTGAAGGCAAAGCCCTGGATCTCTGTGTCCTAGAGTGCAGCGAGCCTTTTAGCTAAAGTTCATCTTGTCTTATCAAAGTTAAATTTTTATTGCTTCAAGGTTAGTCTTTCATAGCTGAGGAGATGTCATTAAAGAACAAACTACTAATATAATCATGAAAAGGCAGAAACAAATGAGACCATTGTTCAATTAAGGTGACAAAAAGTTGGTATCTTCGCAAATCTGAGATCTCCTTCGGAATAGAAGTGAAAACGTGATAACAGCTTAGCCTGGTGTCAGCTGCCGTAGTACTTAGAAAGTGATCTGTTGATTGCAATTCGCCGCTAGACTCACCACCAGATGCCGCTAAATTTCTTACACTGCCGTTTAAGATTGTGACATTACAAAATAAGACTTCATTTGTGATGTTTCAATGTTTACTGTATACAGATAGATAAATACAGTAGTATCTCTACTTTTCCCAGCTTCCAAAGATCAATAAAATTAGAATGACTTCACTGTGATTTAAAGGAGTGATGTGTTACAGTTAGTGTATATAGCTGTTTTAATTAATATGTGTATGTTTGTGTGGGTTAAGGGGGAGGCATAGATGACATAATTCATTGTTATTTTACAGGGAGTTTATGGATCCTCCCTGATGGACTTTCAAGTTCTCAGCCAAAACAATAATGAGATTGTTTATAGTTGCATGTGAATATAAGGCTGAGGATATGTGCTATTGACGACTATAGTCAAGGCAGCTTTGATTCATGTGCTTGCCCACCCCGAGCAGGTTAAGACACCTTCTGAAGAAAAAGGGCCATCCAGATCCTGCTTCATACAGAAAGACATGCAAACAGAATTCTTAAGGTATGCCGCTGGGGTTCTGACGCATTCTTCATTGTTTCAGTAACATGGAAATGAATAAGTACTTCTGGCGATGCATTTAATTTAGATTCGCAGGAACTTGTAATAGGCTGAAAATTCTTGCATGCTTTATTTCCCAATATACACTTTCTTGTTAAAGGGACAGTCAACCCAAAAATTGAAATTCTGTCATCATTTACTCACCCTCAAGTTGTTCCAAGTCAATAAATGTATTTGTTCTGATGAACACAGACAAAGATTTTTTTAAGAATGCTTGTAACCAAACAGTTCTTGGCCACCATTGTCTACCATAGTAGGAAAAATTACAATAATCATTCCTGCAAACTGGTTGCTCTACGGCGAAATTCACCGCTTTGAATCAAAAATAGGTCAGATCGTGTAAATCCAGAGCTTTTTTTGTGGGGGGCGTCTACTCTTGAGCGTCTGAAACGTCTTTGGTCCAGTACCTGGATTCGCAAATGACAGTCCCCCCCGATGAATCGCTGTCATCCTTTTCACGTCTTCCGAGTTTGCAGATCTGATAAAAGTCAATTGTTCCCAAGAACTGTTTGATTTCCTACATTCTTCAAAACATCTTATTTTGTGTTCAAAATAACGAATAAATTAACAATGCTCCTACTACTCTAGTTCTGATGTCCGAGACAATATTTCTCTTTAGTCTCGTTAACATGCAACCAAATAATTCACTTGTAATCGATTGATGGCTCAATCGGACTGAAAGGCCTTCATGTAGACACCTTAATGAATCTAATTGATCGATTGGATTTAAAGGGGTGGTGTAGACCAAAATCATCCGATCAGGAGGAAAAATAAAGTGTATTTATCATATCAGATTAAAAAATACCTTGCAGTGCAGTGCTGCATATGTCGGAGTTATCTATTGTTTGCGTCAAATATTTAAAATCTTAAGAAACTCACCACAAGAACATGTTTTATCCATGGCAATGTAACACGCGCTATTAATCGAAAGGAGACACGAGCTGTGCTGTGAAATGAGATGTGAAATGAGATGTTAGATGCCGTGCGCAGTGTTGCCAGTTCCCGTTATGTTTAAAGTACTTGGTCACTTGGAATATTTTAAACTGTTGTCTTGGTTGTTTTTTCTTGTGAGTTAAAAGTGGAATAATGTTCTCCCATCAGATGTTGATAATTGGCTATGCGGGGTCATTTGAGCTTGTTTTTGGAACTGTTTGAATGGCCATTGCACTGGATTTGTTACGTGAATCTGGCAACCCTAGCTGTGTGCTTCCGCTGTATTGTTCAGAATATATTTCCTTCATGTACATGTAATCTATTTTTGAATCGTTTTGCAATGTTAAGGGGACATGTGAACAGCACTTTCATAATCTGCAATCAGATTGATTTAATTCTGATTGACGATAATTGGTGCATGAAAACATATCCATTGTGTTGTGCTTAAGATTGAGATTGCAACTGAATTGATTGGAATTTAATTAATGGAAATTGAAGAATGTAGATTCAATAAACTAGTCCTGATTCGTACGAGAAGGTAAAAGCCCCTTTAGATGTGTTGGACCTCTATGTGACGAATTGGGCTACATTGCTGTTATTATACTGGAATATATGAATAGGACCTCTTGGCATTAGCTGTCTCTTATTCTCTTTTTTGAACCAAAAATCATGCACCAGGCACGCAGCTCAAATATGAGTTAAATGATTTTTGCTCCTCCAACAAAGAAATATTAAAAGCAAATCAGAGGTAAATCATATCCCGCTTTTGCACTTTGGGACGTAGTGACATCAATCTGTTATTTTGATAAAGGGCAGGAGCTGCTTAAAAACACACCATAGCAGCCCTTGGTCACATTATGAGGGATTCGTTCCAGAGAAGAATGTGTTTGCATGGGGTCATAGATTTAGGATACAGGAGAAACAACCTATTTGTGATGTGCAAGGGGATATGAGCTGAGGTTAGAGGTTCGGTTCTGACGAAAGATTAGGGCTGGTGAAATACCAAACATTTTTAATTAATCTTGATTTTTTTATACACTTTTACTACTACTTGTCTAAAACTTACTGCAGTGCTAACAAATTGTTCTATTGACTCGCACTATTAATAAAATTGTTAATATATGCTTGCTATATCAGCCCTACCTAGTCTCTGTGAGTTCAGCTGTGTTAATTGCCAAACTTTTTTTTTAGTCAAACCTGATAATAGCCTTTCAAATGCCCTCTAGTTCTCACTTTCTTATCAGCAAGATTATTTTTTGTTAATGGCAACGGCTCCATGAGTTAGTGAGTGAATGAGAGAGAGAACATAGTACATCCATTCATGTCCATTCACGCTTTGCCTCGTGGCAGATGTTGAAGTCCATCCTGACGTTTCTTGACCCCGTTCGAGGTGACTGCGCACGTGCGCTTCGTCCTTCTCTTTTGCACACATATAATTCAGATTTAAAGGTGTCAATGCTGTTAGGGCAGATAGTCTATAGGCTTTAGATGTGTGTGTTTAAACACTACAGGCCTAGACAGATATCTCTATGAATTAGGATTGAAGCCAAACAAAGTAGAGCTGGGAAAGCTAGAGGACATGTCAACACTTGGCTATGGCCTAATATGACTTTGCCGTGCTACATGGCAGAAATGGCGCAGCTTTTTTGAAGATGCTCTTTCTTTGATTCACACGCCATTTCAATATTTATAATGATGTTCACTTTTTGTTTTAGTAGTAACATGTTTTTTGGGGGGGTTATGTGCAGGGCTTTGTGATTTGCTATAGCTGTTGCTGTGAAATATTGGAGTATTCTAGGATGACAGGGGTTTGGGCAAGAATTATATTAAAGTCAGATCAGAGGTAAATCATTTCCCGCCTTCGCACTTTGGGACGTAGCAAAACGGAAGGAACTGCTTAAAAACACACCAGAGCAGCACTTGATCACATTATGAGGGATGCGTTCCAAAGTGGAATGTTGCTGCATGGGGTCATAGATTAAGGACACAGGAGAAACGAACTATTTGTAACGTGCAAGAGAAGAGTTGAGGTTAGAGGTTCGTTTCTGGCGGAAGATCAGGGCTGGTGAAGTAACCCAAAAATAGTAATTAATCTTGAGTTTTATGTACACTTTTACTACTTCTTATCTAAAACTTACTGCCTATAAATCCTTCTAATGACTCGCACTATTATAAAATTGTCTTTATAAAACAGTCAGTTGTGTTTCTTGATCCTGATCTGATCTGCTGAATCTGCTTCGCGTTGTGCCACAACGCCCTTAGCTGTTATAAAATGCACTGTAACCCACTCCTCCTTGGGGCTTATTGCTTCAATATATGCTCAATATATCAGCTCTACCTAGTCTCTGTGAGTAGGCGGTTTGGGCAAGAAAGGCTGAATGAAAAGCCATTTTCACAAAACTACTTTGGTTAAATTAAAGATGCAATCTGTAACTTTTGAATCTCTATCACCATCTCTGTTTAAACACTAAATTGCAGGTTACTTTACCTATCTTTATCCTTGCATTATGTTAAATTTTGTGAAATGACGTCAAACTTTTCCCCATCAAACTTATCTGACAGCTCAAATTATGCAGTAAATTATTATTATAAGCTTAATGTGGTACTGCTCTCACCCTTTAAAAAGGTCCTTATATGTATTTAGGTACAGATATGTATATATTTGGTAGCAATATGTACCTTCCAGGTACTTATACGCACTATTCAGGTGCTAAAGTGTACTTTTTGAAGGGGTACTGCCACCTTTGGTAACTAACTTGATACATTTTTAAGTAAAAAAAAAACATGTTTAATTCCTTTAAATTGTTGAACAATACTGTGTTTACATACCAGGACGTTTGAGTGGAACATATTGACAGGTATGTCCCATTACTAATAGTCTATAGTTACATAGTGCCATTAACCATCATTTTGTACTTGCTGTTTGAATGCAAGCAGTATTAGTGGGAGGGACATTCTCGTAGCTGATTGTATTTGATTGGACAAAAATCTGTAGCGCAAAATGAGTCATCAACGTATCTGCTACAAGTGAATTTTGTCTTTGTTTAGAACTACACCCAACATGTAGATTCTTTCAAATCTAACAAACATGGCGTAAAAGCCACACATCTATTTTTGATGACTTGGTTAATCTTTAAAACGTTACCACTATTTTAAGCATCTTGCGTTTATAAACATGCCCCAACATTCTTCCAACAACACCTGAGATTCGTTCTTTTCAGGTAATACTATTACAAGGACTTTTGGTAACATATTGTCATCGACACACATCACTAGTGAAATAAGATACTGTTATTTGTAGGCAAGCAGTCATCTATCCCCTGTTTGATTGTGAGAATGACATTTTGTAGAGCTTTCAGAGAGCACCGTTCTACACTCCTCAAGTCTCAGAGGAACACAAGAGATTTTTAGTCCAGGCTTTGTTCTTGAGCTCTGCACGGGGCCCTGTCGTGGCATGACTCGGATTATGGAGATTAGCAGGCTATCTGGTTATGTAATTGAATGTAACAGTGAGGAGTGCGATGGAGAGAAAGCGAGTGCAAGAGAGAGCAACATAGACTGATAATGGGAAAGAAAGTGAGAGAGAGAAAGATACAGAAAGGGCTTTCCCTTCGTCCAACCTATGTTTGATGGGCGGTGTAAGGTGAGAGAGGGGTCATGCAGGTTTTGGCTTCCTTTCGCTCGATGTGGTTGAAAGGAAACACTGACTTGATGCAAGAGTTCATGCACTCTCATAGCCTGGGTCGAAACTTTCATGCGCGTCTCAGAAATCGTCCTTGTTTCCCTCCCGAGATCAAAGTGCCAAATTTGATAATCATCATTATTGTGGATGAAGTTCACATTCAACTGCAAAAGGCAAAAGTCAAAGTAAAGATATATAGAAATATAGATTTGACTCTTTGAAGTAAGTGAAGATAAAACTGTAGATACCCTTGTATACTTTCTCTAATATAGGTTCTCTATACTGTTTCCGTATAGGCTTAGTTCATTTTCAAGAAGCAATAAGCTTCAAGAAGCAGTGGGTTACCAGGGTATTTTATAAGGGCTAAGAACTTGGCTCAGCCAATCAGAATCAAGAACCAGAACTGACCGTTTTATAATGTTATAATATCCACTGTAACCCACTGGTTCACGGGGCTTATTGCTTTTATAAATGGTTATTCCATATGGGAAGCAAGGTTTTATAAAATAAAGTAAATAAAGTGAGATTTAGGTGATGTAATGCAGTAAGCCGTTATAAATCGAATTATTTTATAACGTCTTAGATCTCTGCTCAACCAATCAGAATCAAGGACTGTTTTATAATAACATTTTTGTACTTTTGCTTACCATACAGTTTGAAAGAACAGAGATTTAGTATAATTTAATCTTTGTTTTATTTTAACTGAATTGCTAAAGCAAAACAAAATCAAAGGTCACCTTAATTGAAATAGGTTGTCTATGCAGGGACAATTAATGGTCTAAGACTCTGATGAATACTGCCTGTTGTCTCTCAAACATTTTATCCTCAGAAAAGGAATCTGGGGTTCTTAAAACAGACGCTGAAAATGCATTACTTTAACCTTTCTGCCTCCACTGGAGGGACCAAACTAGGTTAACTATTCTGAAATTTAGTTTTGACCGAATGTTCTGTAACCTCCCCTTTTTCGCTTGATAAATTATTCATCCCACGCGAAAGTAGATTTAATTTGATTTGGGATCCACAGATGTGATCTGCTCCCATGGCACAACAAAATCAAAAGAGAGGAAGATGGAGAGAGCAGGGGAAGACCCAGTTCATTTTCCCAGGGTTCTCCAGTATTAGAACCGTGCTGTCAGAGAGTGAGCCGAAGCTACGGCTAAATTCAATTACATTGCTAATGTAATTAAAGCTACAGAGAGACAGACACAGTGTCCTGCTCTTTCATAGTGAGCCCGCATCCAAGACACTGCAGACGGACTGAAGGTCTCATCACAGCCAACTTTACCTCTGTCATCATTTCCAAATTAACCACTCTGATATAGTATAAATCAAATCACCCGCATGTTTTGTTTAGTGGCCTTTTCTGATATTATGAGAATAATTCGATATGCGCAGATATACAAAATGCATGCAGGGGGAATCCCATTGGGGTAAAGGCAAAAACAGAAACCTAACTTTATTATCTTTAGTTTACACAATTACACAATTAGATAAATAGTTAATATTCTCGCCAAAACCGCATTTTGTTAAAAAAATACAAACTCTTTTTTTGGCAAAATAGTGAATGCCTTTTTCATCATTACTTTACATTTACGAAATCATATTGCTTACTCTGTTCAAAACATTAGCACTAGTTTTCTATCCAACAGGAACATATGGTCAATTATAGCGCATCGACTGTCAAAATACTATCAAATTATGACGTTACAAGAAGGCATTACTTATCATGTTTTTGTTCAACCTATATAGAACATACAATATGAAAGTCATTTTTTATAATTCATTCAGCTGTAAGAAAAAAAATTTGTGCTTTAAAACAGTCTTGTCTTTTTCTTTTCTGTCTTTTTGGTTTTAGCTCAGTCACATATTTTAGCTTGATTACGTAATTATATTTTTACACAAATAACATACACATCTCTTGTTCCAATGAACACTTTAAGCTTGTTTTCTAGAACATTCCGTTACCATACAATAACAGCAAAAGTGACAGAAGTGCAAACTTTACCATTCAATTACAGCAAAAGTAGGTGGGGATCATTGGGAATTTTCTTTCAATAAACTAATGGTGTATATTGTTTGTACATCTGTCTATATTACAGAGATATCCACACATCTGTCATCCAGCCATCCCTCATCTTACCATCCGTCTATTATAGATCAATACATATTGATAGATATATGAGAAAATAATGCACAATTATAAAAACATAACATCATAATTGACAATTACTCTCGCTGACGTTGTATTTTCAGTTTCAACACGGTGCTATGTTTCAGATGATACAAGGTGACTTACACTTACAGTTACTGAGAAATTGAAAAAAAAACCTCATTACTGTAAGATTAGAATTTCAATTATCACAAAGTAGAAAATTATATACATGTCTTTTACTGTAAACTGCTGTTGTTGCAGATGAAGAAGTTTTTTTTTTACTATATTTAGGGTTTGGAGCATTAGGTCTTCAATGCTGTCATGCTGTGCTTAGGCATTTATAAAAAAGCAAAAAAAATCCATAATTTTGGATGGGGTATGCTTGTGTGACAAGAAAATTTTATCATTTTAGAAGCGTGTTAATCTACAGAGTAGAGTGTGAAATGTTGTTTTGCTAATTGTGTATAAAGTTTAGAAAATGTGACTACAGATTGGTCAAAGGGATGTTAGCAATTGAAGAAAAACTGTAAAGGAACAGAACAGTTCATTATAAAAGCACAATTTGTTTAACCGTGGATCTATTGAAGGCTGTATGAATTCAAATTATATGGAATAGATTACATTTATTATGCTTTCATATGGGCTTTTTCTGAGCCTTATTATCCCAGTTATCCATCCATTTGTATTGCACGGAGAACAGCGTAAACAAAACCTCTCAAATTGTTAAAATTTTTTTAAATCATATGTTTCATGCTTTTATTTTACATATAAAAATTGCTGAATGAGGGTCATCATTCAAAAGGATGGTCAGAAGTTTGTTTAGCATTGTCTCTAAAGCACATTTACATGGCTTATGTTCTCTCAAGGATGTTTTAATAGCTGTTCATATCCTAATACTAATGATGTGCTCATGTTTGCTTGTCTTACACCCATTCATAATTAATATGCTTGTAAATGCTGAGCTGTTATTTTCTCTATTGCTTTTGTTTTATAGCAAGATAATGTATATTCAGCACCTTTGGCTATGGATCTGGCTTTTATTTGTATCACAGTTGATTTTAATAACATATGGCAAACGTTGTAGTACACATGCTGCAAGATATGATCCAGAGAGAAATATTATTTTCAGGATAATATTCCTACCTACCAAGTTGGATATTAGTGAGAAAGATAAAAGCATCTTTACCGCAGTATATTATTCACTGAATCAGAAAATACTATGTGAATCAGATCTTGATCCTTTTTTTACTCCTGTTGAATCAACAAGAGGTCTTTCAGAATGGAAATATCATCACAACATTCAGGTTTTGAGTCTACTGTAATGGAGAAAGTCTTCCATTTGAGTAATTTCACCATGTTTTAAACATGTAAAAGGATATTTGGAAGATTTTGACGTTATTTTTAGAGTCTAAGTAAAAGATTAGAATACTTTAAGTGACTTACTACTTCAGGATGAAAATGACGACTAAATCACTGTTAGGTCTCATGAAATCCTAAACAAATGTATACGTTACGTTTTTATTAAAGCTGGCCTAGCTTTAACATGAAAGATGAACAGTTCAGTAAGTCAAACAGCTGGTTGCATGACAGAGTGAGTGGGACACCTATACAATCTCTGTATGAACCCTTCAGACAGACGCTTTCTGTTTGCTTGTACTTAACCAAGATTATGTTGGACCATTGCACATCCAGTTCAGTTGTAATGCACTTGGACTTGAGAGGTGTGGTTTGGTTGTTTGAAGAGATATTTGAGAGAGGTCTAAGTGCACCGCTGGGCTCACTGTGTGCGTAAGGGCAGGCGGGGTAATACACTGAAGGTTACCTGAGGTAACTGTGTCATTGTTTGCAGACCTGACATGGACGGATCTATTTGCATGCCTGTGGCAATGCAAAAAATTGAAATTCTGTCATTTACTCACACTCAAGTTATTCCAAATCGGTATAAATTTCTGTGTCCTGATAAACACAGAGAACCATATTTGAAAGAATGCTTGTAACTTGACAGTTCTTTGCCAACATTGACTAGCAAAGTAGAAAAAGAATATTTGTTTTGTTTTAACACGAAAAACAAAACGTAGGCATGCAAAACCCCAAACAGTTCTGTGGCACTTTTGTGTGCACATTTTATGTGTTTGGCAGACGCTTTTATCCAAAGCGACTTACATTGCATTTTACGATACGTTTGAGTTTTGCGTACGTGCAATCCCTGAGATCTAACCCATTAACTTGCCGTTGATATCACTGTAAGGTTACAAGCATTCTTCAAAATCACTTTCTCTGTGTTCATCAAAACAAAGAAATGAATACAGATTTGGAACAAATTGAGGGTGAGTAAATAAAGACGTAATTTTCATTTTGGAAATTGATAAATGAAATGTCTATAGTATCATAATAATTTAAAGGGATAGTTCATCCCCAAAAAATCGATTTAATCAAGTGTGTAATTATTTTTATAATTTCTAATTCAGCAACATTGGACCCCATCGACTTCCATTGTATGCACACAAAACATCGTAAATGTTCTCTCTTAAAATATCTTCTTTTGTGTTCCAAGACGGAGTCATATACATGTTTTATTAGTGGTCTGTCCCTTTAAGTAGTGAAGACCTTGTTTTTGTGGCTCATGAGTGAAGCAGGCTGATGTTTTCATGCATGTCTAACTAGAGGATCCAGGAGTCATGACCTCTGTCTGATGACAATTGAGAGTTAAGGTATGAGCCGATCTTAAGCTAGTCGAGGCGGGGCATCTGGGGCCCTTCTGTTTACAGAGAGATTTGGATTCATGCAAAGATTGGGCATGTAGTCGGGGTGACCCAGCTACCCTCTATAATCCTCTATAATGGATGCCCATTGTTCTGGCATGCAAAGGTCATAGCTCAAGTGGAGTGGGTGCATTGCATTTTCCAGACTGCGTGGTGCTCTAATTTACCGTATGAGTCTGGAAAACTCAGTACTACTGCCGCTGCTCAACCTGTCTGGGACACTTACCAATAGGACTCACAGAGAGCGTCACTGCAAACATGCTTAAAGGATTTGATAAACCCACCAGACTTTAAAGTCAACATGAAATCAAAATTGACCCCGTTTACTTTAGAAAAGGAATAGTTCACCCAAAAATTGAAATGTTGCCGTTATAGTAATAATTTGCAGTAGATTCTAGTGCAACTGTTAAAAGACACACAGAAAGCTACAGTGGCAGAATGTGTATCAAATGCCTTTAAGACAAAAGCTATGTGTGGTTTTGTAATTCACTGAACAAATAAATTCTGTGACGGCACAGCTGTTTCCCACCATAAACCCAGGAGTCCCAATATGCCCCAGTCTGTCCAAGCATTTCCCGATGCTCAAACAGCTTAAGAACAAATTGTTACCAGTGTGTTTGTTGGGGAGTGTTTGGAGTCACTGGGCTGTTTGTTTTTGCGGTTATGTGGTTAGCATGTATGCTAAAAAGATGAAGCTGCATGTCCCTCTTCTGAAAGCATGTGGGAGATGAAAAGAAAAACGTTGTGGTGAATTAATTTATTTTACCAGACTGAAAGACAAAGTAGGTTGTTTTTAGTAGTTGGCACATTTGTTTGATAATAGTGCTAAATGACAACAAATCAAATCGAACCAATTTAATTGTCAAATAGATACCCCTAGTCTTATTGTGGTGGTCTATCAATAATCTAAAAATATTTCTGATGAATATGAAAAATATCTTCCCCTGACGTAACCAAGGCCATAATAATACTAGCTTATAATATGGTAGCAAATAAAATCCTCTGAACCGCAAAATAAATTATATTATAGAAGCTGTATGAAGAATTCTTGTTATTTATTTAAGATGCATCTGTGGTGAAAATAAATAATGAAATGAAAAGATACTTCCCCGATATAAGTACACCAAAAAATCTGGAAATAATAACTACAGTATAACAAACATATTTCGGCAGTCTTTTGCTGGATGTCAATATCACTAATGCTGCCATTGTTTTTCCCAATGGGAGAGGGAGAGGTGGAAAAAACAAAAAGACTTGTGTACAGTAAATAATCTGTAAAACCATTCTTGTATCAATTATTGCCACAATTTAGGAAAGAATTATTTTACAAAATATCTACACAGTTGTACTTATAAAGGGTGAATTTCAACAAGACTTACAGAGTAACTGGTTATTTTTGGCCCTTTACGGCTCTGTTGGAGAGAACCGTTCTATCAGGCTCAGTCGGAGAAATTTCAAAAGCTAATATAAATAATGATGGATAATTTCAAGGAAAATGTTTTGTACTTTTTTTTGTATGCGTAGGTAACGTGCAAAGCGTGCACCTCAGAGCTTCATTTCATTGTTCGCAAGAATGTTTTTTGTACTCATTTAGAAACCAACTTGGGGAGGTTTTTCATGACTGGCAGCCCGTCCTGCAAATTTTCCAAGCAACTGTTAAGTGGAAATTACCGTACGACACAGAATTCTTTGCATGTACAGTGATACTTTCCAGCTTTTAGATGTCTTTCCAAACGAAGGAAACTGTAGATGGAGTGAAATACGCTCAGTAAAGGATGAAGCGAAAGGCTGCATTTCCCATGCTGTAACCAGTGTCTTAAAGAAAGCTCCTGCCCCCACTTTGCTCTAATCGACACACAGACGAATCAGTCCAGACAGTGTTTTGTCATTGAGTCCCGGGACGCCTGAAAAAATGAAGATCTAAGGTACTAATTGTTGCAAAGGTTTCTTTGTTTCAAATCTTAAGTAAACAAACACTCTCTGTGTTGAATCAATGGAGGTTTATACCGTTTCAGATGCTAATGGAACAGGTGCCTTTAACAGGCATGGGAACATGAACCCTGTGATTCTGTTCAATGGGAGTCACATGCAGGAATGGGTCTTTGTCATTGTTTAGTAGGTAGTTGACAATTACATTAAGGTTTCATATAAATGTGCAAGTACAGTTAAATTTTCTCTATTCCTTCAAAACCGAAACTCTTTAAGAGCAACTAATGATGAAAAAAAAACATAAATATATAGAGAGAGAGTGAGAGAAGCACAACCCAAATACCACTGCAGCACATCCTCTCACAAACCGCCTTTTCTCCAGAGAGAGGACAGTTACCCAGCATCCCCCTCCCTCCATTATGATGCTGCATGGCTGAGGGCTGACTCAGCGGTTGTGCGGGGGAGAGAGAGAGGGGAAAAAGAAGCAGTGTGGCTCACAGAACATCCCCTTTGATCCACTCAGCATTCAGAACCTCATCCCATCAGCCCACTGGGCACAGAGAAATAACCCGACTGCAGCTGTTCTGTGTCTGGTTATTCTCTGACTATAGAGACTGAGCTTGTTGTCATGGTTAAAATCGCAGATGTGTTTCAAGTACAATTTAGCTAAAGCATTCTTGCAGTTTGCATAAAATTAAGAGTTAAAACATTATTTTAAGGTAAAGGCAACAAAAAAAAGTTATTTAGCTATTTATCAGTTGCAGTTTTAAACCTTAATTATTTTCCTATAGATTAAAATTCAAACCCAGTATCTTGTGTTATTATTGTGCCACGTAGTTTTCAATGGTTGCTTATTCTCATTTGTGCATTTATTTTATTGCAATGAGAACAGCTGTAGCAATAGTGTAAACATGCGGTAAAATTAATATCTGTATCTCACTGTATGTATCCCAAAGAAAAGCATGCCGACTATTCTCTGTTTGGTTGCATTGGCTTTTGAAAGAGTGTTAAGGCTGAATCCATTATCCAGATCCTAGACGATCCACTTCATAGCCAGTCGGTAGAAATAGAGTGAAAGTGCTTTTGGCAACAGTATAGGAAGGGTGGGGAAGTTTGTCTGCTGTTAATGCTCAGAGGGCATTCTGGGTAAATTGCAACGTTACAAAAATTCAAGGGTCACTGCCATTTTCGTTTCCTTGGCAGGCTGTGAAAGGTGAATGCTGAAATATGAAAAACGCTTTTGGATGTTGTTTAATTGTGCATATGGTGTAACTTAAATAGTAGCTTTAAAAGCCTGCAGTTGTTTATATTGTTAATGATGCGCTTTGAAAAATCTCTTAATTCTTTAGAAACCAGAAGATTAAGATATAGCTCACCCCAAAATGAAAATTCTATCATCTTTACTCATCCTCAATGGGGACCAATGTTTTTTTGGATATCAACATTCATCAAATTTAAATGTTGAGGTGAGCTATCCCTTTAGTATCAAGTTCTCCTGACCGCATGATTTTGGGAAAAACTGTCAGGGAAAAGCTAAGATGCTTGTGACACACAGGGTGACCGTAGCAACACTTTGTGTCAGGGTGTGTGACCACAGCGGTCCCATTTTGTCATCTTTTAAACTTTTCTGTTCTCTTTGTGTCTTGGAAAAAGATTTACCCAAAAGAGAAAAAAATCACATTCTCTGTTTAAGACATAATAAAGATGGTATCCGAGCAACGGACAAGAATAAAAACACATTTCTCTGAGCCCCGCAATAACAAAATGATTCAATTACTGCATAAATACAGCTGTGTGTGTGTGTGTGTGTGTGTGGCTGACAGAGAGAGAGCGGCAGAGCTGCTTGGCCTGGCTTTTTACTAAAGCGGTCACTGCTCCTCACCAAATCGTCTGTGATATCACAGCCAGCCAGCCATCAGCCTCCAGCAGATCCAAGAACTTGGGTTCTTCTGCCTTAATGAAGCCATTCATCAGCCATGTTTATCAATAACATTCTCTTCCTTAATCTGCCACCGAAATCCAGTCGCAGTGCTCCTCTCAGACTGATTGTAGTAAAAACAGAGCATTCCGTTGGAGCCTGTCCAGGCCAAATATGGAAAGAGCGAAAGAAAAAGATCATGCTGTAAAATCAAGCTTAAGCTGGTAACCGTGTTAGGGAACATGGTGGATGGTAATGGTGGTAGACCATTTTGTGTAAGCTTCTCCGTCGAGATGGTTTTTTAAACACGCTGGCTGGTGAATCACCGGTTTTGAATGTACGAAATAAGATCAATTTTCCAAAACACTGTCACCGGTGTAAGTTGGATTTTCCAGAAGTGGAGGAAAGGAGATAATTCAAATAAGATTGTCATATCTTGACGCTGTCAATAGAGAAGGTCTGTAAATTAAAGTTCATTTTCTGGTCAGTATTTGATCAGATTAATAATTTACAATTTCAGTTTTTATAAAGGGAGCATTGTCTGTCATATAACTTTATTTAATGCTATTTTTTATTTTTACTTAAGAGTCAAATGACGTTAAGCTGTTGCAATGATGACAGACTTGTAATTAATTTTTTAGATTTATTATCTTTTTGGATCAAATGTTTTACTTACAGTGTATGTAGCGAGGTGAAAATTAGTGTAAATCTAGAATGGTAATATTGTTGAGATATGAGATACTTGCCCCAAGCATGTGTGCATTGGCCGGTTCTGTGCTTTATTTGACCTGCCTCTTAGCTTTCTCTGCGTTCACGAGTAGAAAAAATCCAAACAAATGTTTAATTTTGCCAAAGAATGGTTGGCGGATTCGCTGCTCCTCCAGCAAGTGTAATAAGAGGACCTTTATCCCAAACTGAAAGAAAACCCATTCACAGACGTCTGCAGAGAAATAGAGCCCTCTCACTTACCTCTGTTCCTGGATTCAACATTTCCTACCGGCTTTTTAAAAACATCTGCAGACAGAAGGTGCTAGTTTTGTCTGGACCAGAGCCGTTGAAAGAGAGAGTTGTGACAAAGGAAGTTCACATTTTTTGGCCGTCACGTGATTCACGGAGCCTTCATATAGTTCCAGGAAGTTATATTTTTTTCTTTAAATACTTTTTAAAATATTTTTTTTATTCATTAAACGATTTATGTCTTTGAATGTGTTGAATGTTTATCTCAGTTGGTCTGTTTAGCCGCAGCTCAATGCGTTGCGTCAATGCGTTGACGTGACTCTCTCTCTCAATGGCACAGGTCTGGACTCCCCTAGTCAGTTTAAATGAGTTTCATCTGTGAAGCACTTTCCATAATACATTTTTGTTCAAATAAAATTTTTGTTCAAATTTTGTTCATCCTTGACGCTCATTAAGAAGACAGGAATACCCATTTAAATGTCTGTCCATACTCTATTTCTTACATATTTCAGATATTTCAGGGGTGTAAAGTTAGACTCTGTTCATGATTTGATGCAATGCACCGTATTGGGTACACAATAAGAATTAATTTGAACCAAATACGATAAAACGAATGCTAACCTAACCCTAACCTAACCATAACCTAACCTAACCCTAATCTATATGAATTTCTTT
The DNA here is from genome assembly GCF_015846415.1 of Triplophysa dalaica. Lineage (NCBI taxonomy): Eukaryota > Metazoa > Chordata > Actinopteri > Cypriniformes > Nemacheilidae > Triplophysa > Triplophysa dalaica. The sequence goes on from NC_079559.1 coordinate 7,287,768, forward strand.
GTTCTCATGAACACAGGGAAAGATATGTGGAAGAATGCTTATAACCAGACAGATTTTGCCCCCCATTGACTACCATAGTAGGAAAAAACATCATGGTAGTCAAAAGTTCCCAAGAACATTCTTCAAAATGTCTTCTTTTTTGTTCAACAGAAGTAATTTTTCCGACTATGGGAGTCAATGGGGGGCAAGATCTGTTTGGTTATAAGCATTCTTCCAAATATCTTTCCCTGTGTTCATCAGAACAAAGAAATTCCTACAGATTCAGAACAACTCGAAGGTGAGTAGGCTAAATGATGACAGAATTTTCATTTTTGGGTGAAGTATCCCTTTAAACTCAAGACAAAATACAAAGAAAGTGTAAATAAAACATAAAAAATACATTGAGGTCAGATGTTGGCAGGTCAACCAATAGGATTAAACAGGCATCATATCTTATAACATATTTTATAATCTTATAACATAGCAACAAGGTCCCCATAGCCCTCCAATAAAAATTTTTTACTCTATCATAACACCAATATACTCTATTAGTTGTTTGAGCAATTTTTACAGTTCATTAGAATGACTCTACTTTCTATAAACTTGTGCAGTTGATGAAAAACAAAAAAAAAACGCTTTTCTGTCTGTGTTTTCGTGTAAGTCTTGGTAAGGTGTACTCAGTAACTGTATGGGTTCTGCTTGACTCGACTGATTACAGATGTGAGTGTGTACTGTGCTGTCTACTGTCTCCAGGCTTCTCCAGCTCACAATTACTGCACTCTATTTTGCTTTCAGCTTCTCCCAGCACAAAAGTTGAAATAACTGGAAATATAAACATGTTCTGCTCTGCTGTTGCTCTTGGGTAAAAGAAGAATGTTAAATCTGGTTTCCTTTCTTTAGTCCACCTCAGTGAGAGCAGCCTCTAAAAAACAGGTTTTTACAGTGTTTTCAAAGACTAGAGGTACAGTATGTTAAAGAAAAGGTTTTTTATAGAACCTGGAATTTGAGTATGAGGTTTAGATATCAAAAAAATTATAGTTTTGTAAATGGACAAATGCTGTATGTATATACAGTACAGAAGTGGCCAAAAGTGATGTTCAGGTGGCAAGCACAATATTCCAACCATTAAAACCAAATAAACTATCAAAATATGATATATATGATATAAAACACTTTGAATTCTTTTAAAAGGCAGTTTACCAGAAAGGATTAGCTTAAACCAGGACTATTACTTAGTTAAATTTGAATATATTTTAGTCATTTTAAAAACATTACAAAAAACATTACTATGTGCATCTTGAGACAAAACGGTGACACTGATATATTTTTAGATGTCAGTGTAAGTCAAGACACCACTAACATTTCAGTTAGTCTGGGACTATAAGCTTAAACTCTGTCTGGGAAACCGCCAGTAAAGTATATATTGGAAATTAAAGGGCAAACTAAAGCATTTCAGGGAATATTGGTCTTACTTACAAATTACAAAAAATGCATACTGTAGGAAAACAATAAACGGGGACACTTTACAATAAGTTGCTATTTGTTAACAATCAGTTAATGCATTAGTTAACATAAACTAACAGTGAACAAAACTTTTTATTTATTAATCTTGTTTCATGTTAATTTCAGCATTTACCGATACATTTTCAAAATCAAACCTTGTAACTGTTAACATGAGTTAATGCACCATGAACTAACATAAATAACTGTATTGACATGAACTATCACTAAGAAGTGTTAATAAATGCAGAAAAACTATGTTTTTCATTGTAAGTTCATGTTAGTTAATGCATTTACTGCTGTTAACAAATAGCACCTTACTGTAATATGTCACCCAAAAAGCTTAGAAGAAATAAAATGTACACTGATCACAGTTTTATTTGTTATTAATATTTGTTGATCCTCTCATGTTGTAATATTTTGTAGCCATTCTCCTGGGCCTTGACTCAGTAAGCTTTGTACACGTGTTGTGTAATTTCCTTGGCTATAGGTCTCCTTATATTTTTCAGTTTTCACTTCAGGCACAACTTTGCAACATGAATACAATATATCTTTAATAGTGTGTTCAAATGAATATTAATTTTGATCAAAACCATATTTAATTGATTATGAAGTATATATGCAAACTGAAGGCATAGAACATTGTTCTTTACTTATACTGTGTAACTTTATGAGATGGTTATGGAGGTGTTAGAGAAAAACGTTGTAGGTGGGTTCTGGACGTTTCTCATCGCCTTAAACTGTAGAATATGTTTATCGCATGAGATTCACAGCGTGCCGAATGCATATCTAATTATTTTCCTGCTTACAAAAAACTGCTTGTAGCACAACCAGATTGAGGGCTGCTGTTTTCTTTTTTCCTTTATTTTTCTTTGTTTGAATTACTGTGGTCAAGCAGCCCTAAGCATCTCTCTTTTTTCCGCTCTCTGCGGTTGCATTATACCTAAGCAAAATTGACACGCTGGTGACTATGTCATGCTATATTGATTCCACAGCTGACATCATTCAGAGCAAGTCTGAGTTTCATTATTTTGCCATAAGCGCAAAACCCCTCCTATTGAACTACATTCGCATGTGGGGATTTTTTGGACTGATGATAATCACAGAACTTGTGAGCTCCGCTCTCATTATGACTGTTTTATGCTCACAAACGCACAAATAGCCACAGCAGTGTGCGTTGAGCTTGAAGTCTTCTTAATGATAATTGATAGATGCGAATGTTTAATTTTACTTGGGTTTTCGTAACATTTATAGCATGGCCTGGTGCTAGTTTAGGGTTGTAGAAATGGTAAAATATGGAAGTAATTAGTCAGACCAAATGAATGCTGCAGAATTATCCAGCCCAAAACAGTGAGGGGACTGCGGTTTGCGAGGTGCCCGGGAGATGCATATGTGTGTGGTGTTGCTGTTGTTGTTGAAAACTTACCACTGAAAGTGAAAATAGTCAACAAAGCATAATTGGATAAATGATGACTGCACATGGCGCTTTAGCAAAAATGCAAACAACGGTGAAGCGCGGATGCATTCGATTTGCTGTAAACTCCGAACACACTTATCTGTGAAATCTATAGAATATCATTGGGTCGTTCAAAGCATTACATCTGGAATTTACACTTTCTGTTTTTGTAAACAAGAGAGAATGGAAAAAATGCATTTCTACAAAGTGAATCAATACAGAAAAGAAATGGAATGATTCATATCCTCTTTGAACTTCAGATGTGGCTTTTGTTTGTCAGAAATAGATTTTGAGTAAACGGTTTGGTGAGTAATCCATCATTTTTCTCAGGATGATTTCCATCCTTTTATTGAGGTGAGTGGTTTTTTTTGGATGGTGGGATACTTAATCACTTTGCTGCTTTATGAGACAACTACAGTGTAAGTAGACTTGATTATGAGCAAAGATCTTGCAGTGTGACATTTAAGGGTTTCTGGGTCATGAAATCATATTGGTGAATGGTTTATTTTATATCATCTTTTTTTCCGGTTTTAACTTCATTTCTATACCAAAACTGAAGCATATGGTTTAGTATGTTTACTTAATATCTATTTTGTTTTTTGCTGCAGTTTGTTTTCCTCGCAGACCTGCTGTGAATGATCACAATATCATTTTCAAAAAAAATAGTGAATTTAATAAGTTTTTATATTTTGCAATTCAGTTTAGTGCCACTAGGGGCACAAAAACTATTTAAACCAAACTCGATCTGTAACTAATCGGTTTTTTCTATTCTTTTCCAGGATGAATTTCATCCATTCATTGAGGCATTGCTGCCGCACGTGCGTGCCTTCGCCTACACATGGTTCAACCTGCAGGCCCGCAAGCGCAAGTATTTCAAAAAGCATGAGAAGCGGATGACCAAGGACGAAGAGCGCGCGGTCAAAGACGAACTACTGGGTGAGAAGCCCGAGGTCAAACAGAAATGGGCGTCACGCCTCCTTGCCAAGCTCCGCAAAGACATCCGACCGGAGTGTCGTGAGGACTTCGTGCTCGCCATCACAGGGAAAAAGCCTCCGTGTTGTGTCCTTTCGAACCCTGACCAGAAAGGGAAGATGAGGCGCATTGACTGTCTGCGGCAGGCGGATAAGGTGTGGCGTCTTGACCTGGTGATGGTGATTCTGTTCAAGGGCATCCCGCTGGAGAGTACAGATGGGGAGCGGCTAGTCAAGGGCGGCCAGTGTTCCAATCCTATCCTTTGCGTCCAGCCTCATCACATCAGCGTGTCCGTCAAAGAGCTGGACCTCTACCTCGCCTACTTTGTGCAGGAAAGAGGTGAGTGACCTGCATATGTTGTTTTTTGTCTCCACAGTGGCTTTGCTAGTTTTTTCACCAGGAAACAAGATCTCTTCCAACTTCTCCAAGGAACTATACTGGTCCAACCAGCACCAATACAGCATGGAAATTCACGTAGTGCGCTACGTTAACTTTGGTTTCACATTGCTTTTATGTGTGTGTGGGTGAACAAGTCCCCGTCCGTTCAATACCTGAAGTTGATGATTCTCAGAATTGTGCTGCTTCTGAATTGTGACGGCAGTACTTGGAAGTGTTGTTGTGTAAATGCACAAAGTAACCCATGCATGCGTTGTGGCAGTTGAAAACGGACGCCGGTTTACTGCATGGCGTAAATCACAGAAGATGCTCTGGCTTGTTCTTCTGAGAAAGCTGTTGACTCATCTCCTGTTCTGCTTGGTACCTGGAGCGCCATGTTTTTGCTGCAGGCCTCAAAATGTATCATGAGGCGTGCTGCTGGCGGTCCTTTTCAAAAGCAGAACTGAGCTGACAAAATCCTAGAGCTTTTTGTCGAGCTGGGCTTGTGTCGAGCTGGGCTTTAAACCAGAGAGGCTGGAAGAAAGGGAACTTAAGATTCACACGGAGCCAAGCACTGACACTATGATTCATTTAAAATAAGTGGGCTCGACTGGCAGGCGGAGAGATGCGTTTCAATTTACTGTGTTGTATAACAGGAGGTTGCCTGGAAGCCAGCTGATGATCTTACCGCTTGTGCAAGCCAAGTTACTGCCGCTCTGAAGGATGCTGACGTACACATGCTGCGCTCTAATGTACCGCTAAACCCTCCATACCTGGCACCTGAACTTTAACCTCTGACCTTATGCTTACAATGCTAAGTTTAACTAAATTAAACTGGCATCAGACTGGCAGTTGAAGGGGAGGAGTTTAAAGGATGCTCCGGCAAAGCCGTATTTACGTCATTTGAGATGTATAGTCATGTCAGGGCGAAAGTGCATTTTCAGATTTTAACCGAAGATTATGAGGGTATAGAAATGTGCACGATTAACGGAAAATGTATATCACGTTATGCACAACTTGTGAGTGAAGTACAGTAAAATGCTGCTGCATCCGAAAGCCTAAGGGCGCTTTGTGCAGAAACTCCAAATACGCACTGCAGAAGAAGACCAACACACATGTAGTTCTCTGAAATCCCTAAGTACATGTTCATGTTCCTCAAGCCTCCTCAGGTATTTTCATGATAATAATATATTTGATCATGAAATGATCATGCTCGCACTGCTTTTAGATCCATTGATTAAGTTTTTTTTTTTAATCAAACGTCGCAAAATCAGTCCCAGGCACTGAAAGTTTTTGTCGGCCCCCTGGAGTTATTGTCTAGGGTCATATAAACAGGTGTAACTAAACACAAAACACCAGTGATATTTCAGTGGTATCTGCCAGTACAAGTTTTCATTTGTTATTTACAGAGCCCTGCACATGACATGCAAAACAATTTATAAATGAATCCTGTGCCCAATTTATTTGTTTTTTTCCGTGCACTTCAAGTGTGGGGTTTTCTGACGTACAAATTCTTTTCAGATGCTGTCCGTGCACATTAAGCTGTTCATAACTTTGAAGAAATACTTAAGAGTGAGGACACATCTGGCCAGTCACTCAACTATGATATGTTTAAAATGAAGTCTGTTTAGACTGCCTATTTAGCCAGTAAAAGTATGCTGGACTGGAGTATGTATATGCTGACTTGCTGAGGCAGCGTGACAGTTATGAGTTCAGTTTAGTGGTCAATGGATCTGATTGATGGTGGGTGTGTTTGTGTGCGTGTGTATAGAGGCAGAATGACTAAGCGATATTAGTTTGTGTGAACAGTCACAGAGCTCTCTCAAATACTAGATTATGTGTTACAAACCTTTTATCCAATTACCCAGTTGCAATGTTTTGGGAATTATGTTTATAGTGTTTTACTGCACTCGCCATCCTTTGACTTACAGGAGATTCTTGTGTGGGTGTTTGTGTGTGACTGCATGTGTGTGTCTGTGTGTCAGTGCTTTGCAAAGTGCACTGTAAAAATATAAAATATATTGTGTTACATGTGCATTTAACATTTTTTGCTACATATATATAGACTGTACTTTTTAAAAGAGTCATTTGAGTGAAAATGTTCTCTTGATATTACAGATCTTTTGATGTGAAGATGTATTCTTTAATATCTTTCTATAGACAAACGTACAATTGTGTAAATGTAAGTTTCTTTTTCTACAAAAATAAAAAAAATGATCACATTTGATCCATTTTATAACTTGATAAATTGTTAACATTATATTACTGTTAATTCTGTGCAAAAGGCTACATTAAAAATGATTCAATAGAACAAGTCTAGATTTATATTTAATAAAAAAAAATCTAGAACATTTGTGGTATTCCATTTTTTATTTATACAAAAATATATATTAAGTTTAATATTTTTCATAAAATTTGCTAATTTGTGACCCTTAACCTTTAAAGCAGTAGCGTACATGCCTGCATACTTAAAGAAAGAAACCAATTAAAGCGAAAACACATAAAACATTCAAACCAAAGAAAGAGAAAAATGCTTCCAAGACATTTGAAAATGATTTTGGTCCACAGCTGGGTCTCTTTCTCTCTATCTTTTCACTCCCTTACTCTGCTTCTCTCTCCTTTCCGCCCCTTAAAGTCTCTCCGCCCCTCAACGACCTTCACCCTCAGTTGTCTGGGTCAGGCAGGCAGCCCACGTGTCACCTGACCTGCCTAATAGCCTGCAAACTCCTTGCTGTAAACCCTCTGATAAGAAACTGAGTCGCTCGCCCTTCTACTAAAGGCAGCACTACAGAGAGAGAGAGAAAAGTCGGTGAAGAAAAGGAAAGGGGGACTGGCCTCAAAAAACAGTCAGCATTTGCTCTTAAAGGCACAGCGCCATGCTGAAATTCCACTACAGGGCCTGTAGTGTTTAGCGCTTCCTGCAGCTGTGTGTGTGCTGAAACGTTCAGCTCTGGTTCAGTATCGTTGCTGATGGAGCGCAGAGTGGGGTGGGGCGGTGGTCCCGAATGGAGGCGTGAACGTGAACAAGTGGCTATTATTTTTATTCCTCTCTCGTTCAGCAGACTATTTCACTCACAGTTGCTTTAACTGCAAACCTCCTGGGGTGAAACGGCTCCCTAGAAAGACAATCTAATTAATTACATTTTAAGGTTTAATTAAGGCTTAGAGATTGATGTGCTGTTTGTTTCAGGCTATACCCGTTTTGTAGAAATATCACATGGCCTGTTATGCACATCAGGGTGTTAAGTTTTTTTGCATGCGTTGTCTGGGTTAGCTTTTGCCTCCTGGTTTGCAAAATGATTTATGCAAGCTCGTTATGGTGCAAAATGCCCACAGAATGTGTGTTGAATTCGCACTTGCAGTTTACCATTTGGTAAAATGGTTTAGAGATGTTTGGTTGGATGCAGCAGAAAACCACAATTGAGCATAATACAGTAAGTACAGGGAGTACAACAGTATTGCGACCCAGGCACTTATTTAAGCTCTTTAAATTGCTGAATGTGTGCTTCTCCATCATTTGACCAGCATTTTAATAAATTAATTTTCCAGGATTCAATGTAATAAACAATCTCTACAACATAAAAGTCAGTTTACTGCCTGCATTACATGGATGGATAAGAAATAACGTAAGAGTTTTTGCAAGTACTGTAAATTTGCCAGTCAGTATAGAAGATAATAAGCAAGGGTTCTATGAGCGTCCATATCCTGTCATTTCCCCCTTGGCATACAGTGAACCAGGAGGTATAAAAACACACTGTGTTGCTTAGCTTCTCTTTATTGGTGCACTGTAAGACAGGAAGATACAGCACAGACAAGTGCAAACACACAGGCACACACACACGCGCACACATATGTTCAGTAAACACAGCGGAGCTGGAATGTGCACCAGTGCTCTGGCAGCGGAAATTTGGGAGGGGTGGGAGAAACGGGGTCAGATCAGGTCAAGTTCACAGCGCCGCCGGCCTCCAACAGGGGGAGGTGTTCGGCATGCTTATCTTCTTAAAGGGCCAGCAGCGTCTTAGACGGGGCACATGCTGTTTTATTGCAGATAAGCATATTAACAGAAGAAGTCTAGACTGTTCCATTCTCTTCGGTTTGGTGTTTTTTTAGATAATAAACTGATACTCAGTTAAAGTATGGTACTGTTATAATTAATATGTTGTATATTGCTGTAATAATTTAGCTTGGCATCACATATTTAGGGCCCAACCACCGTAGACGTATAAGGTTTCACAATGACAGATTCTTGAACATTTATCTTTTATTTAAACTTGTTTATTTTAAAGTACAAAAAAGGAAAGTTTACATTAAAAATGTTCAAACAACTGATTTTGGATATCGTAGATGATCAAGGAGAGATACAGCACTATTTCCTGACATGAAATGAGACCTGCTCAGTTGCGGCTGAAGCTTGTGGGTCTTACAAAAAAACATCAAAGTGTTCCGACCCCACAAAAGTTTCTATTCACACTTTACTGAACCTTCAGGTGCTTCAGAGAAAACACATTTCCTGGTAATCACAGTAAATTACTGTTAGCCAATCCTCTGGCTTCTCACAGAATGCTTGTGTTCTACAAGTGAGGGTTTTCTGAGAGAACAAATCTCACCTGTAACCACTCTGTGTGCAAGAACATATCCTGCTGGTTTCTGCACGACTCTGAATATGTTTGATATTTAGAAGCATTGATTCCTCTGTTTATATTACGGTCTCTGTTCTTGTTGTTTTCTAACCTTTGGAAAGAACCATACAGTACCATTGTACAGTACATGGTGTTCTCTGAGAAAACTTCCAGTATCATTTAGGTTGTCAATAGATTGAAATATGGACTCTAACAAATCAAAGAGAGAGAATTAAAAACTATTAGATCGTTTATAACTTGTGATGAGAGAGAGAGATGTTTGCAGTAAGAGGTCAGAGATTAAACTCTGTAGCATTGCAGCTGTATGGTGATCAATCTGTTAGATCAATTTGTGCGGTAGAATAGATCTCATAGTGCTGAGTGTTGCTCGCTGCTGTGCCATGCTTAAACAGATCACATTCATGAAGTATTAACTTTTCAACCAAGGACCAGAATTATAGGAATGTATAGGAATTGCAATGCATGTTCCATGTAAAAAATTTTTTAAAACATAATACACTGCCTGATTTGTATTCAAATCCAACGAACATGTGGCTTTTTATATAAATTGTTAAAAAATTATGAATAGTTAAAAAAAAAAAATCTGTCATTAGAAAGTGTGTGTTTATTTTTTAGCCCACAGTCCATCTGTTGCCGAGTAGGGTTTCACCCGTAAAATTGTCCCATTTAAGTATTTGAACTCCATGTTCTATCCAATAAATCTGATCATCAGGTGATATGACAGTACGGTGTCTTCTATCAAAGGGGATACTGTAGCTGCGCAATGCATCCAAACTACATCTGATAGGAGACGGTCATCCCAACATGAGCGTGCACCAAAAGTGTGACCTCGCGTTGCCTTCTGAAGGGAGCGGGCGGGTGATAAGCAGGCATGGCTCCTCACTGATTAAACCGTGACTCCCTGATTAAACAGTGACTCCCTGATAAACCCCACTGCGTTACTGTATCTTAAACCACTGTAACAGGTCACCATCTGGAACTCCCTCGACATTTCTACTTCTAGGAAATTTAATAAAAGCCACTTAAGTTTTTGGAGCTGCTGAGGCTTCATTTGGATAGATTTTATGACGTCTTTATTGCTTTGTAATTTGAAACATTTTCACTCAGAATTGTTCATCTATAAGTTATGGTAACGTCTTTACTGCAGGGATGCCTTGATATATTTGATATATACATTTTTTTTTTTTTTTTCAGAATTTTAATACCCGTGAGGTCCAAAGTCTGAGACCACACTGGAAATCTGATAGAAACCCTATAAATAAAGACAAGGTATATGTATATAAAATGATTAAATATATAAATATATTTAAAAACTGCACTATAAGTTGCTTTCAAAATGGCCAATCAATTGTCAGAGAATAAATAACATTAATGATGTCAACTTTATATTGAAGTAAATAAAATAGGGAGATTCTTGAATTATAAGAACTAATATTATAATTAATATCTTAAAGTTCAAAACAGCCTGAGGAATGGGGATAGAAATTCCCTCATTGGCATCAGTATAAAAACAATAGAAGTCATTGGAAAGTCCCCATCATGACAGAAAAATAAACATGTGTGTTTGTGTGATAGAGAGAGAGACCCTCATGTTTATGTCCTTGGGACATATTATAGGGTTTGGCAGGCTGTGTGTTGTGAGAAAACTGTTTACATTACTTACTGTTTGTTGCTTTCTGCCTAAATGAAAGACCACGGTTGAGGTCTTGGCACTTCTGCTAATCTCTGTGGGTTTGTGAATAAAGAAATGAAGGAATCTATTTGAATAGAGTGAGAAAGTGAGAGTTTGTTCGTGTCAGAAAAAAGCCCTATAAAATTCAAATGCCGATATCCCAGCTGTTGTAGTGTAGATAGACAACTATGTTGACTCTTTGCCTATGCCAGGCCACGTGTGTATGTAAGGGAATGTGTCAGCTCCATTTCTTAACTTCACCACAGCTGCCAGTAAATACGTTGTTGTGAATATGAATACGGGCTTTTAACTCCTGATTGTGGTTATGTACTTAGAATTTCCTTTCAGGATCTGCAAAAAGCATTCTGTTCATGTGAAATGAGTCATAGTGTTATGTCCTGAATTTATGCAATATGAGGCATGAGAAGCTAACTTGTGAGAATCGAAAATTAGGCCTGTATCGGGCGATATGGAGTAATATAAAGAGTATCTAGGTGAACAGGTGTTTTCATCATATTAATAGGCCAATATACACCTTATTTTTGGCGTAAATGAGTGCGCTGGAATCTTTGAGCTATTTATGTTTAGACGTCCTGTGAGCCACTATAACTAATGGCAGTCGTATTGTGAGAGAGACAAGTGTGCTGTTTTGACTAGCTAGTTCATATTAATTATGGAACCCAAAGGTACAAGCTTAATGTGTGCAGTTAATCATCTGTTTTTAGTGTTAATAAATATAACCAGTCTGATCCAATCGGTCCGGGGTCATTTCCCTCGCCAAAGTAGGAAAAAATTACGTTTGCACATGCACAAAATGACTTCCGTTACGCTCCGATCGAGCCGCGTATTTTTAACTGATGAAGTGAAGTGGACGCCATTGTTGCTGTTTATTGCTAAAAGCCAAAGCTTATAAATACACGTGTACTGAGAGGGGGACCGACCAATTACAACAGCCTGAGAAGCGGAAGCTCGCTGATATGGTATGGGTGGGACATCTTCAGACACTCGCTCTAATCGAGGAACCAATCACGAAAGACCTGGTCAGCTTTACCTATCAGAGCGTTTCGGAAGGAGGGACTTTATATAAACCGGAAAAAATCCAGTCGTTTTGTCGATCCAGTCGAGGGACAGCGGTGAACAATAGACTTGAAATATAAAGATTTTTTTGAAATTTGAAACATGAACGTCTACTGTTAAAGACCCCAAAAACATAATCAAAGCTTCAAAAACAGCAAAATAATGCCCCCTTTAAGTAATGTTGACTTTATAGCAAGTCACTCAGCAAGATGTCACCGTCTGGGTACTGAAACTGAAATCTTAGATTGAAACCAGGTTAGACCAAAGTTTTACCTTTTGCACAGATTTTTGACAGTTTTGTCAATCCTGGCTGGAATCCCCTTGGTTTTGTTAACTCTCTTAATGTGTCTAAACTAATGCTTTTGCAACCACAAATGGGAAATTATATTGGTATCATTTTCCATCTTGACTCAATCCAGCTCAGAACCATGTCTGAAATGACGACAACGGAAGACATTTCCCCCCAAACAGGAAGTCACACTCTCATTTTTCATCAGCGTTGATAGCTCCTTTTAAATGCTGTTACTGAAACTCCTTTGCTATAAATGAAACTTCATATATACGTACTTTAACTCAAGCTGACGCAAGTCATCTGTAACTTTACCAGAATCTTTAACGGCGGGATTACGAAATTCTGCTTTAATGTGGTGCGCTGTGACAGCATCGCTGATGACACATTAACGTATTGTTTAACCCCAAAATTTCCCTCTCTGGCTACCGTGTTTAAGCTGAATTGATGAGTCAGGCAATTTGACTTGTCATTTACCATTTGAGGGGCTTCATCTGATTCCTTTCCAGATGTTTGATGGGGTTAAGAAATGCAGGGGGCTTTTAGCTGTGGAGTTTTGTGCACGGATGTACTCAATAAAATTGTGAACAGTTTGAACCACATCTGAAGCATGGGATATGTTTGGCAATCTGTGGTGAAATAAAATATTACTGAGGTTTATTTTATGGCTAACATTTGTTGTATCTTACTATTATGCTGTTTGTTAAATTTGTCTAAATTACTCTTGAAATGCAAAATGATGCACATGTTCACATACTGTATGTGGGCAATTCCAACGTGACATTTTGCGTTATGGACGTGACATATAAATGCTCAAAGAACGAATGAATTTGTTACAAATATATTGAACCATCTGTTTAAAGTTTACTAAACCCGTGTTGATAGTATTTAAAAAAAAAATCAGGCTATGAACAAATTTTCCATATTAAAAAAGGGAAATAAACATGCGTTAAGGATGTGACAAAAAAAGGACAAGTTTTTTTGGCAGACGACAAACTTTGTAGGATTTCTGTGAAATAAAATGCACAATCCTGAAGCAATAATACCCAATGAATGGAGATGGGATGCCTCTTTATAAAATATAAATGTGTCCATTAATGAGGAATATGTAGCGTTATGGATGTGAAAATCCTGAAAATGGCACTTAACAGACTATGAAAAATCATGTACTTAAAATAAAACCAATGCTATACAAATTTGAAGAGAAATCTCACATGGGTATTTTAACCACCAAATGTTTAAATATGTCCTATTACCATAATAAAATACGTTGGTAAAAACTTTATTTTTCGTGGTAAGGATGACATTTTCACGGTATTGGCCTTGTGACTCTGTCTGTGAAAGCACAGTTTTTGTGATTTTTGTGTGTGTGTTTTTTCTACATAAATTAATTTTACGTAATGTTAAGAGCATATTACCTTGGTATATTTAATATTATCTGAATAAAAATGTCAGAGATTAAAATCAAAGTTTATGAAGTCAACCTCAAATGTTTTTGTTGAAAATAGAAAAACATAATGTTAATAGAATCAAATTATTTCAGTTGTTAAGATCATTAATTTCAGTATTATAAATGGTTAAATGGTTATAAAGGGTATAAAGGTCCATCTGATAAAAATGCTTATAGTAAAATATAAAAATATATTGACAGTATGCTGTATGTTAGTTAAATATTTGCCATGTTTGTTTGGCAGTTTGTCATTGTTTACATTCAGCTACAGTTAGTCTAGTATTAGCTCTGTGTGAAATATACTGCACAGTGTGTTACAGTACTCAGCGAGCAGAAGGCCATGAAAGAAACTCAACCCGTTCTTTCTCTCCCTGTCTGGCTTTGAAGTCGCTTTGCTATTGCTCCATGGAGGAATGAGATCTTAAAGCTGAGAGATGTTTGACAGAGAGCAGCAGATCAAAGTGGTGAAAGAGAGGAGTGACGGATGAAAGACAGAGAGGAGAGAGCCGCGCAGAAGCTCTCAGGCCAGACAGGGTTGACATCCTGTCTTCTTGGCATTGCATACTATCCTCCTTTTAGTGCCAAAGATAGGACGCACACATTCATATACAGTTTATTGTGATTTATTTTTATTTTTAATAACGTGAGGACAAATGCACACTTTATTATTAAACGTAGACACCAATATCATGTAGGGCCTATGTACAGTTTTTGTGGCATTATTCTTTACTATAGTTGCAGGCTGTAAAAGATCATTTTTTTGTGAGCTGGTTAGCTGGTCTTGAATGGTGCCGTTGTGTCACATCTAATGTGTGTTCATCTGTGCAGCGCACATGGTCTCTGTGTAGTGAGTTGTGGCTTTTGTTATGTCTTGTAGTGCCGTCTTCCAGCAGCATGTGACCAAAGCACATCTGCCCACCCCCGGTGTAAACCACACACAGACATTCATTTCTCCTGCCATCTCGGTCGCAGACCCTCTATTCAGAATGTGTGGTATTCTGTATTGGTCGTAAACTGACTGTACAAATTAGTAATTTGCCATTTAGGTTGCTTTCATCACATAAAACTCACTCAACAGTGATGTTGCTTCTTTGTTGGATTTGAACCCAAGCCTCTCGGTTAACAGTCCGGTTCTGTGACTACAAATCTACACCACCTAAGAAGTGGACTGTGCAAGACCCGATTCTCCTACCCGTCACTCAACACATAACTTGTAAAGTTGAGCATCTTTAAATAGCACCGTGACAGCAGCGATGCCTCACAAGTCATTGATATCCCTTCCCAGAAGTCCTTTTCGGGTCTCATGCTAATGAGCGCTTCATGCCCACTGATTTACAAGGGGAATCCTGGGAGAAAGTCTTGGCCCAGTTTAGGCGCCTGGGTCCTCATCACCTCAGCTTTCCCTCTGATCATATCCTCCCTCCCTCAAAGGAAGCAATTAAGAGTCTGCCTTTAATCCCTGCAGTTAGAGAGCGAGATTGCCAAGCGCATTGACGGCCAAATGATGCATAAGTGGTTGTTTTGGAGTGGGAGCCCCATTTGAAAAAGCTTGTCCAGACTTTCTTGAGTGGGTCAGACTGTGAACTTCTGTGAACTTTGTGTGATGCGAAGTGTGTGTGTGAAGAATCAAAACTTGAGTTATTCTACTTGTGCTGACTGTAAGCGGTGTCTGAGTGTATCAAACTTAGGTTAGGTATTGATTCTCAGTTATATGTGTTCCAGTGGTCGATTAATGACGTATTTCAACATTCACCTTTCATCCACATTTAGTGGTGATGTGTCATCACTTTTTACTGTACTTACCGTATAATCAGTGTTTGGAACTGGTGATTCATTTATAGTAATGAGAATACATCCAGGTATGTGACTGTAAAACGGAACAATTCTTGTGTATTCTTATAAGAATCTTAGTTCATCCATTACGGTATAGCCCGAGTATGTCCTCACATCAGTCATGTCACTCTGATGAACGTCTGCAGGGTTCTTCATGGTAAAATTTTCCGTGCAGCACAGATGGAAACCATCACTCCTCCTTCAATCTCGCTTGTCTTTCTATTCCTGATATTCTTCTGCCCTTGCCACAATTTATCCCCTCTGCCATTTCCATTATCAGTCATTTTGTTTGATGATGAGAGAAGATCCTAAAGCTTGACCAGATGTTTGTATGAGCCAGTGTTGTTGGACTTAAAATGAAAGTTCACCCAAAAATAAAAATTCTGTCATCATGTACTCACCCTCTTCAAGCCTGTATAAATGTACTTCTACGACAGAATACAAAAGAAGATATTTTGAAGAATGTTGTTAACTGACCACCAGTGTCCATACAATAGAAGTTAATGGGGGCCAGTGCTGTTTGGTTACCAACTTTATCAAAATATCTTCTTTTGTGTTCTGCGGAAGAAGAAAAGTCATAAGGTTTGAAATGACAAGAGGGTGAGAAGCCTAATCACTACGTCTACATGCGCACCAATAATGCGATTATTTCCAGTAATCAGAGAAAGGACTTAATCGCAGTAACATGTTTACATGACATGAGAACACCTCTTTGCTCCCGTTTACATGGAAGTTTTATTAGTCTGATTATTTGCTATAATACAGCGCACAATCAATGCTCTCGGGTACAGTAGATGTGTGTTACTAGCTATCGTTTTAATATATTCGTGTGAATCGCATTTAATGAAAAACACTGGCGTTGTGTTGAATATAGAAATATGATGGAAAATGCAACGGTGGTGTACGCTCATCCGTTTTTGTATGAAGGAGCAGAGACTGCTGACAGCAACCTGTGTTGATGGTTAAACTTCAGACTGTCATGTTTACCCTGTTTCTTA
Organism: Triplophysa dalaica; assembly: GCF_015846415.1. NCBI lineage: Eukaryota > Metazoa > Chordata > Actinopteri > Cypriniformes > Nemacheilidae > Triplophysa > Triplophysa dalaica. The sequence goes on from NC_079559.1 coordinate 7,304,009, forward strand.
CTGCGATTATGATCTTAATCACATTATTTAAATCGAATTATTGCGTTTATATGAGGTAAAGTTTAATTGCAGTATTGGCGAAATCCTATTATAATCACATTAGGAGGATGTAAATGTAGTCATTGATGACAGAATGTTCACTTTTGGGTGAACTATCACTTTAATGGGTGAGCTGGTTTAGAGATCCAGATATTGACATCGGACATCCCAGTGGTCATCCAACAGAGTTCCAGATTTGTTTAGCTTTCAAAATATTAAAAGTGATGGATGAATTGTTTCCCTTTTTGTATGTTTTTCTATAAGGAACTCTGTTAAAAAGGTTCAACATTTTGATTTGAATTTAGAACAGACCTGCGACCCACCAGTAAATACTATTATTTATTGTTTATATATTGAATAAAAAAGTATAATAAATTAATATATTAATTGAAATTAAATGTAAAATATGATTTAATAGTTTTGAAATACAGTATGCGAACTTAACGTATCTATTCTGTGCAATAAAACAACAGATTGATTAAAATGGCAAGATTTATAGATTTGTAATCACAAATCTATGGTTTTTACTAGTTGACTATTTGCAAAATGTTCCACATCCCTATTATGTGTACTGTTTTTAATAGTAGATCACAATTAGAATGTTTACAACAGGATATTTCAAATCCTTGGTATCACATGTTAAAAGGACTCTCCCTTTTACTCATTAGCATTACCTTATCTCTAAAATCAGCTGCCCTTTCCAGTCCATGCAGTCCTTATTGCCTGATTCGTGGTTCAAACCACATTATATGTTAAGGGAAGTCAAACTTAATTAACGTCTTTTGCGGACTTCACATGCAATTACTCTAGCATGGAGCTCCGCCTCCTCTCCTTCTAATGCTTGGCAAGCACCTTGTGAGATCTTAATCCATATCCTTTGTTCATTGTGCACATAGGGTTTGAACGGGGTGCACTTCATACTATTGGCTCAGGCAGGCGCGTTCTTGTTCGTTGGTATGACGTATTCCAACTGTCGCTTTAATTTACGGACCCCAGCTCTGCGGCAGTACTGAGGGTTTTTTTACAGTAACTTTTACACACATCGCGAACCGCTGTCAACTAACCCTAGTCTGACATCAGTAAGCTGCTCTGGTCTCTTCGGAGGAATCTATGGTTTAAAGTGTAAAGCTGAAGGCGAGCTGCCTTTGTTTAGAAAATAATGATCTTTGCGACATCATTTATTTGCTTTACATGTAACACTTTTAACATTAAGTAAAACTGATATGTTAATTCATTGACAGAAAACATTTTTCTATTATTTAATTTGTAAATCATGCAAACATATTTTTATCTTAAAGCACCCATAGTGAGAAAAACGTAACAAAAGAATTACACTTTATAACATATATTTTTTTAATCAACTTGGATTTTTTTTTCTTTTGGCTTTGGCCGTCTAAATTTCAACCTGTTGTCTTTATAATGGTTTCTTTTGCACTTTAAGAGCATAATGTTTGAATAAGTAATATTTTACTTATTTATTTAAAGGGATATTTAATTAATTCATAGCACCAACTTTAAGGGTCCACTCGGAATTCTTTGTGATTGACATCTGTTAAACCCACCCATCCACCTCTCCCCTGTGTGATGATTGGCCTGTTGAGAGATCCTGACCTCTCTCAATAGGGAGCTGCCACTCTTGTCATAGCGACGGTGGGGTCAGATGCTATCGGTACGTCTTCTTGTGTGAAAAATACAAGGTTACACGGATGGCTATGATCGTTTTTTCCTGCCCTCTCTATTTGTGTTTCTTTCCATGTTAACTTCCGTCTTTATGTGTTCTTTTCTACTGTGCCAGTCCTAGCTGCCTCCTAATTTTTTTTTGCTTCCTTATTTTTTATGCGTCTCTCTCCCTTCTCCACTCGTCCCCTTCCAACACGCGGTTGCGCTAATGGGTTTTTTCGAATGTTCCTTTTTCTTACCCGGTGTTTTGGGGCTACCAAGCATCACATTGTCAATATTGATTTTTTAAATCATGCAGTAAATACAGAGCGCTCGAGTCAAAAAAAACAATACCGGTAAACGTGGCAAAATATTGTTGCAGAACCATTGTGGTTGCGCCGGGGGCTGTAACTTTTTCCTTTGCTCAAGCATATGTCTTATTTACGTTGAAAAGCCTCATTAACATCGTGCTCTACGCCAAGCGCTGTGTGTGGTGCCCAAACTCGCTTCCATACTGTAACTCTTTATTGTAGCATTTGGAACGTGTTTTTAAGGAATGACATGCGCTGGAAACAATCTGCTCCCCGCAGCTTAAACGCTAACCCCAGTACTAGAACCCATACTGGCCTACCCACTAACAGCGCCTGCGGTTGCCTCGGCCATCCTCAGGGTTCTAATGAAGGAAAGTTGTATGTGGGATGGATGAAGCGGCTGGGCAGTTGGCATAACTCCAGTGGCATGCTGGATGCTCTCCGGGCAGGGTTATTTCTAGTTTTATTTTGTTTCGTTTTTGTCTTTTATTTCATTTTATCCTTTCAGAGCACTGTGGGTTGCATATAGCCTGCACCTTATATTTGAACATGAAGCCACACTTTTGTGTGGAACCTCTGCCATTTGCAACAAAACACTCGCTGATAAGTCAGCTGGGTCTGAACTCTGTACAGTAATGACTCACAGAGCTGTCTAGATTTTCCTATTGATTTAGGGTTGGGGCGATATGACCCACATCTCATATCACGATATGAGTAGTTATGTATCGTGCTAACTTAAAGATATGATTTGATTTAACGTACTTGAAGGGGCAGTTCACCCTAAGATAACAATTCTGTCGTCATTTACTGAACACTCAAGTTCCAAAGCTGTATACATTTCTTTGTACCGGTGAACACAGAGAAATTTGGAAGAATGGTTGGAACCAAAACCAAACAGTTCTTGGCCATCGTTGACTACTATCGTAGGAACAATTACAATGGTGGTCAAACGTGCCCCATAACTGTTTGCTTTCCTACATTCTTCAAAATATCTTCTTATGTATTCAAAATAAATTTATAAAGCAATTTTTCCTACTATGGTGTGTTTTTTCCTACTAAGTGTGTGTGTACAGTATGTGTGTGTATGGTGAGGGGGTTTTGTGGGGGACAAATCATCATTAATCTCAATAATCACTCTATCCTGGAGAAAATCGGAGAAGCACACTTACTCACACTTCACACACAATGTAAAGAAGTCCGCTTTAGGTACGCTAGTCTATCATGTTGAACTAGGGAACCGTTCAAAATAGCTCTAAGGGCTTATAACTGTGACTTCTCTCATTTGTGTATGTGAGAGCTTGAGCCCCTGAAGCTGGTTTCTTGATGGAGTATGTTACAAATGGGTGTAAATAAGCCAGTAGGCTAATGTTGATTTCAGGGCACACAAGGAAAGAGGCTTGCGTTAGTTAAGTTGAATACATCTTTTGTTTTTCACTTTTGACTCTTAACACCCACATCATTAGAAATTAGATGTTTATCAGAAGTTTAGCAGTCTGCAATGTGTTTTTCTATACACATGCACAGATAATTCGGCTGTTTTAAAGAGGTCACAGGCCTAATTTCAGAGACTGTACTGTACATGCAGGACAGAAGAGCTGTTGGCAGTCCAAATGCTCGGGATGTAGGGATTGGCTGATACCAGCAGGTGCCCACTAGCAACACACTTGCAGCATTGTTAGTAGCAGGAAATTGCTGAAATGCAAATAGTTTGTGTGCATGTGGTGTCCTGTCTGTTAATCTAGAAAATGCATTTATGTAGCCTTATGTACACTGTAGTTACTAGGGGCTAATTTCTCTGTATTTAAAAAAAAAATTCTGAAGGATCCCTTTATTGAGAAACTTCATCCTCCAAATATTTAACAATTTGATGTTTTTTATTCCAGTAAATTGAGGAATTGGATTTTTTAAAACATTGGATTTTTATGGACATGCCATAGGACACATATATTTTTCGACTACCCATATACGCTTTATATTAAACGTTATATTATATATTCTAATGAGGATGGAAAAGAAAATTAAAATAAATAATTGAATAATTCTTTAATACATTACCATAGAAGATGCAGACATTTAACATTTGACTATACTTAGAAGCAAGGATTACCCCATATTGACTATATTATTCTAAATCTTGTTTATGTATACATACAAAAAAATATATACACACCTAATATCGAGATATTGTCAATTGAAGTCCCACAGAACATTTCAATTTATTTAGTATATTTTGGGGTGAAATCTAACCGGTGGCATTCAGTAGCGTCCCTGTCCCCTCTCCTGGACCCTCCTTTCCCTCCTGCTTCCAGCTTACACACAGCTGCCTGCGGGCTGCCAGTGCTCCTGACATCAGCGGACAACATCACTGGAGGCGCTGGGACAATTTCAATGCCATCGTTGACATGGTTGGCATGCGCCCCTTTGCCCACTTTAAGAGAGGATGAAAAGGTGGAAGAGATGGTGTGATTCTTGGAAATGACAGTCGAGAAATAGAGAGAGATAAGACAATTGGTTTACTCCATTGTTGCGCACCTACACACAAACACACACACATTTGGATAATTCATTATGTTTTGATTAAAACCTCCACACAGCTTGGCTACAGCTGTGAGCAAGAGAGAGAGAGAGAGGCAGCTGTCTGAATTCACAGAACAATTACAACTGTGCAGGCTGGTGCGCCATACGCTCCCGATCTCTCTCTGCCTTTTCATCCTGCTGTTCGTTCAAATGCACCCTGCTCGACTGTCTATGTCTTCCTCTGCTTTAATTACATCTATATTTACCAGTAAAAAGGGAAACCCTGACTGATCGGTGCCCGTGAATGAAATTTTGTTTAAGAAACTTTAGACCAATACAATGCATTGAGGAAACTGAGATGAAGCTACATGAATAGATGCAGGTTCTGGTAAAGCTCCGTTCTGCAGACCCAGACGCTAAGTGATTTAAATTGTTACGCTGGTATTGTTTATTATGTAAATGTGTCTGTGTGTGTGTGTGTGATTATCTGTGTACATTACATCAGAATTAATCATGAATTTTGATTAGTAACAAAGGGCAGATAAATATTATATATTCTGTCTTGTTGCTCTGTGCTTTATCAAAAAATAAAAAATCATAATTTCAAAATAAAGTCTGTATTACAATAATTAATAATTTGTTACATTTATATAGCGCTTTTCTGAGTACTCAAAGCACTTTACATAGAAGGGGAAATCTCCTCAACCACAACCAATGTGCAGCATTCACCCGGATGATGCGATGGCAGTCATATTGCGCCAGAACACCTACTACACACTCAACTCAACTTTATTTATATACCGCTTTTTACAATTATAATCGTTACAAGCAGCTGTACATGAGACATATTGACCATAAGCAAAACAATTAAAGTTATACCTGTTACACCAGCTTATTGGTGGAGAGGAGACAGAGTTACAAAACCTATTAGTACAGCTAGGGATGAATAGCAGGCCGTGATGTATAGAGACAATGGGAGAATTTGGAAAGGATGCCAGGGTTACACCCCTACTCTTATTCGAAGGAAATCCTGCGATTTTTAATGACAACAGAGGACCTCGGTTTAACGTCTCATCTGAAGGACGGGTATGATTAGATTATTCGACCCTCGTGCCTGGATATATATCCATCCTTCCTCCAATCTAAATTCTCATGTTAGAAATAAGAAAAACAACAGGTGTGTATGGGAGGGTCTGCCAACTTTAAAGGATGAGTGAACTGACAGGCTACATTTAACATGTCATAGGCAAGAACAGGCCACTTTTTTAGGAAAAAATATAAAAGCTCTTTGTATATTTTGGCACACACAGTGACATTCAAGAATTCAGAAAACATACTCAGGATTTATTGAAAAAAATACATTAAACATTTGAAAGTGCGTCTGAGGTCAAATTTGCTTAATTAAGGGGGTCTTATGTTTCAAGCGTGAGGGTCCCATTTACACAGCAATCTGAAGAAGGAAGTTTTCTTCATATAATCCAGATCACATTTTATAAGGATCAGCCAAGAGACCAAAAATGATTGGCCTTGAAAGAGAGGGTCTATCTTTCCACTCTTTCCTCTTCCTTTTTTCTCTATCTCACTTTCGCTTTCAGTCCCATTGCTTATTAAAGTGATTGAAGGCAGGAGAATCTCAGCCTAACAGTGCTGGGATGCTTAAGCCCACCCTGAAAAATATGGAACATTCTCTATGTCTGTTTATTTGGAATAAAATAGCATGCTGGGGATTAGGTGGAGAGAGAAAATGCTGGCACCAGCTGTTTCGGAGGTTTGAGTTACACAGCTGCGCTTCTCCGTGAACCCCCCCCACACACACCCTACCCGCAAAGCTTTGCTCTGCCCTCAGTCTTTTCTGGGTATTTCTGCCCCATAAATTACCCTGAAACATGCATACTAGATAGATAACAGCTCAGAGGAGATTTGACTGAATAGGAATTTATGGGAATTTGAGTCGTATATTTCCTTCATTGTACTCAACAATCTGAATCAAAAAATCTGCACTGAGGATTACGCAAAGGATTGTGGGTAATACTGAACCTATTTTCAATGTAAGTTCAGAAAACCCACTATCAGATACAGTGTTTTAAGGAAGGTATAATTAAAATATTGAGTCTAGATAATGTGTTTTCTATAGGGGCATTGACATCATACTTATTTTGGAGCTGGATCAATGAATCTCAACCTTTTTGACCTCAAGGCCCCCATTATCCACATAAATATTTGAATACCCCCTCCCAACTCAAATTTCTTCCCAATGAAATGATCTAGAACTTGACATAAATAGAAAATGTATGTGTACACTAAGAAATTAATTGAATTTTGTTCCAGTGTATTTGTCTTGTAATAAATATATTTTGTTAACTTACTCGTGAAAGTTTTTTGAGGCCTCCCCCGTTTGAGAAATAGATGGAGCACAACAGAAAAGAGCAGTATACAGGGATCTCAACACACTTTTTTAAAGTGCTATTAATTTAAACTTGGAATACTTAAAACTGCAATAGTGAGAGACTTTGAGGCCAAAGAAGTCTGTTTGAATGTGTTATTGAGGCGTACAGTAGAGTCTCAAATTAAAATACTCATCAACCTTGAGTCTTTATGTCGAGTGATTAAAAAAACTATCCTTTTAGAGCAACAGTTCTCTCAGTGTGTGCCTCAAAAATGTCTCTTAAAAATGTTTATATTTAGTCCTCATAAGAACTGCTCACTAAGAGCCGTAGTACTGACATGTACACTGGCCTTTTCTCTCCAACTGCTACAGGTTCAAAATGTCTCTCTTGCCACTCATCTGTCTCTCTCTTCTTTATTTCTTTATTTCTCTTTGTTTGTGCCAGAGGATAAAAAGGATCATAATTTGGGGAAACGCCAGATACTGTTAGGTGGTGGGTGCAAAAGTGACCAAATTTATGTCATAAGAACTTATAGACTCAATTTAATCAAAATGTTTTCACATTTGTCGATATTAGGCCAAAAAAAATAATGATGAAAATATTATGTGATATCTACTGAAATAAAACCAGTTAATATTCTATCTGTCAAATTAATCTTTAATTTTGTGTTTGCCCAATCATATTGAGTTGAGTAACTTCATGGTGAGTATGTAACCTTAGTGGCTCTTGAGGCAATATTTCACATGTAACATTTACATTTATGCATTTGGCCAAATGTTAAATGCTTTTAAAACACTACCTGCTATTGAAGTGTTAACCAGGTCCTGGCGCTGAAATACACTATTATCATATGTAAAGTATTAAAACAACTTTGATAATGACAGATATTAATAATACAGTTATTGTCGATTCAGATGTTTAGTCTGACACACAACCATGTATGGAAGGTCATATACTGTTTCTGGGTCCAAACGATCAATGAGATGCTATAGGCAAACAACAAAAATTACTACATGGCCAGTGAGTGATTGATTTTTCATAATTTATGCATATATTAATGTCGGAGATTCCGTAAGTCTGGAGACTGTAGTGTATACTGAGAATTAATAAATGCTCCGCTCAAATATGCGATGCGAGTAAACATTGCTCATTGACAGCTGTTTAAGCTGTAGCCCCGCTTGAAATTAATAGATGCTTGGACCCGGAAACGGCATTCCTTACCTCATCCCAGGAATGAAACTAAATGTTGACCAAGTTAACTTTTCATGAGGACTTACAAGCCCAATAAGCACAGCCAATTGTTGGCCATTTTTGTTTTTTTACTTCTGTACTGTACTTTCTGTGGATTGCAAATGATTGTTTGTAAGTGGGTTTACTAGTGAGAGTATATGGATATGTGTTTGCCATAGCCGAGAAAACCTGCAAGCACTCAGAGCCAGACACTTGCATGCATGAGCCTAGAGATTGAGTTTCTTGGCTGCATCATGCTGTCTGTCTCTCTAATATTGATCAGGGTTTTCCATGCTATTTATAACACAGCGTGCAGCCGCCCGGGTCTCTGCAGCACTCTGTTGGAGCAGCTCATTGGCCCGGCTGGGGCTCAGCTCTCGGCCATGATGTCTGTTATTTCTGCACATTACTCAGATTGATGGAGGGACACATTGAAAGATGCTCTGTGGTGATCTGTGGAAATTCGGGCTGAAATGTTCCACATACACAAACGTGCTTGATTTACAGTTTTAGCTAATTGCGACGTTTGTGGCTTGGGTCAAGTCACTTCTGACATCTGGTTAAGGTGTTAGCCATGGTTAGACTACGAGTCATGTCGTCTTTATTGTATGCAATTACCTGTCAATTGTGTAATTTCGTTCATTTAGACGTTGTGCTAATGTGTGTGCGCAAAAGTTAATACCATATCCTGCCTTTTAAGAGTTTCGAAAACGGTAGTTTGCTTGCACGTTCAAAATTTGTGTATTTAATTTTATCGACTCCTGCGTTTGAAGCGTTCCATGATCTATAATTCTTCTCATCAAATGCAGCGTTTGCTTGGACAACGTTCAGGAAACTGCTAAAGTGGGTTAATGTGGCTTTGAGGAGAAATAAAAAACAGAGTTAGAGACTGAGGGGGGGTTGAAAAGCAGATATTGCTCTTTTTATAACGAGTTGTCCAGATGGCTTGAGATTTATGTTAATGTTTGCCACATTGCTGCATTGTAGCAGAAAGCATATCATAAAAATCTAAGAGAGGGAGTGAGGCGAAATCGATGGCAGGGAGAGCGAGGGAAAGTGAGCTTGCTGAAGGAGGGGCGCAGACGTCCTGCGCTGAAGAAAAGGGCATCTGAGGACAGCAGTGCTACGTCATTGTTGTAATCTCTGTGCTGCGTGCTCTTCCTGTTTTACACACTGTCTCCAGTTAAATGAGACGGTGTCATATTTAACATATAAATGCATATTCTCTCCATGAATGTTTACAATCGCTGACTACAGAGAAGACAGAGGTCGAGCTTTTGATGTATTTCCGCCATGTGTTGCAGACAGGATTTTATGAGATCGAATCTGTGCCACATACTGTTCGGGAGTCACGTTCACAATGTCTGCGAAGTTGGAGATTTAGTCACGTTGTCAGACTGGGTAGCGTGAATATGGTTGGTTTAAACGGAAATGTTTCAAGTAAATCAGATAGAACATCGGTTGCAACGTGCAGCCGGTGTAATCAGAGTAAAAACAGAGTGCAGTAATGTTCTGTCTGGACTGATAATCGACCCGTCCTGCAGAGAAGTGACGTGAGTGAGCGAGAACAGAAAAGTGAGGAAAGATAACCGTTATGCTTTGGATAGGTGACTGGGCCCCTTCCCTCTAATGCTCTTTTTTAAATTGTTTCAAAAAGTTGCATCTACGTTGCATTACAGTTGTTTCTGCACATTATGCTGTAATATACAAAATGATTGAAGGTAGCGCGTCACTTTCTTGACTGGATGACGTTAGTTAACCTAATCGTTTTATTTGATTTTGAGATTTGAGCCTTAAACACAGTGTTGCATTACAGTGCATTACCTAAACTGAAGTATTACGTCTTTTAAACATTTCATCTACGTTGCATACGTTTTTTTGCACTTCAAGCTGTAATATGCAAAACGATTGTAACATTAAAGGAAGTTAAATCTTTGACTGAATGACGTGAGTTAAATTTCATAAAACTTCTCGATTATTTTAATTAATTTCCTTTGAAAAAGCAAAACAGTGAAGATGAATCGTAACATGTTAGGGCTCAGACTAAACAGCCGCCAGTGAAGGGTTTCTACGCATTCTGAATGAGGAAAGCCCTCGTCAGGCCTGGACGGAGAGCCTGTTGCACGCAGCCAAGCCGCACGGAAGCAATGAAGACTGCCACGTGACGGCAGGAGGATCCAGCAGCCCGAGGCAGAGAGCGACAGAAACGGCCAATGTGTATCTGTGTTTCAGACAGGGAACACAGCCGCTTCTCCACCACAATGCAAACCACCAGGGATGGTTTGCACCCTCAGACACCCGGCTTGATTTTATGGTTCCCCTAATTCACATGAAGAACAAACATGACATGACATGTGGCGGAGGCATGAATAGCTTCTGCATTTGGCTGCAGCGTTGTGCGATGACCGAACTGGACAGCTTTATGAGGGTTTTTTGTAAGATGAAATAAACAGTGTTTAATAGACTGTCATCATGCTAAATGACTTATTTTGTTGTATTTGTAATGAAAATAGATTAGTTTATACAGTTTTTAATCATTTAATTTCTAATTTAGATTTGTCCATTAAACACAGTGTTGCCTTACAGTGCATTGCCTCAACTATATAAGTATTACGATCAAATCAGCCTGTGGAATCGAGAATATCGGTACTGGAAATTTCACCTGTCAAGGCAGTGTGTCTCATCACAAACCATGCTGTTCACCATCCATCAATATGACACTTGCTCCAGCAACGCTGCCCCCTACTGTTGACAAATGCCTCGTGCATCCATACCAATACATTCCCATTTAAAATGTGATAAATGTATGTAAAAGGCAGGGTATCAGCTACTATTGTTGTGGTTCCTGAAGAAGTTACATTGTTTGTGTTCATTTCAGTGGCTTGGGTTCTGTGGCCGGCCCATTCCGGTAAAGTCTGTTAAAGTAGGGCGGGAACCGGAGACCAGGGTGTCAGATCAGAGGCGAATGCTGCCTCTCAGACCTCAGTGGAGGAACTTTACTATTTATTATGGATCTCTGACCACATCGCTAGGCATAAGAAACCGCCATTTGAAAAAAATTCTTTGCCATTAAGAAACTGGGAAATAACTTAGAGGGTGAGGCCCGACTTTGGCCTTGGAGCCTTCTCTAAACCAAACCCTCCCTGCGCCCACCCAGACTGCCGTGCTTCCACTCCCGGAATGGAGATGGAGGGCAAGCCGGGCAATGTGCCCTGAGATCGGCCCGGATGCCATGACCTTCTCCAGCCTCCACTGTCTCGTTTGCTCTGATGGCCAATTAGAGATGTCAGCGAATGTTTTGATGGAAACCCAAGCTAAGTCTTTTCTCAATTCCGTCCCCATAATCATGGAAATGTTGGACAGCGGAGGCAAGGCTTGTTAGCCGGTGAAGGCTTTCCCACACACACCATAGACATAAATTACACGTATTGAAATAGTTGCAATGCTGATTTTCATAGCGTCTGTGCAGGACATCTTTTTTGTAAATACTGTATGCATAATGTACATGCATTTGTATAATGCATGTGCATATAATTTGGGTACATTCCACGTGTGTGCAGAATCATTTACCATCATAATATCACATGCCAGGGGTTGTGCGCTCTGCATGAGTCCTCACAAATGACATGCTATGCTCAAATTGCAGGCAGAGTGCTTTATAGCTGATCCAAAGGCTATGGTGGGTGGTTCAAGCCATTTTATATAAATATATATTTTAATATGTCTATGAAACTCGTCCAAAAATAACTTGAAAGGAATACGCCATTCACATCTGGTTTTTATATTGTGGCTTGCGGAAAAGCAGAAAAAATAGGAGCTTTATAATTCTTCGCTCACAATGCGAGTGAAGCCCCAGAGTGCCCTCTTCAACTTCACCCTCAATCACTATTGTTGTTGAATGGCTCTCTGGGCCACAGTAAAAGACCTCCTGAGCTGGTAGGGCACTTTACCAGTCCTAAGATCTTCTTGTTGTCTTTCAAATGTACTGTATAGCAATGTTACATCTGTGTCGAGTAAATTGTTTCCAGCATTGTTCTTGTAGGTACCTGTACATTTACTTTACATGTGTGTTGAACCCCAAATTGGATTAGATCTGAGATCTCTGTAATATCGTTAAGGTGTGGTTTACCCCAAAATTAAAACCCTGTTGTCATATATTCACCTTCATGCCATTCGGAACCAGTATATGATTCTTTCTTCTGTGTATCAAAAAAGAGGATTTATTGAGAAATGTCTTTTGAATCCACACAATGGTAGTCAATAGGGTCCAATGTTCTTTGGGTACATGCGTTCTTTGTCTTCTGCAGAAAAAATAAAGTTGTACAGGTTTGGAATGACATGCGGGTCATTAAATGATAAAAAAGAGATCTTGTCTCTTAACACAGACTTAATGATAAATAGAAGCCTGTTTGTGTAGATATTTTCAGAAGTTTAAAATGCTTGTTGAGCCAGCATTGTTCACTGATGAGAGAAACAGATGTTTCTGATTATAATGTAGTTATCTCATAAGTACTTTGTCAGTTTAAAGGTGTTTGGCAAATTGACGTGTAAATGCTTTTCATAAAAAACAATTAGCATAGTCATGTGTTTGGATTAGCGCTGCATACCCATGCCTCTTTTGTTTAAGTTTAAGATATACTGTCTGTTGGTTTGTCTTTGTGTTAAGAACACATAAACCATAAGCTCACAATTCTTACAGCTTTTAAAAAAAAAATGCTGTTTGAAATTTGAAAACTGAATGGAGCTTGAAAAAATACGTTTTCAAACAGGTTTCCTTTTTTGACATAGTTATTTTTGTTGAGACAATTGAGTTCAGTTTATATGATCCATTGGTGTGTGTGCGTGCGCACCTGCAGTGTGACTCTTGTATAGCCTCTCCTGTCTTCCAGCAGCTGGCTGTGATTTGTCTAGGCGTTTAGATTGACCAAATAGCTGGGGTGTGTTATTACTGTCAGGCCGCCCCATAATGCCCCTCTGCCACAGGAAGCAGCAATCTAGTAGAAAAGGTCAGATGGACCAATTACCCCCACCTACTATTTTCCCCTCAGCATCACTCGCCCACTCCTTCCTCACTGCTCCCCCCCCCCCCCAATAGTTGAGATGAGAAGTTAAAGACTGTCATTTGGCTTTTGCAGCTGTTGGAACTTGAACATTGACCTTTCCTCCTCTGTTGTGTATCTGTGAGGGGTTGTCCCAATTAAAAATTATTCTTTCATTTTTTAATCCCGAACACAATGATTTTTTCAATAATGTTTTAAAGCCATACTGATACAGGTTTTCACATTAGTGTCAGGTAATTTTATTATTTAGTATATTTTTTATATTATTATGTCATTTTTTTTTTTTTTTTTTTTTTTTTTTTGACAAAATAATGAATATAAAAGTTAATTAAAAAGTGAAATTATGATTATTATATTATATTATTATTTAGTCGACTCTCTCTGACTCTCTTATTAGCTCCAGTTTACGGGACCACATAAAAGCAAAAGCTTCCTTCACTAAGCGACAGCTCTGCGGTATTGACCCTGTTCCCCTTACCTCAGCAACTTCACAGAAAGATTTAAGCGTAGACGTTCTCTCTCTCTCTTTTATCTCTCTTTTTCACTCACGTATGCTTTTTTCTAAAGTGCTGGATGTTTTTTACAAACCTTTCCTCTCTGCTTGTGGGTTCTCCGAAATGACACCTTTTGTTGACACCTGATGATCTTAAAAAAAGCCTACTCTTGTAATGCTAATATCGCTTAACCTGACTTTTCCCAGTTTTATGGGTCTGCATTGAATTTAGCCAAACACTGATGTTCATAAGATATAAGATTACCAGTTAAGCATTTCCTAGTGGATTCACATCCATGAAGGCCTAGGGGCCTGTGCAGTCTGCCAGACTTATAAATGCTCAGCGATGCCATATTTTTCTTTCACTGTACAACAAGTTCATAAATGAACAAAGCAAAAATAATAATATATCAAAATATATGTAAATTCTCAGTAAATTGACTAAAGTAAACAGTAAGCACACTGTGTGATTTATATTGTAAAGTTAAACGTTAAGTTTAAAAATGCCTCTGAATATCAATTTTAATAAAAAAGTTCATTTCCGACACAGACAGTTTTTTTTACTGCAGATGACTTATTAGGTGGCTGTGACTCCGATGGTCAGGATCAATAACGGTTACCACAATGTCTCCTGCACTCACCAGAGAGAGAGAGAGAGAGAGAGAGAGAGAGAGAGAGGGAGATACAGAAGAGGAAATAGAGGGAGACTGTTTTATAGTGATTTGCATTTATTGTGTTTTGTCCTCAGCAGAAAACACATCAGCAATGAAATCATAGCGATCTGGAAGAAGGAGAGAATGAGAAAAAGAGTGAGTGAGGGAGAGAGACTGTATGAGACACATATTCATTGATTGTTGTGTAAGTTTTGTTGCTGCAATAGGTTGTGTGGTGCTGTGTTGTGACTTGCGATTCATAAAAAGCTGAAATGAATCCAGCTAAGCAATCATTTCTAATCATTTCAAGATTGTTGGCGTTGGATCCTCCATTGATTTCCCTAAATTTGAGAGTCAGGAATGTGCAGGATTGCTTAATTTTGGTTAAATGGTTTAAACACTTTCCAAACATACTTTGGACTATAAAAAAGATTATTTTAATTCTTTCTGATGGCACATTGGCCATCAATTCTCTGCGAAAATTACAACATGAACTCTTATGATTGTCAATGGTTCCTTCAATAACCCTACCATAAGAGAAAGGTTTGAGCCACCTGAAATATTACTGTCTATTTAGTTTAATATTTTAGGAGATTTGACTCTCATCTAAACAGTGCTTAGGATTTAATCAGTGAAGCATCTGAGGATCTTTAAAGGGTGCCTGAAGTGTTAATGTTAACATTTGCTGTGTGAGTAACACAAGGTTAATAAGGACTGCTCCCGCTCTATTACATCTGACATTCCACAGTTGTAGTGTAAAGGAACAGCTCATAATTTCTTCAGTATTTTGGCAGCTGAATGACCTCCAGTTTTGTCTCTGGATGTAACGCTCTCCTCCGAGGAGTAACCTCTCAGAGTGATGAAGAACACCCTGGGGTGGTAGAGCAAAGGTTGTAACTTAATGTAACTTATCACATCTTAAAAAGCAACGTTTGACTAAGAGAGAGAGAGAGAGAGAAAATGATAGCCACTGTTTTCTCAGTTGCAACACTGCGAGTGTAATATAATGTCTAAAAGACCATCAATGACGTGTTTTATCACTCTGTGCTTCTTAGGATTGCAAAAAGTACCTTGTGTTGAAACATTACACTGTTTTGGAAATAGTAAGTGAAACGTAAGTGAAGCATTTTATTTGCTCATCACTTTTGTGCATATTTAATAATCGCTGCCCTCCTGCTGAAACCTCGTACCTCCATATTTTTTGATTACATTTTTTTTGCCATACAGTAAATCATTATCATAATTCATCCTTTACGTTTGTCTCTGGGTTTTGCAAATATCTAACCAATGAAGCATTATTAAAAGTGCTTGTCAACTTTGACCACTCAGTATTTAATCATTTAAAAAATAGTGTTTCTTCAATTTCCCCAAAAACAGAGAATTTGAACATCTGAGGTTTCAGAAGGACGGCGACAATATATATATATATATTGTCTAGCTATCAAGGGAATGGTTTTATTTTGAACTGAGTTATAGTGTACCATCAGTGTGTACAATTTCTAGAGAAAGGTTTAACCGATGTTGTGCACTGATCTGCAGGCTGCATTTATTTTCTTAAAGCTCCAAAAGAGTAAAAGTTCACTCACTTTTCCTGCCATTGACTCACCATGTAATAGCTTATTTTGTTATTTAGCTGTTAGTCACTTCAATAGCTGAGGTAGTGCATAGGAATGTCTTTCACGTACGGTCATTTCCACAACTAAAACATTCACTCATTCTGTGACTTTCTGAGTCTGCCACTTCAACTTTTCGAATCCTCAGAGTGTCTGCCAGCCATTTAGTAGCGGCCATTTAGTCGTGTCTCTTTCTTCCTCTTTACTGCCCCGCATAGAGTGAGTTGGCACATTGGCAGGCTGGCAGTCTTTAGTAGGGTTACATAGGCTTACTGTTCTTGCTTCAGAAAAGGAGGGAGGGATAGAGAGAGTGTGAGAGATACAGACAGCAGAAAGAGAAATCTAAAATGGCTGCCAACGGCAAACTCCTCTGTACTCGTGAAATGTCTGCCAAAATTGAAAAAAAAAGTTAAATGGCTGTGTCGATGAATGATTCCTGGCTAGAATTTTAGCTTGCTTAAAAAGAAATAGCAACAACTTGCAGAAGTAACCTCACTTTTATTGCTCTTTCAGTATGGAAAGCACATACTGTACAAGGACAAAACATTCTTAAGCTGTGGGCCATTAAATTGTCAAGATGCTAAAGATATTACAGACAGCAGAGGTCAGAGTACAACGGCAAAAATTATCTGTTGAGGAAGAAATAGCGATGGGTTAGAAAATAATTTGTGGGTTGTTATTCGACTAGACTAGCACGTGTCAGGATTGCATGTCATCAGAGAAAGGCCTACTACAGAGAGACAGAAGAGTCTGTATTACTTATATACGGCTTACAAAACCTTTTTTGGCTAAAGTTGGTAGGCTTTCCATCTAATGGCTTTGATTTCATGTCGTAGATTGACTTTGCTACCAAAAGGTTTTAAAATAAAAGTTCACAAAATGGCAAACGTTTATACGAGGCAAAATGGCCGTTATTCAGTACTTTAGCGTTATGTTTTCCATCTGCGTATTGTTGTTGAGTTTATAAAAAGATGAAATATGGATCTCTCGATTTGGTTCAGCAGCACTTATTTATGTTTTTGTGCCCTCAGTTTCACTGGCCCTTTTTGACACGGGCCATTTTAAGATGTGTCGGAGGTGCTCTGTGCCAATTTCTGACTCAAACTGACACTTTTATTTTTCCTTCCCTCCGATTCTCTCTGCCAGGGATTGGGTTTGAGGGCTGCTTGCCTACAAACCGCTTCAGATTTTGGCAGTAGGCTACCGAAGACAGTTATGGAATAGGAAAGCCGAGAGAGAACTGGAGCGGGTCACTGTGTGCGTCTGGCAGCGCTAATCATCCTGGCCTGCACAGAATCGCTGAGATGACAGACGTGTTTGTTTATGTTGTTGTATTGGGTTATTTTATTATTTTTAATTTGTTGTGATTTTAAGCATTGCTGCTCTCCTGTGAAACAAACTCCATCTTGTAGCGTCCATCTGTCTCTTGCTGTTGCAAGCCTATCCAATTTTTCATGATCAAAACACCAAGTTATATGGCACAGAGCCAACTGGCTCCTTTGAAATGTCATTGAACGTAAACAGATTTGTAGGGTTTATAAAATTATTTTCCCCGAAGCATGTGTATTTTACTTATGAAAACATAATTACACTATTTTGTGCGCATATAATTTAAGCATACTTGTCGTCATTATCCCAGCAGGCAGATGGAAGTCTAGGTTGCATATTGTACTACCAAGCTAAAAAAGTCTGGCTTATGTTTGAATGAAAATCAATGCTGGTTTGGTGCTTGTAAATCTCATGTTATTTTTTTATTCATTCAGTTATATTTTATATCCTATCAATGTTGTCTCCGATGATTATTTTAGTATTTTACACACATTTAAGAAAACACACATGTGAGATAACCAGGCTCTGTCTTTTTTTAACCAGGGTCTGTATGTTTTCTATCCAAAACAGAAGAGATAAGGAAAATGTCTTAATCCACAAGCTGTCTAGAAGAAACAATTAAGATATTAAAGAGATCTTCACACTTTCTTCTTTCCCATGCCTGTGGGACAGGACCTTTATGGTAAACCTGGTCGGCCAATCCCTTACAGTTGTTTAAGGGATAGGCCTACTCCACCCAAAAATGAAAATTCTGTCTTGAATTACTCACCCTCTAGTTCCAAAACTTTTTACATGTCTTTGTTCGGTTGAACACAAAGAAAGATATTTGGAAGAATGTTAGCAACTGACACTTCTGGGGCATCATTGACTACCATAGTAGAACAATTTCAAAAATTACTCAAAGATTCCCCAAAGCTGTTTGCTTTCCTAAATTCCTCAAAATATCCTCTTTTGTGTTGTACAGAACAAAAAAACTAAACAATAGTTTGTCCTGATATGTGGTAGTCAACAGTAGGCCTACCCCAGAACTGTCAGTTGCTAACAGTTGCTATCTTCCAAATAACTTTCTATGTGTTCAGCCGAACAAAAAACATTTGACAGGGTTGGAACTATTTAGGCATGAGTAATTCATGACAGAATGTATGGCTTTAAGAAGCCTGCTAAGGCCACAATCAGCACATCCAAAACAATATTATCCAGTGAGCTGGCATCTTTACAGGGCTACCTGACAGAAGAAAAAAATATATATATATGAATTCATCTTAAAATATATAAATATATCCATGCATGACAGTTGTTTGTAGTGGACGTCCGAGACCACAATTCAGACGTGTGCAGCCGGTTGGACTCTCCCCAGCTTTGAACTGGCAGTGGCGTGCGGCCCATCTGATAGGGAGGGCTCTTATTTATTTATCCAGCGCAAGCTTTTTTACGGCCTTTTCTTTGAACGCCTGCCAGAGTCCTCGTGTTTAACCCGTCCATTCTTTCATTCTGTATTCAGAATATTCTCTGCCACTTCCTGACTCAAGTTTGATATGTTTATCTGTGTTTCTCCCTCACATCCGCGTGGCAAAGAGCTGGAACGCAGACAAACGGGAAGGTTTTTATGGTTGGATTAGGTTGTTTTGTCTTTATTGTGTCGCTTCATTGAGTTTACACTTTGGCAATACAATCCCCCTGCACTGCCAATGAAAAGGGTTCAACAAGATTACTCCCGTCATTGCCAAACAAGTTGAAAAGAATATTTGGATGGTTTTCGAGCACTTTGATATACAGTATGTTTCTCATTTACAAGGCTTATGAGACATTTGGCAAAGATTTGCCCGGGTATCAGAATGCAAGTGGTTGTATCAGTAACCTAAGAGTGACAATTATAAAACATACAGTATTCTCTTTCTCTCTGGTGTTTGTACAGAAATGCGTTCTTATGTCAGATTACGATAGCTATCGCTGACATGATCAACCACATGTCAGTTTCTTTTTGTTGAAATAAACTGTCACGAGAAACTCAGACTCTTGAATAAATGTTGTGTTTTTTTGCTTTCAACTGTAATTATATATCTATATTTTTGTGCTGGACAGGAGTTAATATACTGTACACAACAGTGCTCTAATATAGAATTATAAAAAATTATGTATTTTTTAACTGCATCATTGAATAAATTGTTAAATGGCAAGCTTTGATTTTGACCTAATTCATATTTTTGTAAAATTTCTAGTCATAAAAACCATTATCCATATAGGATTTCTCTTTAATTCAATAAGAAACAAGCACTTTTCTATAGACTCCTGTGTCTGTATCGTTCACTTCATTTTTAATATGCGAACAAAATAACACATTTATAATATTATTATAAAAATGCATTAATTGCATAATAACGGTGTTCAACATTTAATACAAATAGCAACAGGTTAACCTTGGTAGCATTATTTATTGTTTAAATAAATGATATAATTTATATTTTATGATTAAATCATAATAAAACGCGATAACTGATTTGAACAGTCATTAATCCACTTCATTTTGTTTAGTGTTCAAAATCAGTACATTGACCTGAACTCTTTTGTATCTATTGTGAGAATCTGCTGAGTGGTGACTTATCTCTCTCTATCTCTCTCAGAAGCTGAACAGAGCAGCAGTCCTCGCACAGGCATCGGTTCAGACCAGGAGGACAGCCGAGCCGCCACCATGGGTAAGAAAGCACACACATACACAAATACACTTGCAGGAATGCAAGAATACCTGGAGCAAACATGCATGTACTGTACGCGTGTGACTGCCGCATTTGTACAGTGCGGTGCAGTCCTCTAAGCGTTCTCTCTTGCACTATACAAACATCCTGTTTACTCAAGTCAACCTACATGTACGGCTTCGCAAACCCACACCCACACACACAATCTCTCTCTCTCATTCTCTCTGCCCAGCTCATGTCATACTCCTACCCACATTCCCCTGTTTTAACACAACTAGCTGACAAGGCACTGGTTTGTGACACCAGATTGCACCACAAAAGTGCCAAACATAGCATCTCTGCAAATGGCTGGTGGTTAAGCCCACATGGAAGTTTTACCCATAATCCTCTGCAGTTGTGCGATGGCTAAGATAAACAAAAAGCAAGTGAGAATAATTTAAAACATCCAAACCTCTCTGTTGTCCGTAATTCACAAGCCGTATATGCTGGCAAAAACACTTACATTGATTCGTTTAACAGACACTTTTATCCAAAGTGACTTTGAAATGGAAAGTTAATTGAGTCTTTGTGTGTATGACATGCTGTTGACATCTGCGTGCTAAAAAGCCCCGATCCATTATTTATTCCATGTTTTCTTTTGTTTTGACAGATGCTCCAGAGTTTCAAGAGAGCTTTTTGACTTCGGGGGTCTTCAGTGTAACCGAACTGGTGCAAGTGTCAAGAAGTGAGATCATTTGTTTTAATACAATTAAAAAAGGTGCCTCTGGGATCTATATGTGTATAATTTATCTAACCTGTCTAGCTATTAAATGACTTATGAGTAGTTACCCAGCAATACTTACTAAGTAGTCAGAGAAATATCTGATTGGTTGCCAATTGCAATTTGGGTTTTTCTGTTATAGAAATCATGCAGTTGGCTAAATAAATAGGCACTCTCTGTTTTGGTTCGTTTTACTCCAAAATGCAAAAGAACATCAGCTAGATTAGCTTTGAAGAGGTAGTTCACCCAAAAATGACGTAAATACCCTTGAGTTGTTCCAAACATGAATACATTTGATCTTGGTCACCATTGACTACCAAAGTAGGAAGAATTACTTTATAATTATAATTGTTCTGTTGAACACAAAAAAATATTTAAAATAATGTAGGAAATCTATCAGTTCTGGGGCTCTTTTGACTACCATTGTCATTTTTCCCACTTTGTCAATGGTGGCCAAGAACAGTTTGGTTACAAGCATTCTTCCAAATATCCTTCTGTGTTCATCAGAACAAAGAAATGTATACTATAGACGCATCAATTTGATACCAATGATGTTAGATTTCATTTCTGATTTAAGTGTTTTGTTGTAACACACTGTAATCTCAACTAACAGGTTTGGAGATTTCAATCTTTCCCAATTAAAGTACATCTAAGGTCTACTTGCACAACTGGGAAAAAGCTGCCTGGAGGCGTAATGAATATGGCCGCCAAGTGCACTGATAGCTTTAAAAAAATTACTTTGCACACAGCTGCAGAAAACTGCAAATGAATTCTACTGGCCCACGTTAGCGTGTTGGTTTCAATCTCGTCACAAATAATTGAACATGATCTTAATGTGCCGAGATAAGGAGCCCTGAAGAAAAGAGACAGTAGCTCAGCTGTTTTAAAATAGTATAACTGTTCCAGTATTAAGATGTTTTGTCCAGCAACTGATGGTGTAGTGTTACCCTTGCTGATGTAGTTATGACCGAGTCGAATTGAAGACTTGAACTACTAGAGAAAGCATCTGTGAGGGTCGCGACTCTGTAATGGAGGCTTGTGTTTTATAATTTCATATTGATCTTTTATGTGATGCTACAAGTGCCACAATAAATGGCACTTTGAAAATGAGGTGATTATCATATTGGAATCATCATCAAAATGTTGAGCGTCAGCTTCAGGTGATTAAACTGAAAACCTACCTCTAATCATGACAATTTGTATTTTCCTCAGCATGCATTTGAAGGTATTTATTGTAGTCACTCATTTGGTTCACCCAGGTTTTCGTCTTTTCTTTCAACCCTCCCGACTCAGGTTTCCCCACAAGGCCTCGCCCGCGTGTTACACTTAACTGTCAATTTCACAGCTGCTTTATGTCAAGCCTGACCTTTCCTCATTAGAAGAGAAAGAATCCCGCCAATCCGTCCGACGTAATTGATTGCATTTAGCTGAAATTATTTTCTTTTCCCAGCAGACTTCCTGTTGACTGGTAATCAGATAAGGGCCCGTGTTAATGAACGTGAGCCTGGGCGGCCCTCACACCTGTGTGTAATCACTGCGCTTTTACTCTCTACAAACGTTGATGGATTGCAAATAAAATAAGATGGTAAAGGCATTCATAAATCATCTGTCAGCTGCCCGAGACAAATATCTTATTCTTTTCGTCGAGTTTTACGGTGTAACAGCTGAGGCGATGCATCTGTGTGACACAGAAACTAAATGATGTGGTTTTATGCTTATCGTCAGTGGTTCACCGAGGAGACTTGAACGCTATGTTTTTTTGAAGTTCTCATCCTCTGGACCCTTGATGTCGCGTAATGATTATGCATATGTCCTAAGAGACCGGTGTGTTTTGTCTAAACAACAAACTGTTCCTTGACCCACTTTTCAGAGTGATTAAACCAGATGATGAAAATATAAGCCTTGGAGTGCATTTGATATCATTTTATCAGCATTTACAACCTTTACACAATTCCTTCATATCGCTGCTGTCCTTCTGAAACCTCATATCTCCATATTTTGTGATTTGTATATTTTCCCATAAATCATTGTTATTAATAGCCCTTTATGTTTGTCACTGGGTTTTACAAATATCTAGCCGATAAAAATATATTAAAAAGTCAACTTGTCAAATCAAAACAATATTACATCAATTACAATGTACCATTTCCTGAAGAACATTGAAATTGGACATCCAAGGTTTTGGAAGGACAGCGATGATATATATTATTCTTGAACAGATTCTGTGTATGTGCACGCAGTACCGGTGGTGACAGGCACAGGGCCCAACTTTTCCCTCGGAGAGCTGCAGGGGCATCTTGCTTACGATCTGAACCCATCAGGTGTGGGAATGAGGAGGACCCTACCCAGCACCTCCTCCAGCGGGTCAGTACACACATGCTTACTGTACACACACCTTCACACGCACACACAACAACATCTGTCTGCAGCGTGCATGAACCCTCTTGTGAAAAGCACTTTGTCCTTGAGCTATTGATGAGTCCAACCTGTCTATGTGGTTTGCAAAAGACAAAGAAAATGAAGCAACATCTGTTTATTGCCATGCGTATTTCTCTCACATTAAGAGAAAGCTGACTCTAGCTTTGATGAGATTTAGAACTCTGATTTGGTCCAGCGGTTTAGTCTGATTTTAATCAGTGAGCAAACATCTTTACAAGATAGCTTTGGCATTGTGCGTTGTCACATTTTTGCCACAGTGAACTGAAATGATCTCGGTGTTCTTTTAATGTTGATATAACTTGCACTTGTTCTACCTACAGGGTCAGAATTTAACTAGGGTGTTGGGTCAAAAACCACACAGATTTTTAGGTCAAACTGGCAGCCTTCGTGTTTAGTGAAGCTTTTAAAAACTATTTTTTAATTTCTCTAAATTTGCTCTGCGTAAAGGTGCAGTGTATGAAATTTAGCGCCATCTAGCGGTGAGGTTGCGAATCGCAACCAATGGCTCACTCCACCCCTCCCTGTTGAAGCACTACGGTGGCTGACACAAGACTTAGATGTTGTCACGTTTATGCTTTTTTGCCGAAGGAGATAACATATTTACAACACGTCTTCTGTAGAGCAGTTTGTCCGTTTATTGCTAATGTAGAAACAACATGGAAAATTCGATGCAAGGGGACCCTCAATGTATGTAGATAGAAATAGCTCATTCTAAGGTTATTAAAACATAACACTTCATTATGTAGGCTCTGTATACATCTCTGGAGGCATAATATATATTATATTACATTTCTGTTAGTAGATCCTTCAAAAAATTACACATTGGACCTTTGATTGACATGCTGTGCTTTTCTTCAGAAAAGATCATGACTCTTGACAGCGCATTTTTTAACTGAATGTTGTGTTTTTAGGACACTTTGTTCAGTTACATAGAAATAGTGATATTTCTAGATTATGTCCTATGTATACGTCCCCTAAAAACACACATCTGATCGGGCAGTCAGGTGGCCCTGAAACCATCCTCAAATCAGAGCCATTGAGTCAGCTTTTGCTGAGTACCAAAGATAATAATTCAGGCAACCCCAAAGAAGAAAAAAAAGACTATGATTGTGATGAAAACATTAAATCGCTGTGACAGTCAACAGCTGTTTAATCTAACACAGGGATGATACAGTTATTAAAAACATCTTTTTGCAGATTGTTTTTTGTATTCTGACATCAAGTGCATTATTCAAATCTACTTTAGTATTTGATGTTGGTTTAGCTTTATGAGTAACAGCCATAAACATTTAGATCGAGAACTTGAAGTATTTGACATAAATAGATCACACGCTGTGTGGTTTTATATGGTAACAAAGCCTTCATAAAGGTGCCTGTAAAAATCAATTGCAGGAGCCAAACATTGGTCTACCGAAAAAACTATCATTGGAACTACATCACAGATTAATAGAAACTGTGGCCATGCTGTAGATGTTTAGTCTCCAGCTGATGTTTTTGAGTTTGGTGGTCCTACTATTTGATTGGCACAGCCTGCAGCGGTTGCTGATTGGTCCAAACCAGAATCGGTTTGGCCTGCCTATGCAAACCTTGGAACGAAATGAGGATGCAGAGGATTTTAGGGTTGTTAGCCGTGACTTTGAGAGGTTCATATATGCCTGTCAGTGTCTGCCCATGATAAACGTTGGCTGTTAACAGTTGTATTGGCTGCGTTAGACAGAGGCAGCCAGAGGCCTTTTGATGCTTGATAATAAAATTTGTCATGGGTGCATCAAGGCAACAAAAAAAACTGAGGCGAGCAAAAGAAAGAATAAAGGCATGACCAAATTACATCCTTACATGCACCTGAGAATCATAAGCGAGTGTGGAATATAGCACCTAGCTCAGGTTTGCTGCTCATCTGAGGGCAGTTCATTTGATTTAGAAGTATTATGTGGTGAGCCAAAGCCTCAGTCTTGATTGATGCTCTTATTTTCCATTTAACACACTGCAAAGCTGAAACCAAATGTCAATTTTGGTTGGTATGCTTGCAGTAGCGGAGCGTCGGGGAAAAACGCATGAGGGATGTCCATAATATACGTCCAGACGTTTAAGAAGGGTCTATGTCTTTAACGCATGATGAATTATGTTGAATGCGTGAAAACGTTTGGACCAAACCTAACTTTTGTCTCCATTATTTATGCTCTCTCTCTATCTATCTCATGCAGAAGTAAGAGACACAAGTCGGGATCCATGGAGGACGATATAGACACCAGCCCAGGGGGCGAATACTACACCTCACCGAACTCACCCGCTAGCAGTTCACGTAACTGGCAAGAGGAGATGGAAGGAGGTTAGCTTGTGTTCAGTCCTATAATTATAGTTAATACTGTATATAAAGTGCCAAATAACATTAAATGTGCTTTGATGATTTAATCATTAGTATTTACTGTTTAATCTATAACTGTAAATTCCATTGTCGAAAATTCACTATTGACAGTCAACCATAATCAGAGTAAGTCTGATGAAACAAGACTAAAATGAGATAAAACATGCCTCCAAATACCGTACCAAAAGGTTAAAGTATGTAGTGTTTGGCATGCGATCTCAACATGTGACCCGCTACTTTCTATGTAAAATAAAGCAGCTCTTATTAATCTGCTAATAGGACTTTTAATCACTATTTATCGCATCCAGAATAAAAGTTTGTGTTTACTTAATATGTTTCCATGTATTGTGCATATTAATTTTGTATTTATAAATACAAAAACATACACATAAATGTATATATATTTAATAACATTTTGAGATGTATTATTTATATTTACTCATAACTTAAATTACATATAAACGTGAATTAATTTTTATATTTTTCTTAAATATATGCATGTATGTGTATGTGTTTATAAACACAACGTTAATATGCACATTGCACAGACATATATTATGTAAACACAAACTTTTATTCTGGAGGCGATTAATCGTTTGACAGCCCTAGTATTTATTTAATTCTACACCAACTACACCATATGACCAACTGCAGGGACCTCTTTTCACCAGGACCTTATACATGCAAAACATAAACTCTGCCATCATCTCGTTGCTCTAGATTTTAATCTCCACAAACATAGTCCTCTCTTTTTAAAGTACAGTCAGATGACAAACAGATCAGGTTTTCAGTAAAGGAAGTCTAAAATCGCAGGCTTACGTTAGACTTGGATTTCAGCTTCCTTCACATAGTGCCAAATTCTTCATTAATTCATGAACTCTCATTTTTGTGAAAGTCTGCAGAAAGCAGTAATGCTGTCTCCTCTGCCCTTTGGAGCAGAATAGCAGCCTAGCATGCCAGTAACTCCTACTGTATTTGCTTGGCCGATTTTGCATGCACTCTTACTATAGTATTGCCATTATGGGAAGTGTGTCAAATTAAAATTTCTAAAGGGCTGAGATTTGATCTTTCTATGGATGAAAGTTAATTGTCCGTCATTCTGAATACAGTGTTCCTTTTGCTATATACATTGTGTTCTCCTTAAACCTTCCCTGTGTCATTGTGGGTTAGGGTTAATGTGACAGAGATTTATGCATTATTTACATGCTGTTTGCTCAGATTTTTTTAGAGATTGCTCATGGGAATAGCTTATGTGACATTGCATACCACAACAGAACAATCTCACTTTATGTTGAAGCATAACTAATGATTAAAATAGAGAAATCAGTGCTTTTGACAGCCATCTCTTTAACCCATTTAGACAGCTCTTTTTTAATGCTGAACCAGCTAAACTGCACTGAAAGTAGGACAGGCAGTAGATATAGAAACAATACTGTAATCCACTTCTGGATATGTATAAGGGGAAAGTTTCTATGAGAAATCTCTGTTCGAGAGCTTGTGCGTACGCGTGCCATTCGTAAAAGTGCTGGTGTGGTAGTCCACTGCACTGTTTGTGACTAAAATATACTATTAAGTAACACGTATTTACATTGACTATAATGTCCTCAAGGAAAAAGAATCACAAATTGAAAATTCATATGCATATATAAACGTTAAAACGGTTTATTCTTTGAGAAAAGAGTATGCAAGTTTGTCCTGATTCCTCTAAGAATCATGAGATAGTTGCTGAGTTGGCGTTTCAGGCCTAACGTAGCATCCGGCTACTGTCACACCCTTGAATATCCCTTAAACCCTCCAGGCATTGCTAAAGATCTCAGGAGATCAGCTTCACCCCTCCCCGCTGATGGTTAACCAACAGCCATCTGAACTCTGTCACTGTATACGAAATGGCAGAACTGATCTCAGATCAGAAACTCTATAGCAGGTTACCAAATGCATAGCCCCCCTGCAGGAGACCGGCCCTGCCCACCTCACTTCCTGTCTAGACGATCCTAACGAGTTTCTTTTTAACAGTTGCCCATCAGATCATTCTGTGCTCAGGCTTTTTAGGTACATATTGTTTAAGATTTGGTGAGAACTTGGTTATAGAAACTAGCCTCACGGGACGTCCCGTTCTCAGAAAAAACAGTAGACCAACAGAATATTTCATTTGAGGGCAGATCGTGTGAGAGAAACCGTACGGTTTGTGATCTGTATCCATAAATGACAGTGCGCCAACCGCGAGCAGTATGAAAACATTGATGGAAAGATGACTGCATATTCTCCCTTTGAAAACAAAGCAATTACTGGAAACTTAAGACATATATGATTCGCTTGTTGGGAAAATTCGTAAAGGGAGCAATCTAAATGCAGCAGTACTCTTGAAAATCCATATGGAGACTATATCATTGGATTGACCTTAAATAACCGGCACGGACCGTAGCTTATAAACATATTTTCCCATAATCCCACCGGTCTGGGTGCAACAAGAGAAGAGAATCCAATGCTTACTCTGTAATGCACTGCAGCAATGGAAAAATTCTGGCTCGCATAGTATGCCACCCAGCGGTCAGCTGGGGTAACTGCAGGCAGATTTACTGACCTGACAGAGACGAGACTGACCATGCATGCAGTGCTCATTAAATAGCTGACTAAGCTTTCTACTCCGAAAAGTTTGTCCTTGCGTAGAACACTGGCGCTGAATGTGCAGAATTCTGCATTAGCAAAGTGAGCTCTCTTCCCCTTGTCTACTTTTTTCTTTCTCTCTTATTCAGGAATGTCCCCCACTGTTAAGAAGACAGAGATGGATAGTCCATCCCCTCAGGAGAGCTCTCCACGTCTCAGCTTTACACAGCATCACAGACCCGTCATCTCAGTGCACAGCGGTGAGGAGACACACATGCATATAGATCTCTGTTCTTTTATCTTGGGCCTAACTAAACAAACACACATAAGTGTTTCATAAGTTGTAATGGATAGTTAGGTACCAAAAACACATTATAAAATAATTAATTCTACTGCAATGGTTTGCGAGTGTTTGCCCTGGGATGGACTGGCCATCTCAGCAGGGTGCTTCCGTAGGATCGGCTCCAGCCACCCTTACCCCCAGAGAAGAGGGTTTGGATACTAGATGGATGGATCTCCTTCAAAGGAAGGAACACATCTTGTGTGTGTCTTCCACTAATAATAACAGTTTACTAGATTGGAGCGACATGAGGGTCATTTAATGATGAATTATGATATTATTTATAGGACTGAGAAATCAAGTCAGGCGGGTGATACTGTCCCTGTTAGGGAGACTGAAGAGTGATCTGTCATCTTGCAAAGACTCACAGCTGGCTGGGTTGTGCTCAAACAATTAGCCTGACTGTTCAGATGAATCGGCGGAGCGTGACACCCTTATGCTGCCAGCACAGAAACATTGCGCTGATAGTACCACTGCTGGGCATGGCCGAACATACCAACGATGTGATTCTTTAGAAATTATTTTTGTTGAATGCGACAGGGTGTGACAGCTGACAACTCTCTTTAGTTCAGAGATAGTTCACTCAAAATCATCCTTTTTGGGCGAAGTTTCCCTTTAAGATGTCAGATACACACAAAAAATATTCTTACTTGAATACTTAGTATTAGTTATATACTATTACTAAAGTAGTATTTTTGTTTTCCAGTACAAATATCAAAAACAAAAATAACAATCTTAAATCAAGATACATTTACTTAAGATTATAGTAATAATTATAGTTAATACTTTAAACAAGACAAATGAATATTTTCTACTAATCATTTTTCCTCTTTAGGGCTTCGTTCAAGTTCATTTTACTTACCCCATTTTTTTCTTGTTTTAAACATTTCAAACTTTAAAATTTCTTTTCTTTTAGAAAACCAGATTTAATATCTTCTAACATTTTGCTTAAGATTTTTTTTGCATTATATAGACCCTTCATCGTAGCGTGCCTAACCCAAAGTTAACTGTGTTTTCTTAAAATATAACACTATTTTTATATTTAATGTATGTTCAAATTAATTTACATTAATATATCATTGTATTAAATTAGATTAAATCTACTCAAAAGTAATTTTTGACTCCGGGAGTCTAGCGGAAGTTGAGTTTGGGCCACACAACGTTTGACTATGTTGTTGCTGTTGCTACTGTTTATATGGCACATTATCAAATATGGTTGGGCATCGATTGTTTCCCTTAAAACCAACATCATAATAAATAAATAAAAGTGTTCAATTTATTCGTATTCATAATGTCTTTGTCTCCCTCAGGTATCTCCCGGAGTCCACATCCCTCCTCATCTCTCCACTTTCCTGGCGCCCCTATCCTCTCCCAAACTGCCTCCACCTACTTCCCTCACACAACCATCCGGTACCCCCCGCACCTCAGTTCTCAAGACCCACTGAAGGACCTGGTCTCTCTAGCCTGTGACCCGTCCAATCAACAGCCCAGCCCGGTAAGATCATCCCTCTGATCATTTAGAATCAAATTATATGACTTAACCTGTCATCCACACTCTACTAATCAAATA
This sequence comes from Triplophysa dalaica, assembly GCF_015846415.1. Lineage (NCBI taxonomy): Eukaryota > Metazoa > Chordata > Actinopteri > Cypriniformes > Nemacheilidae > Triplophysa > Triplophysa dalaica. Next base: position 7,334,071 of record NC_079559.1, read on the forward strand.
TCTAACAATATCATAATCATAACATATTTTAAATCATTCTTAATCAGACTCGCTTGATTAGTTTTAGCCAATCGGCAGCCTTATAGTTCTGGTAAGACCTTGTGGGACATGAGCCAAGCACCGCTCTGAGCCTGTCGCATTCATTCATATTAATATTCAGTCTAGTAAGCATGCCAAATAAAAAAAAGGTAAATTTCCTTTAAGATGTAATATTGTAATGAATGAAATTTTATTTTATCTTCAATGAACTTGTCTTGCTGTATTATATGAACATTTTGTGACTTTCTTGCTATTCTTAAGAGAACATTTTTTAAAACTAAACTGATAAATGTGAATATCAACAGATTCTTACGTAGGAAAACTTGTTCTGTCCTCTCAAGGCAATGTAATAACAGAGGACATTATCACTCCATCAGCAGCACCTCTTTGGAAGAATCACAAAATTTTAAACAAGCTGATTTTTAACAAATCTGATATTTTAAAGCTCGTACACACCAGGACGATGATTAAACGTGCTTTCGCCACTGTTTTTCGAGACGTTTTTCAGCATTCATACATGAGTTCACTCCCTGGCATAGATAGTACTTAATGAAAAATAGAAATACCCCAGCACACAAGGTGGTGCTGCGCAACGTTATGCTTCTGACACTAGCTTGTTCCACAGAAGAAGAATTCATCTTGCTTCTTCTTCGTCACTGTGTGCTTGAGCGCCACCAAGTCGAGTTTTACTGTTACTTCAGCAGCTCCAGGCACCTGAACAAAAGCACCAATCTCATTGGTTAGCTAGTTTTTAACGCGATGCGTCAAACCAAAAAAAGCATTTAAAAAAATGACGCTTTTACAACTACCGTTTTGCGAGTTGGTGTGCACACTCATATTGGCACCTGTTGTTTAGTCACAAGGCGCTTAACCTTTACCTTTCTTTTTATGTTACCGCCCTTTCAAATGATTTGTATACCAGAAAGGATGACTTAAAATTTGTCATTGTCATTTGACAAAAAAACAGACAAAAAGAGACCGATAAACATGCTGTCATGTTTCTTAAGTCGATTGTAGAATGTGTACAGTTGTCTGAGTCACACTGGTGATGAAAAAAAAAGGTTTTGGTCAGATTTCCTTATTTTTGGCCTAATTTAGCCTACAATTCCTTCAGCGCAATGCTTCTGAACCTTTTTACTTAAAGGATTCCTTATTGACCACAACAATATTTGAGTCTCTCTTTAAAGTCTCTTACATACTTGGAAACAAATGTATATTATAATGCAATATAATTCACTTTGGATAAAAGCGTCTGCCAAACGCATAAATGTAAATGTGAGTCCCCTCACCCACAATTTCACAAGACTAAGAAATATCTAGATTTTTAGTCATCCTGAGACCCTTTATCAGCTGTTTTCCCCTCATTTACAGGTAAATACCTCTTTGGCTGGATATTATTTTGTCTAGCAGCCACGGTTCTTCGAAAGCTAGACATTGATGGGATTACTGTTGCCAAGAAATGATAAATATAGAACTATCTAATAAATCTATAGCTTAATACAAATATTTTTCTTGTAGGGAAAGAGAGAAATATATTATATTGCAGTCTCTGCAAATTAAGTTTGCATCATATTAAAGCAAATATATATGTTGCATATATCGTCCTGGTGTTCTCATTCTCAGCAGCGTTAGTCCCTTCCTCTCAGTTGAAAAAGTGAAAGTGACTAATTTGTCAGTTATGGTGACCCATATCCGAGATATACCTCTGCTTTTAACCCATCCAGAGAGTAGTGAACACACGCACAGCAAGTGGTGAACACACATACACCCAGAGCAGTGGGCAGCTATCGCTGCAGCGCCCGGGGAGCAAGTAGGGGTTAGGTGCCTTGCTCAAGGGCACCTCAATCGTTACCCGCCTGACCTGAGGATTGAACCGGCAACCTTCTGGTCACGAGTCCAACCCTCTAACCATTAGGCCACGACTGCCCCAGTTCTAAACATGAATGAAAATTTTGCACTGGCTGAATGGCTTAAATCCGACAGTGACTAAAGGATCTAACACAAAGTGTGAATAATCTATCCACAGGGGTGCCGGTATGAGTCACGAGCCATGTGCCAGTTCCGTTTGCTGTTTCCACGTCAAAATAAAGCGAGATTGAAAGGAAACAGGAAAGACAGCCAAGAGGGAGGAGACAATTGTATCTTGGGGTGTTGCTGATCCTGGCATAGAAACGATCGAAGAGAGATTGTGTGTGAGAGAAATAGAGAGATACATTTATGAATCTTGGCCTGTGGCAGCCGGGCCCCGCTGACTCTGCAGACTCATTGAAATTCCCCCTGCTGCAGTCACAAAGAACAACCGCACCGACCCACAATGCCGTTGACTCACTCAGCACCTATTGTTGTGTAGGGCAGTGAGTGTGCAGTTTTACAGAGAGAGAATGCAACCAGCAGCCAAGCCCTCTGAGAGACCATGATGGGAGGGCTTTATGGATTCGTGCCTAGGGAAGAACGAACAGGCGATGTGTAAAGGGTTGTTCGATGGTATAGTTCTTGGTGCGGAGAACGTTACTTTGTTTTACTCGTACAACTGCTGATGGAAAGACAAAATGATGGGAGGGAGATTTGTGACTGAATGGTGCAACTATTACTTGAGTTAGGAGGGATATTTAATTTGTATAGAATTGGGATTAAAGAAGCATCCCTTAAAAGTAATTTTAAGTCAATTTTATGTCATTTAAAAAAATCTTTAAATGTGGCACTAATAATTTTTTTCTGTTTAAAATAGTTTTCAACCTGACAAAATGAAGTATTTTTGACAAATATGTTAAGAATCATGTAGGTATGAGGTGAAGTCATTTGTTTTTTGCCAATGCCATGAGTGCTCCAGAGCTAGTTGGGGCAGCAGTGGGTGTAACACATCACTCAAAGTTGTTTTAAGAGGGCAACGAAGAGTCAGAAAAACCCAAATGTGGTTATTTACACTGTATTTGATTCATTTGAGGTCATATGTGGGACGTTCTTTCAGAGTCGATAGCCCCGTAGGGAATCCTCCGACATATCACAACTGCACCTCCGGTGACCTGAGTTTAATTCCTGGCCTAAGGTCCTTTGGCGATCCACCTTGCACATTCCTATCCAATATGGCATATGCATTAAAGGTCTAAAAGACTTGCATGTGTTATGTCTATAGTTATAGTTAACAAAGAACTTTGAAAAAATATTTGCTAAAAAGGAGAACTTTAACTCAAATGCATGATATTATTTTTATTAAATCCAACAGTTTAACCCTTAACTTTGTATATCACCCAGGGTGAGTTCATGTTCCATAATGCCATACTTTCACATTGCAGCCAAGTCGAGTTTGAACATTTCCGCCGAAAGTGTTTTAGTTGCAATGCAGTAGTAAAGCAAAACACGTATTGAAAGGTTCTGTATTAACTTTGTATTAGTATTGATTTTGCTAATATGTGACAATGGGGCGACAATGATAATTGAATTTTACTGAGAAACGAGAATCAGGAACGCAGTAGATAGACACTTGCATGTATTATGAAACTGGCTGTGTAGAGGCAGTGAGGTGTCCCTCCCCTCAGTGGCTGATTGTTGCCCTCTCTTCCTCTGCAGCTGAATGGCAGTGGTCAGGTGAAAGTATCCAGTCACTACATCTCCTCTCAGATGCTGGCCCCCCTGCCACCCCCTGGCCTGCCCCGCCTGACGCTGCCCCCAGAGTCCAAATCCAACACCACCTCTGCAGACGCAGCAGCCAGCTCACCCACCTCCCCCAGTAAGTGGGTCACATGAAACACCCTTCCGTTCCGTTGGCCCCCTCGCTCCCACCTTTGACAGGGCTAAAATTAGGAAATACTGCTATTTAGCCAAAAAGAAATAAAATGAGCACATACACCAATTTACCATAGAGTTAATCCCCAGGGTCTATATATCAGTTTGAATTATTAAAAGACAAGAAACCAGTTGCAGGACTGTGTTAAATTAAATTTGTAATGCATAAACACACTCACGTTTTTGCTACCTTTGCACTAATGATCATTTGAAGACAAATGATGTGTCTGGCTCAAAGTTTAGGGTCTGGCTCATGTCACACAGTCACAAAGACACAACATGCGTTGTTAATGTGTGGTCACTGCTACCTTAATGGAGTCTTGGCTGCTTTGAATTGGATGACTCATTTTGTCCTGTGATGTTTATATTGCACTTGTTTTATGCAAAACACATGTATATTTATAAAGAGTCAATAAATCATGGATAAGTGGCATTCGCAATATAGAGAAGTGGGATGCATGAAAACATGTAAAAGTATGGTTCATCCAAAAATGAAATTTCGGTCATGGATTGCTCACCTTGTTATTTCAAACATGACTTTCTTCTGCAGAACTCAAAAGAAGATATTTCTTAAAAAGTTGGTAACCGAACCATAACGGAACCCATTCACTTTTGAATGTATGAATGCAAAAGTCAATAGGTACCGCTGTTGGTTACCGACATTCTTCAAAATATTTTCTTTTGTGTTCTGCTGAAGAAGAACATATCATATAGAGAGAAAACAATGACCATTTAATTTTTGGGTGAACTATTTCTTTAACTGTGTTAAAATCAGTGTCATGCACTCTTTCAAGTGGCTTTTGTAAAATGACGGCAACTTCTCTTTAATGAAAGACTGTTTATCTTGTTAACCAATATAGCAAACTAGCATTTCCAAGATATCTCTGTTTCGTAAAGTTTTACAGAAGACTTTTCATCTTGAAAGAAACCCATCAATTGTCTTTTCATCAGAAAATCTCATAAACACTGATGCTTTTAAAAAAAGACAGCTTTGTCAGCTTGAATGGGCCAGTGCTTTCTGTCCCATCCATTAATCATGCTAATTGAATTAATAAATGCAGAAAACAGCTCAATATGTTCCCTGAACGCTCCACTGCAGAATCCCCAAATGATAGATCGACTCTGTATCATATCACATGGTCAGAGTCAATGATGTGCATCATTATTCAGATAGAATCTTCTTATTCAAAGAGCATTTGGATGAGCTTTGACTCACGTGAAGCATCAGCTCAGCTTTTTTGTGTAACACACACACTGTACTCGTGCTCACACATGATTGAAGAGCTGATGATGTACGGCTTTTTTCGAACCAAGAATAATGCACTGCACATAGGCTTAAAGACAAAGCCGGGGGATTCTGATTGTTCCAGATTTCTGTTGTATTTTCTGGGATAGTTAAACATTACAGATATATAGAAATGAGTTAAAAATGATGGGCAAAAATAAGAGTTTTATTATTTAATTTATTATTTGTCTCTTTCTCAGCGTACTCTGCTCCTGGGACGCCACCTGCCAACCGCTCCTTCGTAGGAATTGGTTCTCGGGACCCTGGCAGTCTGTATCAGGCACAGGTATCCTAATACAATCCTCTATACAAATTGTATACACAGGCTTCCCACTGTCATTAATATGATGAACAGAAACCCACCCTTCAAATTATTTTTCCAAATTCCATGCAATATTCAGAAAAACTAAAAAAGTCATGAAATATTGATGGTGACCCTTTCGACGGAAACCCATTTGGTTCACACATAAATGAACACCTGCATCAACACACACAAACCACTTTCAGACACAAAGACACACACGGTTTTAAATGAAATTGTCATGCTTATTATAGACTAAAAGGAATAACTATATTTTATCTGCTGGAAACTTTCTTGATAACTTTAGGAAACCTAAGCACCATGACATTTTCAAAATTCAATCTTGATTTCAAACAGCACTTGTAAATTTCCCTTGAACCCTGTGCCCTCAGGAGCCCAGTGCACTCTGTGTGAGACCAAAGACATCTGTGTTCAATTATAAATCAGAGATACTGTATCTGCTACTGGACCCTCAGCAGCTGAATTAAATGTAGTCTTTCACATGAAATATACAGCAAATAAATACAGATTCAGCACTGATGCCTTTAACATATAAAGGACAGCAAAGAAATGTAGCGCTGCTTAATGTATAGATCTGATCTTCTGACATAAATAGCCTACTGTATAGCCACAGTTTACAACCTCCGTTTTACAGCAACGAGCTGTCATGAATATTTAACATTGTTCGAATTTTCAAGAATTACTTTGTTCGGACATGCACTGATACTGTTGCATAATTATTTACGTTAATGAAAAATTGTATGCAGGTCCATTCACACTCAGAAATATGTAAAGTTAATTAGTGGAGTATAGTGGAGTCCACACTTAAACTTCAACATTGGATCACTTTCGAAAAAAGATATTTCTGCCCAGGACCAAAAAAACATGGACTACCATCTGCCAATCATAAAGTTATCGTCTGTTGGTGTGGATGCAAATACAGTGCTGGCGAAAAGTTTCTCATTTTCTGATTTGAAGGTGTTTGCATAAATGTCTGTAATTAGTTTTGTAGACAAAGATACAATTGTTAAAAAAAAGAATTACAAACAAAATGTTTATGTTATAGAGGGTTTTAAAGTGACAACATAAAGAAACGTTACTGCGCATGCGCGCCTTCATGGGCTGCAGTTAACTTCCGTTACACCTTCACAAACAATAAAGTGCTTGTCGATTATTTCTGATAACAATCATAAGAAGCTGTGAAGAACCGTGGTTTAGCTAAACTTGTTTCTCCAATATTTTAAACTCAGACTCCGATACCAAGCTCAACCGCTAAATGTCAACGGTTTGTTTTAATGCGACCAAACTACAAGACCCATTCAACAAATTGTTTATTTAATAATATGAACATGCAACAGAATTCAACAAATCGTTTATTTAAAACAATTTGTAACGAGGAAGGCGGGACGAGAGCCGTGAGGCGGGGCCGGTGGCATGAGTGATAATGGGAACAGCTGTGCTCACACCGGTCCGGCATATCTCACGGAGGAGAACGGTAGCATAAGAGGACGAGCGACAGGACTACGGACGATAGAGGACCTGGCCTGGACATATGTTAAGTTTGTGTTTATGTTCTTGGAGCCGGCAGTCGACCGTGAGGTGGCTGCCGGGCTTTTACTTCCGTGTTATTGTTTGTTTATTCTGATTAAAAGTTTGTTAAACGTTCGCCGGTTCCCGCCTCTTTTCTCCTGGGTTTAGACACCATTGTAGCAAAGTTCACAGTAGGGAAGGAAGGAGGCGGGAACCGGCGAACGTTAAACAAACTAGTATAGATTTGAACTCCATTTTTTAAAACATCTCAGGGTGAAACTCTCAAGAAGTTGCTTTCTAAAATGACAAGAGAATATTTATGCAAATGTGTTACAGCATTACTTTAATAGTTACTCTTGTGTTATTCCACAGAATTGATGAGCTCACTATTCTCTAAAATGTGGAAAAAATAAGAATAAGTGTTCTAAAACTTTTGACCGGTAGTAAGTATCGCTCTAGGTTTGAACAGGCCATAAAGAATTATACTGAACACAGAGAAATTCTATTAATGCATTCTCATTGTTTATCTATTGCCATCAGCAAACTTCTGCATGCTTAGCAAATTCCCCGACCCCTACCGTGTTAGACAAAAAAAGAAAACAAGATAAAACAATCTGACTATCTGGGATCCTACACAAATCCTCCAAGGAAATCTAACCGGTAAAACAAAGAATCCTTCTGGCTGCAGTAATGGCTCTGGGGAATGCAGCAGCACAGGTAAAATCACAAGCGTGTGAGATGAGTCTGGTAGTGTGTGAACCACAGGGCTCAGGAGTTCAAGCGTGCTGCATTGCAGTGCTTTCAGTCCCTTGAAAAAAGTGTAAATGCAATTCACTGAAGCGTGTGATGAGAGAGAGATCACAGGACCTGTTTGTGCTGTGTGATGCCATTTCTTAAAAGCCACAGGTCAATATGCATGTATAAACACTCTCAGCCTTACAAACAGCAGGTGATGTTGTGACCCGCTGTCACAGTCTTTCGTTACTGTTGTTTTACTGTCAAAGGCAGGAGGTCAAAACTGGTTCCTGTGAGGGTGAGAGATTCGGTTGAAAGGGAAGAGTGAGTGAAATTAACAAAGGGGGAAGGAGAGGTCCTGTTCACATGCAGGATTGTCACGTCCGAGGCTGTCTGGTTGCTGGGGAAACCAGACATGATGTAATTTGTCGGATAACCCTGTGATTGAAGAGCAGGAAGAGTCCACTTTAGATTGACCAATTTGTCTTGCTTGCTCGAGGAAAGCACTGGACTGAACTGTGATTTACTCATTGTCCTAAACTCATGTGGGCTTGTGTTAGTTTGCTTTTGTGTCCTTTATGAAGCTAGAAAACTTTAGTTTCTTTTCAGTGTAATTTTGTGAGAGCTTTCTTTCTTACTTTCCTTCTTTCTTTCCTGTGATGAAAAGGTTACACTATATTTCAGCTTCACCTCCAGAGCTTATTTTTGAATGGAGACTGTCAATTGTAAGGACCTTATGGCATAATGCGTACCATACTTAAACCAGGAACCCGCCCTTGTCTCAGTTTTATATTTGTATAACCTTAACCATGTGTCACCAAGACAAAGCCTTTATAAGGCACTAAATGTCTAGATCGGAGTGAACCAAGCATGGGCTATGCTGCTTATTGTCGTCTCAGAACATTTCTGCCTTGAATGTTCCCTGGTGCAAAATGAAAATATCATGTTGACACCTGGTAAATTAAAAAGTTTAGTGTTTTATATGATTTTTGTTATTATTCGTTGCTGTGTTTTTTAACATAGATCAGTGAATGTGTTTAATTAGTAATTAAATATAGTCAAAGTTTCAGTGTTGAGTAAATAGCCTAGTCATTTATAGATGTTTATGTTAATAAAATACTTTTTTATATGTTTTTATATCATTTTCAGTGATTAGACTAATTTGATTTTCGACACTTAATGAATTGTAACTTTAAGAGACACATCATTACTCTAAATAGATTTATTACTAGAGATCCACCGATATATCGGTACCGGTACCGATTTTCACACTATCAGCTATCGGCCGATAGTTTAATAACATCTGATAATCAAGGCCGATATATCCTGTCAATCTAAAGAGGACAGGATAATGCAATGCATGCATCCGTGTATAGAAAATGTTAAGAAACATCAGTTCATTATTAATTGTTGTTATATGAACTAATAACATTTTAGCGAGTTTAGCTGCTTAGCCTTATAGTTGAAGTTGACTTAAGGATACATCCGTAGATGTTTTACATTGGTTTGCATTTATCAGCACTTGCATTTAGTCCACATCATTCAATAAAATATATTGAACAGATGCTACACATGACATCAACTCAAAAGCTGTTTTGATCATTTCTAAGTGTAAAATACTAATCAGGCCAAAGGTCATTTAGGGGAACAAACATGTGATTGTGTGACGCATTTTCCTTCCAATACAAGGACTGAGTTTTTGTAGCATAAGCTACAATATACTTAATAAAACATGATTGTCTAGAAGTAGAGGATTGTGTATTCATCTCACCAAGAGACTTTTTGTTTAAAATGCCTTGTGGTTACTTTAACACAAAGTCCAGATGATATTCAGACCTCTAAAATATACAGATATTCCATTATCCAAGATACAGTGATATATATACCTTTAGTTTTCCCTCTGTACAATTCAAAAAGAAAGTTAAGATCACTTCAGTTTCAGATTAAATGAGTTTTGACAAAGGAATATCTAATTTTGCTGTCAAACATACAGTATAAGGCATAAAAACAAGAAGAAATTCCCACGCTGCACTCTCTTCTGGGGTCATCTTTGATCTAGTAATCAACTGGAAATATGATTAGGGGAAAATGTCACCTCAGGACACAGTACTAATCTTTTAAAAAATGACATCTTTGCATTTCCCAGCCGCGTCTGCTGTCATCATAAACTTATTTAACTTCCTGGCAGTAGTTTATTGAGTATACCCAAGTGTCCTGGGTTGTGTAAGGTTAAACTTAGCTCCAATTCCAATAACAGTAGATCTCATCTACCAAGCAGGCAGAAGTCAAAATAGACTGATTTCATTAGACTAAGAACTCAGACGGTGAAATGCTGTTAATGCACTTTATGATTATAGATTAATATCTGCAGTTATAGATTGAGAATTGTCTGGCTATTTTACTGAGCAAGAACTACAACGTGTACTATAGTGTAAGTCACACTTCAGAGTTGCATCTGATGTTATATTTGAATGTATTTTAATCGATTCTAGTGATAGTGTGCTTTATATATTTGTTGCCTATTTTAGGGAGTGATTTTATGGTGATTTGGTGCAGTTTAATATATACAAACTTCTCTTCAGGCAATAGAAACAAATTTTCCATTGTTTGCATTATTAAATCAATGCATTTGGGTGTATTTAGAGATGTCTGTTACTCTGCTGTGAAATTACTTAAACCTTAGTGGAAAATAGGAGCCAGAGGCTTAAAGCTTGAACTGATTTTTCTGTTTTTAAGCCGTGTCAAATGTTAAAAAGACTTCAGCGGTCTGTGAGCGAAAGCCAAAATCCTGTTATGCTTTTAAATGGTTTGGGTGGGATCCTGCTGAGCTCTCTTTCACTCCCTCTCTTTATTTCTCACTTTCTGGTGCTGCCAGATTTGAGCTCTGTATTAGTTTTAATAGGTCCCCGACTTTAAAGAGAATTTCCTCTACAATTGGGCAACACAGTATTAAAAAAAATGCTTCAAATGTTGAGAAACAATGCATTATTTAAAGGTGTAGTGTATTTCGAAAAAACTATGGGTTGAACCACAATAAAATACGTATAATTAATAGTGATTAACCATACGTATTTTATGCACTTTACCTGATGCAGCAGAATTAATAATAGCGACAAACTAAATGCACTCGTCCAGCGGGTGATCAGTAGAGCGTATATCAACTCTTAAGAAATATTACTTTCCTGGCCTTGGAAACACAGTATTCTTACTGCAGTACAGTACCGCTTCAGAAATCATAATGAAATCAAGCAGTTTAAGTGACGTTAATATGTGATAAGTAAACACAGAAACAATTTCAGCGTGGATACAAATGCGGGTTTATTGAACACACTAAGGGAAAACAAACCGACTAACTAACAAATAACAAACGCTAAACAAACAACACATGAAACGTAAAAGAAGTAAAGAAATGAAAGAAATAGACAAAGTAAAGGGTGGCAGTATTACATCCGCTATTCACATCTGCATAAACCGTCAAGGACAATCTCCTTTTTTAAAAGGGCTAAAAGCTTAAAACACAGCTATTTAGGAAATAGCTTAGATTCTTGCATTGGCTTCTTGGGTGTGCTGGGATAAGTTCTCAGTGAGCGTATAAACATGTTTCAGAGTCCTGATGGTTTCAAAGCAAGTAGGTGAGTCCGTCAGATTCTTTCTCAGAACAAGATTGGCTAACGAATGTAGAACAAATTTAGCTGGAGCAAACTGCAGGAAGAAGCTGTCTACAAGGAGAGAGATAGGATCGAGAGAGGTGACCGAGCACAAGCGCACCAACACAAGATGAGCGTGGTTTTCTCCTTGCACAGATGTTTTAAGCCAGGGGCCCAATGCCCCTCCAAGGTGGGCGGCCCAATGTGATGAGATAATTTTGAGAGTGAAAACATTTTTCTTTGTCCGGCTCACTAGCTCATTTGAATCTATTGTCGCTGGGAAGTTTGGAGCTGTAATAGCCTTAGAATAAGATAAAATGAGTATGGTATAAAATACATTACTGTGATATACACCCTCTTTTAAGGAATAAAGAGGGAAACATTAAGATATGAAACATGAAAGGATTATAAGTACATTGACCTGTAGTTTGTTCAAGAATGTATATATAAACAGAATACAACTACTCACACATGCCCTTTGAGGTTATAGGTGAGGCCGAATAACATGGGCACAAGCATTCAATGTGGGAATAGTCTTTGTGGCTAAGGAGAGAGAAATATTTTAACGACATCTAGTGGTGAGTTTGTGAATTGCAACCAACGGCTCACTCCGCCCCTCCCTTTGAAGCACTGCGGTGGCTCTCACAAAGATGTCAGTTTGTCTATGTAGGGCAACTGTAGAAACAACATGGCAATTCCATGTATGTGGACCCACAGTGTATATAGATAGAAATAACTTGTTCTAAGGAAATACAAACATAACTCTTCATAAGGTTGGGTTTATAGGGGACATTGCGGTGTATTTTTTTTGCATTTCTGTCAGTAGATCCTCCTAAATTTTACACACTGGACTTTTTACCACTTTTTGTTCATGTGAGATTTATTTTATAGATTTAAGTGCTACTTCTATGCGACTGTTTCTGGTCACGCAAATCAGACTGGTCTTTCTTTTTTACTCAAAAGGATTGTTCTTCATTTGTATTGATCCAAGCAGTAGTGCTTCATCAAATGATGACCGAACAATAGAGAAGAGTATAAGAATATGGCACCTATCCAGAGCTGTGGTGCAGTCGAGTGCAAAGAGCCGATTCAGGTTTCTGGATCGCAATGGTACGCTGCTGTAGATTAACTGGGACGTCGCAATGTCCTTGTAAATTCTCTTCAAACCTGTAGCACTCAGGGTTGCAAGATGGTGAATTGCAGCATCCATTGTGTCCTTTTTGTTCTTTTTTATGATGTTTCATCCGTTATAATGTTTTCTATGTATCATTCATATATAACCTTACTCATTTTGATTTCTCTCTTTTTCGTCTTTACAGTCCTGGTATCTGGGAAACTGATGAAAACACACACACAGATGAACCAGAGGACACTGACATGGATTTGAAAATCAAGTTTTTGTGGAATCTACAAGAAAAAAATTGTGAACGAGATGGAAGAGGGAAAATCAGCTATATATGCAGTATTTGTATATATACCCACACACATATATATATACACAATATGTGTGCGTGTATAGATATATGTGCACACATATTTATATATGCATAACAACGTATAAGATGCTTCAATACACTTTCGAAAAGACAATGGAAACGTAGGCGAGAAAGTGACAGAAAGGCCATGGATGGATCAGAAGACAAGGAGGTTGCTTTTTCCTGCTGGGTTTTGGGGCGCAGCCTGAACTACAGCTGGTACATTTGTGGACGTGTCAAAACAGCCCACCCTGACTCTCTGCCTCCTGGATCACCTCTCCTCTTTCCCCTTCTTCCGCTACAGGTGCTGCTTCCTCCAATATGCAAAATAAGTATTCTTTATTTTCTTAACAGACGGGGAAGAGAAACCCAGAGGAACGGGTTGTATTGCGCCACAGGTTCAGAGGCGAGCACGGTCTGCTTTTTTAAGTTCACGGAGGAGAGGGGCGACGTGATGTGGAAAAGGAAACTGAAAGGTTTTGACTGGTCGATGCTTCCGTTCACACGCCGTTTGGGCTTCTTTTCATCCACTTTAATTGACAATCATGTTTGTGCATCCTTGGTTTTGTTCAGAGGGTGATATTTTCTAAATCGCATTCTCCACCCTTTGTAACGGAGTTCCACTTTTTCGTGGAAGCCTGTCATGTTTTTGTACATCGGAGGACTAATAGTGGTACCTTGTGACATCATACATCACATTCGGTGTGTATATGCGCACGGACGCACACACACACACACTTACAAATAAACACACCTATATATAGGCTTTAGGGCAAAGGCATGTACTGTTAAGGCTACACTAGGTGTGCGTGAGCTGTAAAACAGCCCGAATAGGACAAACCAGGTAAAACCAGGGGTGAACAAGCACCTTCCTTTCTTTGCAATATGAAAGCGCCTGATTTCCTGGACTCTGCTGTAAGTGTGTGTGTGTGTGTGTGTGTGTGCGCGCGCGCAAAATTCATAAACATTGGTAGTCCCTTATCCATCTCTGTGACTTTACAGAACAAGGTTTTTGAATCATGTTGATAGGTGGAGATTTTCCACATAGTGACAAAGGGAGTTGAAATATATAGTTATATATGGTTATATAACTATATATAATTCTGTCACTACTAAGACAGTATTGGGTGTAGCGTATAGTTTTCTCTCTCTAATTTGTTTCAAATGCATTGAAAATTACAGGCATTGCACTACTTTTAATTTTTAAGTTTCCTCTTTTGCAAAATCCTTTTTTGGCCTAATCATATGGAATGCTACATTAGTTTTCTTTTGTCATGTTCTGAATGCAAGGTAGATGAGGGTGGTTTTTGTAGCTAATAGGTTGATCAGAACAATGCAACATTTTTATTGTAGAAGTCATACGTGTCTATGTATTTATGTGATTACATTTTTACAATCCCATAGTTTAAGAAAAGACAAACACAAGCTATCCTTTTCTTCCCATGTTTCTATCGCAGAAAAGTCTCTACTGGCTGGTTGTTGACTGGTTTCCACAGGAACGCATTTTTCTGCACTCTCAAAAAGACATCAGGGCTTTATAACGCTACCAAACTCAAATCACAAAGCCATGAAAAGTGCCTGAGACATTGTGAGATATTCATCTGAAGTCTTATTTTATGACTTTTATTTTGGGAAGTTTGCTTCATCTACTGTGGGTTGTTGTTGGAGTATGGGGGTTCTTTTTTTATACCCGGAGAAAGAGATGTGATATGCACAGGCTCACATTTAGCCCAGGATGTGAAAATGGCTTCATGGAGAACAAAATAAGCAAACATACCCCTTGTAATCTGCCAGAACATGACAAAATCAACTCATGTCAGAAATGTAATCGGTTTCCCCCAGAAATATATACACAGATAAAGAATAAAATCCACACACTCTGGTTGCTTTTGCTAAACCTTTTATATGGCTTTGCATACACGTTCAGTTGCATTCACCACAGCAAGATTCAGAATACATACAACATTTATTTAATGGTGCTGATATTAAAGTAATATGGAAATCTCTATATATAAATTATATGTAACTGCATGGTGCTTATTAAAGAAAAATCACGACAATTAAGCTCAAACGACCACCGTATCGCTGACATGAGCGCATGGCAGATAATCTTAGTATTAACTTTGAAGCTAAACCCTCCCTGATTCCTCCTTAAGACCCCCCACCTTGAGCGAAGAGCCAATGACATCCATGAATTTTACCTTTGTACTACACTTGGTTTTGAATTTTATCCAACGATCCCTCTTCTACTTTGCACGATATTTTATAAAACATATTATGTGCCTTGCCTTTAGTAAAGAACAATAATAGATAATCATTTTAAAAAGTCGATTTTTATGTAAGCAGTGTCACAATGGGACATTTTTTTGCATGTTTGATTGCCTGTCATAATCAAATTAAGACTAACTCTTTACCCAATAGATGTAGTTTTGGATGGGTAAGAGAAGCTTTTATGGCGCTGTTCCTCCTTTACAAGCTCCGTAGTTGTATGTCCCCGGCATGAAATCGGCTTCCCTGCATTTTTATATTTTGTTAGTGTTTCCTCCATTGGTTGATGTAATTGAATGTATCAAAATCTGTGATTGATGGAGTAGCAGCTCTCCATTTCAGAGTGTTTTAATTCCTTTTTGGGTTTTAGTTTCTTTAAAATAATTTAGAATGTATTTAATGTTTAATCTCTCACAAGAGAGTTTGTTCCCATGAAAGATGAAAAAATAGATCCACACAACTAAATGTTTGTCAACAACCAAACAATTGACTTTATGTGCTCAACATGACATTTCTTTTACGTTATTTTAAAACACATGTAAGAGCTTTAAGGGAAAGTTCACCCAAAATTTTGTCATTTGCTCACCCCTGCGAGATGTTCCAAACCTGTACAAATTTCTTTGTTCTGTTGAACACAAAAGATATTTGGAAGAATATGTGTAACCAAATAGTTTTGGGGCACCATTGACTACCATAGTTGGAAAACAATACTCAATCAATGGTGCCCCAGAACTGTTTGGTTTCCCACATTCTTCAAAATATATTTGAGCAACAGAACAAATACATTTATACAGATTTGGAACAACTAAAAGGTGAGTAAATGATGACAGAATTTTCATTTTTAGGTGAACCATCCCTTTTAGTGCTCAACCAAAATATGTAAACTAATGGGATCCATAATACTGGCTGCAATAGATTGTAGACGTCCCTTGTATATGTCCATACATTCATTTGAAGAATGCATTTATAGAGAATATTATTAAGTGAAATTAGTCAAATCCACAAAACACCATTTAAACTGCTGACTTTGCATCTTCTTTCAAAATGATTAACGCACCAGGTTGCATCTTCTGGTTCTTGTTTAAAATTAGATGGTAGGAAATAATTTATAATTTCGTACTTTGTGGTGTCAGAGGATTATAGGAGAAGTTATTTCTGGAGCTGGGTCAGGGAGGGCCATGAGGTAGTATGCGATGCAGTGTACAGTATTGTTTCTGCAATGCGTGTTGCAACGCTAGTAGCTAATACAATTTGCTGGTAGCTATTTAAAGTTGAAAAAGAACGAGTTTTGTTTACATGATGCTCCAGTAAGATCTTTGAGCAGAAAGTTTGTAAGCCCACTTTTTTCACCCTGGCTAAAATGGAGTGCTTATGCAGAAAGGCATTCCATGTGTACCATGATCCAAAATTTTGCAGAAGTGCTAGAGTCATTCAGCAAGCAATTTCCTTGAGTTAAACAGGACAGGCGATGGGTCACGGGTCTGACACGGAGTACAGGTTGGGTGTGGGCTTGTAGGCCCAAACATCTCGATTGCATCCACTGAAAATATTATGTTGGAATCATTTCACGTTGGTTTCTTTTTTTGGACAATTTTTTTTATTTAATTACCTCGCAATGGGACCTGAAGTTTCAGTAAAGAATTACATCTCCGTTCAGACTTGCATTGCCCACCGTCTGTTCTGTGAAGATTTGCACTGTTCCATGCTCATCTTTTTAAAGCAGTTTAAACCCTCTGGCCAGGGTGGGATTGTGGGCTCAGAAAAACAGGGGTCTGATCATGGGTTCGCCGGCACAGTGCCGACTTCTTGTTTGCTTTTGTAATGAATAAAATGGCTACGCTAGGCCGACGAATGAAAACGCTTCACGTGGCGCGACGTTGTCTGACGTGCGTTTTTTTTAAAGTGGCCACAGGTGATGATTGATAATGCATTTGTTAGCTGATGCATGTAAAAACAGACATTATCTTACCATTTCATTTTGAATCCCTTGACTAATATTTTTTATAGAAGCAGTAATTTTTGTTTGTATGCGTGTTGTCGAAAAGTTACATTTTGAACACGGCTTTCTTGTGTATAAATGCTTACCATATATCCAGTAGAATAAGAAAAAGCAAAATGTACATAAAATGTGTTTTTTATGAGTAGATACGTTTTCGTTTGTATGTTTGGATTTAGTCATAAGCTTGTGGCCAAGCCACAGAAATAATGCAAGATCCTTTTGAAGGATCTGATCTGTAAGTAAACTCGGCACCCTCACCACACTCATTTCACACAGGTTTCATTTTGGTTGGAAAATACGGCCGTCAATAAATTCAGCATCACTTGTCGATATTTTAAACAGAGTCAATAGTTTCACTCAGATTTGAGGGGCAGATGCAGATTTCATCGCTTTATCTCCAACACTTATTTTAAACTTCTGCACTTGTTTTGTCTTTCTCTTTCGTCACGCAAGCTTCAAGATTTTGAACATTTCCTTCCGGTACATCTACTCGGAAGATTGCACTAGATAATCTGCTATTGATCTAATAATGCTTGTTTTAAGGTTTGCTTCTCTGGGTATTTCTCTGCCTTTTTGATGCATCTCGATCCACATAGACTTTCGATGAGAACGCGAGAAAGAAGCTGCTTGAATGGCGCCATTTATTTAAATCTTGTCGTTTCATGATAAATTTACCCTTTTAAGGCCATGTCAACTTTCCGTGCACTACAGATATCAAGGTCGGGATAAAATTGTGCGCAGTCGGATTTGGACAATCAGTGGCATGATGGACTTACCTCAGTCTGTTGAAAGTTGTATGCAGTGTGTATGGACAGACTAACATGACTACCCTTACAAAATAGTACAGTGATGGTGTCAGATGGTAATACTGTGGTTCTTTCACATGTACCATATATTTGGTAATGGTAAAAAATATTTCAATTGCGATTCCTTATTGTACCATTTGTAACAAAAACATTGCAAAACTATAGTACCTGTAGGATTTTTTGGTACTTTTTTGTAAGTGTAGAAGAAATGTAGACCTAGCTGTTCTGAGTGCCTTCCTGGAATCACCCTACAACTCTTGAATGTGGGTTTAGGGTCTATGACCTTTCGTGATGCGATCTTTTCCACTCATTTCTGTACTGTATTCACCAGAATTGGCAGAATGTGCTCAGTATTTCTTAAAAGATTGTTAAGACCAGGCACTTTAGTCAATGACACATGTAAGTCCATTTCATAGAATGTAAAGGCATGTAATGCCGAGTCCCATAGTCCAATTTCCCAACACTCTGTCATGAAGAGACCCTACTTAGGCATCTGTCTGAATATTAAATTTGCCTGAGTGTTGCACTGTAGTGTTATGTGGTTTGTGTAATCCAAACCCTGCAATATGAACTTTGCACGGTTGATGTAGATAGAAATGTACTCCGATCTTTTGTCTCTTAGCAGTAAGGGCTCTGTAAATGTTGTGACATTTGGCAGATATGATGTTGCGGTTCTTATCACCTGATCTTCGGTGTTAAATTGAGACAGCAGCTGGTGAATTTGAAATGGATTGTATGGATGGATAATGTGCGCAGTGTTAGGATTACAGGCAAGGTTTATAAAGCAAAGTAGTAGTAATACACTAAAGGCATCTGGAAATGTGCTTGGGTAAACAAAAGCTATGCAATGAATCCTAGCTTTAATGAGATTTTTGTGCAAAACGTCATGCAGAGCAGATATAATGTTAAGTTCCATTTAATATTTGCCCAAAACCATGTGCTAAACCTTCCGTTATAGCAGTCTAAAAGAAATGAGAAACATGGATTTGATAACCCATCCTCAGTGTGTTTTGGCAAGTTTGAACTGGTCTCTGTGGGTCTGTTTAAACAGTTTCAGAGTTGACATATCGTCATAAGAGGGTTTCACAGATCTGTTTGTGTATATGTAAAGTCATACTGACAATAACCAAATATTTAACTCAAACTCCTTGAAAAAGAGAGGATGGGAATAGACATGTTGTTGATTGAGGCGATTGTGTTTTTCAATTTAAACTCTAGGTTAATGTTGGTATGTTCATCAAACTTAAAAAAATAGATGGTGACAGTTTCGAGAACTCACAGATTTAGTAGTTAACTATGAATGAAGATACATCCTAAACTTTTTGTAAACTGGCTAGTTATTTTTATGCCCACTTTTTCATTCCTGGCAAACCAGCAAGTCGAATCAAAGCTATATACGTTCATATAATCCAAAATACAAAAATGGGTTGAAAACACTTGCAGTGCCTGTCATTTTACTGCTCTGTTTGGTTTGTTTTCTTCAGTCATGTTTGTCTGGAATCTGTTACGGGAGTTTTCACTGTACTGCTGACTTCATCTGGGCGTTTGTTTATCCAGTGCTTTTGTACAGTCCAACCAAGGAGCCAGATTTGCCAAAGCCTCTCAATAACACAACCTCTACCTTCTGCAACATATTGACGACAACCATTGTGTGAGGAGATGCTAGGAAGGGGATTCAGAATGGCTATTTGAAGGGGGTGAAGAAATCGTGTTAGTCTCTGTTCAAAGGGGAGAAAAGCCATTAATGGGCTTCGCTGTTATGCAATATTTTAATAAGTCTATCACCAGTGAATTGCCAAAAACACCCTGACACACCGCCTGCTCCGATAACATGACGTCCCCGAATGTGTAATGCCCTTAAAAACAGTTACACGTGAATGCTTCATATTCACATCATTTTCGTTCACGGTGCCCTTTTTCCCCATTAGAACAATGATTCAGTTTTGTTCTGTTTGTTAATTAAGATTTAGTTTCTATGAATATTTTTATTGTTTGTTTGTTTGTTTGTTTGTTTTAAAGCATGCTGTTTTCTCTCAATTTAGAGGCTGATTTTGAGTTGAAAGAACGAAGGATGAGATGTGTTTCAGAGAGCATTCTAATGCAGTGTTAAATTTCAAGGTTTTTGTTGGTTTTCCTTCTTCTTTTTTTATCACATTATTCTTTACAATTATTACCATAGTAGTTACTCATTAAACGCTTGCTTGCTGCACAGATAAACACACTTCACACCAGGAAGGGGCATGTGGACATTTAGTTCAGACACATTTTATGGAATGATTCACACGACTGGCACATGCATCCGTGTTCTTTTGGAAAGCATCAGATTTTCTGTTATTCATCTGTGTTCCTCAAGAACCTCGCAAAATTGTAACCTATCAGCAAAAGTCGGTATGTCGGTTGGAAGCAGATGAGAAAAGACAAAGACTTTCTGTGTCTCTCGTATGCACAACCTACTAAATTTGCCATGTGTTTTTAACTGGTGTGAGGGGGAAATTACAGCTTTAACAATATTTCATTATAACGTTGTATTCAGCCATCGCTGTTCGCAAAAAACGCTCATGAATACAATACTGGAAGTGAGTATGTTTCCCTATGCAAAAAAGTAAATACAATTAAAATGAAATAAAAATAAACAAAGCTATGCTACGACTCAGAACTGACGTTGTGTTTTTCTTTCAACCACGGTTCGGTGACTACGGAAGTTTGTTCTCAGACTTGAATGGTTGGGTTTGTTGACTGATCTTGAACATCGGTCATGTGTACTTTGAAGGTGAAATAACATTGCTGTGTTTATGTTGGATGTCTTGTGCTGTTCAGTTGCAGGTCAGCTCAACATGACCCTTGGTGAGGAAAGAGCTGCTGAAGTTCTTTCGCCATCACTGTTACAAAGCCAGAGGAGGAAGAAATGTTGCAGTTTGTAATGATGTGTTAAATGGGTGAGCAGCATCCTGTGGCAGGATATATGTAGTTACCGTGACATCATTTTGATTGACGGAAGCGATTATATCTCAATTCTTCAAAAAAGCTCATTTATTTGACTAAACTAAACACAAGGGTTCATATGTTGCCAAAAAAATCAGCCAAGTATTCCGTGAGCACGTATCAGCTTTGCTGTAATTACTTTAGATACTCTTTTATGATACATTTAAGATGATAGATTTTAATTTTAGTAATTGTCACTTGATAGGAGGAACCCAGTAAGAGAATGACTCATTTCTTTGCAGAACAAACTTTAGCTCACCAGATAATTTAAGTGACAGTTTTAATTTTGTAAGAAGGGACTGCAGAGAACAGGGAAAAGTAGAAGAAAGACCAGCACCGAATGCTTGTGGTTCGAGGTTTGTTTTCAGTTCAGCTTGGCTCCGGAGCGTAGCGCACCTGACTCTAATCATACCTCAATCCGTTATCCCACATACAAGATTGCTGGAGCCACATTTGGAAAAGTATAATTTCAGCTTTGGAAAGTAAGTCAAGTTTTTAATGGTTGAAAATGGCACAAGCCAGCACACATTCCTTCTTCTTTCAACATATAAAGGGGGGTGAACGAGTCCAATAGCACTTGTTGAAAGCTCAGCGTGATCTCGCCAGACGCCCCACATGAGCTCACTACGAAATGAGTCGAATTCCATAATACGAGGAGACATGAACCAGGAGTACCTGTTAAATTTAAATGTTTAGTTCAGGATTTTCATGAAATGTTCGCCAACACTGTAGTTTTGCTTGCTGTTACTGTACTTTATCAGAAAAAGCTTTTATATAATAATTTTAATTACAGTACAACAACATATTATGCAACTGCCTGAAATTACTGGGCATGCAATGTGACAATATCGTGTTTGTTTGTTTTTCAATATGTGGCATGGTAGCTTTTGAAGTACCTTATAAAGTACTTAAATACTGTCTATGACATGTAAATATGGCAATCATTCAGCAGCTGCGGAAAATTTCATTTAATCAGCATTTCTAGATATAAATTGTGGCCATTTCAGTCCAGTGTGTGTGGAATTTCAACAAAATCAAACCAAATAAAAAAAATGTTATATATGTCAGATTGTGTTTATTTTATATTTTTTCTTTGTTTGGGCCTGAATTATCTAATAACAGGATTGAGGTAATAAATATATCACATACACTTGATTTTATTTGTAAAGTTTTGGTCAAGTCAACATAATGAAACGCCGTAATGATGTTGTGTCTTGTGTGACATTTTATTTTACATTTAGCCATATAATGAGGTGCTTACAATCCATCCCCTGAAGCCTGGGTCAGTCTTCCACCAGCACATCTGAAATCACAATTCTGTACTCCAATGAAAACATTGAGACCTCAGGAGCTGCGTGAACTGCAGCACATGAGCGAGAGGAAACACAACTCAATTCATGAAAATTCTCAAGAGCCTCTGAAGGAACATTTTAATTTCAGACCACTGGGCCGCTGAAGAGTCACTACACTGCTGCCATGCGTACCTCTAAACATATGTAAGTCGTGAATGAGGCATTTGTTGCCATTTGCAATTTCATCACTAGATTCCGCTAAATTTCATACACTGGACCTTTAAAATACCATTTTGGTTATGCAAATAGTCAATGTTCTTTGTCTTTTTATTTCTTGCTTCGTTAATTCCACTGATCTTATATGTATAGTACGAGCATGATCTTTTCTCTTTGGTATGCAATGAGAGCTGCACACGGTTGAATTGTGACAGTTTTGATCATATCTATTTAGACTTGCAGGTTCAAAGTGGCTCCTCTCCCCACTTTATATCCAGTTCTCTGGCTGTGCTCATAAATTCAATATCTCAATTTACAGTATGTGATGTTAAAGGCTTGTAAAAGCATGCGTCAGTAATGGGCTGCAGATGTCTCCCTCTCTGCAATACCACCACAAGCAGGTCACTCTGTTATACAGACTGAACTGTGTGCCAATGCAGAATGTGACCCCCGCTTCCCACAGTCACTCTCCCTGAGTCTATGTAATGAGTTTTGTGGTATATTTCATGCGCCTTTAATGAATTTATTATATATGACGGAATGCATATTAGCTTTACTGATTTAAAGGATTTGATTAGACAACAATGAAAGTTATGCTGTTTTTTATTATTATTAAAAGAAACGAGAGTTCTTATAGGATGTCTAGGGACTGTTGATGCACGTGCCTGGCCCGAAATTAAAACCCGGTCTGTGTTTGTTGATCGGTCTGGCTAGTGGTATAATATTTTATAACCGTATTAAGTTATATTCATATTTTTTGTGTCATAGTTTTATCAAATATACAATTTGTTGAATTATATTGTATGTCAATTTGATTAAATAAAAAAAATTCTGAATTAATTGTGTAACGTTGCCACATTTACGTTTAGCCAAGTAACAGATCTTTTAGTATCTAAAATAATACTGGGCAGACACTGTAAAATAAATGTGTTCACTCAACTTAAATGTATTAGTTATCTTATTGCTTTGACTCAGAAATATTTACTTATTTTCATCTTAAAAAGTTCAGTTGGCATAACTTAATTTTTTGGACCAACAACCTTTTTCCAAGTTACTTGGACTAACAGGGTCTATTTGAAAATCTTAAACTTACCTTTTCAAGTTGTCTGTACTAAAAATTAAGTTAATTCAACTTAAAGTAACTTATTTTACTAACTAGCAAATTTAGCAAAAGAAATAAAAAGCTCTTTATTGTAATGTTTTGCCCTTAAATAAAAAAAATGTAAAGGGCAAAAAACATCAGACACTTTGTTATGCAAAAGAACAAACAGATAGAAATTTCTAAATAAAATCTAAATAAAATGACATTGATGCATGGAAATTGTATTAACAGTGAAAAACTGTAACTCTAAATGCACATAACACAAATACATTTACATTCATTCATGCATTTGTCAGACACTTTTATCCAAAATGACTTGTCTTTTGTCTATACGTGTCTTATCAGTATCTGTGTTCCCTGGAATCGAACCCACAACCTCCAACAATTGAGCTACAGTAACACCTTTAACCTCTCTTAGAATACAAGGCCAGCACTAACCTTTACTTTAGTAACTCATTTTTGGTGTACTTTGGGACTGCAGTTATCCGCTCCTATGTTATGGACAGCCTAAAATAATACTGGCTAGACCAACTTTTAACTTGCTAGCTAATGTAATTTACTTGTTATTTCTTTTGCTTGTTTTCAGAAATAATCTACAGGGACACTTTGTGGATGTTTACCGGAAGTTAAGTTTGGGCCACAAAAAGCGTGCATGTAACCTTAGTATATTTTGTTGGTCTAAAACCGTATGTAGATACTCCTAGCTAACTACTGTCAAGCTTCAAAACTGTCTGAAAAAAATGTAAAACATTGCTTAAACTTTTTGACATGGCCTTACTTAGGCTAGTCAATATTACTTAGATAATGCTTTAATAGATTGTGTTTTACATTATGTAGAAATATTTTTGGGGTTTTCACAGATGGGTCACAATACAGTAATGTTTGATGTTACTGACTCCCAAACCTCTTGAGCACTGCTCTGTGGCAGATTTTTTTTAAATCCTCAGAATAAAAACAGCATTTTGGTTTGGAATGAGATTACCATTTATGGAAAAACAAAAGAACTGTTTGAAAACAGCCTAATATTTAAAAGTAAATTGTAGGCCCCCTCTGGTTTCGCGCTTCACCTGCTGTTGCTGACTCTGAGGTTGAATTACTGTCACTCATCTGCACTGCTGAAACTAATTCATTTTCCATGTATGCGAAACCATGAGAAGTCCATCCAGGACAGAAGCACTTACAGCTCAGATGAACTTGAATGTTGAATATGTTGAGTTTTAAATGTTATTAAATAGTGATGAAAATAAGTATTTTCATACCCTTCACATTAATTAAACTTAAAGAGGAACGTCCTTATTCCAAACATCCAGTGTTTTGCACAAATTACTTTCAGATTTTCTGGGCGTATGGCAACAGTTGTGTTGTCAAGGAAACATCTGGCTTGACATATTAATAGGTCATTTGCAGAATTTTTTTTTTTGGTCAGCAGTGATATGACATTTTCTTCAGAAAACTTCCCAGAGTTATGCCATTATATTCCCAGAATTCCTTTTGTGGCTTTTAGTACTTATAGTAATAATACCAGCACAGCATTGTTTGTGAAGTTCATCATCTTTAAATTGGGAAGGATAAATTATCACTAAATGATTTTCTATTTAAAGCCTCAAATTAGTTTGTATCCATTATCACTAGCAGCACATCATGTTTATTTATGTGTTGGAATTATATGAACTACAGTTCAACCACTTAATTACATATTTTATTGATAATTGGGTTCACGTCCTTAAATGCAACATACACCTGACAGATTTTTTTTATTTTTGATATTTTCATCACATTCCCATGGGACCAACAAATAGTTCCAAAACCAAAGTTCTTTGCAACTGAATGTTACGTCATTTTACTGGAAGCATTTAACATGTCCAAACTGTCACTCAAAATGAGTAATGGATCTCATAGCCCTGTCCGTTTAGCATATACAGGCCGATCCAAGACGCACAAGTCAAACCCCAGTTAATGAGAGCATTATGTGCAGGCTGAAACTCAATGAGACTGTATTTTCTATGCTTCCTAACCAAATGAATGTGTTTGAAATTAAAGTATACTTCAGTTACAACATAGTAAGGATACTATTAGAAAGTGCCAAAAATGGTTATTATGCTTTGGTTGCACCCAAATGGGTGAATGATGCTCTATCTAGTGGTTATTTTAGAGAACTACACTCAAAATGTATAAAGAAATGAAACACATCTGCAATAAGTGTTTACTTTTAGTTCATAAGTAAATACCAACAGGGACGCAAATAAATTACTCAAGTTCACAAATATTAAATTAACTTTTAAATATTAAAAAAAGCAAAGAAAAAAATATTACTCATTCTTGTTATTCCGAAAGGGTATGCTTTCATTTTTACTCTGGAAAAGAAAAGAGTAATCTTTAAAGATATAAGAATCTTAAAATACAGCACAGCTTTCTTAAAGGCTTCAAAATTTCTTATTAAGTATTCCACAGAACCAAATAAACATACATGTTTGGACTGGAAGGACGTGACTTGAAGGTATGGCAAAAAGAAGATTGTTGGGTTTATTGTTCCTTTAAGAATTGCTCAATCAAACATGTCCCGTAAAGTTTAAAAGTGAAATTTTCTATCATCCTCTTATCTTCTCATTATAAAGTGGTCTGCTTGGTCTCCTCATTTGCCTCCAGATCAGCTGCTTTGTTTTCAAAGGCAAAGCCCTCTATCTCCTTTTCTATCATCTCATCTCTGCAAAAAAGACACATGTTTTTCTTCAATGCTTTGTTTAAAAAGTAACCTTTCACAACGGCAAGGTAGTTTAATTATTAATACTAAACTCAAACCGACTCAAAAAAGAATGTGTTGGGAGGGGTTACTTTTTATGCCCTTGACTCTTAAAAGATAAAGTAATGAAATGACAACAATTAAGAGCCATAAATATCTTATCATTAAAAATTTGTTTGGTTAAATATGAGTAATGACTGTCACAACAACATTAATGCCATTTTAAACCTTATACACATGCATATTAAGTTAACATCTCATACATTGAACTGAAACATTACACTTTAAAAAAAACTTGTGCATTACTACAACTGATGATTTTCTTGTCGGAATATACTAAATTATAAATCACTTTTGTTTAGGATCAACTGACTGGTTGTATATTTTTGTTCGTAGACTGCATTTTAGAGGTCAGTACGTTTACTCACTTGTCTTTCGTGAAAAATAGTCTGTTCACAATAAGTACCACAAAGACAATCAAGAGGAAGCCTACAACAGCTGCCAGTCCCACCAACCAAGGCTGTAGTGTCACTTTAGTTGTAGTTTCTGAGGCCCGTAGATCACCTGAGTAATATTCAATTAAATAAAGAACCAAGTAACTTTTCGTGAAACAGAAAGACAACATGTTTACATTTTTTTCTTAAACAATGAATGTGACTAGTGACTTAGGGGTGATTCACATTTGGCGAAAATAGGGAGCGTCGCGATCGGCATCGAGATGCGGTTAGATTGTAAACCGCCGCTAAGACTGAAAGTCCATTTTGCCTGTCATCTTGTTGGTGTATTAAATAAAACAGAGTCTAAACCGAACGCGACGGGTTCTAATGCAACATGACAACCTGTTTTATGGCGTCGCTTCATCCAGTGTGGACAAAATGTAAAATTATAATGGAATCTAATGCATTTATAATGTCTTCGTCGTGGACAGGGTGTAAATCTACTGTAAATAGGATAAATTATTACAGTTTTACATTTTTATATGTATTATCTCGTTAAATAGTTTGACATTATTGTTTTAACCCAAAATAAAACTAATTAAAAATCAACCTGCACAGAAAATAGTTGAAGTATTAACAATAGAATACAGTGTTACATAGCAGAATCTTACAGCTACTGAAAAAAAACAAATAGAAAAGTCAGTCATAGAAATGTATTTAATTTCACTCACCAGTTTTAGCCTGACAAATAGAGGCAGACATTAATATCAAGGCAAGGATGTTCTTTAGATGAAACATTGTGGATTTAAAATAGCTATGTAGACACAGTCTGCTTTGTTCTCTGTAAATATGTGCTGGGTTCTTAGTGACCAAAGTGCAAATGCCATAAGAGAGATCACAGATCACTGGAAGAATATGCAATCTCTCGTGTGCTGTTATGTTGTAAAGATAAAAGTTTTAGTTAATGGCTGCTCATATTGTTCTAATTCCTTACAGACACAAGATCTAAAGAACCCTAAAGAGTCAATATGTTGAATGTTTTTCTATTTATAGAAGTATATTAATGACACAAAATCAGAAAAAAAATGATGTTCCTTTTTGGGGAACACAATTGATTTTTTGAGATTTGATAAGGAGTGTGCTGAAGTTTACCTCCTTTTTTAAGATACCCATTTTTTTAGTAGAAGGTGCTGCGGCGTGAGATTTAAATCCATCTGATATAATCCATATGGCAGGTGTTCTGTGCCTTCTTTAAGATGCTGGAACCTTCCATATTTCCCCCAACTCAATTATTGTCTCTGGAATCCAGCGTGCCTTCCCAGGGACTCTCATGCTCTTCCACCGGCTGCTCTCCAAACAGGAACCTAAATCATCAAGGTCAAACGGTTTTTAATGTGTGTTTCTTATGTATTTTATTCTGACTCAAATGAAACATTTGTTCACAAATCAGATGTTGTTTCATTTTCTCATGGGCCTTTGAAATAACATGTGCGAATATCCAATGAGAGAACTATCACTGTTGGATGAACTATTGTGTTAAAAGAGAAGAACAAAATCTCTTCTCTTTACCAGCATGACACTTATATGAAAGTAAAAAAACTTTTAAGAAGATGTGCTAAAAAGATCTGTAATGCATCAGTGACGGGGTACAGCCACATGCATTCATAAACAAACAGGTTAGGTACCTGCCACATCATGGAGGAGATCTTTGATGCGTTGTCTGATGATGGAGAACATGATGATCCCGGTCACACCTACAGCCAGCAGCGGTATATGACATACTTTGGTGAAGTGATGATATCTTTTTCTACAGGTTTGTAGTGCTTTAAATAAACATCGTCTTTGATAGAATTATCTTTCTTTTGCTCTAAATCCATAGATATATCTTTTCCAATGTTTAGGCACCCCAACTTCACAAGCGTGGTTGGCATTCATTTTATGACAATCTGTTTGAAAAAATAAATAAATATCAATGTGTTTTGATTTTTAATTTATTTAAAATATTTATATATATTTTTAAATCAATTTAATAAATGATTGTTATTAGAAGCTGTTTATGCTGTCTTTTGACAACACATTTGACAATATGGTTAATAGAATTAGGTTAAACTGCAGTTGGATCTCAGTAGTCATGTTTACATACCACTTGCAAAGTTTGTTAATTTGCATTTGTTAATTACGTTAAATCAGTTTCTGAAATATTTAATTCAACTGTTTTATTCAAATATTTTAAGGCAGCAACTTTTAGGTTAACAAAGTGGACTATACGCTGAGTCAAAGAGCTAATGGACAAGAATTACAATGACACCCTGTACTCCATTATTTATTTATTTATTACAAAGAAAAAGATACATGCAAGTTTAGCTAAACAAATAACAAATATTCTAAACTGAGCAAACTATAGTTTATATTTTTACAATATCTTTGACAAGAATTTTAAGATTTCCCTAACACATATTTCCTACATCTTTTAATCACATTTCAAGCTTTGTATGACTGGTGGAAAAGAGTACAATAGTGGTTTTGATCATGGAACATTTCCCTTCTGGTCCTCTTCTGGGTCACATCTGTTGAGTCTTTATTCTTGTTTTCTTTCCATCATCCCTCTTCCTCCTCTCAGTCATTTGGATGGGTCTTCCTCTTCATCATGACTATAGGCTCAGGATCAAGACATCAGTCTGAAAAAGAAACTCTGTGTGTGACATTTGTCTCCAATTGTAGATCTATGAGCTAATAACAACAGTCTATTCTGTTATTAAGGTCGGAGAATGTGGTCTAAAACACTCTTAATCCAAGTTTAAGCCTTTGGACGTCATTTCGCTGACTCTGTTATTCCATTGAGGGCAATTGCAGTCGTCTTTCATGAAGGTGATAGAATTACTACGCTGTAATCCAACTAATCCTGTCAGAGATCTTCCTCTGCATTCAAAGTGGTATTGTTTTGGTATTATAAGAGTTAATTTGCAAAAACAGATATGTTTTTAAACATTTATAAAAATCATGTTCTGTATTGTGCATTCTATCCTATCAATCAAACTGCAGTTGGGTTGTTTTGATCAGGTAATATTAACTTAAAAAATAGCTAACAAAAATGCACATTGAAAAAATAACACAGAAAAAAACGAGTTATCTGAACGCTGAATCTAGATTATTTGAAACTAAGCAAAAATCTAAACAAAAAATAAATAAAACTAACAAAGGTCCAGATCAAGACTAACAAACAGGACAAAGTTTAGACAGATTTAAAAGAAAATTCTGACTTGAAAATATAAACTTTTCATAAATATATATTAAATATAAACTGTTAATTAGGAATTTTCTTTCTCATTTAATCCTAAAAACATTAAATTATTTAGCAAATTCTTTCAAATATCCAATGAGGTAGTAAAACATTATTAAACAGATTGCCCAGATTATGGTTCTGTCAATTTTACAGTAGAAACCAAAAACCAGATAATCATACACAATACCTATTAAAAATTCAATTATCATTAAGGTAAAAAAACCCAAAGAGTAACAGTGAATATTACTTACTCAGACAGGAACTGGATCTGGCTCATCCTTGATTTTGAGACACAAGAAAATTCCAGTAGACAATGGTTAAAGTCGAGTTGGGGGTCAATATGCCGATCAATATAGGATGCATCTCTAGTTTCAGTAGGTATTTTCTTCAAAACTAGAGGCTGATATTATACAAATATCAAATATTGTGCTCTGACTGATCGAGTAAGATCTTGAGTATTTCTGAGCAAGTGACCCAGATTTCCAGCTATGATCCTCTGTATGAATGAATCTGATCTGTATTACTCAACCCTCAACCTGTGCATTCATACCTGTGTTATACAGATTCTTAAAGAAAGAAAGGTATAAGAGAAATGATTCTTGTTTGTATTTTTGCATAAACATATCTACACCTTAATGTTTGGACCACAAAAAGGCTAACAATAATTTCTAAATATGTTACCTGGCAGGTAAAGCAGTCCCTGAAAATTTGTATTCTGAGAAACTGGATCAATTCGGATGATTTAAAAGGCAAACATTTCTTAGGTTTTAAAAATTAAAAAAACTAATAAATCACATGTGTAATAACACTCTACCCTAACCATTTCCATATTTAACTAAACACAGGATATGTTGGTTATGCCGGGTTGTCTTCATCTTCAGTCTTTTTATGAAAAGCTTCTGTCAGAATAAAGATCCAGTATGCAATGGTCATGGACGTATTAATTGTAATAATGCCAATCATTAAAGGGTGTACCATGTTTGCGAGATTTCCTCTGACTGTGGTTACAGTATCTCTCCTCTTTATATTACTTTCACTGTTTTCATGACCAGGCTCCTCCTCTTGCTTTAGTAACTAAGCTTAAAAGACTTAAACATTCTCAGTCTTTGCTGACCACAGTGTTCCGTGTCCACCTCTCTTTCTGCTCACCAGCATTCAAATAACAATTACTTTTACCTTTTTAGGACATGTAGAAAGTGTGCAATTCGGTTGTATCTGATTTTACAGATACAAAAGTAATCAGAGCAGTTTTGATGGTTTATAGTAATTTTATGTAATATTCTTATCCGGAATAATCACTAAAAGTACAAATTAGAGCATTTGAATTTGAATTCTACATGTGCCTGTTTGGAGAATGAGGAGTCTTATTGGATGAGGTAGGCCACTGTTAGGATTAGTCAGTCATTATATAGAGTACTGTTCTCAGCTCAGACTGTCTTATCGGCCCTGATCACATCATCCCAGGAGTGGATTTGTAATTATGGAAATGTAATTAATAAAACACAAATATTCACTTCAATTATACTGCTAAAAAAAAACTCATCAAGAAACATACCAAGTTGATAGCATGACTTTTTCAAAGAGCAAATATACGAGTATATGTGGCCAAAGGAATTATTTATTATATACAGGTTTTAATTTTACAGAATTTGCAAGGGAGTGAATGTTTACACTTATGTCAGAATACAGACTGACGTGTATTAAATATTTCAAAAGGGGCCAAAACATCCATTGGATTGCTATCCCAGCCGTAAATTTAAAAGATGAGCCAATTGTGTAACAAACATGTTTTATCAACTGTGGATAAATGGTTTCATTGAGTGCGCTGCAGTCTCAATAGTCCGTCTGCATACTGAAATTGTGAACTGTTCTCATACTCCAGCATGTCCAATGCCACCTCACAGCTCTCCTTTACAACCCGCTCCTGGTCTTTCTTGTAGCGCTGCAAGATCTGTAAACACGGCTCCTTTCCAATAGAGCCCAGTGCCTCAGCGCACTCATGCCTGACCATGGCATTCTCCTCCACCTTTTCCAAAGCAGCCTGCAGCTGAGGGATGCTGGCTTCATGCTGGATCTGACCCAACACATAACCAATCTCATGGCGGAATAAGGCACTGCTGCACTGAAGACCTAGAAGAGGAACATTACGTCAAAATCTTAATTTTTTGGTCACCTCTTAATACGACTTGTTTTATTTTAAAGGGCATAACCTTTAAAGAGGACAGTGGGTATAACTTTTAAAGAAAACTAAAGCTTTTTTTCTCACCATCTCCTAGAGCGAGAACAGCCTCCTCAGTCCCAAGATTCCTCAGGGCAAACATCGCTCTGTAACGCTCAAACAGGGGCAAGCTTTCATCCAAAAGCTGCAACCTCAATTCTGGGACGCTTTTTTTAAGGGCTGGTGGTGCAGGGTCAACGGAGAAGTAGGGGTTCAAATCTTTCTCTGCCGACTCATCGCCTCCATTGATCAACCACTCCAACCTCCGGACCGCCAGCTGACAAGTCTCTGCCACCTTCAAGAGAATATACATATTTAGAAAAACAGGGCAAGATTGTATTGTGCAACACAATGTTCAGGTTTTAACTCAAAATGGATTCATGGGCGACATTCACACCTGGTATTTACAAAGTGTAAGTGCTAAAAGGGTTCAAATTTTTTTCGTCACCCAAACAACATTCACAAGTGGTCACAGGAAATGCCTGATTTACATGTAAAAACAACCTGTAAACAGGGTATTAGAGAAATACCTCAATAACTGGATCCTCAGCATGGTGCTTCAGTAAATCCAGGACTTTTGGATTTCCAATGGCTCCCAAAGCTTCCCCTAAAATGATAAACATTACAATGACAATACTCCCAACTTCATCCATAACAGAAATAATCAAGATTTTGTCTCATACCTGCTTCATGTCTGACCATTGGCTCTTGACTGGTGTCTTTTAGCACAGTTTCTAGAATAGGAATGGCCCGCTCGTCTTGCATTTGGCCCAGGCAGTAGGCCAGCTCATGCTTTAGGAGTGCAGATTCATCTGCGAAAGCC
This sequence comes from Triplophysa dalaica, assembly GCF_015846415.1. Lineage (NCBI taxonomy): Eukaryota > Metazoa > Chordata > Actinopteri > Cypriniformes > Nemacheilidae > Triplophysa > Triplophysa dalaica. The sequence goes on from NC_079559.1 coordinate 7,367,032, forward strand.
TCACTGATCCATTTAATGGCTTCAGGTCCACCGAGATTTCGCAGAGTAAAAAGTGCTCTGAAACGAGTTGTCAGGTCCTGCTTCGAGTTCACAAGAACGCTCCCCACTGCCGCTGCGTCTCTATCACTTGCCATGAGGAACGTTTTATGATTTAGGTCGTTATACAACAGGATTCCTTGGACCTTTAGGATAAATAAAGCAAAACAGGTTTGTGTTTAGGAACGAATGACTGCGTCGTCGTTGCAAACGAAACACTATGCTGCGTTTCATAACCTGGTGGTGGGCTGTCTACCTTGACAGCGGTTTTGAATCGTTTACTATGCACACTTTGATAAAGTAACATGGAAAGGAGAGAAGGTATGTTGCGAACCTTTTAAATAACAACTGTGATGTTTTTGCGATACTATTGTTGAGCTTTTACAACACAGGCTTCGCGTCATCTGTCCGTTATGTAGCCGGTGTTATGTAGCCGGTAATACGAAGGGTTTCGAAATGTAATTCTGTTACGTTTTGACGTTAACTATGCGTAAAACCTGACAAAGTATACTTAAGAAAGATAAAATGAACTCACTGTTAAATATGTTTATAGGGTGCTATCCATGCCGCACGCTCGAGAGCTTTCACTCGTGAATTCCAGCAGTGAGTTTTCGAAAGTCCGCATTGGTAAAGCGCCACCTACTGGAGTGGAGGAGTTTAGCGCAAGTACATACACTAACCAGCAGTCCATTCAATAGTAATTTACGCACTTTTCAAACACGTATTACTATCAGTTTATTTCAGCAAAAATACTGAATACATAAAATAAATATATAAAATACATTTTATAAAGCAAGATTCTGACATATGCACTGTTTTAATTGCATTGTAATAAATAATACACCTTATTGAACTTCTAAAGATGATAACAGATAAACTCAGGTGAGTATTGTCGACCAGCTAACCCATCTTGATATTTAAAGTATGAAACGACAGCTTTGGCAGACTATTAACTGTCAAAATAAAACACAAGCTATGTCGTTCCGTTACTTTCCACTAGAGGGGGCTTTGGTGCTGGAGGCAGAACAGAACTGGTTGATGGACACTGATCCAATTGATTGCTCTGTTTTTGCTGCTCGAAACAACTACAAAGCAAAGAACGAACTGCCTCTGCATTTGGATCATCTATATAGAGTGTGGAAACATCTGCAGGCTGTGGACATTCGTTCTGATGTAATGCTTCAATCCACTCCTCTTTGAAAGGGACATCATGCACCTTACAGATATTGTGTAAAATACAGCAAGCTACGGCCATCTTAGACACTAAGTCTAAGTTACTGTCATTCCTGTTATGTAGACATTGCCAACGAGCTTTAAGGTGCTGAAAAGCATGTTCAATGACTTTAAGGCAATGGTTTAGTTTAGTGTTGAATGTCTGTTGTGGTGGTGTTAGATTTGGAGACGGAGGATAGGATTTCAGTAGCCATGTCTGCAGTGAGTAACCTGCATCCCCAAGTAGCAGAAATCCCAACGGCTGACCCATAAGTTCTTTGGGTGGCTGAGGGCAGAGGCCTCCTTGTTCAGCCATGGTCCACAGCTCTGAGCTCTGCAATATAATCATGTCATCAGTGCTGCCTGTAAATCCAGAACAGACATCCCAGAAAGTGCCGTGTGCATTCACCACACCCTGAAGAACAACAGAGTAACAACCTCTCGGGTCCCAGGATTCTTGGTTGTCTTTAGAGGGCATTTGAATAGGGATGTACAGTGTGTCAATGATGCCAATGCAGTGAGGAAAACCCCACAGGGCATCAAACTGATTGGCATTATCTTCCAGCTCATGGTCAGCTGGCAATTGCATGTAATGCGGTTTTAGTAACAAAATGATGGCTTCACACACTTCTCTCACGCATTGGCAAACAGTGGAAATAGAGACACCGAAGAGTTCACTTATAAAGCAATACTCTGTGCTGGTGGACAGCCGCATTAAGGCCATGGCAACACATCTCTCCAGTGTAATGATTTGTCCGCTTTGTTGTGTACATACTTGCTCAAGCTGGGGTTTGAGTTTGGTTGTTAAAAGAAAGAAAATGTCTCTTGTGATGTGGAACTTGTCAAGCCAGTCATCTGGTCCAAACTCTGTCATGACAACTCGCTCCCACCAGTCTGGGTCTGCAGGGATTGGAACATGATCTTGCAGATCTTCTTCTTCATCATCTGGTGAAGGCAACTAAAGCACACGGGCAGATAAATGAACGAGAGTCGATGTAAAACAGCTTTAAACGTTTAATATGGATTTCAGACAAGCACTGTATATTACTTATAACTTTTAGCTCAACTGTATGTACAGACGATGACTGCCAATGCACTGCAATATAAGTTACACATGTACCGTTGTCTTCAGATAATTCTGGAAAAGATGTCTTCGATATCTGATTCGTTTGTCAACTTCAGCTCGTCTTTCTAATAAGTAGTTCTTGATCTCTTCCTTTCGCCGCCTTATTTTTGAGGCAAGCAAGTGTTTCATCTCAGCAGCATCTCTCGCCTCGTCTCTTTTCAAGTATGAACGCGGCATTTTCGTGTGAAATGTTGAAAATAATACCGAGTGGCGTTTACTATTTTATGAGCATTTTTAATATCAGATTAAGGTGAAGTAACGCAAATGTTTCCAATAGGGCGAAAATAAACGGTGCACATGCCCGAAACACCGCTCTTCCGGCGGTGAACCACCGGTCGTCAAAATGTCAAAATAAAAGTTTAACGATTGTTTGAATATTAATGACAAAAATTATTTTTTAGCATTGTTACCTTGGGTAGTCTGCGGTGTCATTTTATTAATTTACCCCGCTGCTTTTCACTACCATATTTCTGTTGAAATCTATAATTATCCTATTAATGTAATAAATTACAGAAATGCACATTCTTCATAACTTAATGTGTTTAATGGCATTTAAACGAATAGATGATTTTTTCCGTGCAGGTTAAAATAAACTAGCGCTTTCGTTACTACATTTAAAACATAGCAACGTGGCTTTTTTGTTTTGTTTTGTTTCAAATGTCGTGACGTCACCGATTAAGACAAGTCCCATGATTCCTTGCGGTGCCATCGATAATAACAGCCTCGGCTTGCTAACCGTAACGGAGCAGGACACTTTACATACAATTTCTAATCATTTTTTCTACTTATTAATCAAGTTTTCGACTCGAATGCTGTATTGTGGTTGACGTCGACTCGGTTAGAGAATAAAATCACCAAACAGATCGTGGTCAAGGTAGGTCCGATGACTTCTGAGGTTCAAATTAGCTTAACTAGCCACTCGGTGATCCTTTGTGGATAACCAAGATAATTATAATCAGTGCATTTGAGTAACTGTTGGACATTCATATTAAGTGTATTATTTTGTAGTATATCTGTATTTATTACTCTGCTTAATAGTGCGGGTATTACGTGTTTGATGGACCACATAAAGACTGGTAACGAAAAGCGGCATTTAACGCTAATCTCGGTAGTAATGTTGATAACGGAATTTAGACACTCATTCAGAGTTCAGAGTTTACTATTATTCGGGGTAGAATTACTTAATGTTGATTGTCCTCTGCCTAAAACGTTTTATTTGAACAAGAGTGAAAGATATGTTAGATTCGCTGTCATCGTTAGCTTATCCTCTTAGTCTCTTATTGAATGCCCATGTACTAGAATTCGCAACCCGGCACATTTGTGTGTCTATGTTCCCATGGTTCGTTGTTTGAGGTTGTCGATTTAAGCAGCTGTTGTTTAACACCTGTTTGTGGGAGCAGATGGCATCTGCTGACGAGTTTCTGACCAGCTTTCTGCCTCGTTAACCAGACAACAAATAGGTGTAACTTAAATGTAGGTCTATAGCTCTAGTTGGTCCATATCGTAAGGAATGTTATTACTTTTCATGTAAAAAACACTCTTTGTTTGTATTTTGTTCTTAAATGTAGTCAGCCACTGGATTTCCACGCAAACAGGCATCCAAATCACATCTATGGATCAGGACTATGAGCGCCGGTTACTGCGGCAGATCAACGTCCAGAATGACAACACCAGCCCCATGGTAATTTAAACGTTGATTCATTTTTTTTTAATTCGATGTGCTGCATTGTAGGTTAGTTTCTTATCACATTTGATCTGTTTCTAAATACATCTTTCTAAATATATCTCTTCTTACTAATAATTTTCCTCTTTCCAACCTTGTTTATTTATTTCTACTGTCACAAACAGAAAGTAAGAGATGTGATCAGTCATCTGACACCAACTCCGGAATCACCCCTGTCATCACCCAGCAAGCATGGCGACCGGTTTATACCCTCTCGAGCCGGGGCAAACTGGAGCATCAACTTCCACAGAATAAATGTGGGTCACATATAAAAAAAAAAGAAAATTAGCTTTATAACTTGATATCTTTTGCTTGACATCTTGATAACATCTCTTGCTATTTTGTTTTGAGAGTAAAGTTTGCATATTTCTTTTTATCATTATAATAGGAAAATGAAAAATCCCCAAGCCAGAATAAAAAAACCAAAGATGCAACATCAGACACTGGTAAAGGTATGTGTGTAGAGAGCAACTGAAGTGGTTTCTATTAACCATTTCACTGTCTCCATTAGACTAGATATAAATGGAGATAATATGTTACCTGGTGGTTTCATTTTTTGTTGTTGTTGCAACCTATGTATTTGCTTATGTAAGTTCAATTTCCAATCTGTACTGCCTGTTTATATTCAAGACAACTGTGTACTTCCATGTAGTTCAGACTTGTATGTCTCTTCAAATATTGTTTTCTTTTGTTAACATTTCAGTTTGTTTTCTTTAAACAAACAAAAGGTGAACAGACATACTGATAGAATTTCTGTAATAAAAATGAATTTTAAATGCACTCCAAGTCTACTGCAACATCCGTTTCCTTTCTATTGAATTACAGCGGATGGTTTGGCGTATTCTGCCCTGCTAAAGAATGAGTTGCTAGGAGCTGGGATTGAGAAGGTCCTGGATCCTCAGACAGAAGATAGAAGACTACAGCCCTCCACACCAGAGAGGAGGAGCCTATTTAGTGTATGTCTTTGTGATGTGGTCATATGATACATAGTACTAATCTGTGTTAAATTCTTACTCTGAATTTCTGTGTCTATGCCCAGTATTCTCTTAGTGCTAAGAGATCCACGCCCGATGACAACAGTGTTTCCCCATACTCCTTGTCACCTGTTAGCAGCAAAAGGTAATTTATTATTACTTAAAAAAATGATGGTTGAGGGTGGCACACTTTGTTTAAATGTCATGCTTTGTTTGTTTATAGTCAAAAGTTGCTGCGGTCGCCAAGAAAACCCACACGCAAAATTTCCAAGATTCCATTTAAGGTGCTTGATGCACCTGAGCTTCAGGATGACTTCTACCTCAACTTAGTGGACTGGTCCTCCCTAAATGTGCTAAGTGTTGGACTGGGAACTTGTGTTTACCTTTGGAGTGCCTGCACCAGTCAAGTATGCATTTTCTCAAACATTTGACACCTGTAATGTTCTCATTTTTTCCCCCTGAAGAAACTCAGTATGTGAAGTTTAATAAGATTGTATCTCTTTGGTTTGTTTGCAGGTAACACGACTGTGTGATCTGTCAGTAGAAGGAGACTCCGTCACGTCTGTCGGTTGGTCGGAGAGAGTAAGTTAAACCATTTACCTCTTCCAGAAGGTATTTTATCCTAAGTCTGGATGCCAAACAGCGCTTCTTGTTCTGTTATAGGGTAATCTGGTTGCTGTTGGTACACATAAAGGCTTTGTACAAATTTGGGATGCTACAGCTGGCAAAAAACTGTTTGCTTTGGAGGGGCACACAGCAAGAGTGGGTAAGAAACATTTTTGTTATACCTCTAGGTGACGTTTACTTCAATTATTTTCTTTGCTGTTCCTGTCTTCAATATACCACTTAGTGATCTTTTTTTATGTTCGTCAAAGAGGTTGCGCAAATTAAACTGTAAACATGTGCTCAAAGGTGCATTGGCCTGGAATGCAGATCAGCTGTCATCGGGCAGTCGGGATCGCATGATCCTGCAGAGAGACATCAGGACACCACCTCTGCAGTCAGAGCGCAGGCTGCAGGGCCACAGGCAGGAGGTGTGCGGACTCAAGTGGAGCACCGACCACCAGCTGCTGGCCTCCGGTGGAAATGACAATAAGGTATCTGCTTGTGTGACGGAACACTTTTTGGGGAATTTATCAGACTGTGTTCTATTCACCATTCAATTAGAATTGAGGGATCAAACTTACATTTCAAAGCCTGTCATTTTTCAACATTTCGTATTTTGTCTTGGGTGAAAATTGGATTTAGAAGATGTGCATTGCTCTAAAAGGATTTCTATGATCTTTGCAGCTGTTAGTGTGGAACCACTCCAGCGTGTTGCCTATGCAACAGTACACCGAGCATCTTGCTGCAGTGAAAGCCATCGCTTGGTCTCCTCACCAGCACGGGTTGCTCGCCTCCGGAGGGGGAACGGCGGATCGCTGCATCCGCTTCTGGAACACACTTACAGCGCAGCCACTACAGTGCATTGACACAGGTTCACAGGTCTGCAACCTGGCCTGGTCCAAACACACCAATGAGCTGGTATGTGCATTCTGATCATTTAATAAAGAAAAGGTTGAAAACGGCACCCTATTAATTCTATGTCTGTTAATTGTATTTTTATGGTTTAATTTTATGCTTTGTCTTTTCCAGGTAAGCACACATGGTTACTCTCAGAATCAGATTCTCGTGTGGAAATACCCCTCACTCACTCAAGTAGCCAAATTAACTGGCCATTCTTACAGAGTGCTCTATCTGGTAAGTGTCTCTTTCTTCGGCTAATGGTTTTGAATAGTTACACTACAAGTGACTAATTCTGTGATTTTATTTTTTTAAGGCAATGTCTCCAGATGGGGAAGCAATAGTTACAGGAGCAGGTGATGAAACTCTGCGCTTTTGGAATGTATTTAGTAAAACACGATCAACAAAGGCAAGTTCTGTTTTTTTATTTTGCATTGTATTGCATTTATTTCTCCAATGTGTGCTTATTTATTGTTTGTTTTGTCTTCCAGGAATCTGTGTCAGTTTTAAACCTGTTTACCAGAATACGATAATTTGGCTGCTGAAAAAGGGATGTATATCCATGTCGTCGATTTCACACACCGTAGACAGCATATCACTAAATTATCTTCTGATATCTTGTACACAAAACATGGGACATTTGTCATTTCATTTTAAGTTCAGACGTTATGTTTACTTTTATGTGTACAGTTCAGTTCATTATTTTATGTGTTGGTTGTTTTTGGTTACAAAGAAGTGTCTATTATGAACGTGTATGTCATCCAAGCCTTAAGCCAGATCATAATGCCATTGAATCAGGGTCTAAAGAAAAATTGCCATTTGTGAAACAACTGCCTCTGGAATAGTTTGTGAGAATCCTAATGGGTTGCTCTTTTGATTGTAAGGGTGAAAAAAATGTTTATGAAAAAATTCAGTTTTTAACTTGAGTTGTTTAAGATGATTATAACGTATTATAAAACACCCTGAAAAAACTGTCTTGTTTATTTGTCAAAAGGAATGAATTTTCTTCACCAGATTTAAATGAGTGGATGAAGTGTTTTAATGTTTAAATGGGTGCATTGGTCAGAGGGTTATTTTTTGTGGCAGATATAAAAAAAATACAGTGCATCCGGAAAGAATTCACAGCGCTATACTTTTTCCGCATTTTGTAATGTTACAGCCTTATTCAAAAATGGATTAAATTCATTACTTTCCTCAAAATTCTACAAACAATACCCCATAATGAAATCTTTACAAATGTTTAAAAACAAAAACTGAAAAAAGCACTTGTACATAAGTATTTACAGCCTTTGCCATGACATTCAAAATGACCTTGGATGCATCCTGTTTCCACTGATCATCCTTGAGATGTTTCTACAGCTGGATTGGAGTCCACCTGTGGTAAATTCAGTTGATTGGACATGATTTGGAAGGGCACACGCCTGTCTATATACGGTATCACAGTTAACAGTGCATGTTAGAGCTGTAAATGTAAATGTCAGAGCACAAACCAAGCCTGGAAGTTCAAGGAATTGTCTGTAGATCGCCGACAGGATCGAGGCACAGATCTAGGGAAGGGTACAGAAAAATGTCTGCAGCGTTGAAGGACCCAATGAGCACAGTGGCCTCCATCATCTGTAAGTGGAAGAAGTTTGGAACCACCAGGACTCTTCCTAGAGCCGGCCAAACTGAGCGATCGAGGGAGAAGGGCTTTAGTCAGGGAGGTGTCACTCTGAAGGAGCTCCAGCATGTCTCTGTGGAGAGAGGAGAACCTTCCAGAAGAACAACCATCTCTGCAGCACTCCACCAATCAGGTGTGTATGGCAGAGTGGCCAAATGGAAGCCACTCCTCAGTAAAAGGCACATGACAGCCCGCCTGGAGTTTTGCAAAAGGCACTTGAAGGACTCTGACCATGAGAAACAAATTCTCGGGTCAGATGAAACAGAGATTGAACTCCCAGTCTGGAGGAAACGAGGCACTGCTCCTCACCCGGCCAATACCATCCCTACAGTGAAGCATGGTGGTGGCAGTATCATTCTGTGGGGATGTTTTTCAGTGGAATGTGGAAAAAGTGACGCGCTGTGACTACTTTCGGGTAAGATGTTTGCATGTTTTGGTAAGTTACACCATTGTTGTCCTTGGCAAGCAAAAATTGTCAAACCGGTACAAATGCTTCTCTAATTTATCATTCTCAAGAACTGTAGTCAAAAAGATCCAGATCAGGTGAATTTTGCAGACAAGGAAATCTGATCCTGATAATCTTAAGTATACTGCTTTATGAGGGCCATGCTGTGTGCCCCTTTGTCTTCGACGCCACTGATTTCCAAAATGTGGAGCATCTCAGGGCACTTATCACACACTTTTACATGCAGTAAAGAGGTTTGCATGACTACCACAGAAGACATTCAAACGTTTAATTCTAGAGCATGTCAGATTATTTGTTGACATTTTCTATTCAACCTTCCAATATTCCTTAAAAGAATTCAAGATCGGACACAAACTGAATGCAAGTAAAGGATCAGTTTATTTATTGTCATAAAGGGAATAGAAATATGAACATAAGCGTGAAGTGTAAACCGTATGCAGATGAAATCACTCTATATTAACAGTGATTTTAAGTGCATGTCAGGAATCTTTTGATGCTAGTTTCCATCTCTGTAACCACTGCTGGAAAGTCAGACCTTCTCTCTGCATCTCTGGCAGGGCAAACTGTCCGGGCTGCTCCCACCTGCATTTACACAGTAAATATTGTGTTAAAACTTTAATCTGAATCAAACTGACAAGGTAGTATTACTTGTTCTTATAGGTTTTATTGTGAACCAATTTTATACCATGATTCATCCGAGATGTTGCAAATGTCAGAGCCCTTACCAGTGTGCGATGGCAGTCTTAACTTGTTCTCCATAAACCAGGCCTTTAGAGCATCTCATTGTTAGCTCACGGGCCCGAGGCAGCAATGTCTCCAGAATCTCTTTATCCGTCATCTTCACACACTCCAGCAAGGCTGAAAGAAATCCAAAATTGTTTCACTGGGAGAAATTTGGTCTTTTCAATCAATCAGAATTTTAAAAAACTTTCTGTAACATGAACTTGTTGACTTATTCAAAAGCCATTTTTAGCTAGATTTTTATCGGTTTGATCTCAAGACAGAAACCAAGTCTGAGGTGTGGCTTTTCTGCTTGATCGACCAGCGACAGAGAAGGACATAATGAGCGATACCCGTTGAAAATTTTAACTGTTGATACCATATTTTGTGGTGCAGAAGTTCAGCAATTTTCCAGGGATAACGGGTACACAAATTCATATGCAGTAGTAATTAAAGAGCGCAGATGCAACCCTGTAAATCCATCAAACGATGTTTCGTTTAAATTAGCATTTTTTTATCAGGCTCATATATTTACTTTCAACAATACCAGAAATTTCAGTGTAATGACATACTCTGCTGATCAGGTGATGCTAACTGTGCATTCAGCGTCTGCAGCTCTGCTGTTGACTCAGAGAGAAGATGAAGAAGTCTTCGCAGAATTCGGATCTCCAGTCTCAGATTCGTAGCCTGAGACCACAGCTCTTCGGGAGCCTAGCATACAGAAACCAAAAATTGCACATGACAAAGCACATGAGTAGTCCATCTAACAGCAACAAGAGATTTCTGAAGACTACACGATTGAAGCATATGACACTTTAAGTGGTTGTACAATCCCTTTAAATTGGAAGTCATGGCATAAACATTTGAAGGGTTTGGTTCCAAAATTAGATAAAAAATCATGTTTTTATTGTGCATTCCAATTAGTTGATTTGTTTTGATTTAAGCCATAATACCTAAACAATAAATAAACTTAAAACCTGTAAATAAAATAACAACATGATTTTTCATTTTGGAAGCAAACTCTTAATTAGTAGTCTAGGAACCTTCACCTTTGGTTCTGAAATATCTGTTTGATCAAAAATGCAGTATTGAAGTGGTCAAAACAATAGATTTACTTACAACTGCAATCCATTGGTTGAAAATAATAAAAAAAAAAGTTTAAGCAAGTTCATAGAATCGGGTTCAAATTTACGTATTACGACTTTGAAAGTTTACTTAATGCTTGTTAAAACACTGCGTATCTCACCATATACATGGGAAATGAGAGCCCTTCACGGAGTTTGTGTAAAGCAGGAGATTGTATCCGGTGGATGGAAAGCTGAGTTGCTGGAACCTTCTGGCCACTGCAAATTACAGAATTCACAGTTTCAGGTCATCCAATCATACAGCTACCATGTTACACAAATTTGGATGTTTTTAACACCAGCTCTTAAGTTATGAAATTGTTAAATGTAAAGTGGAGAAAAATGAATAGATATATTTGCTGACCCGTTCATGACCCTACAGTCCAATGCAGCCAGTGAAACACAGCTGAGGTGTTTGGCCCCCTGTGACACAGAGTTGCGCTGTCCACTGGCAGCTTTAATCACGTTCTCAAACTGAGGACCAAGCTTTTCCTGGACAAACTGGTTAACCTAGAAACCATCAAGCTTTATCAAAACTTAAAGCATTTTGATGCAACGGGCATTATGAATGTATTTAAATGTCCAGTAAAACATCTGCCAAATGCATACATGTGAATGTTGCCAGTGCTCGAAAAAAAGTAGATATGCACCTCAGCTTGGACACGAGTTAATTCAGTCTTCAAAGAGGAGTTCCCCTTGATCAAGCTCCGAATCTGTTCTTGTCTCCAGTCCTACAGACCCAAAAGAAATGTCACTTGGCTCGAAACCAACATTCTGATATTTGTTAACAATATGGAAAGGGACTTCAGTGACCAATAAATAAGCAAAGACAACCCACCAACAGCTGTCTAAAGTCCATGACACTTTGCCACTGTGTCTGCAGGGTCCTGATGGCTTCCTGTCCCTGTCTGGCCTGTAGTTGCAGCTGTGTAAACTGCTCTCTGATGTTGTCTCTAACCGCCACCTGCTTCACTGCCTCCAGCTCCAACTCAAACACACTCCTACACATAGACACAAGGCTTTAAGTCCTGGACATAACAAATCATACACAGCCTAAAAGCTTATATAGCATGCCGTCATATGAGACACTTAGATGGACAATGTTTCACCTGGCCTGTGGGTCTGTATCCAGTGCCAGTGCGGGCTTACTCATTAAAGCTGTGAGTTCAGCCTCCAGCTGCCCACGTCTGCAGCGAGTCTGAGCCAACTCAACATAACTCCGTTCAACCTCCTTCCAGGCAGACTGAACCCAAAGTAAGCAGCGTGAAGAGAAAATGCTTTATTTACAGCATTATACAAGGAAAACAGAATTGAAATCCCTTGTTATCACCTGTAACAGACTTTGAACAGATGCTAACTCTTCCTTCTGCTCAGCTGACACATCTATTAGTTGATCGCTCTCATATCGAATCCTACAAAAAGTAGCTTAAATAAGTAAAAAAATAAAAGCTTTTGATTTTGGTAGACAATGTAAACATTTACCCCAGAGCCGACACATCACGGCCCACATCCAAATTTACAATCTTTTCTTCTAGCTCCACCTGCTGCCTGGAGGTCAGGGTTTGAAGAGCCGAGAGCACTTGGTTTGGAGGATGAGAACACAGGACGTTCTAAAAAATGAAACATATTGTTATTTTCACGGTCAGAACAGGCAAAAAATACTCCTGCAAGACTTGTCTTCGCCCACCTGCGCTGCACTCATCCAGTGCTGAATCACAGCACTCCTTTGGTCAACAGTAAATCTGGATGAAAAGACAGGAACATATAACGTCAAATCTGATACATTGCACGGTATATTGATGATATTCAAGATCACTTGTTCTTACTCTGCAGACTGATTTGCCTTAAGTTCGCTTTCAAGCAAGGTTCTGAAAAATAGAACTCTGTCATCACAGAGGTCTCGGATATCTCTCTGAAATAAGTAAAAAATTAAATCAACTTTTCAGACTTTTGATTCGTAGGCCGAAAGGATGCTTTTGAAAAGAGTACAACAGGAATCCAACTAAACAGAGAAGTACTTACTAAAACCATGGGATCTGTGCCAGATTCACTGTTTCCACTGCCAGATGGTCCAAAGACAAGGTTCATCTCTGCTTTTCTGGAAAAGCCATACAAGCATTTAACGGTAAAATGTAAAATATCACCACAATTAACACTTTTCCATATTCAATATTTGAGTAACCTAAGAAAACCTTAGCAATTGTAAAAATGTCTTATGCAAATGTCTAATGGAAACTCCATGAGCTTTTGCTCACTTGGATAGGTCCTCTAGGGCCTGCCGTTGTGTGCCTATAATGTGCGTGTCCTCTGAGAGCAAATGTCTCTCCTCAGCGCAACGCTGCCTAAAGGAATCCATCAGGAGGCGTCTGTGTCTGCTGTCCATTAATTTCTCCCAGTTTTTGTTCGTATCTTGATCTGCTTAGACATAAAAGAACAACACAACAGCAATATTAGGAAGGAACAGACACAAAGAACTGTTTGGTTATGATCACATGCAATGTAAAACGAGATATTTATTGAGATCATTCTACAATTGAAAATTCACTGGACCTCAAAGGGGCTAGGTATAAAGCGATTCAAGAAAGAAAGAGAAAGGATTTTAACCCGCAGTAGCAAGCTGATCCTCGACTCTGCTGATCTTGGTGTCCAGTTGATTCAGTTCAGTCTGAAGGCCATTAATCTCGCTCTGAAGCTCAAGCCTTCTTGCATCTTTATTTTGATTCTTCAACTGGCCGAGCTACGCAGAACAAAGAAGGTTATACATTATTTTATTTTACATTAATTGCAGCACATCACAAATTGGAAAATAAACTTTCTTACTTCTTTATCCTGCAAAACCTTGTACCTTAGGGTTGAGATTGTCAAGGACTAAAAACATTTTCAACATCTCAAAATCTTTTTGTAAATTATTATGTGATATTTTAAAATGTATACGTCTAGGCCCTCTATATAACTTACTTTTATGCGTCATGGATTTCAAATATCATGTCACGGATTTTATTATATTTAAAACAGGCAGATGAAAGGATACCATTGAAGATTCCCCCTCATAATTCGAACATTCCTGTACAACATCATTATAAAAAGCACAAAAAAATACGCTTATATAACTGAGAGCCAGTGAATGAAATGAAATATTATGGTCAAGAAATCATTTAAGCTTTTAAAATATGCTGGGACGTCACCTCTCTTTGTAAACATGCTGCGTGATATACTTCCAAATAGAAGCACCGGGACCGACACACAACCTTAACAACAACAAAGCATATGACCATATTAACATAAAAATGTAAATCATTTAAAGTTAATTTAAAATACTATGCTGAGACCATTCATAACAAACTTAACTTACGTCTTTAAATAACCATCATCCGGTAGTCTCACTGCTGGCAGCTCAAGCTCCTCAACAGCCCAACGTTTCAGCTCTCGACTGAGACTCCCCATCTTTTCAGACTCTTTTATTTTAATACACGATAACTACAGTCTCCAAATATCACATGCAGAACAAAACCATCACAGAAAAACGATACTTTCAAAATACGCGGGAGAACTTCTTCGCCTCCGTTGACACTCCGACTGATTCTGCGGATGCTGCCCCATACTGGTCGTTTAACGAAATTCATCATTTATCAAGTGTAGAAATCATGATTTTAATGCTTTGTTTACCATTCGAAAAACTGTGGCAAAATTGTAATGTTTAATTTACCTTGGTTTTAATATAGCAAAATTATTATTATTAATTTTTTGGTAAAAAATAAATTGTTTAAAGGTCAGCTTCCAGTTCCAGTTGTACTGTTTGGTTAATAAAATTGATATTTGTGAGAAAAAATACTTCGGTAAAACTGATTACCCAGCCATGAATAGTTTAAAAGGTATTCATGTATGTAGTGTTCATGAACAGGGTTCTTTCTAAAACCACGAACTGACACCTTTGATAGATTTAGGCTTACTTGACAAGGAAAGGGACTTGTGTTTAAAACAAGCAAATAATCTGCTGGTGGGGTAAAACAAAAAGACTCGGACTAGGATTTTAAGAAAAAAAATCAAATCATTTCTCTTTAGCTAATTGGCAAATTAACCCCCCCCCCCCTTGGTCAACATTAGTTAACTTTCTTAATTCATATTTTAATTCTTCATATTGAATATTTAATATGTTCAATTCTTACTAGCCTATTATAATTATTTATATTTTTCCTTACATAAAACAAGACACATTAAAGTCTGTTTTACTTCCCAAATGGCTAAACTCATTCATGAAAATAGTTTGAGAAGGCTAGTATACATTTAATATAAAAACATCAGGTACATCGTCTCTTAGCTAACATTTAACAGGGTTTAGGGGCAAAATGTCTGGTTTACCAAATTACATAGAAGAGCAGAGAAGTATATTAAGATAATTCGGTGTAAAAGCATTTAAGGAATTGAACAAATGTAAAAAATTCAATTCAAATAAACCATTGATCATGTAAGCAAGCATAGTGCTTCTCAGGCCTACTGATTCTAAAATCTGCTGTTTATCTGTTATTTTACTACAGTGCAGCTTTCGGTTAATTCATCCCTGTTTATAGGCTTTATGTTGGAGGATCGTAAGTGTGAGGAGAGTAAACCTGCTCGTACTTTTAGTCTCACTGACTCGAGCAGAACTGTCCTCCTGTCCTGTGATGGTCGACCTGTTAGTGCTGTTGCACTTTTTAATAGGTTTCGTACACTTTAAATGGGTGTGTCCATTCCAAATGGCTTCCAAATGGTTTCGTAGGAGATGCATGTTAGAGTAAAATTAGGTCAGGAAAAAAAAATATGCTTAATTTTAACATCATGTTGAGAAGGGTTCCATTTTAATTGACACTTAACAACACACATGCACAAAATACACTTGACAAAAACAAAACATGCACTAACATAAAGATTTTTTTTTATTTATTATCCTTTGTTAATTTTAAAGGACCAGTGTGTAGTTTTTTGGAGGATCTATTGACAGAAATATAATATACAGTACAGTACATAACTATGTGTTCAGATGTGTATAAAGACCTTACACAATGAAGCGTTGTATTTTTCTTACCTTAGAATGAGCTATTTCTGGTGCGTTTTATCAGCAAACTTGATTAACACACACTGTTTACTTTGATGGTCTTTTTTTCAGGCCAAAGCTGTAAATCATGCTAATAACTTGACTAAAACATTCCATCACAGTATCATGGCGTGTGCCTGAGGCACAATTGTAGGGGCAAATGAGGAATGTACATATGTATTTTCTTATCTATGCATACGATTTTGACTGGGCATTTGATTAAGGATGAACTTTTGCTCTTTTATGCATTGTCTGTTTTGTTTTATGGTTAGGAGTTGTTGCTTTTGTATGTCACTGCTCTAATATATTTATTTTTATATTATTGTCCATGCATAACATTATACATTAACATTATACCAGAAATGTTTAAAAGTTAAAGAATCTTTAATTAGTAGACAAGTAGACTTAGTATATGATTTTAAGGGGACAAATGAATTTTCAGTCTCAGAAAATGATATAATATTTAGGTACTGCATATTGGCCAATAGACAGGGAATTGGCGTACAATGTTCAAGAATTATCGGATATCATTATCGGCCAAAATTTACATATCGTTGCATCTTTACCTTAAATTAATATGATATCAGTCATCTTGTTTGAGACTTTTGTATGAGGGAGCTGTTTTGGTCCATTCATTTTTAAGATAAAATAAAGCTGAGCTTAGGGTTCTGTGACTTCTGTTAAAGAGGGCATGCAACGGTGTTTCATGAATTCTGACTTATTTACAATGTTTAACAAGCAGACTTCTAATGCTTAACATGGTCAACTTGTCAAAAAACGAGTTGAACGTATGAGGTAGTATTTCTGTGCTTGATACTCTCCACTAGAACTCCAACTTGCTTCGCAATTTTTTTTTATGAATCCCTGTTTCGTAACAGGGATGATATTCCTTTTAATGGGCAATCCTCCCAGAAAAGCTGTATCATTATTTTTTTGAGTCCAATGGCTATATCTTGCCTGAGTTGTTCCACCTGTTAGGCGTCTTTAAGGTCTGCGGTGTCCAACCGTCCAAGGCTGTTGATTAGCTTTTCTTTGACCGTTGGTATGGGCTCACCCTTTATACAGAACCGGTCATTGGTAAACCGGCCCTTGATAATAGAAATGCTGCAGGATTTTCTGGGTTTGACCTCCATTTGTGCCCAACTAATGTTCTCCTTGAGCTTATTCAGCAGCCGCTGTGTACCTGATTTGGTTGTTGTGATGTTTGTCATGTCATCCATGTAAGCCCTGATTGGAGGTAGGCTTAACCCGCTTTTCAGACACTCTCGTCCAACCACCCAACGCCATGCCCGGATTATTATTTCCATTGCCATTGTGAAAGCCTGTAGTGAAATTGTGCAACCTGCAATTATGCCAACCTCCAGCTGTTGCCATGCGGTGGTACTATCCTGTGTGGTAGTACAGGATTAGAGACCCGAAAATATGCCTTAATCAGCTTTGTTACCTGCCCTGGGATGTGGAAAAATTCAAAGGCTGTCCACAGCAGCTCAAGCATTGCCAAGATCTAGAAAAACCACATGCAGGTCTTTCTTCTCCTCTTTTGCCATTTGATTAAAATATTGAAATCTGCAAATTATCGGCATAACACCACAGACACTAATAAAGTGTGACACATGAAACATGTGGGAAAAGAGCCGTGAGGCAACGAGGCGGGATGGGTGGCGTGAGTGATAGTGGGAATCAGTTTTTTTACATTTACTTCCGTGTTATTTATTTATTGTTTGTTTATTTTGATTAAAGTTTGTTTAGATGTTCGCCGGTTCCCGCCTCCTTCCTTCCCTAGTTTTGAACTTTGCTAAAATGTATTTTTAAAACCAATTTCATAAAATTGTACATGTTAAATAAAATCTATATTCACAATATAACCACTATATTTGTGTTAAACATTTTATGTTGTTGCATTTTACATTCCATGATACCTCTCTGAGAAACATGCATATTTTGTTACAAATCCTATCTCTCATTATTTTAAAACAAAAATGTAACCAATAATAGTGCACAGATTGTGTTTATCCCTCAGAATACAAACATTTTATAATTTATTTTGGTATTTAAAGTTTATTTTAAATAAATGAGGTTTAATAATAGCTACACAGCGAAAAGTCAACCTGACTGTAGGCTCATGACTGGAGGCTTAAGAGCTCCACACACACAGCCACTAGATGCCACCACAGATTCATATGCAGTCGGCAATAAACCGCATGTAATAATTGTATTTGAAACGCAGCATTTCGCAGTTTTTTATCAGGAATTTGCAATCCTTGAATGGCAGATTTTAAATGTTTACCTATAGCAACACTGTTTCTCATCATATACATAGGAACATAGGAATCGACTATCCGGTGGACGGACAGCAGTGCTGCTCGATATGCCCATAACAGTTAACCATCATCTGGAAGTCTGACTGGTGGCAGTTTAGGTTCTTCAACAGACCCTACAACCGGAGGCCCCCAACGATGCATATCAGACCTAAAATCAGACCCTGCCGATGGGTGCCCCACACTGGTCGTTTAACAAATATCATCATATATTTTCAAGTTTTAAATGGGACTTATTTAAAACGAACTTACTGCCCTGTAATACATATTTTAGAATAGTATAAAAGGCTCAATATAGTTTCGCTGATGTAGTTAACGTGTATTAAATGACGTCTTTCTAAAGACAAGCATTGACACATTGATAGGCGGGTTAAAGAATTGAAAGGCGGGTTCTGTTTGTAGCTTATATGAAACAGTGAAAAGGTGCGAATCATGTCAAAGCTCTCAAAGGTTCTCATCACAGCGTTGCTCTGTTATTTCAAATGAACACTGGGACTATTCTTTCTCTTTTATTTGGCTGTGCCATGTTGCAGTTGATTCGCTGTTACAGTGATGGAACTTTATTGGAAGGAGAATGTCAAGGAATGAACATCAACCACGACAGACCAGAACAAAACAGCGAATCGCCGTTTACCGTCGACCCAGAGAGCAAAACCTTCAGTGATTCATACGTTGGAAGCAACATTTCCGGTATTTGAGCAACGATTATTCACATGGTATATTGACATTGAAATAATTATATAATAATTCGGAAGAGTTCATTTCTTTCTTTCTTTCTTTCCTTCTTTCTTTCTTTCGTTCTTTCTTTCTTGTTATTGCTGCTATATCATTAACTTATAAATAAAACATAAGACTATTAAAAAGTTTTTAAATCATGTAATGTATTTTATTGAAGGAAATCCCAATAGAGAAATTGAAATAGAAACAAAATAAAAAGGTTTCTTTCTCCCACATATGGAAATTAAAGAAACACAGATCTTAAGATATGGTGCGTTTTAAAGGTCTACCAAAAAATTGTTTATCTTTCATGTTTTCACAGTGAGGCTTTTGACTAAATCATCTCCGTTTATTGGTTTTATGCTGGAGGCTTTTGAGTGTGAGGGGTGTGAACCTGTTGGGACTTTCAGTTTGACTGACCTGAGCAGTGCAGTCCTCCTGAACTGTAATGGACATTCTGTGAGTTCTCTCAATTAAAAAATGGCTTCTTACACTAAACTTACCCAAACTTACACACTTTACACTAAATTTCAGATTCTTTGGTTTTCATAACCCATTTTATTTTTGCAATACAATGTATTTTTGGAGTGAGACAGAAAACTCAACAAAAATGTAGTGCAAAACATTTACAACAACAAATGTAGAATGGGTCGATGAACAAAGAAAGTGAGTTCATGTTCACTAATATGACATTTTAACACTAAATTACAAACAAACTTCAGTTCACCAACAAACATTACAGAATGTGTCGGCTAACATGAACTAAAAATGATCAGTGTATATTTTAATAGCATTAATTAATCTTAAGTAATGTTAGTACCAGTACAATTCTCATTGTTCATGTTAGTTACAGTTTAGAAACAGATTAATAAACACTATAGATGTTATGTCCATTATTAGTATGTTATCTAAAGTAATGATACAAATTTAACTTTCTTGTAAATCAATGATTAAAATACACTACTGTTTACTTATATGGAATTTTCAGGGCAGAGCTGTAAGTCACAAAAATAACTTGGAAAAATATTCCATCACTGTAAAATGGCATGTGCCTGCGCCAGGAACCTTCCACTTCAGGTACCTTCCAGTTCCATGCTTCATGTTTTATTCATATTAAAACAACTGAATTTTTTCACCTTGATGGACTTTCTGTTTAGAGCTGCAGTCACACAGACCTACAGGGTCTTTTGGCTAAGAAAGCCGATTCAAGCTACAACAGTAGCACCCAAAACAACCACTCAAGGAATCCCTTCAGAAACCCCCATCACAACAGATGCTGCTACCACAACCAACAATACAGTCTCTACTCTAGGTACCACTGCAATCACAACTGCAGAAACCAATGCAGGTACCACTACAATCACAGCTGCAGAAACCAATGCAACCAATAATGCAGGTACCACTACAATAACAGCTTCAGAAACCAATGCAACCAATAATGCAGGTACCACTACAATCACAGCTGCAGAAACCAATGCAACCAACAATGCAGGTACCACTACAATAACAGCTTCAGAAACCAATGCAACCAGCAATGCAGGTACCACTACAATCACAGCTTCAGAAACCAATGCAACCAGCAATGCAGGTACCATTACAATCACAGCTGCAGAAACCAATGCAACCAACAATGCAGTTATCACTAAAATAACAGGTGCAGAAACCAATGTAAACAGCAATGCCTGTACCACTACAATCTCAGCTGCAGGAACCACTGCAATCACAACAAATAGTACTGCAGATACAAGCAAACAAAACAATACAAAATAAAACAACAACAAAAAAACAGGAAGCACAGCGAAGGCAAGCAATTTCAACCACGGAAACCTGGGCAGATATCAAATCGGCAAACACCAGTGCAACCACAAACAGATACAACTGAACTCATTACAAGAACCTCCACATGTTCTCCTTTCAAGTTTTAACTTCTCTGCATTTAAAATGCTGTTCATTCAGTACTCAATGATCTTATGCATTGTTTTTCAGGACCAAATGAAGCATATACATGTTAATTTGTTCTTGTTCATGCTTCATCATTTGAATATTTCAGTTTTATGTGTATATGTTGCAGTTCACGTTTTTATTATCTTTACACTTTAACCATTACAAGTCCTCTGTGTAATTGTACCTCCATAAATGTTCTATCTACTGAACAAAATATGATATCAGTGTTTATTTGTTATCTGTTTCTAACACTTAACTTTTGTTTTATTTTACCTGTAGTCACACCACTGTGTCCAGTGCCTATGGATTATGTGGTATGAACATTATTTGCATTTTACAAATCTAAGTCTTGCAAGGCTATCTTGCCACATTCTTTAATTATGCAAACCTGATCCTTACAGGAGTTCAATACTGTTTTACAAGGTGACTAGTTTATATTTATTTGTACAATGTTCATCATACAAAAACATATGATTAAAGGAAAAAAGCTCAATTGAAGCGCTACCCCTAATTTGACAGTCACTGGAGTGAAAACAAATCGTACTAAAGTGCATGAAGGAGATTGTACAAATTGAGATTGTACAAATCAGTCACCTCATGAAATAGTTATGAATTGCTGTGAGATTGTGATGGATTTTACCTCGATCTTTAGTCCATAAATCAGCTGCTTTAGTTAATTTACGTATATGATGTTTTTTTAACTTTGCATTTGTTTGTCTTTTTGTTTATTTTTGCACACTACAGTTTCAGCGATGGGTTTTAGCACTGTTATTGTTCAGTCGTCTGTGCTTTCTTGGTGGATGGTCTGTCCAGTTCAATACATCTGTTCGGAGAAATGTAAGAAATTAAGTGTCTTTAAATGCACCAAATACATTTTTCATATCTGCCATTGAAGTAATGAGTCTGTTTTTATAATTGACACAATGTCATCACATGCATTAGACTCTTATCTCTTAGATTCATCCAAATAAAAAAAACTGCCTCTTTACAGGTCGGCAAAATTCAGTTTGTCCTTGAATTAGCATCCAAAATTATTGCTTTCATCCTCGTATTGATAAGAGCCAAAAAAGTAAGAAATTGCATTTCTGCTATTATATATTTTACATTTTATTAATATCTTATAATTTTTGCCTAATTTAGTGATCACAATTTTTCTCCTTTCTGTGTATGTTTTAGGACCCTTCTGTGCGGCAGTGTGCTGGTTTCAGGGTTGAATTTACTGCTCTGACAGGGATTGCTATGGTTTTAAGTTTGCTTCACACCATCACTATTTTCCTTTTCTGTGGACCAAGCCATGAGTTGTGAGTGTTATCTTTTAATGTTATACAGCTTTTTTTAGGCAGAAAGTTATATGTTTTTATTCAGATCAGCTCATAATACTGACTTATCATTTCTGCATTTAACTGTGTGTGTGTTGAACTTCAATTATAGAAGGAAGTGTTGGCTTTGTGCTGCCATAGTGGTTCATCTGCTAAATACTTGCATCACAAGTAATGTTATGCTTTTCACATTCCTTATCAGTGCATACCGTTTCTGTTCATAGTTTGTACAACTTGCCCTAAAAGAAAAGTGAACATTTTTTTCTAGCTTAGCTATATGTTGTTGAACTTAGTTTTATCTACAATTTTAAAAACCATAATATTTTAGGCAAAGATGATCATGTTAAAGACTTAACCAGTATTATGTGATAAAAATACATATATATTAAAATGTATTTTATTGTTGCAAACCTGTAATTTAGTTTATTTACAGCAATTTTATTTACTTTGTTTATTTACTTCCACATTTAGGCGTAGATGTAAATTTAAACTACATTTATAATAACATTTAAAAATATGTAGCAGCATCAATGCACAATTATCAAACATAATTCTCGTATCAACTACCTGTTTTGTTTCATCTCTTCTGTTTCTGTTTGTACTCTCATTTTAGCTGCTACAATATTAGTTGGAGTTTGGTGTTTTCAAGGGCGCTGGCTACCAATATTAATGGGTGTTTATGTTATGTGGGAGATCTTGCTTTACCTGGTCTCATTTTTTTGTGACCAAATAGAAAAAAAACAGATAAGAAGACGCACTGGAGGTAAATACATCGACTCCCTTTAGATTCTGAAGAAAAATCCTCCACCTAATGCTTGTTACTGACTGTATACAGAATACTATTTTTGATAAGTCATCCTCTCATTTTTTTTCACAACCTATGACTTTGTCATATTTAACTTTTTTCCTATGTTATATCATACTTTTGTGTGAACTTCCACCAGCTATTTTTTCTGTTAAATGTGTTTCATCTTATTTGATTGCTTTTTTTTACCTCAGCAGGGATTCAGAATCAGGGTATGAGAAGGAAGGTAAGATAACTTTTTGTCTATTATCCTATATTTTTATGAAGAAAACAATTCCAGTTCCAGTTTACTAAATGCTCAATGTAAATATTATACTGCAATTTTGATCTTGCACCGGATTCGAAATAAGATGTCATATCACACATTTTCAATTTGTTTTGTTTGCAGATACTCGAGTCGATCTTTTTAAGCTTTTTCTCTGTTTTTAATATAATGTTTACAATTGCACTTATAATAGGAGTCTTTGTGACCTCCATTGTATTGGGACAAAGATTAGATTAAACCAGGACCAGGATTTAAATCAGGACAATTTGGCCCGGTTTCATAGACAAGTATTAGTTTTAGCCAGGTTATTAAATTAGGTTATTTGAGTATCTTTTATAAAAATGCCTTACATAAAAACATATTAATGACATATTAAGAGATTTGTCAGGGCAATTTATTTTCTGTCAAGACAGCTCCAACTTTCATTTTAGTCTGGGACTAGTCCTAAACCTTGTCCGAGAAACCGGGCATAGTTACAAACATGCCTCAAAAATAATTGTTATTTGTGTGCATTTTAAGACAAAACAATGGCACAGATATATTTTTACATATGTCAATGCAAGTTGTCTAGTCATAAGTCCTGTATTGGAAACTCTTCTTGAAAAAATATTTTTGTATGATGAAAGCATTAGATTTTCTGCTATTTTTCTATCTATCATATTACTTTATATATACCTATTTCCCCCGAGATCTCTACTTTTTCTTGTTATCAGTTTTTTCAGTTATAGGTTATTACATTAAAGTGTAATTATTTAAAACTCAATAGTATAGATTTGTGTATAGATTTGTTTTTACTAATTCACAATGTGCTACTTTATGAAGCTTTTTGATAGAAACTTTGAAGGTAACTCTTAACCTAAAGTGGCTGCAAATTGGCATGTAACATGTGTATGATTAGAAGAAGGAATAAAAAAGGTGAAGATGAATCGCGGCACAATAAATATTTTACATGTATTTGCAACTTTTCAAATCAGCAAAGATTTTAAATGATAGCATGTTGGTGTTGGTTCATGCTTTTAAATGTTGCTGTCTGAACAATGGTCATATTACTTTTTGCCATCATCTAAGAACACTTTTCCTGAGCTGGTGAATTTGAGTTCTGATAGTATTATAAATGTAACAAAATTGTGCAGCATTCCCACATAGATCTGCTATAAACATTATTAAGTAAAGTTCACCAGTTCATACATAGATATTCTGATAAAGTAATGCTTGAATACTGAAAACTGTGCTAAACAAAGAAAATATTGGAATATTATCTGACATTTCCTGGTGTGTCACCCCTTTCACTAATAAATAACTCTCTGTTTATCTTCCTGATTAACTTTAATTTTAATCTCACTGGCACAGACCCACAGATTTTTTTTATTAGATCATGAAACTATTCATACACAACTCTGTTGGAAAACATTTGATCATTCTGTATATTTTGTCTGAGCGCAGAACATTATTTCATGCACTGAGGAGATTAGCAGCGTAACTTGCCACCACGTAACTTGGCATACCAAAGGGCTGGCACTTATCTAGTTTCATATAAAACCCTTTGAATGCCAAACACCTGTTGCCTAGATGCTGTTAAAAATGTCAGCAACGTACAAAAAAAACAATTACGTTACCCATGTCAAAATCCAGGACAAGCCAGGGCAAGGTATGATCTTTCAACTGTACATTCATACATCTAATAGTTTTTAAATTACAAAGAAATTCTATAAAATATACACACCTTTAAAATATCTAGAGCCAATAAATTTGATGTAATTGGCTAAACAATATGGCAAGAACATTAAACTCACAACAAGATAACAAATGAGTTGTTTATATTTGATCTTCACACAAAAATACAATTATCAAGCATAACAAAATTTTCATCTGTAAAAGTCAAGTTTAGATTTGAAGAGTTAACCTTCAAAAATTCAGTGCAACAGTTTAATCATTAACACAAGTACAAGGAAATGCTGTACATCTAATTCATGAGCGGATTTATTCTGGATCTCAAATGCTTTCGAATAAAGCAAAAGCAACGATGAAATATTATCAAGTGCTTGCCATCACACATGGCGTTCTATGGTTTTCACATATTAACAGAAACAAAATATCAACAAATACAAAAGCATTTTTATAAAATGTTAATAACAATAAATCCTACAGTTGTCCTTTAAAAACGTATTTGGAATAAGAATTTTCTCTTACATTTATGTGGCCGCGATGCCACAAAGGTTTTACTCAAAATTGTACAAAATGTCGATGAAGATTTTGTGCTTTCCAGTGGGGTCTGATAGGTTTCAATCAGGCCTCACAGCCCATCTGTTCAATTATCTCCTCTGCAGACACGGGCAGGATGACGTGAGAGATTCTGCTCCACAGTCCACTTAGTTTGTCTACGTCCATTTTATTAAACACACCTGACTTATCGGAGGAGACAAACTTCTCTTTTATCTGATCGTATACCATGTCCTCTACGATACTCAGACTGGTCCCTGGGTCTATTTTATCCACTGACACTTTCACAGTGAAAGCCAGAAAAACTTTCTTGTAAACTGCATTCTCGTGGTCACAGTAATGATAGAATATGAGCGTAGAACCAGGAGGAAGCTCTTCGAAACTGTGGACAACGGCTGCAGTTTCATTACCTTCAAAGGCTTTCCTTAGAGATGTATCAATCTCCAGTTTGACCTGGTCACTATCTTGCGTAGTTTTGGTAGTCCCATCGATTTCTAAGATTGAGGATTTGTTGAGGGAAGCGGAATATGCTGTGGCTAAGCTTCGTGCAAGACAAGCCAATGTCCGTTTTGCCCCCAAGCCGGCGGTCAGAATCAAGCTGACTGGTTCAGTGGGATTGGCTGTCTGCAGGTGACGCTCAAGATATTTCGCAGTCCTAGTCCAAAGCACGTAGCGCTGACTTGGAAAACGTAGCTGCAGGGCAGATATCTCCATCTTGAACTTCTCTTTATAATCTGCTTGACCGCATTAGTTTTAGGCAAAGAGGACTGATAGGCATACAAGCTTAAAGCCAGCAATACTATTGGTATCAGAGACCACTGCAGAAGTTTACACACGTACCACATACGGCCTAGAAAGAACAAGAATTTCAGAATTTTCTGGGGGAAAAACAATTACGAGGATAACCGGGTGGTGAAAAAAAATACCTCTAGAGCTGGAAGCTGGACTTGCTCTTGCGTTGAGCGATTTCATAAAATTCTTCAGTTCTTCAAGAAGAGTTTTGTAAAATGAGTGACAAGCATTTAACACATGAAAAACAAATTAGTAAAAATATACATTTATGATTAACCATAAATAAATGTTATTTAGAAACATTTATAATTTATTGTGTAAACTTTATTTGTTTAAACAAACCTCTAAATGTAGAGTTTGATGTCTCTACATCAGGGTCCACAGTCTTATGAATGGATCTTCGGCTCCTCAAAACCATGTTGCGTTGTAGATTTTCTTCCTGTACATCTGCATCATGCTTGTCATCTATTCCGGACTTAGCTAAGGACCCCACAGATATGTATATATATTTTACATATAAATATAATGTCAACTTTCAAAACAACCAAACTTATTCTAACATCTCAAATAGGATCTTACATTTCCAACTGTCCTGCTCAGCCTTTTCATCCGAGTTCATATCTTCATTTTGATCCGTATTCTCATCCATCTCCACATCTGTTTGATCTCCATCACCCCTGTCATTTCCATCCCCTGCCTCATTTGGCTGCTGAAGCTTTTGGGCCTTAGGAGGGGATTCTGTATAGGTTGAATTTAAGAAAATTAATCTAAACACACATACATGTTATATCTAGCAACGTTATATTCGTTAATTTCCCATACCACCATCGTCTCTCTCTGTAAGCCTCTTCGTTTCCTTGGAGCCATTGACTGCTCGAGATTGCGGTTCCTCTACCAACATCTTCCGGGTTCTGTTTAAAGGAGGTCTGGGCTTAAGATCAGCACTATATATATCTAAAGAGGAAAATGTATAAGCAATTAAATAAATAAATAAAAAATAAACAAATGCATTTTGTTAGTTTGTTAGTAACCAGAAAGAAGTTAAACTATTCACATGTCAGCTCTATATAATGACAGATAGTTGTAACGCTACGCGATGACTTTCAACTACAGAGATATTAACAAATACAAATTATGGTCATAATCAAACCTTGTAAAACTTACAATTACACAGATTATATGTTTCAATCATTTATTTAACGCATGAAAACTACCCAAATTGTTGAGCTCAAATGCACATGCTAATCGGTTAACCTTAGTTTCCGTCCCGCCCATTTTCAGCAGACAAACGGTTTATTGTACGAACAAACCTGTTTTGGAAGACTGTCTGTTGCTTCTCCTTCTGGTTTTAGACCGATCTTCATTAGAATCACCCGAATCCACTCGTTTCAAAACTTTTACCGTTTCGTAGTTGCTGAGACCGGAAGACGAAACTTGGATGAAGGTTTTTGTTCACCACGAGGCTGAATCCAGCTTCTTATTCGCAGTTTCTTTTTGACGCTATCCGTTCCACCTTAAAAACTCGAAGCATCCGCTTTAACAGTTTCTTATTCACGCTTAGCTTAGGGACCGTCTCGCGTTTCTCTTCTTTTACGTTTTAAAAAAAACTTTTTGTGTGTGAGTGTCTGTGTGTGTGGGCGTGTGTGTGTGCGTGCGTGCGTGCACGCGCTTGTGTGTGTGTGTGCACGGAGGATGGGCTGCTTGGTGTCTAAGTCATGACATGCTCAATGGCCGTGAACTTCACGTGGAACCTCAATATAACTTTGATGGAACAGTTTTTAGGCAGCCTATCTCCACCATGAATATTAAACACATTCAAAAGTACCTACATGTTTGAATGTGCAATATTCTAGTGCAGAGCATGCAATATGGTTTATGCATAATTGAGTAAATTACGTGTATATTTGTAAAAAGCATAGTATACACAGTTTTGTTATACTTTACATATATATAATTAACTGTCCCTCTTACCTCTTATGTAAATTAATTATTTTCTTCATTGATGTATTTTATTTTATATATTATTTTATTTCCATTTCCTTTGTTTGTCTATACTGAATTTTTTCATTCTGAGCTCCTGAAACCACAACATGTTGCTTGTCTTTGTGTGCACAATTGGAAAATAAAGCTTATTCGAATTTTATTCTGATCAATTGCTCTTATACAATTTATTATACTCTTTTTGGTCTTAGCCAGTGCGTTATACACACATTATATTACAATATCTATTACATGTATATAGATTTATGTAAACTTTGTCACTTGTTTTATGTACAGAAAATGTCTAATGTCAGAACTGTGTTTCCGTACAGGTATGTCTTAGATGGTGCGTTAAAAGTTCCACAGCTGGGTTTTACCTTGTCTTGATGTCATGCACGAAAACAGACAGATTTACTGTAGCATTTTGGGAATCGGCATATGTCACAAAACAGTACGATGGCCAATAAACTTTTGGGACATTTTGGGGTGCCATATCTCGACTTTCTTTGGAGTTATACCCAGTATTCCTGACTACCATCTCGCCAAAAAGCAGACATTTTTACTGTAGCATTTTTAAGTTATGGACCCCTGAAGTTGGGATATTTTACAGTACTGTTCAATGAACCAATGGTATATTTTGAGGTGCTACATCTCGAAAACTTTTAAGGGTGCGTTAAAATTTTCACATATGAGTTATTCCCAGTATGCTTGACTACCATCTATCCAAAAAGAAGACATTTTTACTGTAGCATTTTTAAGTTATTGACCCCTGAAGTTGGCATATCTCACAATACTCTTCAATGGACCGTTGCACTTATGGGTCATTTTGAGGTGCTACATCTCGAAAACTTTTAAGGGTGTGTTATATAGATAATAAAAAATCATATATAGAATAAAAATAAAATACATCAATGAAGAAAATAATTAATTTACATAAGAGGTAAGAGGGACAGTTAATTATATATATGCAAAGTATAACAAAACTGTGTATACTATGCTTTTTAAAAATATACACGTAATTTACTTAATTATGCATAAACCATATTGCATGCACTGCACTAGAATATTGCACATTCAAACATGTAGGTACTTTTGAATGCGTTTAATATTCATGGTGGAGATAGGCTGCCTAAAAACTGTTCTATCAAAGTAATATTGAGGATGGTAAGGGGAGTGAGTGATGGAGGTTCCACGTGAAGTTCACGGTCATCTCAAGGGCCAACACACACACACACACACACGCCCACACACACAGACACTCACACACAAAAAGTTTTTTTTTAAAACGTAAAAGAAGAGAAACGCGAGACGGTCCCTAAGCTAAGCGTGAATAAGAAACCGTAAAAGCGGATGCTTCGCGTTTTTAAGGTGGAACGGATAGCGTCAAAAAGAAACTGCGAATAAGAAGCTGGATTCAGCCTCGTCACTTCACCCGGAAGCAGTGATAAATTCTAGTTAGTTTCTCTTTTACAGGTCAATGCAAAGACTTTTCTCACCATGATACATTTATTTTTTACTTAATGACATCTCGACAGAACTTGAAAGAAGAATGTGTATTTATTAAGGCACTATTGTTTTCTCTATTGTTAAAAATTAACCAAATAATAATCATAGACACCAAATTCAACTTCTCCCAAAGGCAATCCCTGGCCAACCAAATGTTAAGAACAACCTTCATTTACCTTTAAAACATAATTTAGATACATACATTCTGAATGGGAAAAAAACATTTCCTTCTATGTTTAAAGCCCTTAGATTCATAATAAATCAATATCATGTGTTTAATATTTCAAATGAAAAATTCAGAGGGCCATAATCCACACAGAAGCACACACCAAACAACTCATAAACATAAACAATTGTTTGTATCCAAAGTATAGAGCCCTCCTTTAAGATGCAAATGTGTTGAATATTTCTTGCGATTGTCTTGCGATGTTTTGCTTTTTCCATCAATGGTCAGGAATGAAGAATTAATAGCACCGGAAAAGGACTCAGCCAAGCGTTGAGCCAGGCAACCGAGCGTTCTTTCGGCGCCATGACCAGATGTCAGAATCAGGCTGACTGGCTCAGTGGGGTTGTCAGTCTTTAGGTGGCGGCTGATATGAATCTGACTTCTCTTCCAGAGCTCTGGATGCTGATTTGGAAAGAAAACAAAAACCACCGCAAAGGCAATAAGAATCTGCCAATACCATTCTGTAAAGGAAGAAATTCCCATTCCAATCCATTTTCTACCGCTTATCCGAACTACCTCGGGTCACGGGGAGCCTGTGCCTATCTCAGGAGTCATCGGGCATCAAGGCAGGATACACCCTGGATGGAGTGCCAACCCATCGCAGGGCACACACACTCACTCACTCATTCACTCACGCACTCACATGTCACGGGCCGGGACGAGCCCCTCTCGGACAGACCACCTCGAGGAGTTACCCAGAGACACCACAGACGGACAACAAGGTAAGTAATTAAAAGTTCGGTTTTATTATAGTAAAAACTCCCTATAGCTAAAACACGTAGTGGGCGAGCCCCAACTCTGATCTCCCCTGTCCAGCAGCGGTGGGAGCTCCTGGCACCTCAGTCCCAATCCGGCGGGTGACGAAGCAGAGGATTGGCTCAATCGTTCCTCCTCAGAGCAGGCCACAGCGACCAATGGGTCAGAAGGTGGCAAGAAACTTTCTCGCAGCGGCTTCCCTTCAGAACAGGCAGCGGCTTCCAGCAACTTTCCTTCGGAACAGGCAGCGGCAGTCCATAGAACAGAATGTGGTAAGAAACTTCCTCACAGCGGCTTTCCTTCAGAGCAGACAGCGGCTTCCAGCAACTTTCCTCCGGAACAGGCAGCGGCAGTCCATAGAACAGAATGTGGTAAGAAACTTCCTCACAGCAGCTTTCCTTCAGAGCAGACAGCGGCTTCCAGCAACTTTCCTTCGGAACAGGCAGTGGCAATCCATAGAACAGAATGTGGTAAGAAACTTCCTCACAGCGGCTTTCCTTCAGAGCAGACAGCGGCTTCCAGCAACTTTCCTTCGGAACAGGCAGTGGCAATCCATAGAACAGAATGTGGTAAGAGACTTTCTACCCACTGGGCCAACGGGTGGAAGCAGGATTAAACACCCTCACTCGTGCACATGGTAAATCACTTCGAAGAGTCACACGTGTTCACTTCACACAAAGCACTGCAGTACACAGCAAACTCACAGTAAATAAGGCTCCCATTCGAGGTCCCAGCCGATGTCCTCGTCCTTTTATAGGTCTGTATATCCAACACGGTATGGGGTATCTGCTGCCTGGAGGATATGGATACTCAGCCACTCTTCCATCCCGCTTGCTTTCACCTCGTAAATTTCCCCGTCAAGTTCCCCAAAATGCAGAGAAAGACTTTCCTTCACGGCAATCCTTCCTGCTCCGTACCCCTCGATGCTCTACCCCCGATGCTCTTCCCTTTCCGTCTGTCCGCACGCCGTATTTATAATCCACATTATGGGTACGTGTCCCAATCACAGCTCTCTCCCGTCCTCCCACACAGCTGACGCTTATCTATGCATTCAGTCGCTGCGCCCGGACACAAAACATGGGGAAACACCCGGAACCAGCTCGATGTTACACTCTAACTGGCCCCACCCGGAAACATTTCCCGGGACAATAGTTCCCCCTTGTCCCTCACCCGGTGACATCCTCCCCCACCATTTCGGTCTAGTCCCTAGACCGGGGGACCCGAAACCCAATCTCCAAATCTCTCCGGGGGTTGTCCTCGTGTCTCCCGTTGTGAACGTCTAGGAGGCGAAACGGGGTTCACTCTTCTCGCCTCCACCTCTGGGCCTCTCGGGGCCACCGCCCACCCCACCAAGGGTGGCCTCGGGGACGCCGGGACTGCAGGAATTCCAGTCGTGGGCTTCGGATAATTTGGGCAAGGGCGAAGTAGGTTCCGATGTAACACCCGCTCCGGACCATCCCTCCCTTCGGGCCGGACGGTGTATACCGGCTGATGGGGTCTTTGTTGTCGCTCCACCACGTACGGCTGAGCCTCCCTGCGGTCACTGAGCTTCCCCTTCCCTCTACGCCGATTGTCCCGTATGAGTACCCGCTCTCCAGGTAACAGGGGAGCCTCTCGAGCCGTACGATCGTACAACCTCTTATCTTTATCGGCCGCCCTACCAATATGATCCGTGACTCGTTGGTAGGCCGTATGGAGTTGTTGATGATGACGACTCGCCCAGTCTGTAAGACTCAGAGCCTCTCCAACCATAGCCGTCCCCCAAAGCAAATCCGTGGGTAGGCGCACATGTCTCCCGAACATCAGGTAGGTAGGGGCGTAGCCGGTAGTACTATGCACACTGTTATTATACGCTTGGGTCAGGGCAGGAAGACTGTCGATCCAATGGCTCTGATGGTCTGTGTCCAGAGTTCCTAATAGGCTCAACAGGGTCTGATTAAACCGTTCACACCCTCCGTTGCCCTGAGGGTGGTACGGAGTCGTGTGGGTCTTCTTACACCCGTAGAGCCGGCACAGTTCCTGCACCACCTTAGACTCAAAATTTGGCCCCTGATCTGAGTGTAGGGTTTCCGGACACCCGAACGGTTGAAACACCGCCCTCCAGAGGGCATTCACAGTAGTGGTCGCTGTTTGGTCTAGAGTTGGAATCGCCCAGGCATACTTGGTGAATAGATCTGTCACCACCAGGATATTCTGGAAACGATCCGTGGGTCGGCTCAACGTCAGATAATCCATTGCCACAATGTGTAAGGGGGCCTTAGGGCGCAATGGAACCAGAGGGGCCCTCACCTCTCTTCGGGCCTTGAAGAGCGTACAGCGGGGGCAGCCCTGGATGAACAGATTCACTGACGCCTCCATCCCGGACCAGTAGAAGCATCTCCGCAACAAGGACATAGTCCTCTCCTGCCCTTGGTGTCCCAACTGGGCATGATAAGCTCGTAGCAGCGGCTGAATCTGACCTTCCGGCACTACCACCTGGAGCACAGCTTCGTGGGTCACCGGGTCCTGGACGGAGCGACAAACCACTCCATCGTTTAGGTAGAGCCGCTCCCATTGTCCGAACAGATTCCTCGCTACCTGTGTCTGAGTCTGTCTCTCTGCTGCTCCAGGAAGAATCCCCCGCTCCAGACAAGACCGTATCACCACCAGGTCACCATCCTCCCTTTGCCGTTCCTTCCATCGCTGAGGGTCCCAGCCCCAACTAGCAGGAGTTTCCTCCGGGTGACATCCGACCGCCTCCACCACCCTTACCATCAACTCCTCTTCCTGCCCAGCTGAACACATCGGAGGGGAACTCCCAGTATCAGACACCGGGAGTCTAGACAATACATCTGCGTTAGTATGCTCTCGGCCCGGTCGATACTGCAGCTGGTAGTCGTAGTTGGCCAGCTGAGCTACCCATCGTTGTTCAACGGCCCCCAATTTGGCCGTACGCAAGTGCACCAACGGGTTGTTATCCGTGACCACGAGTACCTGTGCCCCCCACAGGTAATCTTTAAACTTCTCACATACGGCCCACTTCATGGCCAGCAGCTCGATCTTGAAGGAACTGTAATTGGAATCGTTCCGCTCGGCCGGATGGAGGCTCCTGCTCGCATAAGCGATAACCCGTTCCATCCCCTGTTGTTGTTGTGCCAACACCGCTCCCAGCCCGGTATTACTGGCATCAGTATAGAGGATGAAGGGTTGGGTGAAATCCGCATAGGCCAAAATGGGAGCCTGCAGTAATTCCTGTTTAAGCCTTTGAAAGGCTATTTCGCATTCAGAATCCCAAGTGACAGGGGGAGAGCTTCGGCCACGAGGGCGACCCGAACCTGCAAGAAGTTGGTTTAATGGCTTGGCAGTCTTGGAGAAATCCTTTATAAAACGCCGGTAGTATCCAACAAAACCCAGAAAGGACCTTACTTGCCGCACCGTCTTAGGTGGTTCCCAACCTTGGACAACCGCCACTTTATCCGGGTCCACAGAGACTCCAGCGGCACTCACACGGTGACCCAGGAATTTCACCTCCTTTCGGAGCAATTGGCACTTGTCTGGTTGTAGCTTCAGACCATATTTCTCCATCGCTTGAAACACCTGTTCTAGATGCCGTAGGTGTGAGGTAAAATCCGGGGAATAAACGATCACATCGTCCAGATACACCAGTGCAGAATCCATCAACTGACTGCTCAGGCACCGCTGCATCAACCGCTGGAATGTAGCTGGGGCGTTACACAGTCCAAACGGCATCCGATCCCATTCGAAGAGTCCAAAGGGGGTAGTGAAAGCAGTCTTCTCCCGATCCCTCTCCTCCACCCGTACCTGCCAATACCCGCTGGCGAGATCTAGGGTGGAATACCACGCGGCCTGTGTCAAACTGGTGAGGGAATCCTCTATCCTCGGCGAGGGGAAAGCATCTTTCTTGGTAACTTGATTCAGCTTTCGATAATCCACACAGAATCTCCAAGCTCCAGTCTTCTTCCTTACTAGGACGATCGGGGCGGCCCACGGACTGCTACTCTCGCGGATAACCCCCTTATCCAGCATCCCTCGTAATAGGGTACGGACCTCCGAATACAAAGTTGGTGGCACCGGGCGGTAGCGCT
Organism: Triplophysa dalaica; assembly: GCF_015846415.1. Lineage (NCBI taxonomy): Eukaryota > Metazoa > Chordata > Actinopteri > Cypriniformes > Nemacheilidae > Triplophysa > Triplophysa dalaica. The sequence continues at coordinate 7,401,580 of NC_079559.1, forward strand.
CTCGACTGGGCGCGGCATCGCCGGTACAAATCGGATGCTTCACAATGTCCCTACACCCATAGTCCTCGTCATGGGCTGAGAATATGTGCTGCCACTTTGCCAGGAAGTCCTGGAGCTGTTTTGCCTGGTCCTCTTCCAGACCCTCTACTTGCAGCGACTTCCCCAGGAGATGTACCGGCTTCCCCTCCCCGATAGGGTCCTTCGGCGGATCTACTCGCCCGAGGGCTACCTCGACCACCGTGGAGCTTACTTGACAGAAGTGAACTTCTCTGCCCTCCCTCACCTGGCAAGGGCTCACCGAGGTAACTCTGACCAATCGCTGGTGACGGTAGAGGTTAACGGGGTATGGGTTCACATTCCGCACCCTCACAGCAACACGGCCTCGGCGGACCACCGCAAGTCCTCGAGCCACTTCCACTCTTTGGCAGTCCCAATGGGGCTCCACCATGACCCAATCTTCCGGTCCATACGATCGAGCAGGTAACCGGGCCCAGACAACCGCTTCGCTCCCTGCTGGGACAGAAAGGGCATAACGACAGGCCACTCTACCAGTATCTTCTCTGTCCCCCTGGGAATTGGACATCTGGATTCTACCACAGTCAGCCACAATCTGCTCCCATTCCCTCCTCTCCGCCATCGGAGTCGTTCGAGCTGGTCTAACACGGAATACTTCTTCCCAGCAGTCGGTAAGGACATTCATGCCTAGAAGAGCTCGATGTACCCCTAAACAGTGGTCTCGAACAATCACTACCCCTTTCTGGGGTAGGGTGACCCCATGAATCTTGATATCCGTTACCAAGTACCCAACATAGGGGATATCCAGGCCATTCGCCCCTCTCAGAGTGAGCCACGGGGCTTCCATTCCCTGCAGTTGACAGGCATCAAAAAGTTCTCGAGACAGACTTTCAGAGAACAAGGTGACTTGGGAACCAGTATCCATCAGGCACCAGAACTCAACGCCATGCACTTGGACCTCTACCGTCGGGCAGTGTCCCACCAAACTGGCTCTACGAACAAACAATGAAGGAGGGTCCATTAAAGGGGCCCCGACCACTTGACCCACAGTGGCCGGTGACTCTAAAAACCCCCTTGCGAGCCACGGCGGGAGCCGCACTGACGGCTAATGTGCCCAGGCTCTCCGCAGCTGTTACAGAAGGGCCGTCCCTGTTCGTCCCACTGGAACCTCGAACCAGTAGGCCGGATAGGACGTCATCCCTGAACGTTCTCGGGGCAAGGTTGAGGGTTGGGACCGTCCCCGACGCAACTCCTCCACAAGGGTTCTAGACAACTCAGTCATTTGTTCTCGAACATCCTGCATAAGCTCCGTCCGTAAGGTCTGCTTCCAATCAGAGACTTCCGAAGGTGTAGGGGCACAACTCCCACTAGTGGTCATACACAAGGAAGGATCCGCTATCTCTACATGGTCCAGTTCCAGGGCCAAGGCCTCTCGCCTCAGACATTCGAACGTCAGCCCCGGGTCCCGGCGAAGCTGTAGGCATAAACTCTGCCGGATTGGCCCCTCGCGGAGGCCCAAGAGGAACTGGTCCCGCAGCAAGGTCTCTCCTTCCCCCAAGCCATGTTCACGTCGCCCCTTCAACTTAGCGAACTGCTGACGTAGTCTTAGGGCGAAAGCCCGCAGAGTCTGCCTGGGTCCTTGTTTACAATTGAAGAACTGGGCTCTCAGGACGGCCACCGGGGTGGCGTCACCGTACTGCCCGACCAGGAAGTCGAAGATTGTTTGGGCAGTAACTCGGGTCGCTTCGGGCGCAGCTTGTACTTCCCTTTTAGCCTCCCCTTCAAGTGAATTCAACACGAACTGAGTCTTCTGCGAGGCACTCAGCCCTTGCAGCCCCGCTAGGTACTCTACCTGAGCCTTCCAGTCCATAAAGCTCAATTCTGATCCTGGTCCTCCATACTTCTGGGCCCAAGGGGCACCCACAAAGACAGGCATAACAGGGGGCCGAACTGCTGCCAAGTCCTCGTCCGCCATCCTGGGTCTCCGGTCGCTCAACTCGAGGTGGAACCCTGCCGACTACGCCAAGTTTGTCACGGGCCGGGACGAGCCCCTCTTGGACAGACCACCTCGAGGAGTTACCCAGAGACACCAGAGACGGACAACAAGGTAAGTAATTAAAAGTTCGGTTTTATTATAGTAAAAACTCCCTATAGCTAAAACACGTAGTGGGCGAGCCCCAACTCTGATCTCCCCTGTCCAGCAGCGGTGGGAGCTCCTGGCACCTCAGTCCCAATCCGGCGGGTGACGAAGCAGAGGATTGGCTCAATCGTTCCTCCTCAGAGCAGGCCACAGCGACCAATGGGTCAGAAGGTGGCAAGAAACTTTCTCGCAGCGGCTTCCCTTCAGAACAGGCAGCGGCTTCCAGCAACTTTCCTTCGGAACAGGCAGCGGCAGTCCATAGAACAGAATGTGGTAAGAAACTTCCTCACAGCGGCTTTCCTTCAGAGCAGACAGCGGCTTCCAGCAACTTTCCTCCGGAACAGGCAGCGGCAGTCCATAGAACAGAATGTGGTAAGAAACTTCCTCACAGCGGCTTTCCTTCAGAGCAGACAGCGGCTTCCAGCAACTTTCCTTCGGAACAGGCAGTGGCAATCCATAGAACAGAATGTGGTAAGAAACTTCCTCACAGCGGCTTTCCTTCAGAGCAGACAGCGGCTTCCAGCAACTTTCCTTCGGAACAGGCAGTGGCAATCCATAGAACAGAATGTGGTAAGAGACTTTCTACCCACTGGGCCAACGGGTGGAAGCAGGATTAAACACCCTCACTCGTGCACATGGTAAATCACTTCGAAGAGTCACACGTGTTCACTTCACACAAAGCACTGCAGTACACAGCAAACTCACAGTAAATAAGGCTCCCATTCGAGGTCCCAGCCGATGTCCTCGTCCTTTTATAGGTCTGTATATCCAACACGGTATGGGGTATCTGCTGCCTGGAGGATATGGATACTCAGCCACTCTTCCATCCCGCTTGCTTTCACCTCGTAAATTTCCCCGTCAAGTTCCCCAAAATGCAGAGAAAGACTTTCCTTCACGGCAATCCTTCCTGCTCCGTACCCCTCGATGCTCTACCCCTCGATGCTCTACCCCTCGATGCTCTACCCCTCGATGCTCTACCCCTCGATGCTCTACCCCTCGATGCTCTACCCCTCGATGCTCTACCCCTCGATGCTCTTCCCTTTCCGTCTGTCCGCACGCCGTATTTATAATCCACATTATGGGTACGTGTCCCAATCACAGCTCTCTCCCGTCCTCCCACACAGCTGACGCTTATCTATGCATTCAGTCGCTGCGCCCGGACACAAAACATGGGGAAACACCCGGAACCAGCTCGATGTTACACTCTAACTGGCCCCACCCGGAAACATTTCCCGGGACAATAGTTCCCCCTTGTCCCTCACCCGGTGACACACACCCTACGGAAAGGAAGAAATTATTGAGTGAAAATAAGTAAAACAATGATAAAGAAAACTTATTTATGACGTATAATGAGGTGGTTTCCCAGATTGGGATTAGTTTAAACCAGGACTAGGCTTTAGTTTAATTAGAAAATTTAAGTAGTTTTAACAAACATGCCTACATAAAAACGTTATTTGAGTGCATTTTGAGACAGCACAGAGGCACTGATGTATTTTAACATAGGTCAGTGCAAGCTGTTTTCAGTTTGGATACCTCTTACATTTATTTTAGTCTTGGACTAGTATAACCCTGTCCGGGAAACCACCCAAATTAGTTTATGCAGTATGGTCCGCATAGAATTTAGTATCACTCCTTTGTCTCTCCAGTGGGAAAGTACCTTGTTTTCTCTTAGTGGATTCACTGTCCTCCTGTATATCATCCTTTTCGTCCTCACGTTCGTCCTCACGTTCGTCCTCACGTTCGTCCTCACGTTCGTTCTCACGTTCGTCACGGTGGTTTAGTGGTTAGCACGTTCGCCTCACACCTCCAGGGTTTGGGGGTTCGATTCCCGCTTCCGACTTGTGTGTGTGTGTGTGGAGTTTGCATGTTCTCCCCATGCCTTGGGGGTTTCCTCTGGCTACTCCGGTTTCCTCCCCTGGTCCAAAGACATGCATGGTAGGTTGATTGGCATCTCTAGAAAAAATTGTCCGTAGGGTGTGAGTGCGTGAGTGAATGAGTGAGTGTGTGTGCCCTGCGATGGGTTGGCACTCCATCCAGGGTGTATCCTGCCTTGATGCCCGATGACTCCTGAGATAGGCGCAGGCTCACCCTGACCCGAGGTAGTTCGGATAAGCGGTAGAAAATGGAATGGAATGGAAAGCATTTCTGATATAGATTTTTTGCTATTTTTCTATCTATCATATTACTGTATATTTTCCCCCTAGATCTCTACTTTTTCTTGTTATCAGTTTTTTGTGGGTTATTACATTAAAGTGTAATATTTTAAAACTCAATAGTATAGATTTGTGTATAGATTTGTTTGTACTAATTCACAATGTGCTACTTTATGAAGCTTTTTGATAGAAACTTTGAAGGTAACTCTTAACCTAAAGTGGCTGCACATTGGCATGTTACATGTGTATGATTAGAAGAAGGAATAAAAAAGGTGAAGATGAATCGTGGCACAATAAATATTTTACATGTATTTGCAACTTTTCAAATCAGCAAAGATTTTAAATGATAGCATGTTGGTGTTGGTTCATGGTTTTAAATGTTGCTGTCTGAACAATGGTCATATTACTTTTTGCCATCATCTAAGAACACTTTTCCTGAGCTGGTGAATTTGAGTTCTGATAGTATTATAAATGTAACAAAATTGTGCAGCATTCCCACATAGATCTGCTATAAACATTATTAAGTAAAGTTCACCAGTTCATACATAGATATTCTGATAAAGTAATGCTTGAATACTGAAAACTGTGCTAAACAAAGAAAATATTGGAATATTATCTGACATTTCCTGGTGTGTCACCCCTTACACTAATAAATAACTCTCTGTTTATCTTCCTGATTCACTTTAATTTTGATCTCACTGGCACAGACCCACACATTTTTTTATTAGATCATGAAACGATTCATACACAACTCTGTTGGAACACATTTTATCATTCTGCATATTTTGTCTGAGCGCAGAACATTATTTCCTGCATTGAGGAGATTAGCAGCGTAACTTGCCACCACGTAACTTGGCATACCAAAGGGCTGGCACTTATCTAGTTTCATATAAAACCCTTTGAATGCCAAACACCTGTTGCCTAGATGCTGTTAAAATGGACAGCAACGTACAAATAAAACAATTACGTTAGCCATAACAAAATCCAGGGCAAGCCAGGGCAAGGTATGATCCTTCAAATGTACATTCATACATCTAATAGTTTTTAAATTACAAAGAAATTCTAGAAAATATACACACCTTTAAAATATCTAGAGCCAATAAATTTGATGTAATTGCCTAAACAACATGGCAGGAACAGAAAACTCACAACAAGATAACAAATGAGTTGTTTATATTTGATCTTCACACAAAAATACAATTATCAAGCATAACAAAATTTTCATCTGTAAAAGTCAAGTTTAGATTTGAAGAGTTAACCTTCAAAAATTCAGTGCAACAGTTTAATCATTAACACAAGTACAAGGAAATGCTGTACATCTAATTCATGAGCGGATTTATTCTGGATCTCAAATGCTTTCGAATAAAGCAAAAGCAATGATGAAATATTATCAAGTGCTTGCCATCACACATGGCGTTCTATGGTTTTCACATATTAACAGAAACAAAATATCAACAAATACAAAAGCATTTTTATAAAATGTTAATAACAATAAATCTTACAGTTGTCCTTTAAAAACGTCTTTGGAATAAGAATTTTCTCTTTGTACATTTATGTGGCCGCGATGCCACAAAGGTTTTACTCAAAACTGTACAAAATGTCGATGAAGATTTTGTGCTTTCCAGTGGGGTCCGATAAGTTTCAATCAGGCCTCACAGCCCATCTGTTCAATCATCTCCTCTGCAGACACAGGCAGGATGACGTGAGAGATTCTGCTCCACAGTCCACTTAGTTTGTCTACGTCCATTTTATTAAACACAGCTGACTTATCGGAGGAGACAAACTTCTCTTTTATCTGATCGTATACCATGTCCTCTACGATACTCAGACTGGTCCCTGGGTCTATTTTATCCACTGACACTTTCACAGTGAAAGCCAGAAAAACTTTCTTGTAAGCTGCATTCTCGTGGTCACAGTAACGATAGAATATGAGCGTAGAACCAGGAGGAAGCTCTTCGAAACTGTGGACAACGGCTGCAGTTTCATTACCTTCAAAGGCTTTCCTTAGAGATGTATCAATCTCCAGTTTGACCTGGTCACTATCTTGTGTAGTTTTGGTAGTCCCATCGATTTCTAAGATTGAGGATTTGTTGAGGGAAGCGGAATATGCTGTGGCTAAGCTTCGTGCAAGACAAGCCAATGTCCGTTTCGCCCCCAAGCCGGCGGTCAGAATCAAGCTGACCGGTTCAGTGGGATTGGCTGTCTGCAGGTGACGCTCAAGATGTTTCGCAGTCCTAGTCCAAAGCACGGAGCGCTGACTTGGAAAACGTAGCTGCAGGGCAGATATCTCCATCTTGAACTTCTCTTTTATAATCTGCTTGACCGCATTAGTTTTAGGCAAAGAGGACTGATAGGCATACAAGCTTAAAGCCAGCAATACTATTGGTATCAGAGACCACTGCAGAAGTTTACACACGTACCACATACGGCCTAGAAAGAAAAAGAATTTCAGAATTTTCTGGGGGAAAAACAATTACGAGGATAACCGGGTGGTGAAAAAAAATACCTCTAGAGCTGGAAGCTGGACTTGCTCTTGCGTTGAGCGATTTCATAAAATTCTTCAGTTCTTCAAGAAGAGTTTTGTAAAATGAGTGACAAGCATTTAACACATGAAAAACAAATTAGTAAAAATATAGGTTTTTACCAGCATTTTTGAGCGGAGGGGCTATTTTTCTGATGGGAAGGTTGTTTGTGTGGTGTACCGGAAAGATATAGGGTTTAGACTGTTGGTACATGTGCCCACTCTCAGGAAGTGAACCTCTGAAGGCATCTGCAAAAATTCAAGCTCTAATCTTGTAACATATAATTGTATAATTGTAGCATAATAACAACAAAGGTTATTGTCTTAATGTGTACTTATTTAGTAAAGCCACTTAATAAACCAAACTGCTAATTAACTAAAACTGCTATAATAGATTAGAAAGAGAAGTTACAAAAGAATTATGAACCTCTTTTATCCTCATTTGTGTGGTCCAGATTTTTTATGTTACGTCTTCTTTCGAACCCCTCTTGGTTCTCCAATGATTTGAGCTGAACAGCACCCAAACTAGAGGACTCTACAAAAAAAACATTAATATTAACTTTGACTGACATTTATGATTTACTATAAATAAATGTTATTTAGAAACATTTATAATTTATTGTGTAAACTTTATTTGTTTAAACAAACCTCTAAATGTAGAGTTTGATGTCTCTACATCAGGGTCCACAGTCTTATGAATGGATCTTCGGCTCCTCAAAACCATCTTGGGTTGTAGATTTTCTTCCTGTACATCTGCAGCATGCTTGTCATCTATTCCGGACTTAGCTAAGGACCCCACAGATATATATATATATTTTACATATAAATATAATGTCAACTTTCAAAACAACCTAACTTATTCTAACATCTCAAATAGGATCTTACATTTCCAACTGTCCTGCTCAGCCTTTTCATCCGAGTTCATATCTTCATTTTGATCCGTATTCTCATCCATCTCCACATCTGTTTGATCTCCATCACCCCTGTCATTTCCATCCCCTGCCTCATTTGGCTGCTGAAGCTTTTGGGCCTTAGGAGAGGGTTCTGTATTGGTTGAATTTAAGAAAATTAACCTAAACACACATACATGTTATATCTAGAAACATTATATTCGTTAATTTCCCATACCACCATCGTCTCTCTCTGTAAGCCTCTTCGTTTCCTTGGAGCCATTGACTTCCTCTTCCAACATCTTCCGGGTTCTCTTCAAAGGAGGTCTGGGCTTAAGATCAGCACTATATATATCTAAAGAGGAAAATGTATAAGCAATTAAATAAATAAAAATAAACAAACGCATTTTGTTAGTTTGTTAGTAACCAGAAAGAAGTTAAACTATTCACATGTCAGCTCTATATAATGACAGATAGTTGTAACGCTACGCGATGACTTTCAACTACAGAGATATTAACAAATACAAATTATGGTCATAATCAAACCTTGTAAAATTTACAATTAGACAGATTATATGTTTCAATCATTTATTTAACGCATGAAAACTACCCAAATTGTTGAGCTCAAATGCACAAGCTAATCGGTTAACCTTAGTTTCCGTCCCGCCCATTTTCAGCAGACAAACGGTTTATTGTACGAACAAACCTGTTTTGGATGACTGTCTGTTGCTTCTCCTTCTGGTTTTAGACCGATCTTCATTAGAATCACCCGAATCCATTTGTACATGTCAAATCATGCCACTCGTTTCAAAACTTTTACCGTTTCCTAGCTGCTGAGACCGGAAGACGAAACTTGGATGAAGGTTTTTGTTTAGTGGAGCACACTTCACCCGGAAGCAGTTATCAATCCTAGTTAGTTTCTCTTTTACAAGTCAATTTAAAGACCTTTCTCACCATGATACATTTATTTTTTACTTAATGACATCTCGACAGAACTTGAAAGAAGAATGTGTATTTATTAAGGCACTATTGTTTTCTCTGTTGCTAAAAATTAACAAAATAATAATCATAGACACCAAATTCAACTTCTCCCAAAGGCAATCCCTGGCCAACCAAATATGTTAGGAACAACCTTCATTTACCTTTAAAACATAATTTAGATACATACATTCTGAATGGGAAAAAAACGTTCCTTCTATGTTTAAAGCCCTTAGATTCATAATAAATCAATATCATGTGTTTAATATTTTAAATTAACAATTCAGAGGGCCATCATCCACACAGAAGCACACACCAAACAACTCATAAATGTCTAAACAATTGTTTGTATCCAAAGTATAGAGCCCTCCTTTAAGATGCAAATGTGTTGAATATTTCAAGTAGTAATTTGTGCAAAGAGTCTAAACGTCCATTAACTATTTTCAGAATGATTCACCCTCAGACCCACAGCCCTTCTGTTTAATCATCTCATCTCCAGCCACCGGCAGGATGAGGTGAGAGATTCTGCTCCACAGTCCACTTAATTTATCCACGTCCATTTGATTAAACACAGCCGACTTGTCCGATGAGACAAACTTCCGTTTTATTTGCTCCAGTACCATGTCCTCAATTCTGGCTAAAGAGGTATTATAAGGGATTTCCACTAACGCATCCAGCATAACAGTAAACACCAAAAGGACCTTTTTATAAGCCGCATTTTCATGGTCGCAGTAACGGTAGAAGATGAGAGTAGATCCAGGTGGGAGCTCCTCAAAGCGTTGTATAACTGCCGCAAGCTTCTTACCCTCAAAGGCTTTCCTCAAATCACTATCAATGTCTAGCTTGACTTGGTCACTGTCTTGCGATGTTTTGCTTTTTCCATCAATGGTCAGGAATGAAGAATTAATAGCACCGGAAAAGGACTCAGCCAAGCGCTGAGCCAGGCAACCGAGCGTTCTTTCGGCGCCATGACCAGATGTCAGAATCAGGCTGACTGGCTCAGTGGGGTTGTCAGTCTTTAGGTGGCGGCTGATATGAATCTGACTTCTCTTCCAGAGCTCTGGACGCTGATTTGGAAAGCTAGACTTAACTTTTGCCATTCTTTCGATGAACACATCCACCACATCAATATTTTTTTGCACAGGTTGGGTTGAGTAAGAGAGTTGATAAACCAAAGCAAAGAAAACAAAAAACACCGCAAGGGCAATAAGAATCTGCCAATACCATTCTGTGAAGGAAGAAATTATTGAGTGAAAATAAGTAAAACAATGATAAAGAAAACTTCTTTATGACGTATAATGAGGTGGTTTCCTGAATTGGGATTAGTTTAAACCAGGACTAGGCTTTAGTTTAATTAGAAAATTTAAGTAGTTTTAACAAACATGCCTACATAAAAACGTTATTTGAGTGCATTTTGAGACAGCACAGAGGCACTGATGTATTTAAAGATAGGTCAGTTCAAGCTGTTTTCAGTTTGGACACCTCTTACATTTATTTTAGTCTTGGACTAGTATAATCCCCGTCCGGAAAACCACCCAAATTAGTTTATGTAGTATTGTCCGCATAAAGGGGAGAATTTAGTAACACTCCTTTGTCTCTCCAGTGGGAAGTTACCTTCTTTACTCTTAGTGGATTCATTGTCCTCCTGTATATCATCCTTTTCATCCTCATGTTCGCCCTCATGTTCGCCCTCATGTTCGCCCTCATGTTCGCCCTCATGTTCGCCCTCAGGTCCGTCCCCATGTCCGTCCCCATGTTCGTTCTTCTGCTTGTCCTTCTTTGCCCTGTCCTGTTTGTCCTCTTTTTTCTGTCTAATCAATCCTGTATGTCAAATACCGAAAAGTATATGATGTTTTATAAAAATAATCTACAACAACACACATCTCAATTCAAATATAGTACCCTTACTACCCTGTCTTTTATTGATGTTACTTAGGCACCAGTTGGGTCAACTACTTCATACTTATTTTAAGATTGTTCTAAACTAAAACAGAATTTGATATAATATCACCTTCACGTTTTCTCACGCTGGATTCATTGTTCTCTTGCTTGACCTCCAGTGCAGTCTTCTGTACATCCTTCAGTTCATGATTCTGCGTCTCGCAAGTCAACCCTGTATGTCAAACACGGAAAAGTGGCGATTTATAAAACCAATATTTTTATAGGCTCTAAATTCTGAATGGATGAAGTATGTTTTCGATTAAAACACACACGTATGGCATTCTATATTCATGCCCCAAGATGAAATAATGCTTGTCCTGTAAACTATATTGCAATTGTTTTTTTCTCATACTTTACCTAATTAAATTACATTATATTTCATACATTAGGATACTGTTGTATTTGAATGATTTGATGTTCTCATAAATACCTTTTGGGCTCTGCCCATTTTCATTGTCTATTCCCTTGTCAACTTTTGTAGTAATTACTGGGTCGGATTGAGGGCCGTCCCCGTGCTGTTTAGTGTCTGAATCAGTGTCTCCTTGGTTGTGAATATTTTCTGTGCCTGTTTATAAACATGATTAAAAATGATAAACATTATATTATTAATATTATTCTGTTTTTTACTCTGTAAGAATGATAACAATACACATCTGAATTCAAATATACCACACTTTCTACCCTCTCTTTTCTAGAACAACTTGGATTAACACGATACAAAACTAAAATGTATCAAATGTATTATAAAATAAACATAATATTACAATTGATTCAATTACCTTCTGCAACAGGGGAGGAGACTTGATCCAGATTCTCATTTTCATCATCACTTCCCTTGTTTAGTTCTAACTTTATTTCGGTGTCTGTAAAGGAAAACTGATGTAGCAGTTTCTGTAAACTATACAAACTTAACTACATAATACGTGTAAGATTATTTACCACCGCTTTCTGCCATTGTTCTTGGATAAATGCTTCCTTTATAAATGTGGTGTGTTGTAGGAAAGCATTTGAGATGAGCCCGAGTGTAGAGACAAACAGCACTTTAAGCGACACAACCAGGTATAACCTGAAACACAACAATCCCATCTCATACCAGCAATGAATACGTAAGCAAATGAAAGCATGCAGTCTCTCAAATACACATTATATCAACGTATATGTGACACAAAACTTCCAAATATTGATAATTAATGCTGTACAAATTGTATAAACGTCCACGATAATCACATAGTAACGTTAACTGCTCGTTGCGATGACTTAGTTACATTATCCGATAACGTTAACAGTTACATAATGTCGAGGAATATTTCACTGCTAGTGCGGAAAACCAAACAATCTTACCGAATGTACGGTCACAGACAATATTTAGGATTATGCACTGACAGCGCTGTACAGTCCCAAGTGCAAACCCGATAGCGCCACTATTGTGCACGAGGAACTGAAAACTGGTGGTTGAAAAGGACTAGGAACGTTTGATTTAATTAATTGTTTCCCGCGGAGCTTTTCTACAGACGGGCATGTTCGCGGCAATAAATAAATAGATGTTTTAATAAATAACTAATAAACTGTATATTAAGATGCTCCTTAACTTAAGCTCACGAACTCTCTTGTAGGCTTCGGTGACTTAATGTAATTTTTACAGAAGTACAAAAATAAGTTTTACGTCTGACTAAGGCTAATTTCCTATCCAATTCCTGTTTTATAAATACTATTATTTTATATTTGTATTAAATTTTATATCAAATGATGAGTAAAATAATGTTTGATGTAATCATCAGAATGCATTACTGACACTCAACTCAACATTTCTAACCAAAAATATGTAAACCTTTACAAAGTAGTCGTTGAGAATATATGTATCTGAATTAATCTGTATCTGAACCCTATTGCAAGTTATTCAGTAACTAAATCTATAAGCCTCCAGAGAGCAGGCAATGGCATCGCCTCACATCAACATCAGACATCACTTAAACACACAAATTGGATTTTAAGACCTTCTTTATACTTAAACTTTAAATACAGCATTAACTGATAAAATTATATAAAATAAAACTAATCGTATTTAATGTGGAAAAATCAACCAGAAACTTCTGTCGCCCAAATACACTTCATTAGGATAGATTCTACAGTTCAGTACTGTTAATTAATCCCAATTTAATATTAATCAGCATGGATTTGAAAAAATATAAAATCTCAAAGAAATTCTAAAACGATATATTTGTAAACCAAATGTTACAAAAACTCCCAATATCGTGCACAAGTTATATGAATAAACAAAAATAGACTTTGTTTCTTGGAAACCAAGGTGCTTTTATTTTAAATGCTATAAACTTGTAAATAATCAGGAAGGCACTTGCTTTGTATGTGAAAACTAGCTAGCTTCATATAATATGGCTCAATGACAAACACTTATACTTCACAGTACTGTAAAATACATTTGGTCAATGGTTTGGTCTGTTTTAGTGTTTCCATTGGTTATGACAGAAACAAATAACAGAAAAATTTTGCCTTGGGAAAAGCTGGAGTTTAGAAGAACATTCAACTATTGCAACTACAGTTTCGCTCCTGTCCAATGTATTCGTCTTTACACTTAGCAACTCTGCATATTTGTGTATCCTAGTTTGAAGCCTACGGAAGACAGAAATGTACCATTCACTAATGTGCTCACAGAAAAAGCTTTTGATCTGAACACAGTAAAAATCACATTGTCTTAAGAAATGTTAAGCGTTAACCCCACAAGCCTAAAAATGTTCTTCCACGTCTCCCATTTCCACCACAACAGTCTTGAGCTGAGAGTAGTATTCAATGGTCACTTGTCCATTCTCTCTCCCAAAACCTAAAAAAGCAAAGAGATGTTCTTTCAGATTTTATTCTGAACTGGGATACTTAGCCAAACAAATTCACAGGTTACAGCAAATCATGATATATGAATAAGTGTCTCCTTAAATTTAGCATATTGCGTACCTGACATCTTGTAGCCTCCAAAAGGAACTTCCACAGGGCCAACATTGTAGTTGTTGATGTAGCACGTTCCTGCCTGGAGGTTCTCAGCCATTCTGTGGGCTCGAGCTATATCCCTAAATAAGAATATATTAGTGTGTTAAATAAAAATTAGAAATGTATGTGTATCTGTATATATTGAGTATACATAAATAGTCTGAACAATAATGTCACAAATGATGGTGAAGTTACCTGGTGAAGACTCCAGACGCCAGGCCAAAGGTTGTGTTGTTAGCTCTTTCAAGAACCTCCTCCTCTGTGTCAAAAGGCAAAACGGACATCACAGGGCCAAAGATCTCCTCCTTCACACAAGTCATGTCATCCCTGCAGTTATCTGTGTGTAATTACAGAAAGATTCATTTTAACTAACTTTGAGATCACCTATGTGTAGTATACTGAACACTGGCTGTGACGCAAGCTAAAAGTTTAATAAAACAAATAAAACATCAGTTTTTAATTCAATACATCAACAGGGGAAATATAACTTCATACTTCGAGTCAGTTCATATGGATTTTGAAACAATCTAAAAACATTATGAAAAACAATAATGTTTAGAGAAGACAAATAATAAAGTTCTCTCACCCAACACACATGGAGAAACAAAGTATCCTCCTTTCAGTTTGGGGTCGCTGGGAACAAATCGCTCTCCTCCACATAACACCTTTGCACCCTAAAAAAATTATAATTTAAAAAGGGTTTACAAAAAGAAAAAAACAGCATACCGAGAAAAGAAAAACGTGACATTTCACCTAAACGGGTGTTCTGCCATACCTGTTCTTTAGCTTGGTTAATGAAACCCAGAACTTTTTCCATGTGAGGTTTGCTAATAAGGGCACCCATACGTGTATCTTGTAGCATGGGATTGCCAACAGAAATGGCCTTGGTCCTTTTCACCACTCCTTCAAGAAACTGGGGCATGATCTCCCTTTGCACAAACACTCGCGTTCCATTGCAGCAAACCTGGGTTCGAACAATTGATTAATTTAACAATTCATGTTATCTGTGAAAGGGGCAGTATGAGTTTTTGGAGTATAGACAAAAGTTGGGAGTCTAACTCTCTATAGTATATTTTAAATGCATTCTTTTGGTATCAGTCTTAGGAGCAGAGGAATATGGGTATTAATCCCCTCTGGGATGTTGAATTTATGCTTTAAAAGATATTGCAGGTTACATCTAACCTTTCATTTATGTTTGACAGCAAAAATCATGTAGAGTGAAGCAGATTTCATAATAAAGAGCATAGAAATGAGCAGTTTGCTTTAAAGATGGTCTCAATCATTTTTACACACCTCTCCCTGTGTGAGGAAGTTGGCCATGAGGGCTCCTTTGATCGCATTCTCAATTTCACAGTCTTTAAAGATGATAAGCGGTGACTTCCCTCCAAGCTCTAGTGTCACTTGCTTCACACCTTTTGCTGCCATTTCCATAACCTTTAAAGAGTTTTAAAGTGCCACAAACAAACATGCAAATTAAAGTATTTTGTAATATCCATTCTTACATTCTTCAAACAAAGCACATCAGCAGGCAAACTAGCATGTATAGCCTTTATCCAATACAGACAAGGAAATTCACTTGAAAGTGCTTGTACCATTATGACCTACTTGAGGATGATTTGCTTTCCATGCTATGCCATACCTTCTTTCCCGTGGGCACGCTGCCAGTGAAAGACACTTTAGCCACCATGGGATGGTGACACAACAGAGATCCAGTCTCAGCTCCTCCTTGCACCACGTTGAAGAGTCCTTCAGGGACACCGGCCTCTTTGTAGATCTCTGCCAAAATGACTGCTGTCACTGGAGTCATGGGAGATGGTTTGAAGACCATGGCGTTGCCTAAATGGGGGAAATGGTTAGGAGAGAAGACAAAAGGTAACAAACTAAACATGCACAATGTACTTGGTGAATACTTCAAAGACAAAAACACATAATATATATCAGGAATTTCAAAAAGATAAGTGGCTTGAAGAAGATCCAGGATTTCAGTTCATACCACAGGCCAATGCCGGGGCTGACTTCCAGGCAGCTATCTGGAAGGGATAATTCCAGGCTCCTATGCCAACACAAACACCCAGCGGCTCCCTTCGGGTATATGCAAAAGATCCTCCTGGAAGTTGTATATGCTGGCCTTAAAACAAAGATTACAAGATATGGAAGAGAACATATTTTGAGATTGACAAAGGTTATCACTCAGGATTAAAAAATACATAAATAACACATTCCTCAACTAGTAGACCACGCTCTACTCCAGTGACTGAGCTAGGGCCTTGCTACGTCTTGGGCTACTTTTAAATGGTTGCCGTAGGTTGTTTTTTATTCTGCGGGCTAAAAGGGGAATGATTTTGTTCATCAGCACCAGTAAAAGTAAAATGAAGTTACAAACGGTGATTATGATTTTTAGCAAGAAATTGTGTGTAATGCACAACGATAACTGCCAATTATGTATTTTAGGTATAGGAGTGGCATGTTTTTAAGTTTGGTATTTAAACTACGATTTTTGTTTTGTTACGCAAACCTGGCAACCCTGGCTTGGGGTTTGATTCCAAGGGAACTGATAATACCCATATACACTGCATTTCATTTTAGATGAATGTTAATTGGCACAAAAGTAGGATGCTATGGTTGTGTCAAACCTACCTGACAATGTGGGGGCAATGCCAGCAAAGTACTCAATACAATTCCAGGCGATGTCAATATCCACCTCAGCCTCAGTGATGGATTTGCCATTGTTGATCACTTCCACTTTTGCAATTTCATTTCTGCGCTCCTGCTCAAAAGTACGAATGATCAATGATTAGTCTGTTTAGTAATTGGTACAACTTTACAATAGGTGACAATGCAAATCTTCACACAAGTATGGACGTTTGTGTAAAGTCTACATAAATATTTAATAACCTATTCACTGTTTATATTAGTGTAGGATTCCTGTAGTTGGTCAAGCATTGCAATAGCAATCCAAAGGTAGTTGGTGTGATTCCCAGGGAATACACATACTGAAAAAATATATACTTTTCCAAATGCATAAATGTAATGTACGTAATGACCTTTAGGAGACATTTCATTAGCAGTTGGTAGATTCAATGCTTGCCTTAGATGAAGCTAGTTTATAACTTTACGGAGTCTCAGTATCTTTAAGACTCTTCTCTTTACCCTGATAATTCTGGCAGCCTCAAGCATGATCCGGGACCTCTCCATACCGGACAGCTTGCGCCATTGTAAGTAGGCAGAATTAGCGCTTTTTATGGCCTGGTCTACCTCCTCCTCCACACAGGGAATCATATCACACAGCACAGAGCCTGGGAACAGAGGGACAATGAATTGCATGTCCAGATTTAAACTGAAGATTACAGTCTACGTATTGCTTCTACGATAGTGAAGCTAGTAAATAAATAACTGCAGACTGTTAAAGATCAATGAAGATTTACAGGGGTGCACTCATGTGGAGTTGCATCACATGCACATATCTACATAAGCACCTAAGAACTGAACATGCATGTTTTAGACAGTGAAACTAACACATACCAGTTGAGGGTTGGTATACTGGCTCGGCGTTCTTCGCATGTTTCGGCTTAACTCTCTGTCCTCCCCAGAAATTCAGAGGCTCCTTCACTACCAAAGTGCCCGTGGATACGTTTCGAAACTCGGGCAGGGACAGAAGCGGTTGTTGAGCCATTGTGAACTGCAAGGGAGTGTGTAATAGGTGACGTTAGCAGGTCATAAAACGAAGATGTGCAGGGTGCAAAGTTTTATGCACGTTCAGAAAGAATATAACAATAAAGTTTACTCAAGGACGATAGCGTTACGTACGCTTTCACATTTTTAATTGTGCGAGCCCTTTAAATCCGAATGGATTTTGATTGGCTGCCATGTTTCGTCGTTTATCGGCATAACAACGATTTTAAAGTGATACCAGCGATATCGTTCGTTCTGATGTGCACTTTGGCTATTCTGATCAAATGAAACGATTTTTAAACTTTGTAGTTAAATTATTGTTATCGTCCTTGGTGTGAACAAGCTTTTGTGGAAACGCCCAGGTTATCCGTACAACAGTGTTTTGACTAACGTTAGTAGGGATGACTACGTCCACTGGGCATGCGCACTTCAATACCACATACTTTTTGGCACGCTGAAAACACTTGATTCATATTTTTATCGTAAGGTTAGGTTTATGTTTGGGCGTACGCTAATGCAATCTATTGTAATTACATGGCGAGAGTTTGCACGACTGCAGGCCGTATATTAGCTATATACCTGCTAGCAACAACTGTACAACAGCGAGTTAATGTACGTTGTGCAAGTTGCATGCAACATTTCTAACAAAACTAGCACTGATTTACGGTTTCATACGTCCAGTTTGCACCATTTTTGTAGACGTGAACGTACATCGAAGCAAATTGTATAAAAGAGCTATATAAATACGGAACTTTTGCCAAACATTACTGTTTTAACAGCAATGCATCGAATGCTGCTTACCTTTTCAGTAAAAAGCTGATTTCTACAAAGTACAGAACGCTTCTTCTGTCGTGAGAGGAGGAGGACAGCTGCAGCGTTGTTTTATTGGCTCAGTTGCACAATATGGGTGGGGCGGACGGTATCGGCACGGTTTTCTTTGACATTGACCAGATTACGGATTTCAACACGGACTTTGAAACAGAGGGAAATGTTATTGGTCGGAGAACTATGCGTACCGAAAGGTCTTTTCAATTGGACACGAAAGCTGCCAGTTCAACATCATATTAAACGCTATTGGTCTACATCTAAAGCGACTTTTTCACTGTTGTGTTTTTGTATCTTAGTTTTTTAATATGAAACCAATAATCTGCAGTTGATTTATAAAGATACTAGTGCCTTAAGATTAGCCTCGACGCGAATCTAGTTTGTGAGTTCTTCGTGAACACCAGGCTTTTAGCGCCGCCTAGAACAGCTTGATGGCAGCAAATACACCTCCAATTGGCCGCTGCCTAAGAATAAGTACTTCTTATACAAAAAAAAATATTTTTTATTTGATTAAAAATGAAAATAATCACATTACCTTAACTATATTTAGAATTTAAAAAGAAGCAGGTATGTCATATGATATTAAGGAACAGCTGATAAGTGTCACAATCAAATGGGAATTACAATTTTTATTTAAAGGGTGGTAAAATGTCTCTAAAAAAATAACACTACAAATGCAATAGCCTTTTATAAATTCAAAATAATTGACTTTCCTTGTCTCATGGTAGGATAACAACATGTGATACTGTAAAAGGCATTTCTACCGTTTTAGTACAACTAGGATTTAGAATATGTAAACAAATGCAGAAAAGGACTGAAATACTGCTTAAACATAAGGACAGCTGCTTCTAGATGAGGAGCTATTTACTCAAGCCTTCCTTCTGTAATTTATTAAACAATTGAGCAAAAACACAGATTTGTCTGATAAAATTGTATTTAATTTTTAAGAGTTTATGATCACAAATTCACAATTTGAAACCTTTGCATAACAAACCTTATTGCGATCTTCTTCCCGTTTAAAATAATATTACCTATGTGTGTGGTAAACGCTGATTGCAAGTTGGGAAGAAAGAGCACCTTTGACCAATGAAAAACCTTTCGATGCGCCAATTTCTCCAACCTGCAGAGACCCCTACTGGCACATTTTGGTCGAAGTTCTAGATTGAGGCAATCTTGTGTCAAATTTGATGATAATTATAATTGACCTTATCCCCATTGTGGTTAATATATAAACATAAATATATAAAGGTTTCCTCTCAAATTGTGTGTGGCAGACAGACAGTAAACTGGGCCATTACAGGCAATCTACTGTGCCACTCTTCAGATAATAAAAAAAAATGTTTTAACCAAATAGTTTGACCCTTTTTGACATCCAGACGTTTTAACTGCCATGTGTGTATTAAAGGGGGATAGTTCACGCAAAAATGAAAATTCCGTCATCATTTACTCACCCTCTTGTTATTTCAAACCTGTATGACTTTTTTTCTGCAGAACACAACATTTTATATAAAAAAAAGATTGTAACAGAACCATGGTGGTACCCATAGACTTGAATCGGTTACCAAAAAAATGTTAAACGTCTTTTTTGTGCACTGCAGAAGAAAGTCACACAGGTTAAAAATGACAAGATGATAAGTAAAAAACAGAATTCATTTTTGGATGAACTATTCCTATCTATCCATAATATAGAATGAAACTGTAACCAAGCAAAATTATAGCATGCACGGTATAAATGCAGAGCAATTGCAAGGCTAACTTGACACTTTACTCCAATTGCATAATGAATAGGACCTACGCCTTTTCTTACATACTTAAACTCAGATGTAATTGAGAAATAAAAGAATAAAGAAATGAGATATAAACTCACAAAAAAAATCATGAATAAAACACTTACAGAGAAACATGATTTATTTTCCATAAATAAAACATTTACAAAGAAACATTATAACAATCCGGGGTCAAATAGTTTTTTAATTTGTCAAAAAGAGGAGATTCAACATTTTTTGAATCTCAGTCTAATATTTATTAACATAGCTTAAAGATGATTATAAAATAATACTAATTTTAAGAAAGAATCATTGTACCCTTTGAGCAATGAAGTATCTGCAAATATAGATACACATGCAAATATACATTTACAAAAATGCTGATGACTGAATTTACACCCTTTGCTCAAGGAACTTTACTGTTAAAAACTTGACTACATATTAATTTATACATTTATGATAACTGAAAACCTAAACATAGAAACCAAACAAACAATCAAAAATGAAGTTAAATGTCTTAAACTGTCAGCACATGTAGCTGCACAACCTGACTAACACTCATACAGTATAGAGCCTCTAAGTATGAATGTCACTGTCTCCAAATGTTCAGGAAAACTTGGCAGCTTGTGGAGGAGGTCCTAAAAATCCTCCAGCCTGTTTAGTGGCGGCACGTGAGGGAGCAAGACCCAGCATCTTCTGGATATTCTAAAGAAGTATAAGTGATCAGAGGTAAAAGTTAAAACATGCATCATAGTAAGCCAAATTAATAGCATCAAAGGTATCCTATAATGTGCTATTATGTGACACTCTGAATTTGAAATACGGATTCACAGAAATAAAATATATAGAGAAATAAAAACTACAGTGATAACGCTTATGACTAAATGTTAATAGAATTTGTGTTGGAAGTAAACATCAATAAACATTCAATTTAAATGCCTCCCAGTTTCTCCAAGTAACTGTTCATTATTTTGTCCACATAATTGCTCTTTATAATACTTGTATGTCCTTTTATTAATTATCTGTACTATTTTGATTAAGTGTACATTTTGAAATCCACAAGTATCCTGAGTTCAAGATTATGACTTGATCATAAGGACAATATGTCCATGGAACAATGAACGGCAAGCTTTTTCCTTTGAGTTTCTTATTTAGCTGGAGTTAAAAAAAGGACTAACAGATAGACCTTACCTGTCTAATTGACATGGTGCACAGGATGTAGAGGAAGATGAAGGAACAGTCGGTGTAATCTTCACCAAGGAGATTACGGTGTGAGAGTCCTTGGATATAAGACAAAGGGAGGAATGGAAGTTTGGCCACAACACGACCATCAAAGCTGGAATGACAAATACACACAAGGAAAAAATTACTGGCCATTTCAAATCAAAAATCAGAAGTTATTACTAAACATTTATGATAAAACTCCTCTGTCAAATGTATGAGCCTACATACATGGAGTTGAACATGCCCATCAAAGCGGTGAAGCAAAAGCCAATGGCAAACATTGACTTCATCCGTACCTGGAATTAAAACAATACCTTCAATAAAAACTTATTTTTACCATGTATAAACAAAATGTAAATTGTTAGATGACATAACATTTACTTAATAAAAGCAATCTTTGTTATGTCATCAAATTGAACATTACAATACCATAGACAGATCCCTGTTATTGTTCTTGAGTTTCTCCTCTTGTCTTTCTGTAGAATACAACATAGTTTTACCATTAAATGACCACATTGTAAAAATACACATAATAATAGTAAATACTTTTACTATCTTACCAATCTTTTTCTTTTGCTGGCGCCCAGCTGATTCGGTAATAGTCTCCTTCTTTTTCTCCACTAAAACAAGTTGCACATTTTCAAAATATGATCACTTGAATTCAACAAAGGTCAAATACTCACACTTACGTTTTTTACTTTGCTTTTCAACCTCTGCCTTTAATCTCTTGTACTTGTCTGTGCGGTACACCAGAACCCATGTAATTCCTGTAAATAAACAAAAGCAATGCGTTATCTATCACTTCAAAAAGAGCTAACATAAGGAATCCGTCCCCTATTTGGTGTACTAAGCATATTTTCCTAGCAGTCAGTAGCTGCTTCATGTCATGTAAAGCCGATGAACGGCAGCGTTAACTTACCTTCCGCCAGTAATGCTGTACAAATAGATATAAACACAATCAGTATCGTATCTGCAAACATTGTCGTCATTTTGAAAGAAGGTGATATATTATGATTATATGCTAAAGCTGTATAATACTGTGGTTCACGCACAACCCTCTACTAAGCAGCAGCGTCAGCGTTTATGTGGTGACGTCATCAATGTGCGGCGTCCGCCGGGGTCTCTCGTTGGTGTAAAATTAGGAACTCGCGACTCCACTTCTCCCACTAGCGGCAGTACCCGGGAATTCCAGTAAAAAAGCCACGGGTAAATATGAACATTTTATGATTATTTGGAAAAGAAGTTTGTCATATGTGGTTAACTGAATAATTAATTAATTAGGAATCATTTCAATGTAATAATTACTATATCCAAATCTAACAGTTTATTTAAAGATTGTGGGGTATTTTAACATGCTAATCGCTCATTTATATCATGGTATTTTTAAATCATATTATTTTTTTAATTTGCATTATAGAAATATTTTTGCCGCATTACACTTTTTCTTTTAGACATTAGGCAGACATTTTTATCCAAACTTACAAAAGTGAGGAAACAATAAATTATTTAAAACTTGAAGCAAAGCTTGTGGAGCGTTGTAAAGTGATCTCAAATTAATCTTGATAGGTATATTCTGTTTATTGTGCAAATACTTTTTTTATTACACTGTTTGTGTGGATCACTGGCTATAAAAACAGAAAATTATGAAATACTGATGCTGATAAAAATGACTGTTTTGCCCACAAACAGCCAGTGAGTAACAACACAGCCTTCCCCAAATGTCCATGAATGCAAAGCCCTGCAGGACCATTTCTAAAAATGTAGTAATTTCTTCTTTAAAAAAAGAAAGTAAAAGATTCTATGATCATTTCAGATGATACATTCAACAGTCCTTGCTATGGAGTAGCCTATAGAAATCAGATCTACATATTATACTTTTTTGGGATTGCATACTTTGTTACTCAACAAAGATATTAAAAGAATCATTCTTGCCAAGCAAAGCATCAATGTGAATTTTTGTTTTTCACTTTAAATAAGTTTTGTTATAACATATTATAAACTTTTCACAACAAAATATTCAACAACAATTTGAGGACGTCTTGCAGTACCACTAGATGTCACGGGCCACCATTGAAGACACTTGATGTACTAAATACACCAACATAGGACTGCAGGCAATATGAGGAATGTGCAAAAGAAGACTTACCAGAGCACTAACTACGTGCATTTAGGAAGGACATAAAAAAAACATTGGAGATAAGTATAAATCCGTAGTGACAAAAATTACACATTTGCTTAGATACTTATACATTTCTATAGTAGCCAATTTTACAATAATCTTTTAATATTTGTCAACATCACAGTTGACTAAAAGTGACGCCTCTCCATAGACCAAAACCGGAATTTCTACATTATTTGTAGACAACAGAATGCAATTGTAGCAGCACATAAAACACTGATTTTGCAAACCTCATTCTGGCCATGGCACTGCATTCTAACCCTTCTGACTTCTGTACTCGTACATTGCCACAAGGGTAAGTTGTTTCTCCTGTATGCAAAATATAACCGTAATATTTACACGTAATAAATATAACCTCATGAAAATGTTATTTTTTCTAGTAATCGAGACTCAAGTAAAAGTTAACGCTTTTTTTTGTCTGCATGGAAACAAACTCCAAAGGAAAATACAATTGAAAGGAAGGAGAGGAGGAGCGCCGCCGCCGCCTGTCATGGTAAAAACAGCCGACAGCTTCAGTGGGCGCACTGACAGCATGACAGGAGACAGCGAGAGCAAGTTGGACAATCAAGCCGAAAATGAGAATGTTGTCAGGCAACCTTTTCTCATCGGGGTGGCCGGCGGCACAGCCAGTGGCAAGGTTGGCATTCTGGTTTCCCTAACATGCATTTTAGGAGATATTACCGATTATATCGTTTTGTGTTTGTGAGATGCGCTCACACTTGACCGCGTGGCTCATTGTCACACGGTTTCATCAATGTGCTGGTTACGTTTCCATTTATTTAACATCTGTCATACAACAAATATAGACGAAATGACTTTTAATTTGTGATGGGTTTTAATTTACTAAAATACATTTCATTGTTTATGTATGTAGATAAAAATACACAAGTGATGATTTTTTGTTAGGCTGTAATATGTAAGCTGATATATGTTAGGAGTAAAGTCAGCACTTTGGTAGTTTATATCCTTTTTAATAAAGCCTTTGATAAAGCTAATCTTTTCCGTGCTTAGAACATCCCACCCATGCACAGGCGCCATACGTTATGACGATGGTGAACTTACCAACTTATTAATGATCAATTAATTAATATCATTTCCATATGGAATGCTCAACATATCCTAATAAATAAAAATGATAGTATTGCTATGTTTGAGGCATTGTTCACCGTCGAGACGACACATGTATCGCCTTTTCTTTGTTGTTAGAAGGCAGAACGTTAAGTCTCGCCGGCCAAAATCCAACCAGTATCTCGTACATTCCTTCAGATTCATTCAAATCCGTTGAGCTGTTGAACGCCGAATGTGTCGTTTTAAGTTAAATACACATTGTGGTCGGAACGTATGACTTTGCGGTTGTATTTGAATACACAGCTTGTCTGTTGTCGGATGTTGTACCATAACTGTTATCCTAGCAGAAACAAAGAGCATCGCCTCTTTTTGTTTGAAGTGATGGCGGTGTGTGGTGAAATCACATAATCATATACGTTTCTTTGTTTGTGATTAACGTTGAACCAAACTAAAGAATTGTGGATGGTCAATATGAGTAATCGAGGAGCTCGTGGGGTGCTAGCGTTATCGAGGTCAGCGGCACGTTGAATTTGTGTCACATATGACCTCATTACGTGCGTTGTAGGCGTACGTGGCGTGCGTCAAAACAGATCCTCTGTTGACGTATGCCTCTGGACTTGTTTCTGTTATAAACATTTTGTAAAGCAGGTTTTTCTGTACATGTCTTTTTTTATAGTATATTTATGAACAACAGGTTAAAAAAGGCTGCGTAGTATTTTTTTATTACGTTTTATTAAATTATTTAATAATAATTAAAAATGCTTCTTTAGTGTCTGCTCCTTATTTGCTTACTTTTAAGCATACATGTGTTAAGTTTTCTGCAATTTATCTATTATGTTGTGACTAATAATCTGCTTCCAGCTGTCAGGTGCACATTTCTCTTCCTGTGCACTCTGCATGGGAGAATGTGTTGTCTCATTTCTCACTTAATCTTTGGCTAGTCTTCCTAAATCAGTATGTTATCATTCTTTTGGGCATTTCTCCCCTGAATGTTTTGTCCACCGCTATGTTATGCCTTGAATGTTCTGTCTTTAGCGTGTTGTTTTAAGGACGCAGATTTTTTTACATTTTGCACTCTGACTGAAAATGCTCAAGCAAAACAGATAATGTGTTCATGAAAGCGGTAGATCGAGACACTTGCAATGCCAAGGTTGTGGTTTCAACCACATAGGAAAAAACCGTACATTCAAGGTATACATTTTGTAGGTGTCTGTCACTTTAGAGAAACTGCAAATGCATGAAATGCTTTTAAGTGTTAATTTGCTAGTGACTGTGCTTGGGAATGAACTAGGAGCAATATTATTCAGCACTGCAAGAGCAATTTCTTTTATTTGGTACATTTGCATATTTTTATATTTCTCATGACTAAGTTAGGGCCTAGTGTTATGGATGTTGATGATGACAAGCAAGGCTTGGGAAGATGCTCCGTGAGAACTGTGGTCTCTTCCGCTTATCTAATGTAGGGTTTATTTGTTTAACAATTTCATAAATATAATTTCAATGATTTAAAGGAATCAATTTGGTTTTATCTGCATGCAGGCAAGTAAGGTGATCACGCAGGGCTCTGGTCCCAGCACCACGGAGTGCAATGATCAAATGACTCTCTGTCCTAAATTTTGTGGGGGTTTTTGTGCACATTATTGTGGTTTGTGTGCTGGATTTTCAGGACCATGCATGCCGTTGTTGTGTAATTTATTTATATAAATAAATCTATTATTTATTAATAAATTAATAAAAATATTTCTCACGATATAACACGCCACAAAACAGAAATGGCAGCAATGATCTGATGGTATACTACTTTAATAATGTTTCTTGAAACTGTGCAGCATGAAACAATTAACTGTTCTGTGAATTCTGGCTGGACTGGTGCCGCCTCATTCAATGTTCAGCCTAACCCGCTTATGACATACAATTGTCTTAGACATTGTTTTTGATTCATTATTCCTCATCTTCCTAAGGGAGCTCATGACTGGTGCTTCTTAAAGGATTCATTGGATGAGCACTTTCAACAATTTGAAATGTTTTATTAGGGTGTTCATGAAATGTCTGGAACATATTTTGCTTAAAAACATTCAATGGCTGTGTGAACAAAACCCTTTTTGCCTCGTCATAAACAGCAACCCGTTTTGGTCTCTTTAAATGATGAGGAGTTACAGCACACCCCAACCCCCTTCTGTCTTGTGTGTCAAACAACACACGGGTAGTACTGCCATGGCAATGGTTTAGCTAAATTATTTTTCTAGAGCCCCTTTGCTGTTAGTTTCGTTTAAAGCGTCTCAAATCATTAAGACGTAGACAAAAAAATCCGTCACAGCAAACTGCACGTCCTAATGTGCTCACGTTGTGCCCAGGTTGATAAAGCACTCCTGCTTGAAGTGATGCGCGAAAACAAATAGGTTTTTACTTATGGTTTCTGAGGGATATCCACTAAAAATTAAATAAATTCACTCCTGTCCCTGCCGAGGTTAGGACTCTGTGCAGCGACTACATTGCATGTTGTCCACGAACTTTAGCCATGGCGTACAAACACACGTACACCATAATGGCGTCAGCGCCGTGGGTGGAATTGTGTAGATTAAGGGGCGGATCCTGCTTTTACGTCACAACAGGAGCGAAATCTGAATGGCTCCATTACTCACATGCTTGCAGGGAAAGGCTCATCAAAAAAAAACTTACTGGGATCTTGTTTTTCACGTTTTTTGGGTTGCTAGATGCACCGGAACTGTATTGTAGCACTTAAACAAAGAAAAATTTGGATTTTTATCAGATGAATCCTTATGCTTGCATGTAGCTTCTTACACAGGGCCTGGGACAGCTTGAACCATTTGTGAAATATGTTTTAAAAGGATTGACAGCATTGCTGGTGTTGAAGGAAAGCTTTTCTCAGGCATTTAAGCACCAGTCTGAGTTAGATGCTACAGATGAAGTTCTACAGAATTCTATTGCACATGCCTTCATGGAATCACGGGTGTGAGCGAGTCTTGTGGTTTTCATTGTAGTAGGGTGAGGTAATAATTTTTGAGTACAGTGTGTATATTTGAACACTTAACAATCATGTGAGCATAATGTTTATTGTGTAAAAGTAGTTCCATCAAAAATAAAAAAATGTGATCCACATCAATTGTGTGTTTTTAAATTACTTAAAATGTAAATCATATGGTCTGTGTTTTGCTGGGCTAGTCCTGTTAAAAACATTTTTGAATAAAGATTGGTCTATCAGATATTACTAAACTGCAGAAGTGTGCAGAATTCTCATGCTTCAGTGACAAAGCAAGCATGCACCTGCCTATGTTTAATATAACTGCTCCAGGTTTGTGGTTTTTAAGTGCAGGGTGTCACCTGTGTGTGTTCGTAGGCTTTAGCGTTCTTTCCTGGTATTATTTTTTAAGGCATGTTTCTTGTTTAGACAAAGTCTTGTTATGCAATCATTTAAGAAGAGCCCGTTTTGTTATGTTAAATTCTATATATGGATGCCTTGATATGGGGAAGTGTGATTTTATATGTCTTTTTGTGATTTGATTTTAAAGGGACAGTTCACCCAAAAGTAAACCTTCGGTCATCATTTACTGACCCTCAAGTTGTTCTAAATCTGTATGAATTTCTTTGTTTTGATATTTGGAAGAATGCTTTTAACCAAACAGTTCTAGGCCACCATTGACTACCATAGTAGGAAAAATGACAATAGTCAAAAGAGCCCAAGAACTGTTGGCTTTTCTACATTCTTCAAAACATCTTCGTTTGTGTTTAACATAACAAAGAAATGGATAAAACAATATATCCTACTATGGTAGTAAATGGTGGTCAATAACTGTTTGGTTGCATTCTTCCAAATATCTTTTTGGAAAAGAAATGTATACAGATTTGGAACAACCTTGAGGGTGAGTAAATGAAGACCGGTGAACTGTTTTCGGTGAACTGTTTCTTTAATGAGTATAAGTTTTCATTACATTTATTGAATACACTCAATTGCACCCCTAGCACAGTTAGAATAAAGTATTGGAACTTGGTTTTGGTGCGTGAACAATACCTTTTTACAATTTTGTGATTTTCTTTCTATTTCAGTCATCTGTTTGTGGAAAGATAATGGAGCTTCTTGGACAGAATAAAATCGACCATCATCACAGGCAGGTGGTCATCCTTAGCCAGGACAGTTTCTACAGGGTACTCACCCCTGATCAGAAGTCCAAGGCTCTAAAAGGACAATTCAACTTTGATCACCCAGGTAAAGAAGCTGTAGACCTCATGTTCACATTTATTCTAATATCTCTGTAATTTTATTTACATGCCCAATGTGTTATTGGATGGGAATATGCCAGTTGATGCACTTTGTGTGCTTAGCTGTTTTACTGACTTGGCCCCCCTCACCCATAATCTACACTAGCAGAGCTGGCTTATCTCATGTTTTTGGAATTCCACCACCTGTGAATAAGGCAAACAGATCAATTTCTGTGCAGCAATAACCTCTCTCATCCTCTGTTTCTCTGTCCCACAGATGCCTTTGATAATGAGTTGATAGTCAAAACCCTGTGCGATATTATGGACGGAAGAACCGTCCAAATTCCAGTCTATGACTTTGTTACCCATTCAAGGTCAGCACTGGCAATACTTTTATAGATAAACATCATCGCATTGTGTCTGTTTGGACATGTTTGAGTGTGGTTTAGTAGTCTGTTTGTTCAATTATTTCCTCTCTTTTACACAGAAAGGAGGAGACAGTCACGGTGTATCCAGCAGATGTGGTTTTATTTGAAGGAATCCTCATGTTTTACTCGCAAGAAATCCGAGATCTGTTTCAGATGAAGCTGTTTGTGGACACGGACGCAGATACAAGATTGTCACGCAGAGGTGCGTGTGGGCTTTATTGGAATCAAACAATCGCAACAAATATCACGGCAGATCTAGCAGTTTGGTATCTGAACTACACTCTTAAAAAATGGTGCTTCAAAAGGTTCTTCGATCTCTTAGAAGAACCTTTTGGTTCCATAAAGAACCTTTAAAGCGGGCATAACACACAGGGTTTCTGCCAATCTCATATAAATTGTGAGTCCCTATAGAGTAGGATTTAGTATGTATTTAGTTTGATCACATTTGTAAAAGGTAGATACAGCTTAACGATTGTTTCCGAAAACATACGCCGTGTGCGGGGGGGAGGGGTAGGCTGAACCACACCACGTGCGCACCCATTGTCAACAAAACACAGACATCAGCTTCACTCACGGCATGTTGTTCATGTCCAGCATTTTTAAGCGCTGCGAAGGCTCCATATATCAGTTTCAAACGATCTCTAAATCCAGCATTAAATCCACAGATTATATTACATTCATCACCCAAATGCAGTGAGCAAACAAACACCTGATCTTCGTGAACATATGCTCTCTCTCTCCCTCTCCTCCACACAAGTGCAAGTGACGTATGCGCATGCTCCAGCTCCTGCTCTGGGCATGCCGCATGCTTTTCCTGGAGAATTGTCCAATATGAGACTAAGAAAAGTTGTTACAAAACAGTTTTATATGTTCTAAAAAAACTTTCTGAAACCTGTACGATCACTGGGGGAGTGTATCGAGCACAGAAATACTACGTTATACACCCAACTCGTTTTTTGACAAGTTGACCATGTTAAGCATTAGAAGACTGCACGTTTAACATGGTAAAGAAGTCAGAATTCATGAAACACCGTTGCACGGCCGCTCAAACATCTTTCTGTTTCACAAAAGGTTCTTTGTGGCGAAAAAGGTTCTTCACTAAGAAAGAGATGGTTCTTTAAAGAACTAAAAAATTTTTTCAATGGCATCGAAGTGAAGAACCTTTTAAGCACCTTTATTTTTAAGAGTGTAAGTTACAGAGTGGCGTTAAAAGTTTTCTTAGTAATTTTATTCATTTCCTCCTTCAATTCTCTCTTTTTTCGGCCCATGTTTCTCCTCCGTCCACAGTCCTGAGAGACATCAGTGAAAGGGGCCGTGACCTAGAACAAGTGCTCAGCCAATACATAACATTTGTCAAGCCTGCCTTTGAGGAGTTCTGTCTGCCAGTGAGTTCTTTCTACCAATCTTTATCCTGACTATTAGTGCTTAGAAAGTGTCTTCGGCTTTAAAGTGGAAAAGAAAAAGTTCTGAACAAGGTTTAAAGGTTTATTTTATGAAATTTTGCGACCTCTATTGGCGAGTGCAACTAATGACTCACTCCCACCCTCCCCCTCCTTTTCCAACCCCTACGGAGGCAAACATGGAACAAAGATGTTGTCACATTTGCGCTTCTTTGCCAAAGGAGAAAACATATTTACAAAACATACTCTGTAAAGCAGTTTGTCCATGAAGTGTAATGTATAAACAACATGGTAAATTCCATGTAAGGGGACCCGCAGTGTATGTAGATAGAAATATCTCATTCTTAGGTATAAGAACGCAATGCTTCATTCTCAGAGGTCTTTATATACTTTTGATAACATATTTATTAATATATAGTGCAGTTCTGTCACTAAATCCTCCAAATAATTACACACAGCACCTAAAAATATACGATCCCTAATGGTTTTCAATGGAACAAGAAATGTTAAGCATGTTATCAACAGGATGTGTGTGGCAAAATATTTGGTCTGTGGAACGTTGCTTTTCCTTCCCCTCAGGGATTCTTTTAATTTTTCCCCCTCTTATTTATGTTACTGTCAGACGAAAAAGTATGCTGATGTGATCATTCCAAGGGGAGCTGATAATATGGGTGAGATTTGAGTTTGTGTTTATTGTCCAAATGTGTTATAAGACTTCCTTTGAAAACATGAGGGACAAGTTGTTTGATATGAAATTGATTTGGAAAGGGGTTATCGTATACATTGTTTTGAGATTGGGAGTGTTTTGAGGTTGGAGACAAGGTCACACTTTGAGTTTTGAGAATCTTCCAACATGTTTTCCTCACTCTTGGTGCAACTTATTCACAGTTAATTATCTACAAAACTAGGATTGCAAAACTAGCACACATTTTTGGGGGTGTTAAATTTCTTTTTTATGCAATGTATTGCATGATATACATAGATATATAATTAATTAATTTCATTTGATAGAGTTTCTATACAAAAGATGTTTACATTAGATTTTTTCTCTTTCTAGTTGCCATAAATTTAATAGTGCAGCACATTCAGGATATTCTGAATGGTGGCTTAACCAAACGCTTGAACGGCTACCTCAACGGCCACAACACACCTCGTAAACGGCATCCCTCAGAGTCCAGCAGCAGGCCACACTGACCAGCCCTCTCACAAGAAGTAGAGGAATGCAAGAGGAAAAGAGTGTTTGAAAGAGGGATGCAAATGGACTGGCTGGATGAAATGAACGATTGCTTGTGCGTTCTGTTTAATAGCCAACACTGTATTCAAGACATAAAGAGAAAGAGAATCTCAAAGACTGCCTTTTTATTTCCTATTGCTTCCTACTTTTTGGACTGGCTCCGATTGATGTTTTAGGAGTTTAGAGTTCGGGGATACTTAAAGGTCGATATTGATTTTTCTTCAGTATTTATTTCAGTATTTTTTTGTAACTATTTGCTGGTGTGTTTGTTGGTTAAATGGGGAGGGTATAAGATTGGACTATTACATGACTCCATGCTAAAAAGGATTGAGATTTACTTGCATTATTTTTTTATGTTGTAATATTATTTTCAACTGTTACTGCCCTATCATTTGCAAGCATTTATTTTATAAGTTTTATGATCGAACTTTGATTTTTTCATCACTGAAAAACATATCACAGGCCAAAGACGATTGGAGTTTTGAAACCCCTTCTGTTTTACTTTTTGCTTGGCAGTGATGTGTGTTAGTGGTGTGTCAATTTTTTTACACGTCCCTCTAAAAACAGTGTTTATGGCAGAAAGATAACTGTTACTTCCTCAGTTTCACTTGAACAATTCAGGAAGTGTTGCTGAGTCACAACAGACCACTCAGGGTGTAGTTATTATAATGGAAAACAACTTGTCCTGTATTCTAAAAGGGAATGAGACGCAATTTCGGATGATTCAAACAAAACATATCAAGTTGAGAGAGTGCTTTATTGATTAAATATCCACCTCAAGTAGCTCGTTTAATAAGTTACACATATCTTGCGCACTTCATAATTCCAGAAGTGCTGCCGGGTGGCAAAGTTGAGATGCTGATTCAATTCTTGCCCCCTGGAATAATAACATGTGCCAGTCAATGATTTGAGCTAGTTGTTGAGAGATTTCTGTTTATGTACTATGCACTGTACCCTTAACTCTAATAATGCATTTTGACACTCAGTTTATGACACTCTTTCATTAGAGTGGAATTTGGAGAAAGAAGTTTGACGTTTACTTGAAATGTATACTTTTCTCAGAGTCTCTTGTCCATTGTCTCTACTTGCAATTTTCCAATGTCTCCTCCATGGTTTTTATTTTTAAATGATTTACCACCTCGCCACCTGTAAAATATACACCATGATGCAAACTTGGTCAGTATTTGATTAAACTAATTTAGTATTTTTTAACCATTCACAATTAAAGTTGCTTGATATACATTATACATGCAATGCTTATTTTACCCTGTAGCTGAACATATCTGATTGCAGAGGTACAAAAAAGTATTTTCATTTAACTCCGCTCCAACATTCAGGGACATGGGTTGTAAAATGCCCAACCGTTGACCCAGGGTTTTCACTTAAACAATTTGACAGTGACTCCTGTATCTCTTTCCTTTGATCTTGAAATTTTTAACTTTGTGTAATGTTCACACAGAAATGGGTTAATCATTCATTTAAGGACTGCTCATATTCAGTCCCATTATTTTGCACTTCACTATGTTGTACTTATTTTCTACCTAGCTGAAATCTTTTTCTTCTGTATTGCTGCTATGAAACAGGGTGACTCATTTGCCATCCAGTGTAAAAACTGTTATGAATATATTTGGTTTTTGACATAAGAGTAAACTCATTAAGATTATTCCTTTTAATCATAATCATCTTTTATCTGGGCAACATGCAAAAATATCAAATTTTGTGACTTGAATGCTTGTATTGACCCCTGGGCTATTTGTTGGCAGCAGTTATATAAATAATTATTTTGTGTCCAGTCCTCAGTCTTTTTTTTGCTACAGTCATATACATTTGTGCTTTATTTACATTTGAAATGACTTAATGTTTTGACATTTAAGACCAATGCAACACATTTTATGTCTTGGTTTAATGTGATCACTTTCACTGTGTACTTTTCTAAGTTGAAATTAGAAACTATTCAATTTATTTAAAATGTTAAATCCCTTGGAAAATGTTACATGGCTTGGCTACATTTTTGTTAATATTACATTTCTTAACAATACTTTGGTGGGTTAAGGAAACACCCAACACAACTGAGATTTTCAGACATCTCTTCCACCATCAGAGAGGGTTTGGGCACATCAGCACAGATTTAAACACCAGCTTTTGAACTTTTCACAAAACTCAGCCCTCAATACAATCATGGTTTCACAACTATCATCTCTGTCTTAACTCGCACACACTGTTATCCTACTTGACTCAAATGATGCAAATATAGTACATTTTTTTACTGAATTGTTTAGGATTTAAGCTGATGTGGAATCAATTTGTTGGGTCCAACAATACTGTCTGTAAATATAGTAAATATTGCTTTAATCAGAACATGTGATAACCTCTGTGTTTATTAATTTGTCTTGGTTTTTCAGAGAAACTTGTCTGGAAGAGTTGGTTGTCCTTGTTACTTTGGGGTGGGTTCAGCATGATGGACCATAATATGTTTTTTTATTAATGATGCCTTTAAGTTGTGATACTTGCAAAGAGGGTGCTAAATGGAAAGAAAGACAAAGACAAACTGACCGCTGAATTGTTTTCATTTATGAAATTGTTGCATGCTCAAAACAAGTTGGACCAAACGGTGGCAGCAAGGCTTTAAAACATTTTCTGTGACATTGTGTCAAGGAGTATTAACAACACTTCATTTGAAAATATTTAACGCTAGAAGCTGGAGAAATAGATGGACTCTTGTGTTCCCTTTTAAGTGTCCCTGTGGTTTAATAAATCCATAATATCTGAATCATCATGTAAATGTGTAAACAGTTGCAGAAAGTTGTATAACAGAGTGATTGACAGCAAAGCTGAATAAAAGTTTTTGTACTGAGTTTGTTAAATGTACATGTCCATTTGAGAAATGTGGTTATATTTGGTAGTATCAGGGTAAAATATGACACGTTTTTAAGAACTTTATTGCAAGGATGAACAGCATTAAGGATCTATAGAAATAAATTACAGAATATCACAGAATTGGTGTCATTTACCCCCATTAAAATGATAGTTCACCCAAAAATGAAAGTTCTGTCATCATTTACTCACCCTCTTGTCATTTTAAACCTGTATGACTTTCTTTCTTCCGCATAACAGGAAAGAAGATATTTTGAAGAATGTTGTTAACTGGCCAGTGTTGATTGGTTACCAACTTTCTTCAAATGATTTATTTTTGGGTGAACTATCGCTTTAAAGTAATGAAAAACTTTGAATAAAACAAAGTCAAATACAGGCATTCATCAGAAAGACTTGAAAGACTCAACACAGAACATTAAAGATAAAGTAAATATATATAAAATAAATGTAAGGTGCATAAACTAGTTTGACAAATTAAAATTAAATTAAAGGATAATTAAAATTAAAAAAAATTATTGAATGAATACAAAACACTTTACAACAAAAGCAAATCTAGGCATACATCCAAAAGACAAAAAAGGCTCAACACAATATCATAATGTATAGCATACATAAAATAAAAAACACCTTTAAAATGAAATATAATCAAGTAACTAAAGTTATAATAAATTAAATTAAATAATATCAAAGTGGGACAGAAAGGGAAAAAATCAAAATAAATGATAGGTCAGCAGCATATCTAACAGTTTCCTTGCCTATGGCCCCTCATTTTGGATGGGCATTTGAGAAATGTTTTAACTCATTCCTAAACAGAAAATCTACATTTTTGAATTAAGTATTTGACCAATATTACAATATTGTTAAGTAAATGAGACAAATTAAAACTCTTTGGTTAACCCATACAATCTTGTCGATAAATGTGAAGCCATCAGCAACCACCTCACTCTTTATCAACCCCATTCTCCATCAAAACGTGGACAATCATCAGTATTGAATTTTACATTTAAAAAAATATTAGAAGGATATATACAGTGTACATTTTTGAGATGTGTTTCTTTGGCTAAATAAAAACACAGTGGAACTTTTGTGGCAACTGTGGGCGCGTCATCATTATGCGCCTTCCACCTGACGTCACAGCGCGTCCTGAGTACGCAGACGCACGAGATTCCATATTGTTCGTTGTAGCTCAAACGTTGTATTTAACGAAGAGTGTGCGTGGGTTACTTAAGGTACACAAACATATACGTTAGTATTCTTCAGGTATGTCTACGAGTGACTTTTACCTGAGGTATTATGTTGGCCACAAAGGTAAATTCGGGCACGAATTTCTGGAATTTGAATTCAGACCTGACGGTAAGTGAGGCGCCAACTTTAGCAAGCTATCATGCTAACAGCCTTTCGATTGAAATCATGTTTGCATGCTCTCCTTCCAAACCAAACATAATTGTGGCTGTTTTGCTTATTGTTTTACGGTTAGTTATAGAACATAAGTTGTTTTCCCTAATAATAAGCGATTTATCAGTACACTAGTTAAATCTGCATGTAACCAATATTTCAATGGTAACGTTACAGTTGTATAGCTCTACAAGGAATGCTTGTGGTTTGAACTGATGTTTTCCTACGTTCGGACAAAGACTTAGTCAGTGTGACTGTTACAGATGTGCATACATTTCTATTTGTAAATCCATGTATTTGTTTTGTTGTCCAGGCAAGCTGCGATATGCAAACAACAGTAACTACAAGAACGACGTTATGATCAGAAAAGAGGTGAACTTAGCAGCCTGATTACGTCACGGTTGTATAATGTAGTCAATGGTGTTATACTAAAGTTATGGTCACTTTTCCTCCTTAAGGCTTACGTTCATAAAAGCGTGATGGAAGAGTTAAAGAGGATCATTGACGACAGTGAAATCACAAAAGAAGATGATGCATTGTGGCCGCCTCCTGATAGAGTCGGCCGACAGGTTTGTGGGGAAAACTTCTTGTTTACGTACACATGTAATGTTTTGACCATTTGTAATTAAACATACTAAATGCTTTTTGCTTTTATAAGGAACTGGAGATCGTCATCGGTGATGAACACATCTCATTCACAACTTCAAAGATTGGATCTTTAATTGATGTCAACCAGTCCAAGTAAGCATCTTTCATATGTAACTCCTTAAATCTAAGGCAATTTAGCAAGCCGCTCTGCAATTTCAGTATCTTTGTTTTCTGATTCCTTATACACGTGTTAACATGCATTTTTAATATTACTCTTCAGGGACCCAGAGGGGCTCAGAGTCTTCTACTATTTGGTTCAGGACCTAAAATGCCTTGTATTCAGTCTCATTGGCCTCCACTTCAAAATCAAGCCCATCTAACTGTTCAGCTCATTTTAGTCTGGCTGAAAATCATTTTATTTTTTGTTTTCAGAATTTGTACATTGCAGTTTTGTTGTCTTGATTGTTTTTTAAATAAAAGGTGTACCATTGTCTCTCTTTACATTACTTTTTAAGTCTCATCTTTCTACTATGAGGCGTATATTACGTCAAATAATATTTTAATGACAAAATAAACTTCAAAAACGCAAATAAGTCACAAATGTTTTTATGGCAGCTGTTTCATGAAATTCTTTATTATGCTTTGCAGTTCACAGCAGTGTTCACCATTTTGTTTTGTAAAGTAGCCGTTATCTTGTCTGTTCCTTTACATTCTCAGATACGGTACAGAAAGAAGCCTCACATTTCACAGTTGTTCAACAACTTAATTTTCCTAAAATCTGTGGTTTACTTGTGCATATGTTACAATGAATATTAACTACTCTCCTGTATTTGGAGAAAAAAATTTTCATCAAAAGTAGTATATTACAAAATAATCCCAACATCAAAAATGGCCTGTTTAATATTTGCGTGCCACAAATATTTAGATGATTGTTACTAATAAATATGTTTATTGCTTATAGATCAACAACTTATTAACACAAAAAGATTTATAGGACAATCACTGATAGTTATCCTAACAGAACAATTGTGTCATAAGTAGCTTGCAGATCCATATCAAATACAACAAACGGATATTATGAATCCAGGCCAATCCTAATGCCCAATGGTTTAATTCACTTCAAGAGAATAAGTGCTTTTTACTAATGAATGGGTTTTCCATCAAGGACTGTAAAAATGTCCTCCAATGACTTGTGAACACACTTAAGAAATTCATGAACATTCCTGGAAGGGTAGCTGGACACATTGCACCCAATCCATTCATCGTGGACACCGTAACCCACTCCAAAACCATCAGGCACTACAGGAGCAAACCCACCTAGACTGACTGCAGGGCTGGTGAGGGTACTGGTGGACAGGATGTTGTGGTTTATGGCAGCATATGCTGGATCCAGGTACAGACCGGGCAGTGCCATTCCTTTAGAATTAGCCAGGTAGCGCATAGCAAAAAGATGGCGATCAAATCCTACACCTAGATGTAAATGAACAAAGAAATTGATACCAACAAGGGAACCTTTACCCTGACACATAATAAATTGCTAAGTATTGATAAACAGATTTAAAGCAGCATGTGTTGAAGTTCTATACTTACCCATGGCTGCTTCTTTGGTGAGCTGGCCGTGGTATTTAGAGCATTCGTGGAGCAGCCCCTGTAACTGATCAACTGTGTGTTTTCCTGGCTCCTGCACGAAAGCCTTGGCACAACGTTTTGTGTGAATGCTAGCAGGACGGATGGTTTCTGTGCGACCGTGTTTAAAGGCTGCAGTGCTACAGGACTCGTATGTGGCAACGGTTTGCCCGTACTGCCGTAAGAAGCCCATCTGGAAAGCCAGCTGGGAAATTGCATCTGGGCTAAGCTTCTTTTTCTTAAGTTGCTCCTTTCCACCCTTCTTGAACTCCATGGCATCGATGGTGAGCTTTGATACAGCAGAATTAAAGTTCTCCTTAGCTTTTATGATCCCTGCTTTTAACTCTTCATTTAGTTTGAAATCCAGTCTTCGAACAGCAGAGGCTGAGTCCACGGATGCTGGCTGGGAGCTGGGGCCAACCAGAGGCTTCTCAGTGGTGTCCTTAAAGACCTCATTCTGGAAACGGAGGACGGCTACGCCGTCACCCCAGGAGTGCTCAAAATTGATGGCCGCTTGCCCATCCTTAGCCAAGATGATACTAAAGGACTTGTCATACCAGCGGTTGCAGCCATCTCCATGCAGCATGTTGTGGGAGATGTGAATGTGATCTTTCATTATCTCCTCATCCAGGCAGAGGCAAAACAAAGCACTGTCTACTAATCGCAAGGCTTCACCATTTCCAGCATCCAGTAGCTTTTGTCTTAAACCTGCCCATGTATCTCTGTTCTCGCTGGTCAGAACACCCAAGGGGAATGACGTAGCTGGGGTAGAGTCTGTTAGTATGTACTTCAGGTGAGCTTGAATCTCAGAGGGTTTCGTCAGGTTACCATCCCGATCCAGTGCATCAAATACATACAGATTGCCTCGTTTTATCACAAGCAAGTGGCGGCCTTTATCATCTGTGAAGAGCTCGTCTCGCTTCTGCTTGGGTATTCGTGTGGAGTTGAAGAGACGGAAGTACTGGGACATATCCAGAGGATATGCATTCACCATGTATGCTCCAAACCATGAGATGGAGGAGGGCACCCATCGGATGAACCTCTTGAAACTATCGGTGTCACTCTTAGCGGGGTTCAAATGAAACACCTCTGGCTCAAGCAGACCACCCCGCAGGGTCTTCATAAAGCGCACGGCTGAGCAAACCATGTTGGTTGCCCGCACAAGCTGGTCATTGTACTCAGGTTTGGGGTCAGGGTTAAAGGACATGAAGGGGTTGAAGTTAAGCACAACAGACTCCCTGGCAGACAAGTACATGTCAAACCATGGTGCTGCAAGGAAATTTTTAATTTATAAATGAGCTGGCAATATAGAAATATTGGTTACAAACCAAAATATTTATACTATATATATATATCACCTGATATATAGCTGGTGTGCTTGTTTTGTTTGTCTAAGGCCACAAGTTCTTCATGTAATTGTTTTCCTAAGTCACTCTGGAAATCATGTGCCACTTTCTCTGTATTTCTGTTGGATTTCAAGGACACAGAAGTAGTCAGAAAAACTTTTGAAATACATTCAGATATTAAGATAAGTAAGTCAGACCCTTGTCAAGTACCTGTAATGTTCATCATTCAGCAGGGGTCTTTGGGCTGCCAGGTATCTCCGTATTGTGTCCTCCAGTTTTGGGACTGGTAACCTGTAAATGTGAAATGAAATCATTTTGGAAAGCCATCCAAAAATCATCAAAAGACAACCTTTTTACTGTTTTGGGTATTTAATGGGTCTGTGAAATGTTCTATAATCTTTTTAAAACGTATTTAGGTTCATTTAGTACAATTTATGCTGTTAATTTGGTGGTTTATTGTTTTATTATCATTCACAAAAGTTTTTTGTAAATACTGTAAAAACACTGAGGGGAACGGAAATTCAGGCAAGGAGAACATAATAACATGTAACACCGTGTCCTCCCTTGAAAACTCGACTTTGCACTTTCACCTATATTCTATCGTATATCTTAAAATTCAAGTTTTTAAAGTGGCAATTGCAACATTTAGAACTAAAAGAATCTACAATATCACAACGTCGTTGTACTGATCAAACATGAAAGCATCACAGAATGTTTATAATTTGGGTGATAAATCATATGTGGTAAATCCAGGTAACTTTACCTTGGTAAACTCTTCTGATAGTGCATGGTTGGGACGACACTTTTTTGCAAAAACTCAATCCCAGCTGCATCCTTACTAATGTATTTACGCTGAGATGTAGTTAGGACTGATAGGGCAGGTTGATTCCTCAGTAGTTTTAGTTTACCCAACGACGAATAACATTGGGTAGAGAGAAAGCCTGTCATCGTGCAACTTAAAAGATAAGACGTTATAAATGACTACTTTTGTCCGAAATCGATCTTAACTTTTAAATAGTCCGTCTTACGTTTATTGCAGTCCTTTGACTTACTGAATGAAAGCGGGGTTTCTGCTCATAAACCGACCAACTGCAGTTAACGTTACCGCCAACAATTAATTAGCTACCTATAAATATTAGCAACTCTATTTTTTCAACAGATCTATGTACGTAATGCCTCAAAACATTGTTTTCTGAAGGTTTTATATTTCGACAACAAAAATTGTAGCCTTTAATATTTCATTCTTTACTTCCGCCTCACAACCTGTCATGTCTTTCAAAATAAAAGTACCGCTGTTCTGATGATCTTGCTTAACCTCCTCCAGTACAAAACATAAGGCTAAACCCTCCAGCAACCCTCCTTTACCAAGCTCGACAACGAAAATGATAAATATTTAACAAACGATTTAAAAATTAGATGTATTTTTCTGTGTGCAGTTAAAAAATATCCACAGTGAACACATATTTAATGGTTTGAATAAACTTCAAAACACGACTGTCAACCATTGGATGAGCATCTCCCCTCAAGTGTGATTCTCTCACATGATTGGTGTAGCCACAGAAGTCTAGAAAGGTGATTGGCCGTTGGGTTTCCCTTCGCGACAGTGTAAACTTGAATGACGGATACCATCAATGGGAACGAGCGACATCAGGCGCATCATCAGGACCATTTGTGCCGGAAGCAAGGCAAAACTGTCCATATTTGGATTAAAACCTGACAGAAGATTTAAGGGCTTTTCGGTTGAATTAGGTAAGAAATGTTTGACAGTTCATACAAATCGTACATTATACCGAAACACGCCGGACGTCGGTGTCCGTCGTGGGGGCATCGAGTCTTGCATTCGTCTGCTGTATAACGATTTGTGGATTTTAGGATTTGAGCAGCGCTGTATATTATACATTTAGGAATGTAACACATTTTGGCGATTTCACAGCTAATATTCCATTCTTTTCGACCACGACTTTATAGATGATTGTCGTCTGCTTTGTGGTGTAAGAGTATTCAAATCTGCAGGGGTATGATAATCTGGACACGCAATTACGATCCAACATAAAGCATTTGGTTATCATAAAAAAACCCACAACGAAAATTAACAAAGATTTTTTCCCATCTATCTCCCAACTTCTTAATGTCAAGAGGATATGTTTTTATCATGTAGTGTGTTTTCAATCATGTCCATATGTATCAATTCTCTGACCTCAACATATCTCCTCAGTTACATTTACATTAAGGCATTTGGCAGACGCTTTTATCAAAAGTGACTTACATTGCTTTATCCTCTACATTTTACATAGGTATTTGCAATCCCCTGGGATCGAACCCACAACCTTGTGTTGTTACGCAATGCTCTTACCACTGAGCTACAGGAAAGCCTATTGGTGTATATTCCTGACATATAAAATAATTATATATTTTTTCTAAAATACAGGGCAATGGTAGCTCTAAGCAGACAAGAGTTCTTTCAGGAGCTGGGATCAGGTTGCTTGCTTCCAACTCTCCAGCAGGGTCTAGAACAAATATGGCAACTTTTACTTATCTGCCTAGTGTGTCGGCTGCTGTGGAGATTGGGTGAGAGGTTTTATGTAGTCTTATGATTATAGTAATAATTCTATGCATACAAAACAATTCAAAGCTACAAATTCAAGCTGCTGAAGAAACTGATTTAGTAAATTGTGTTTTTCTAACAGGTTTGCCCCCTTTCTTGAAGCATCTCAGTACGGTGATGGGTGGATTTTACGTGCTGTACTTGTTCTTCGAGCTGCACATGGTTTGGGTGGTGCTTCTCAGCCTGCTTTGCTACCTCATTCTCTTCCTGTGTCGTCATTCCAGCAGCCGGGGTCCATTCCTGTCCATCACTATCCTCATCTACCTGCTGTTAGGGTATAAAAACACATCATGTTACATCTTGTGTGTGTGTTTTTAACAGCAGTGTATGCATAAGATAGTCAATTTGCGTATATTTGTGTGCATCAAGAATCTCAGAATTGAATGTTTAAAAAAAATTGAACATATTTTCGTCTTTATATGTGAACGGTATCTCAAAAAAATGATTCTCGAAGGTCATCATCTACTCGATGTTCTCTAACTATTTATTTTGCTGACTAGAAATTGCTTTTTATAATGGCAGTCATTGAGTGTGGAACAGTCATGTCATTTATTGGTTAAACAGTGTAGGTTTCGGTGACAAATCTGTTAGCATTATTAAAAGCCGTTGAACATCCCTCGGGATAATTAAGACAGAAACGCTTTCCAAAAGAAAAAATTGTTGCATCTGTGCACCATCTTCAAAAACAAATGTTGCTTATCATTGACTCCCATGAGACTGTAAAATAAATTTTTTTTGAAAGCTCATCTGAAATACAAGCAGAATACATTCTTAAAACAAGATTTTTTTCTGTTTAAGAGAGTTACATATGATGGATACAATGACCTGGCATAAAATGAGAGGTGAGTTTGCTGTTTTGTTACCTATATAATAATGATCATTAGACCATGCTGGATATACCTTTACTAGAATGTAACTGAGTTTGATGTGAAATTCCTAGGTTCCCAGATGGTAGTGGCCATGAAGGCAATTTCTCTTGCGTTTGACCTTGACAAAGGCATAGTGGAGAAAGTTCCCTCTCCAGTGGAGTTCATGGGCTACATTTACTTTGTGGGGACAGTCATCTTTGGGCCCTGGATCAGCTTCAAGAGCTATATGGACACAGTGGAGAGTCGAAAACTTGTGAGTGTCAATTTAAAAAGTTGTCAGTATAAGATCAAAATTGGGTAGGCCTAAATGTGTTTCTCTAGGCTTTTTAGAGTTTGCTTTAAG
The DNA here is from genome assembly GCF_015846415.1 of Triplophysa dalaica. Lineage (NCBI taxonomy): Eukaryota > Metazoa > Chordata > Actinopteri > Cypriniformes > Nemacheilidae > Triplophysa > Triplophysa dalaica. The sequence goes on from NC_079559.1 coordinate 7,444,875, forward strand.
TCTGTCTTTTTTTCCAGAGCCTCTCCTGGTTTGTAAAGTCAATCTGGAGCTGTGTGGCGAGTCAAATATGTTTAGTCATCTCTAATTGTATTGCACCATATATATTTCCCTATTTCATTCCAGTCTTTGGAGATAAGCTGCTTCGCAAGTGAGTAAAGAGATTTGAATCATTTAACCACTGTTTTGATAAAACATCATTTGGAGATGTAACATGTACATTTTGCATTTAAGAGATGTGTTTATCCAAAGAAAAAAGGAGGAAATAAAATATAATATTTTACAAAAGTTTTATAAAACTTACCGAGAGTTGAATAGATTGAATAATATTTTTTTAAGGATTTCCCTTATTTTCTTACGTTTTCTTTTCCTTTTACTCCCCCAGCAAGAAAAGGCGAAAAATAAGGTATTAATCTGATTACATTATTGATCAATAATTAAAAAAAATGGCAAAATGACACATAAATAATCATTGACTGAAGAAAATGAATTTAATGTTATTATATATTTGGCAAACTTTTCTGGATTGATCAGGGAATTCTCTATGCTTTGTTTATTTACATTTAGTCTATTCGTGTATATTAGTAAAAATTAAGAATTTTAATGATCATATTTAATAATTTTGCCATTTAATATTACTTCAATATTTCTTGCTTTTCAGAGGCTCCATAACAAGGTAAGCAAGCATATAATCACAATGTTTGAACAGAATAAACTCTGACTGTTGTTTTGTCTAGTCTTTGGTAACCTTGGTTTTCTTTTTCACCAGGTGGCTACAGGCCTATGAGAACAATCTGTCCTTCCATTTCAGTAATTACTTTGTGAGTTACCTGGGTGAGACAACAACCACACTGTCAGGTGCTGGATTCACAGAGGAGAAAGACAACCTTAAGTGGTATGTACAAATGTGACAGACTTCTATGTTAAAAAATGGTAATTTATTTTATCAGTGTTTTATTCACTCACTATTTCTGATGTTCTGTTTCTGTGGTTTCAGGGACATGACAATAGCAAAGCCGTTGAATGTTGAGTTTCCACGGTCTATGGTGGAGGTTGTAACTTCTTGGAACCTGCCCATGTCCCGCTGGCTCAACACCTGTATGTGTGTTATTTTAAATTGATGATGGTTATTTGCTTTCTAGATTTTTTTTTAATTTGTTATAAAAGAGTAGTCACACTATAGGGCATGATTGATGAACCAAAAATGGTCTAACTTACCTATATTTAGCCCATGTTTTGTGGGTTTTCTGTATTTCCTTCAAATATATTTGTAATTCACATTTATGCTCCTCTTTTAGATGTGTTTAAGAAGTCTCTCAAATATGGATCCTTCACCGCTATCATCTTGACATATGCAGCTAGCGCTCTGCTTCATGTAAGTAGCACTTTGGAATTGCACACTTGCTAAAGTATATTTATTGTAATGTAGTGCATTTTTCTTAGACACACCTTTTCGTGCAGTGCTTTAAAACTATTTACTTGGTTCTCTCAGGGTCTGAGCTTTCATATTGTGGCAGTATTATTTACTCTTGGCTTTATAACATACATTGAGCATGGTAAGTATATGCATAACACATTAACAAAAAATGTTAAGCCATTTAGCTACCTAACAAAACAAAAATATACAGGATCATACTGGAAAATATAATGCAATATATTAATCTATACATTTCCATTTGTTGGAACTAAGTGCTTATATTTTTCAATATACGAAAAGCACAAATTCCTTGTGTATTATTCAATTATCGAAATATTGGAATACATTAACAATGTATTATTCTATGTATTTGTCAAATATATATTACAAGATTTATTAAATTGAAAGTTATTATTAAGGAAAACTCTTTCCTTAAGGGATGATTAGATGCATAGAGTCTTTTCCAAACTATTTATTGTTTTTCATGTAGATGTTTTTGTTTTTTGTATCTGATGGATTTTACTTTTATTCTGTTTCTGTTTATTCTGTGTTTCAGTGCTTAGGAAAAGATTGTCTGTGATTTTAAATGCTTGCGTCCTCTCCAGGAAATGCCCATCTGACTGCAAACATCAAAACAAAAAGGCATGATACATGTCATTGAAGCTATTAAAGCACTTATTTATACAAACAAGTCACATATTTTATATAAGACTAGGACATCATGACAATTAATTTGATTATTTTATATTTTTCTTCTCTTTAGGCATTGTGGGTATATTTAATAAACGGGACATTTAGCGTGTTAGCAGTGCTACACTTAACATACCTTGGCTCCATTTTCGGCTCCAGCACAGATGACATGGACTCTGAAGAGGTTTGAAAAACTTGATTCACTGTAATCTCTTCCCATGTATTCTGCAAATTGCCTTTACAATTACATTTTTGTCCACAGGATGGTATGGCCAGTCACACCATTCAGAAATGGACACAGCTCAACTGGGCAAGCCACTGGTTGACCTTTGGCCTTTGGGTCCTGTATCGCCTTATTCTTTAAACTCTGAAACCTACATAGACAAAGAGAGGAAGGAGAAGATAGCAATATGCTGTGATTGGCTAAAACATGTGGGATTACCGCGGAGGTGCCATAGCCTTTTATTACATCCCTGTGAACTCTGGATGAACTTGACTGTGGAACAGAGTACTCACAAATCCGGGAAAACACTTATTTACATTTAATATGGTTCCACACAGCTGGTTCGGCCACAGCACAGACCAGGAAGTACCAGTTTTTTAAACTACCTAATGGAGCATCAGTTTTTTTTTTACAAACCACAGCACTCCAAAATATGTCTTAATTTTTAAATCTTTATAGTCAATACTGCACTCATCAATTCTTTGTGACTAAAAAATAAAGCTTAGACTTTATTTTTGTTTAATAGATTTAGGATCATACAAACTGTAAAAAAATATGTTTTAATTTTGTCTAAGGTGAAAATTGTTGATGTGTGAAAAGAAAGTAAATATTTCAGTAGTTTTTCTGTAATGCATAAACTACACAAATCAAGACTCAGTCAATACTCATAATGCAATTATGCAAAAAGTTAAGATTTAAGATTAAGATTTAATGTTATTTTTTACCTAAAGTTGAAAGTTTCTCAACGGGATTCAGATTTTCTTAACAATGACGTTCTCATTCATGTTCTACTGCTGACCAACATAACATTCAGAACTCTGAGTAGTGGTTAATACATTGTTTTCAGTCTGGTTAAGCTTGCCTCTTATTTGTATCTCAAATGGAGTATCTACTGTTGCTTTTCACTAAAGCTCATATCGTGCTGCGATTCACAATCAGAATACACCTGCTCGCTGTGTTTCATGAAAGACAGACATGCCGAATGACTAAATGAATGGTCATACATTTACACGTATAGGGCTGTGAATGAATAAGCTGAAATTCACGCCAACATTTTGTAACAAAAAAACGTTGAAAAGGAAAGTGTTCCAATTTTGCAGTGACCCTTATAACATTGAATTACTGAGGCAGTATGATTATGTTTGATCTTTTGTAATGTAAATTATAATCTTCCCGCATATATGAAATTAGTATTTAGGTATGTTTTTGGTTTTATGTGTTTTTATTTGATCATTTTATTGTTTTGATATTTTGTATTATTACTAATTGGTAGTAAATACATCATGGGCGCTAAAATATAGAATATTGTTTTTTTTTTAAGTGTAATGTGCCAAACAGAACATTTATAATATAAGCTTATGACCTTTTACATTAGTTTCCTTTTTGCGTTCAAGCAATTCCAATCAACAATACTCAAGCTATTTTTCTTTCTATTAAACTAAATGAATTTAAAAATGTCAATTTTTTCTTAGTAACTACTAAATAAAGAGTTCATATGACATGTTTTTACGTTATGTATGTCTAGGAGACGAGGCAAAGTGTTAATAATAAAATCTTTTATTTCGTCATTTTTAATGAATGCCTCGTAATGAATATAAAGAATGTCTATAGGATGACGTGCTTTACTTTTCCTCACAGTAGGTGGCAGTAGCGCGCAGGAATCGTGAGCGCGAGACGTTGTGGCAGGTCGGAAATAATACATCAAAACGTACTGCACTTGGGACAACATGGCGATGTCCTCAAGCATGGTACATTTGTGCCGTTTGACAGGCCGATCTTTAGGGACTGTACTCGGTTACAGCCGTGGCAAACCACTCACAAGCCGGAGATGGTATATAACTACCAGTGTTAGGAACAGTGAGTAAAACGCATGTTTTAATCTTATCCACACACAAGTCCAGACAATGTCGGAGGTCAAAAGAAATGGATAAGGTTTTCGTGCAGCATTTAACTATTGTTAGTTAGAAGTTAATGGCATATTGATGTGACCTCGGGAGTAAACATGCTATAGAATCACATCATGTGAAGACGATTTGCACAAGCTTAGAATACAGGGGAAGACAGCTTGTGACATTGTTGTGATGATAACCCCAAATTACCCTTTAGTATACGCCCATTGGCTTTCCATGCTGACCTTTGCCATACTAGTTTCAATATACTAAATATATCTCAGTTAATTTTGATACTTGGTGGGATTAAAATGGATATGTTGCCACTTCAATGGTAACCTTATCTTAATACACTGTTTCAATACAGATGCACAGTAGTGGTATTAGACTAGAGCTTTGCAAACAGATGGGTGAAGCCCACCAAAGACATACCCCCATAGTCTATTTCTATATAATTTTAGTAAAAAGAGATATTTGAAGGATTTTAATTAACTACTATTTTGTAAGTTAAGGGTTTCTTGTGAATTATGTGCCCCCCTCCCACATAAAGAAATGCTGTAGTACTGTAATCATTTCAATATTTCTAGATATTGTTTTTTTAAACATATACAATACTAACACACCATTTTGAACATATACTACGGCTTATCACTTTACTATATTTAATGTTATAGAATGCCGTAGTATATTAGAGTACTATTACGACACCGTGATAATAGTATAGTATACAATGTTATTTAAGCGTTGGCTAAAATATGCTGCTTATATATGCTTAAGAACCTATATTTGTTTTATTTGTAATCACTAACACTGCAAATTACATCAACAAAAGCTACACAGTCATACATCTTTTTGAATGAAAATTCATATCTACATTTGCTTAAGCCACTCCTTTAATGCCACTGCAGCCAACCGTATGGAAAGCACTATTAGGCACTGAATTACCACGTTCATACAGTATATCATGATATTTGGGAAGTTGACTGATAAACCGTACCATGTGACCTATGGTGTGACTTTAAACTGTTAATATTATTTTATATGATTAATATATGTTATTAGAATCCAAAATAGCTAAAGAGAGAATTGTCACACTGTTCGTTTTTTTTTTGCTAAACTCAAGGACACATGTGCAGTTTATTTGTCAACTACCCCTTTTAGATGATATACTTTTGATGATGTACTTTTAAGAATGCCATAGGATAAAAAGCTACTAAAATCATGGTACTGTTGAAGTAACCCAACATGTCAAAGGTAGTTTCATAGTACTAACAATAGATTGTGTAAGACATATTATTAAAGATGCTGTGTCTTTCAACAGATTTAAAGTTTAAGCTTGATGAACGGACAGCTCATAGCAGTCTGGATCTTTTTAAGAAGGACACGGGTGTGATCTATCGAAGTCTTGGTTTGGATCCCACCCTTGTGCAGGACACCCCTCTACGGTTCCGTGACTGGGCCGTGGTCCTTGCTGATGCACACATCGATTCTGGCCGTCACTATTGGGAGGTCACGGTCAAAAAGTCCCATGAGTTTAGGCTGGGCGCGACTGACGTGCTGACCTCACGTGATGAATGTGTGGGCACTAATTCCACTTCCTGGGTGTTTGCATATGTCCAGAGGAAGTGGTTTGCCATGACCAGCGGTAAGCAGGTCCCGGTGCCATTAGTGGGGAAACCCGATCGGGTTGGGCTCTTACTGGACTTTGAGGCTGGGCGTCTCAGTTTGGTGGACATACAGAAAGTTCAAGTAGTCCATACTATAAAAACACAGTTCCGCTCGCCCGTCTGTCCAGCGGTTGGGCTTTGGGATGGAGAGTTGCTTACACACTCCGGGATGGAGATTCCAGAAGGGCTTTAGTAACTTGTGTGCTCAATTACACAAGGATGGTACATGGCTTTTAATGGATAGAGAAGGGGGAGTAGGGGCCATATGGAAAGACTAAGAAGACAGCACTTAATGGCCCTTTCTCATTACCGTCCTAAACTAACATGACTAAGCTGTGTATTTACACAGGGTCTGTCCATCCTGCTGCTGAGCACATTCTCATGTTGAGTCATTTGTGATCATGCAGGTGAACTGATCAACCTACATATTTCACATAAGAATACTAGTCATTTCTAATTTCTCATTTTCCATTGGTGTTTTAGGACAGTGTGTTTGGTCCAGCTTACATGACAGATGCTTTTGAATAAAGACACTCTTGACTTGTGATTTTATTAACTTTATTTACAGTTTCCTCTTCTCGCTTAATTTACGTCTTTCCATTCGTATTCCTTTTTTTACTTTACAGACACACCTTAAAGGGACAGTTCACACCAAAGTGAAAATTCTGTCAACATTTAGTCACCTTCATGTCATTCCAAACCTGTATGACTTTCTTCTGCCAAGGACAAAAGAAGATATTTAGAAAAACGTTGTTGCAAAACATTGACTTCCACTGAATGAACACAAAACCATCGAGACATTTCTCAAAATACCTTCTTTTTGTGTTCCACAGAAGAAAGTCGTTTACAGGTTATGAAGAGAATGATTAAATAAAGAAACTATAAAAATTTTTGGGTGAACTATCCGTTGAACATAAGAACGGTTTTATAATAAGAGATAAAGTGCCAATACTAACAAGTCCTAAATTCTTTTTATTTCTTGCCAAATCATCAGCATGCTAAGTTAAAGCTTTTGTGCCCTACATACAAATAACATTTTAAATTACATAATATTTTACAAACATATCTAAACATCTTACAAAATTGTACATATATACAAATATATGCTCAAAAAGGTTTTGCTCTATAATATTAATAGCCCAAGTGACATGAAAATGAACCATTTTCTAATTGGGTTATTTCATAACCAGCTAAATTTTTATTCTATGTGTTTATATGTTTGTCTTAATTCAGCAAGTCTGTAAGATTTCTAAGACTTTACCAGTGTTGGAGTGTAAGCGACAGTTAAGATGTAAAATATTGTTAAATATAATTCTGTATGAAAAGTAAAAGCATAAACATTTCTAAGTTGGTCCAATAAACCAAACTGTTTTGTGAACTGTACCAGAAATTTCTAACCACTTGTAGGTTCGTATTCCATAGTATAATAAGGTACAGCTTTGGTTTGAAGCCTAGCACTACATTATTGGATGCATGTCTGGCCAGTATGTTCCTCTACAGGCTGTCATAAATGTCCAGGGCCCCTTATTGACATCTCGCAACAACATGCTTCATTGCATTCTGAAGTCAAGAGCAATGGTGTAGGATTCGCCCACGGCAATGCTCAATCACATTAAACCTTCCAGAGTTTCCATGCTTTTCAGTTCTTCGGCGTCCATTGTGGAATCAGGGCACTTGTCTGAACTGAGCTCTTCAGGTATTAATGTGTGCGTATAAATGCTCTGGTACTCCTGCATTGCCTTGACCACGGCATTGTGCCCGAACTGCATAGCATCATCGAGGGGTGTGTTCCCCCATCTGAAGAGAAGATGATTTGACTTGCATTACTAACAAAATGACAGGCAGAACTAAAACAGAACAGCAAGGAGAGTGATGTTTTTACCTGTCCTTTGCATTTGGGTTGACTTTGCAGGTGTCTGTTAAAAACCTGACAGCATCCAAGTGTCCTGAAATCAGACATTCTAGTTTTAGAGAAAAACTGCACTCAATCTTCATTTTCCAATATAGGACTGACTAACACTGAATGTGGTTTGGATCGGATTTTTTAAATATATATTTTAATCATTTATTATTATGAACTAAACAATTTTGAGACTGAAACCCCCCCCAAAAGATTTTCTTACCTTCTGCTGAAGCCACATGTAGGGCAGTGCGGGAGTCATAGTCAGTCAGTTCCAAATTGACCGCAGAAAGAGCGATTCTGTAAAACAAATAGATCTCTTATTGAAATAAATTTCTGCACATACGGAAACAACTCCATTCATTTTTCATGATAAAAACAAATATATAGATATATTTTTTTACCTTCTGAGAGCTGAAACATCTCCACTGTAAGCAGCAAACATCAGATCCACCACTGATTTGTTCTGCAGTATCACACATAATAAATAAATATACATCTATCTATTGTTACCTCTTCTTTGTTGGCGCTTTGTGAATGGAATATCAGATTTGGTCTTACCCTATCGTGGCCTGTCTGTCTGCGAGGGTCTAGCTTCTTGGTAAAGTGTCTCAGATTATCATAGTTGTGGAAGTTAAAGAGGGAAACTAACTCCTACAAAAAAAGATGCAGATCTGAGTAGTGGTCAGAATACCATTATGCTTTTAAAATTGTACATCAATTGAGGCTAGTATTTTGTTCCAAACAGAGACCCAGTTGAAGAAAAAGAGATCTTAAAGTACTTGACAGAAGTGAATTCCTCGGATACTGTTGCCGACGCGGTCAATGGGAGGAGACCAGCACATCACGCCCATGATATTAGGAACCACAAGTAGTACGGCACCAGACACCCCAGATTTGGCAGGCAAGCCCACCTGAGGTACACACACAAAATAAATTAGGGATTGTGATTTTCTTATTAGAGAGGAGGTGACAGCAAAATTTAGTTCCTCAGACCTGACATGATAGCAAGTAAGTTAGTTTTTCCCCCCTAATATTTAAAGTATTAAAAATGACACTTCTGCACATCTTCTGGACTTACGCGAAAGGCAAACTGGCCGGAGAAGTCATACATGCCGCAGGAGTGCATGAGACTGAGTGTGTTTCGTACTGCCTCTGCACTGAGCACATGCTCGCCTGTGATTGGACAAATCCCTCCATTAGCCAACGTAGCTGCCATGACGCTGCCGGATTCACAAGTAACCTCGATAGAACATAGCTGTAAATTAAAGAGACACAAAAAGATAAAGATACGGGTTTAAAAGAAAACTAGTGTCTTTGAAGATGGGTGATTCTGTATTCTGATCAATGTGTGGGGGATTTTTCCATACATTTATTTGGCATCGGGCATAAATCTCTATTGATATTGCTTAAAAAGAGTAGTAATCAAAACATTCATGCACATAGCACAAACAGTGCAAGACAAACTGTTTCCTACCTCTGTATGAACGATAATAGCAAGCACTACTGATCTTTCTAATCTATTGATCTCTACAGTCAACAATAATGAAGCAAATAGCCATTTGAAACCTGAAAGTAGAAATCGAGGGCTGCCATCATGTCAACTCCTCTGGGAAAACACTACAGGACAGAAGCAAGCAAGTGACAATATCATGACCCACAAAAATACATTTCAGTATGCTTATACAGTGAAGAAGGAATATGAAAACATACTTTTTTCTCTTTGAGATAATAGCCAATTGCATAGTTCCTATAACCGGTTTCTTTCTCTGACTGGAAACTTTAAAACATAATAAAAGTTATTATGAATCATATAACTAATACACCATCAAACCAGAACATTCATTGATTTCAAATTGTAATGTCAAAAAACTCACGTGGCATTACTGAATCCAACATATTCTCTGCCAGACATTCTATTCAGATAATCCATCATCTGAGAGAGAAATTAATATGAATAAATGAACTAACAGCAGATGTTAAAGATATTGCAGACATGGTGCAATCTACTTACAAAGTCAAACTTCTCTGCCTTGTTGGACCCAGGCTGTAATAAAAAATTAACAAAATCATAATTTTTCATGCCGATAAAACTTACAATTTCAGGTACAATTTTAACACAGCAAATCTTCATATTTTGCCATATAAACTATTTTGTTTTGGGATTAATCTATAAATACCTTGCAGTAACAGTGCAGTATACAATCTGACACATGAGGGCAGCGTGTACAAGTAGTGTGTTAGAAGTGGTGTGAGCTGACTGAGACCATTCATTTAGAAATTTTGAACCCTACCAACTCTGATAGTTGCTGTATCTTAACCAATGGTCATAAATTCGAACGCATAAAACGTATACATTAAAGGCATAAAAAGAAAGGCAGGCATTTGCTAATGTAATGAGAAACTGCATCTTAAATTAAAACTAATTTATTTCTAAATAAAAAATACTCCACCAGTGAAAGGTCTGGACACCTGAATATATGTCTCATGATCTCAAAAATATATGTCATGTCAACAAATATACATTGTGCCTTCGTAAAATCTTGTATTGTGTATGTGTTGTTATTTATTTTATTTTATTATAAATGAGATGGATCGGATAGTAGAACAGCTTTCAATTATTCTAAATATGAAAAATATTTATTATTTAATATTATTATTTTAACTAAAAATAATGAAGAAAACATTAAGTCGGTGTTAGTAAAGTAAAGTTATGACTATACAATTTGTGAAATTGATCATTAAGTGAAATGATTTACTGTTAACTAATAGTTCCTGCAATTTGGCAATGCAGACAAACTGCTGCACATGTTGTTTCATGTGTCCTAAAAATATGATGTAAAGATGACTAGTTGTTTAAGGCAGGTGGCCGGGTCTATCAGGAAAGGTCAGTGCAATGCGATCATAGCTGTGAAATGTGTTCCATCTTACAAAGTGCTTGTCTTTGATTCACAACATGTTGAGTAATAACCTTAACAGATCAAATTACAAACTTTTGCACTTTCAAATTTGTACCGTACAATAAACGTTACAACTTTTACGTTGAATTGAAAACGCATGCGGTCAGATTATAAATCTATTAGTTCTTGAAATGATTACAATTCTTTGTGTACTTTTTTATTTTCTCTTTTTTTATACTTTCGATCCTAAAACAGGATTTCCTGTGGCTCAGTGGTTAGAGAGTGGCGTTAGCAAAGCCAAGGTCATGGGTTCGACCCTAGGGGTAGGGCTACTTAGAAACAAATGTATAATATAATGCAATGTAAATCGTTATGCGTTAATTTATAACAAGAAATTATTATAACCATGTAAAAAGGATTGTTTCACACTGCATAGTTTCATTGGTTGTTTGGACACACCTCCTGAGCCACTGTAGGTCATATGTTATTCCCCATATGCCAACCCCCTCCTACCCGACATCCATTTCCACAACACAATTCCCACATCATCACGCAGACACATTTTGATCTATTTTAAACTGTCAAGAGAAAAGAGCCCAAAAACAATTATCTTAGTTTCTACTTCAGGCGGCAACATGAAAATTGATCAGTATATTCAACTTTTATTGACAAATAAACTTAACTAAAAACAACAAATATATGAACAATTTATCACTTACGTTTATCAGAGAACTTATTACAATGGCCCCAGCATTCACCATGGGATTATGGGGTTTGTCTGAAAAAACAATAACAATGTACAAAAACATTAAAGGTGCTGAAAAAGTCCTTCCATAACAAAAGGATTCCATAACCTTTGCAGAAGTCACATTTCCCAGAGATGATAAAATTCTTAGATAAGATTTCTACGATTAATAACTTCCTTTTATTCTAACTTGGATAAAGTACATTCTCAAAAAATAAAGATGCTTAGCGATGCCATAGAATAACTTTTTTTGTCTAGATGGTTCCATAAAGATCCTTCAACATCAGGAGAACCTTTCTGTTTCACAAAAAGTTATTCGTGGCGAAAAAGGTTCTTCAAATTATTAAAATTGAAGAAAGATGTGGTTCCTTAAAGAACCTTTGAACCCAAACATTTTCTTTTATCACATGGCTGTGAAGAACCTTTTAAGCACCTTTATTTTGAAGAGTGTTGAACACAAAGGTTATTGATCGTATCTCTAATTTACCTTATGCCCTTAGTTTAAAAGCTCTGTAAATATAGCAGATGTAACATTTATTTTAAAGATGGAAACTTTATGAGAACTACATTCTCACATTTAGTCAAAATGACCAGGAACCAGCTGGGAATATTTCCAAAATACCTGTAGTTCACCTGAGTGTTTACAGGTACACTTAAGTACTTATGTGGACGTATCAGTAAATTACAGGAAAAAGTGTTTCTCACCCTCTTCATCTAAAAAGAGTTTGTTGAATTTGAGGCCGCTAGGTTCTTTTCCCACGTATTTGTGCACTTGTTCAGTGCCGGACTCATGCACAGCCAGTGCGTACTCCAGAGGTTTCACACAGGACTGGAGACAGAACGGCATATTTGTGTCACCAATAGAATGTCTACAGAAATGAAAACAAACGGAAAACAGGAGAAAGTCAATGTACTTTAAGAAAGAGAAATAGTTTGTGTCAGTTGTGTCTTGTTTGTCTGAAGATTGTTCTGGATTCTGTTCTCATCACATACATGTGAGTAAAGACTGTTTGAAGATTTTAGATTTTACCTCTGACCATCTACTGTACACAGAGAAACTCCCCAGAGATCAGGGCTGAACTTTGCCAGCTGAGGGATGTAGTTGGCTACCTATACAAACCCATACAAACACAGAAGAGGTTTTAAAAAAATGTGAATATAAAGGTGATTTAACAGAGAAGTAAATGTATATAACTCACTTTTCCTCCTTCCCGAGCTTGTGCGTTGTGATACAGGTGGTTGATGAGGGATGAAAAGGCATCGAAATCTGGAATGATGAACTTCCTTTGGAAGGCTTGAGTCAGCAGGACAATATTGCTCCCAACACATCTACAAAATCACATATGCTTGTGTCACGCAACTGTGACTAAACAGCCACCTGTGATGTGAAATGTGTTTAAGAGAGTTTTACAAGCCCAACCATGGATACTTGATCCACGTTCATTAACACTGCTGAGCTGGTTTGATACAGCGATAAACTGCGATTAAGACGACAAACAAATATTTTGTCAATGCTAAACAAGTCTCAGGTGCTCCACACATGCTCCAGCAGGACGCACGCACACTCACATGCAAAAACAAATGTGACAGGTGCTTTTCTATTAATGTTGGAGGACAGAGAGTTGGGTAATTTATTTGTGTATGACAGTATGATTTATGTGCGTGTGTGCACAGTATTCCGGCACTTATGAAACAGTAGTATTTTCAGTGTTCCAGGAATATTGCACTCTTGTTTACCCTCCGTGTGCCAACATTCTGACAACTGTTAGTGGTGCACACCAAGATCTTTTCTATGTTCATCACAAGAGTAGTTCACCCAAAAATGAAAATTCTGTCATCATTTACTCACATCTTGTTATTTCAAACCTGTATGGCTTACTTTCTTCTGCACATAAGAAAGAATAATTTTGTATATTTTAAGCCATACTGGTTTGAAATGACAAGAAGGAAAATAAAGATGACATGGATTGGACCATCCCTTTGAAGGCACAAATATACACATGTACAGTATATAGAATTACATTGCTTAGTGAATTTCCAACTCACTTTCTGAACAGTTCCTGGTCCATCATTGCGTTTCCAACAGAATCTTGGACTGCTTGGTGAATCTGTCGCATGCAGTCTCTCAAACGGGGGTCCGAGGTGAGCAGCCCTGTGCTTCTGAGGGCCTATTAAAACATGAACACACAGTTTATTATTTCAAAAGAAATGGCTTATTGCTTAGTGTTAAGTACAATATTTAGTTCATGATTTGCTTGAAAAGGGAATACAAAGATATACAGAGGCTTGTGATATGTTTTTGTCCCTATAAATCATTCATTGTATATTGGCTACAGTATGTTTATGTGCGCTACTTGTGATTTACAGTATATGGATATCTTTAATTATGGGCTGAAATCTGACACGCTTGTGTTACAGTGTGACAGTGCTTACATTAGTCTAATAATAGTCTTAACCATCAGTCATTTGAAGGAATTTGTTTTCATAAGTCAGTAATATATAGCTGTAACATTTCAGTTATGCACAAAGCTGTTTGATAAATGATGGATTTATTGGTGGTGTGACCATCATATATATATAGCAAAAGAACATCATGGATATATATTTTAGCAGACATTTAAGTGTGAGATTGTGAAGTTGTTTCTATTTCAGGGAGCCATGTGCACTGAAACACATACACACACACACACAAACACACACACAAATGTAAATGCATGGTTTCTCTATGAATGACTAGAAATAAAGAGGTGAAGGTTTCTGGGGGTTTTAGGTTTTGTTTTAAATAGTTCTTATTTATTACTCCATTTAATATAATGTCATGGACATATTTAATAGGGGCTGTTTGGCTGTAGCTCTTGCTTGGTTCAACCACATGACCCCAACCTGATGTGTATTTATAGAAACAACATTATGCAAAACCCACCATTTTTATGACTGTAACTGAGTAACTCTTAATGTCCCTCATTCCAGTCATACTTTAAAGGGTTCAAAGATACTTTAAAAAGTTCAGATACAGTAACTTTAAATGCATTGAATTATAAATTATGTAGACTGTATTAAATTATATTAACTATTAAATGTCTTTCTCTTTGTGTGTTAACTCACTGCACATCTAACACACATACTGTATAGTTGTCATCAGCAATGTGACTTTATTTGTGCTACTCACAGCTAGAAAACGTGCCACAGAGATTTTCTCTTCTCCCTGGGTGATGGTGTAGAACAACAGGTCTTCCAACCCAGCAACCACCCTCTTAGTTCTCAAAACAACACAACACATTACTTTCATAATTCAAAATCACCTTTATTGAAACATTTAATGCAGGCAAGAGGCAGTCACTCTTTAAAATCAAAAGCAAAAACACAATGATAAGGCAAACTCATCTGTAGGGAATTACCTGTACATCGCTGAGTCCGCATCTGTTGCCAGGTGCTGATGGCGAGGATGCTGACCATGTGACGCGCTCGTGCGCAGCAGCCGCACATGTGTCTGTGTTCTGCCGCAACATCCCGCAACTCTCTCCCATTTTCCAGCATTTCTTATGAGCAAAATTCCAGCGCTGGACGCTCTTAACGTTTTAACACAATGCATAATCAGTCCGGAGATTTATTTGTGTAAATCAATAACCTACAATAGCTCTAAATTAGTCTAAATGAAAAGTTTATCTTATGCGTGATTTGTCTTCTTTCTTGTAGATTCCAAGTCCTTTATACAAACACCCCACGAGGAACGAGTGATATCTGTTGACAAATTTAGCCGGTAAAGCGAGAACTCTCACGCAGGTGGGAAACACCCGCTGGCGGTGTGAGGGGCGTGACTCTGTGTATGATGTAACATTGGTGGATCACAGAACGGAAGCGGCAGATGATTCAATTATTGGCGGAAACTATTCAATTGATCTATTTTATGAATATTATACTTTTTCTGATATTTGTATTATTTTAATGCGGATAGAGAATAAAGAAGCAACGACATCCATCCATCCATCCATCCATCCATCCATTTTCTACCGCTTTATCCGAACTACCTCGGGTCACGGGGATCCTGTGCCTATCTCAGGAGTCATCGGGCATCAAGGCAGGATACACCCTGGATGGAGTGCCAACCCATCGCAGGGCAAACACACTCAAGCAACGACATATTCAAAATAAAATTATTGTGGGTGTTGGTACAGCTGCTTAGGCAACCAGTTTAATCCTGTCAGAGCTTGATTTTATGTTGTATTGTCCATGATCCATTATTCCAATATTAATAAATTCGTTTGAAAGGAGTTAATAATTGTTATAATTAGCATGAGGACACAAAACAAGAAAACAATTTCAAAATTGTAAACCATAGTTGCTGAAATTATCACTCTATTCAGGCCAATGTATAAATTGTACATAGCATTTGGAGGCCATTACATACAGTAAAGTATCCATTCCCCTTCATTTTATTCACATTTGGTTATGTTACTGCCTAATCTTAAACTACTTCAAAACATTTTTGTATAAATCTTCACTCCATGCACAATAATGTCAAAACAAAATACTTTTTTTTGAGACTTAGAACTAAAAACGAAAATAATATGTTGGATACGCATAACCTTAAATCAATAGTTGGTTAAAGCACCTTTAATGACTCTTTTTTGGTATGATGATGTGACAAGCTTAAGACATCTGCATTTGGCAATTTTCTGCCATTTCTCTCCACATATCCTCTTAAACTCTGTCAGGTTGGATGGAGATCATCACAAACATTTTCAGGTTTATACAGAGATGTTCAGTTGAATTTGCCACAGGTTAACTCCATTCGAAGTATAGAAACATCAACAAGCAAAACTAATGCTTCTGAGCTGAATTTCAAGTATCCCAGAAAAGGGTATTGATACTTATGCAATGCACTTATTTCAGTTTTTAATTTTTAATAAATTAGCAAAGTTATCACAAATCAGTTTTTTGTTTTGACATTATTGTCCATGCAGTGTAGATGAATGTATATTTTTTTCATTTAAAAGTAGTTTAAGATAAGCAAAATAACAAAATCTGAATAAAATGAAGGGGGATGAATACTTTTGCAAGGCACTGTACAAGGATAAAATATGGAAATGTTCTATAGTGTAAGATGGAAATCGGTCGCCCCTAGAAATTCACTCCTTGGGCTCCGTTCCCCAGCGTTGTCCCGATTTCCAGCCCTCCATGTGATGAAGCCCTCGTGGAGAACTCACTTTTTAGCCATTGTTATCATGTTGGTTTACCTTTTATATTTTTGAATAGAACTAAATAAATATATTGTTGGGGTGGGGTTACTTTGATTTCAAATCTTCCTAAAAGCTGTTTCTTGAATTCAGGGGGATAGGCCATAAAAATTAAACAGTGTCCCTCCCTCCAGCCTGGTGAAGAGGTTCTGTAAAGGCCTGAGCGGGGTTCCAGGTTATTTTTCTTTAAAGATCATACCACTGATATTCTAGATCTTCTGGGACGTCATGTGGGTCATCATGCCTAATGGATAACTATGTCAGCCTTTGCTTGGGGTCACAAGTATCAGATCCAAGTGGCATTTTAACACATTCTGCTGTGCCCTTAATGTTTTTAGGCTGTGGATTTTGTTTGATTTTGTGTTAACTACCCTAACCTACCTCTTACAGTCGAGACTCTAGAAGGCCATGAATGTCATTTGTATGGGGCTCCCCCTGGTGGACATATTTGTAACTACATTCTGATGCACAGGTGCGTCCATAGATGAATATAAAACGTTCAGCTTTGCTATGTGAATTTACACGTTGGGATTTATATGTTGAAGGTTATTTGTTCATTACTACAACAACCTTTTCAGTCGAAAGAGCCCTTTGGCTACCTTCTTTTACCTGTAGGGGGCAGGCCACACCAACACACCTTTGTGAACGCAAACAGAATCAGCACCACAAGACCTCACCTCTTTCAGCTGAATGCCAGTTCAGTAGCACTGGGAGATTTATTTACAACCTCAATTTGGTGTTTGTAAAGGAGCATAAAAATAAGTCAATGGTTTTCTCTTTTCAGTTCTATGGAATTTTAACACCGACCGAATTGGCTGTGAGCGTTTTTTCAGTGCATTCCACACAGGCTGTGTGGGCCATTGTCTTGTTGTCTTTGGGGACCGGTCACAAACTTCCACCCCCAACTCACACACACTTACACACACAAAGAATGAGAAATTGGCCTTCTTCTCATTACATATGCAATTTGTCTTCCTTAAAGCAGCTCCACTGCAGCTGGTAGATATTGGGTGGAGGGCACATAGTTTAAAATTAGCCTACCTCCAGCTATCATCAGATCAGACACCCATGTCTCTCGAATCGTATCCTTTTGTGTTGGCACACACACATTCATGCACACGTGCACACACCCTAACCCATGCCCTACTGATGACCAGGCTTCTCTTGGTGGAGAATGTTTTTCATTCCTTCTCGGTGTCCATGAATGCTGGCTTTGTCTACCTGCTCCATCTTAAGCCACCCCTCTCCCCTCCATCTTCCTCTCCCAAGATTCTGTGATCTGTGTGCTGGACAGAACTGCCATAGGTATATTGAATTCGTGTGCAGTTTGTCTGATTAACCAAGAACATATATTTATAGGCAAACATTTTTTTTG
Source organism: Triplophysa dalaica (assembly GCF_015846415.1). Lineage (NCBI taxonomy): Eukaryota > Metazoa > Chordata > Actinopteri > Cypriniformes > Nemacheilidae > Triplophysa > Triplophysa dalaica. The sequence continues at coordinate 7,462,915 of NC_079559.1, forward strand.
ACTAAAAACATATTCAAAATATATACGTTTTTCATTATTGACCTATGAGGTTGTATTACACATTGCAACAAAATATGATCATTTGAATACTTTCTTTGATACTCTCTGTTGAATGCTCTGTACGTATTCTTGAATAATAAACCAATGGATCCACTTGTACAATGAATTCAACACTTGTGTTTTTACATAACCAAATATCCACATACCACCTGAATTCTTTGAGAACCTGGATCTGCAATGTCCACAAACAGGGTCAGTTTCTCAGGATAGTTCACAAGATAAGGTCTCAACCTTATAAGTCTACCAGGGAGCTGCTAAGAATGCAGAGCCTTGTGGTGAATGTTTGTTTTGTTTAAGTCATCATTTTGTGTGTGTTCTAAGGTCCAGCCTTGGTAAACAGTATTGGTTCAACAAAAATAAAACAACAGTTTATGTTATATTCTCAGTACTGATTGGAGGAAATATTCCAGAAGCCTGTGGTCCTAACTATTCATTTACATAATTTTGATTAAATCAGATCTGGATCAGAAATGAAAAGTCAAAGGGGAGCAGTTAAATCTGGCTGGTGGTGTCCTAGACGTATTAAGCTCTGTCAATGGGGATTCCTCATTCAGAAACTGCTGTCGAAAATCCTGCGTCCTAGGAAGTCGTCCCTCTGTTTGCCATAGATTATCTGAAAAGTTATGAGAATAAATAGAAAGCTTTATGAGACCAAACATAAAGGGCGCCTTCAGCCCCCCAACGTGGACTGTAATATCAAACAGAACAGTATAGGTTCCCACGGCTGTCACAGTTTGATTTTACTCACTACAAAAATCACAGAATACGTTAGTTTTAGCTTGTTGTCCACAAATATGAGAGAGCACACAGTCTGTAAAAGTGTAATTGAGAAACAGTTAAAATATCCCATCTTGGACGGTCTTCAAATTATGATTTTGTGAGATGTACTATGGATGGTTTACTCAAAAACTTATCCTCATGTTGTTCAAAATCTGTTTATGACCTTTTTTTCTATGGAACAGAATTTTTTTTTGGGAGAAATGACTTCCATACAAGGGAAGTCAATGGGGGCTAATTTTGTTTGGTGACCAACGTTCTTTAAAATGTGCTCTTTTGTGTTCTACAGAAGAAAGAAAGTCAAACAGGTTTGGAATCACATAAAGGTGAGTGCATGATGATAGATTTTTCATTTTTGGGTGAACTATCCTAACTATTACAGAATACTAGAATGTCCACTGATGTGAAGCCATGGCAAATAAACCAGACCATTTGTGTTTCATGATTAAATACACACGTATTTTTATTATTAATTCTGTTTTATTTTATTTGTTTTTTTTAGAAATACAAGATTGGTCTAAAAATATCACATTAGAAGAAACCCACGGCCAATGCTGAATCATTTGGCACGGATCGGCCTTCTGTCACAAGTGCTTTCAGTCGATGTTTCACCAATCACCAGGCCTGGCATCATCTGATCTCCAGCAACCCAGTCACCCTACACACCCCTGGAGCCTCACCGTCTTCCTGCCACCACCCTTCTCCTCTCTTCATCCCTCTACCTTTCCACACCCTCCCTCCATCTACAGACGCGGCTCTCCGCTCCCCCACTGCCCGGTGCGCTCTCACATTCCACAGGTCTGCACACAGAGCCGCATTGTGTGTGTGTTGTACAGAGCACACAGTCAGGCCTCATACTGGACCCACAGTTAGACACACACACACATCCTCGTCGAAAAGGGTGCGTGCACAGTCGCCCAGATGAGTACACACATACACGTATCCCTTCATGAAGCTAACAGACATTGAGTCAAGTGCGGGCACACAAAACCACACGCACGCGTCCAAGTGATTTTCATATGCGCACACGGCTGCTTTCATCGAACTCATCTACATACACAGGATGTCTCATAGAGAGGCCGAGTTTCCAATATCCTAATTCCTGTTTCGCTCTTTCATGCCTCCTTCGTTCTCTCTCTCATTTCTAACAGTTTGATCTTTTAATCTCAAGAGCATTAGAAATTTTCTCGTCTCTTCTGTTCCCACAGTGGGATGGATAATATGTTAGATGTTTTATTGTGATTGGATTCAGAAAAAGTTACAAAGGGAAGCTGAAAGAAATAAACTAGTGTGTAGTTGCCAAATAAACTGGGGGAGACACAACAGAAATACATCTACAGTAGAGAAGCTAGTTGGCAAGGAAAGATGGAGAAACTCAATCAACAACATTCGTCTTAAATGCAGGCCAGTTTAAAGCTATATTTAAAAGATCGACAAGAGATGAACAGATTAGATACATGTGAGATGTACATTAGTTCCATAGAGCTGTTGTTAAGTTTTGCAAAGATCAACTTTGGGCGCCCTGGAAATTTATTTGGACTGTACTGGAAAAACAACTTGTGTGAAGCAGTTAGAGCTCTACCAGATGAATAAAGTAAGCTTAGTTTAGACATTTGCCAAGTATGGAAGGTTAGTTTTTGTGTGAGAAGACCATAACCAAGAACATTGTAGATGTTAGAAAATTTGTTGAAGGCCAGCCTAATTTAGCATTAGCAATATGTGACATTAAATGCAGATGAATATAAAAAAGGACCCCCTATCAACATGATCTCATTATTTGCTATATTCTTATTTTGTTGCTCAGACATTTCCATATGGCCAATATACGAGTTTAAAACTTGAAGTCAGCTTTACTCTTAATGAGCACCCATGATTCTCACACCTCCAGCATAGATACATGCCCATTCAAAAGTGTTGAATTAAAGTTATCCTGAGTTTCTCAGATTACTTTGTGCAACTTTGTAGGTCAAACACTTAACACTTACTCTATTCCAAACAGGGCATTTAGATTCACTTTCATTCAACTCTTGACAGAAAAGGGCAAAAAGAGCAGGGGGTGGATGGGTTTGGATGGGATTGTTCTTGAGGCAGAAGAGTTTTCCTCTTTTTTTTCCCAAAGGGGTGGGTTGGGGGGTGATTAGGCTCGTATTTCAGCGCTCATGGGGGTCGGGGTTGGACTCACTTTTTGGGATAAACTAAGATTCATAAATGCGCCAGTAGACATAAAACCGCGGAGCTCTGACTAACGCGGTGGCATCTGTCTGTGTATCTGGCATCGGATCCTCCCAAAAAACATCCATATCCACTTCCACACTCCCTGCGAGCACAGAGCTGCCGCTTCGCCGGTTCCTCGGCGACTTTTACCCCTAAGGAACTGCATGTCTGATCTTTAGACATGTTCAGATTAGCGGATTCACGGACTCTCCTGCTACTCGTAGCAACGCATTGCGTTTTGGTATCCCTTGTGAGATGTCAGCAAGAAGATGACCGTAAGTTGGAGTTTTTCATATTGAAATATAAAGTGCTCTGCTTAAAATGTACGTTGTTGCCATGGTGACAGGGGAAAAAGTTTGGAAAAGTGGATCAAGGAAAATGCAGTTCGGTATGCGCGTTTTACTTCTGGATTGAGGATGTCTTTGCGCACCGCAGAAAGCCAGGGTCTTGACCAGCCCTGTCTTATAACTTAACTAAAAAGCTGCCATTATAATCAAAGTGTATACATTATATTGCACTTGTAGTTTACTTCATTGATTACACCATTTGCATCCTCGCTTTGCGCATCGCTCAGTGTATAGCGTGCGCGTAAAAGGAATGACAGATGCTGACCCAGGTGCTGATGTTGCGCACCAGGTTAACGAACAAGTGCACTGTTGGCTAGAGGAATCTCGTACCTCGTAGGTGAAAAAAAACTTTTAGCAAAGTAAAAGTTAAAACCTAAATCAAATAGAAATACAACCAAATAATGTTTTACAAGTTATTCACTTTTATTATAGTAAATTATGGTAATACATGGCAAAACATACTATACTTTCACTATAGTTTGTTTTCTTAGGCTGGTTAGTCTGAGTGTCTAAGACGCAAGTTGACATATTTTTGTGATATCCCTAAAATTCCAGGCATAGAGAATAAGATCGTTATTTTAGCATTGTAATGACAGATAGACCATTCATTATTCCTCTGGTGACTGTATAAGTAAGTTCTGTTTCACTGATGATTTGTAGCAAGTGTTTCCACAAGGGTTCAAACAGTTTGCCATCAGTACACGTGCAAAGTGGAAACAATAACTGCTAAATTTGTTTAAGGTTTAGTTAAAAGGATTTAAAGGAGATTTGGCAACTAGGTTTTTGTAGGTGGATGGGGGGGGGGGTCTCTGGAATGTTGTTGAACGAATTGGTGCCACATAATCAGACTGGCAACCTCAAAGGGGCACAAGGATCTTGAAATGGTAAGGTGCAAGGTGTGAAGCATTTACAGCTTTACATAGAAGACTATGTAGTGATTTAAGACGGATAAGTGATGCTTTTCACATTGTGCTCAAAAAATGTCTGCTAAATAAATATCGAAAGCGCCTTAGGCCATCTCATATTTGGAAGTAAAGTAAATCTAGAGTTTAGAATAACACAGCTATAATTGCCCCATTCATGTACACTGAGCCTGGGAGTTAACATCAAATCGCACTTTCATATGAATGTTTGAAAAGCAAACACACCAAAGGGCTCTCAGTGTGTACGTGTTTGTTTGAGGGCCGTCCTTTCCGACCCACTAGGGTGTGCTTGCCCTAGTGGGATGTAAGACCATTAGATCCAGATGGAGCTGTAGAGAGAGGGGTGTGTTTGCATAAGGCACCAGGTTGTCAATGCAGCCCTGTCTGTGTTTGAGAAAGGCCCATTCATGGCTAGTGTTGTAGAATTGGGGTTCAGTTACACTCTGATTCCAGGAGCCCACATTTTTACACTAGGGTGTCAGATATGCACCCTGCAAATATTACTAGTCAGTGTTGCGGTGAATGCATAATGTAAATGTAACCGGAGACCAACCACCAGCAGGACATAAATCAGAATTCTGTCCATGCATGTAAATACAGTTTTACATATGGGAAATGAATTTGTTATTATTGTTTTGTGATATCATATGTGGCTGCTCTACTTGAGTTATTTCATAGGATACACACTGAAACACCACATTGCAGTGCAGGATTTTCAGAGTGCTCTAATTTAGATGTTGATATTTTACTATGTTGATTCATAAAGAGAGAGCTTTGTGAACGTAGGAGTTCATGTGTGCATGTGTGTGTGTCGCTCACCTGTCTCTTACCCCCAAACGTTTCTATTCTGATGCCCCCTTCTGGTGGCTACAGAAGAAGAGTTAGGCGGTTGCATCCAAGATGGCCAGCAGTACGCAGACCGTGCGGTATGGAAGCCAGAAGCGTGCCGCGTCTGTGTGTGCGACTCGGGGGCGGTGCTGTGTGATGAGGTTATCTGTGAGGACCAGAGCGACTGTGCCAATCCCATCATTCCACCTGGAGAGTGCTGTCCCATCTGCCTAGCCGAAACCGACGAGCCTATCGGTCTGCTTTCTGCTTATCATACCTGTCCTACAACCCTGATACTTACTGTCTGCTTTGAGTTCTGTAACTATAGAAACAGTGTCACATACCAGGAGTCTGCAACCTTTGGTCATGTGACAGTGTTTTGAACACAAAGCAAACATGTAAAAGGGCACAAAAGTAACACTTCTAAGTTTTATGTTGCTTAATTAAAAAGTCGATTTGTGTACTTCAAAGTGTGTCCACTTCATTAGACCCTTAATAGGAAGTTGTTTGGTGCAGGAAAACTATTTGTCCATGCCTCACTAAATCATGAGATCTTGGATAAAGGGAATTATTAAACTAAACTTTATAAAAAAATAGTCTTTAAATACCTCTCTTAGAAGAATACACTGTCATGTTTTGGGTAAAAGCATACGCATGATGTTACAGCTACTTTTAAGAAATTATTCTTATTGGTTTGGAGTCAAGATAATAATTTGGAGTGAGGTAGTTTTAAAACAAAAAATTTAAAGCATTTAAGGAGTGGACTCACTTTGACCCTTGACTGTTATGGGGCCTTCAACAAAAGCTGAAAAGTCCAATCATTTTGTTTCAGAAAATGAGAGGTCACGACACAGCTTCCTTCAAACAGCCCAATTAACAAAGAATTTAGAAGTGTTCTTTCAGCTTTCATGCATTTAATTGTTTTTATTTTTTTCATGTTAAATCAAACTTGACAGCTGTTCATTTTTACAAGTTTGTGTCTTGCTGCTGTACAGACACGCAGAATAACATGATGAACATACTTATTAAAGTTTTTTTCCCCGAACATTTGCTCTCGCTGTCATCAGTTCATTTTACTGATACAGAAAGAGTGATATTTTGTTTAATATTTGCTGAGCAGCATATAATAATGGCCTTTATTTTTCTTCTAATATTTAGCTCCAGCGTAATGCACTGTCTATCATGATTTAAACCGATCATGAGCTTGCAGCTTCCTGTTTTGTTTTTAACCATTTAACTGGCAGATTGGGAAGAGAATGATGCAGTTTTTGGACACTGCCTGGCAGGGCGCCCTTGAGTCAGTCTTATTAAATGCAGAAACAGAGAATGTGTCCAACTCAGTGTCATCCTTATTATTAGTTAGTATCAGGTGATGACGTCATTCAAATTAGTTTTTGGGAAAGCTCTTTGGTAATCTTGACCACTTTGTTAGTTATTTACAATGACCTTTATAAAGTTATTTTTTAATTGTACCACTGCTAGTTTTTGATGTTTTGATTATTTATTTTTTGCTTAAGTTTTTGTAATACATGCTAAAATGTAAGAACAATGTCTAATGCCAAACTTGATCTTCCTTTTACATCCTGACCTTCATCAACAGTGTCGATTAGTGCAAAGGTGAGACTTTTTGACTTCATATATTGTTTTAGAAATGCAAATGTTGCAAAGTTAAGAACAAATAAATAAATTATACTTTACTAGTCTAAGTCTTACATGACTTCTTTTTTATTTCCTCACAGGGACAGAAAGGAGAACCAGGCGATATTGCCGATGTAAGATATTTCCTTGAAAGTTTTTGCATTTAAAAATGTATCTTTGTAAAAGTTTTTTTACCTTATTTTTTTTATATGTTTTATTGTTTATTTTGTAGGTTGTAGGACCAAAAGGACCCGCTGGCCCAATGGTGAGATGAATTACAAAAACCTACTTTAATAATTATTTGCACAACTGCAACTCCTGCCACTAGAGGGCTCTGAAGAACGTTTACTTACCTGTTATCATTCCCTTTCTCTTTTACATAGAGATGTAAACGAGCTGCATCTTTAGTATAGAACTGTTTTGACAGTGTTTTTCTGATGATTTAGGGACCCCCAGGGGAGCAGGGATCACGTGGCGAAAGAGGATCTAAGGGTGACAAGGTGAGAAGCTCTCAGACTGCTTTGGTATAGTAATGTCAGACCAAATTGAAGGTTGGCTGGGTCCACCATGGGGGCAGTGAATGCACTGCAGCACGCTGTCATGTGAAAAGGCTTTAGCTAATCTCTTTACTCTGTGTAGCTTATGTGCTCAATTGTTTCTTTCCTTCCTCTTAGGGAAATGTTGGCCCCAGAGGAAGAGATGGTGAACCTGGTACACCTGGTAACCCTGGACCACCTGGGCCCCCAGGACCTAATGGCCCCCCTGGACTTGGAGGAGTATGTTTCGCCTTCCTTCATTTATTCTTCTTATTATTATTTATTTACTCTGTATAAAGCTATTTTTGTTTTGAAAACGGCCTTTCGAAGGTTATTATAAGTTTTTTTCTGTGTATGTGTACAGAACTTTGCTGCTCAGATGGCCACAGGTTTTGATGAGAAGGCCGGAAATGCTCAGATGGGTGTGATGCAGGGACCAATGGTGAGAACAAAAACAGTCCGCACACAGAAACATTTCCATATTTAAATATATGTAATACTTTATATCCCATATATATCATTTTTTAAATAAATCTAATCAATGTTTTAAACATTTAAGGCTATTTTGTACAGATGACTCGTGTTTAATCAAACATTTGTTATGTCTGCCCCCTGGTGGAATACTCGAAAATGACATGCATTTGATTAAGAGCAGCAATTCATCTGAAGTTTCAATCTATAGGATTAGTCCTGTATTCAAGATGCTGTTTACTAAATCATCCAACAGATGTACATCTGTTGGTTTGTATGACTATAAGATCAGTGCCAAGTAGTTTTCATTAAATAAATGATACTGTAATTTAAATTTTACAGAATCCAAAGTCTGAAACGCACATTTAAATCAGAGTTAAATACTTGTTTTTCATATGTATGCCCCCTGCTGTAACAGTAAGCATTTTTATATCATCAGTTTTTAAAAGTTACAAGATAAAAGTCTGTTGACGATTACAGAAACGTATAAAGCTAAAGATTAGAATAAAATACTTGAGTGTCAGTATATTTTACTCAAATACTAAAAATAAGTTAGGCAAACTATTTAACTACATGCAAGATTCCAAAAAGAACCCCAAACATAATCTATAACTGAGGAATATAAAACTTGTTTTGCTGTTTTAGGTGAAAAGTGTAGCAATTTAACTTTTATCTTTTTCTACAGGGTCCGATGGGCCCCCGTGGACCTCCTGGCCCCTCTGGAGCACCTGTAAGTAAACACAGAATTTTCCCAAAATGCAAGTGGGGTAAAATACAACATAGCATTGATTATTTTCAAATCAAAAGCGATAGAAGATATGAGTAATCTGTAAGCCCCCAATGATTCCATCTACTAACCCTCCACTGTTATCTGTTTTATTCCAGGGCCCACAGGGTTTCCAAGGCAACCCTGGAGAGACTGGTGAACCCGGACCTGGAGTGAGTGTCCCACAATTTGGTCAAAATGAATTTGCCAGTTTTAAGGATATGCCCACATATGTGACATTTACGTATATACCTACATACATACTCACACAGCCCACACATATGACACATGTATACCCACACAGACAGCTTTACAATCAATCATGATTGAAAGGATTAGCAAGAAAACTGTTTAATTGAATTAAACAATTGCTTTACTTTAGGGTGCCATTGGACCCCGTGGACCATCTGGGCCCCCAGGAAAATCTGGAAGTGATGTAAGTAGTTCAATGTCTACCTATATCAAAACTATTAGTTATTTTTAGTCACTACTTTCATTTTTATCACTGTTTTACTAACTGCACAATGTGTTCCTGCAATCTTTCCTTCCAGGGTGAAGCTGGTAAGCCTGGTAAGGGCGGTGAGCGTGGACCCCCAGGGCCTCAGGTACACATAATACAGACACTTTTTAGTTATGTATTTTCATACAGTGCCATACCATGCCTCACCAAAACAGCATCATCATTTATTAAATGTTGTAATTTATTTCTTTGACAGGGAGCTCGTGGATTCCCTGGAACCCCTGGCCTTCCTGGCATCAAGGGACACAGAGTGAGTTTCAGCTGAGACTGAAGTTTGTGATTCTCTTTTTGCTTTTGTACAAAATTATGAATAACAAAACTTTAATTATGTTTGTAGGGACACCCAGGTCTTGATGGAGCTAAAGGAGAAGGCGGAGCTGCTGGTGCTAAGGTACAGAAACATGATAACAGTCAAACTAAAGCCAACATTCCAAAGAACCAAACACTCTCCTCTGAATCCAAACACACAGTGTTTCATTGTATCTGGCAAAAAAAAGCATATGTAAATGTGGGCTGACAGGAAGGTATCAGCTCATAAAACACACTAGAGCTGCAGAATGTTAACATGCTAAATAATGTTATTTAGATAATTTGATAATGCTTAAACATTTTTTCAATATATTAAAAATGAAAATCATATATCCAACATAAATGTTTCACATTCTTTCTGGGAAAAGAAAACATCACTTTTTCTGTTTTGCCAGTTTTCCTGCTATCTATATCCACCTTAAAACTTTGACTATACAGTAGATAACTTTTAGAAGTAAAATCATACAGCTATTGGAAAACATATTTACAGTTATGCTCATTTATGGATTTACACTCCATTTTTGACTGGCTAATCTATGTAAATGAATCAGATTTTCAAATGTAGTTTTCATATAATTAATGGTACTTTTTTTTTTAACAACACATGTTTAGCGTCAACAGTAATAGTCCTTTTTTACAGATTTGTCTGCAGTAATGAAAATATATGCAAATCATATTAACATGTGCACCCAGAGTATCAAAAACACTGTTTCACAAAAAGCCCCAAATCTTGAGAACAGTTTGTAATGTGGCTTTGATCACAGTTTAATTGTCACATTTTTTGTAGATATGTGTATATCTCATCTGCAGGACAACATTAATCTCTACTCTCTCTCTTTCTCTCTCTCCATCCAGGGTGAATCAGGTACCGCTGGTGAGAATGGTTCTCCTGGACCAATGGTGAGGAACCAACGACATCAGTTCATGACCATATCACCTGTCTCATCTGTATCATAGAAATGCTAAATGTTTCCTCACCCTGGCAAAATCCACCTAATTCTGTATCTTTAATTTAACTTTTGTCCACCAGGGTCCACGTGGTCTGCCTGGCGAGAGAGGTCGTCCTGGAGCTTCTGGTGCTGCTGTAAGTGGATAGTCAGTGTAGTATACAATGTGCTACAGTTTTTAATGCAATTTTTATGTGCTGGCTAAAAATACATCAAGTTTTTAACAGTTGATGGTGGGTTCAAGCTATAATGCCTGTTCTTATGTCTGTCCACAGGGTGCCCGTGGTAATGATGGTCTGCCTGGTCCTGCTGGCCCACCTGTAAGTGCACTTCCTCAAAAAGTTGTCACATAGGCTATCAGAAGACCTTTTCTATAATTGAAGCCATATTATCTTTAAATACAGTAACTGTCCACGATGTACTAATCATCTCTCTCATTTGTTGACGTGTTTTGTTCTTAGGGCCCTGTTGGTCCTTCTGGTGCTCCAGGTTTCCCAGGATCCCCTGGTTCTAAGGTAAAATATCTGTCATCTCCAGAAGAAATTTTGAAATTTTCATGAGACACCAGGAAAGGCTCAGTGGACTGATGTTATCTTCACTCCTGCAGGGTGAAGCTGGTCCCACTGGTGCTCGCGGACCCGAGGGCCAACAAGGACAACGTGGAGAGGGTGGTACACCTGGATCACCTGGACCTTCTGGTGCTTCTGTAAGTAAAACTGTTAAGATAATGATGTAGATACAATTTCACATCATTTGGACAAATCTTTGCATCAACCACTTTTTGCACAAGAGAGGCATATTTTAGTGTATGTTGTTTATGCTTTTAATACAAGTAATAATACAATGTAATAAACAGGGATTTTTGTCACTTTCTACAGGGTAACCCTGGTACTGATGGTATTCCAGGAGCCAAAGGGTCTGCTGTGCGTATATCTTCCCACATCATTTCGTCAACATTATTATCATATATCTACTTGGGTTTTGATTGATTTATCAGCAACAGGTTTCATTGATACTTACAACTTGTTACCCTGTGACAGGGATCTGCTGGTATTGCTGGTGCCCCAGGTTTCCCAGGACCCCGTGGCCCACCAGGACCTCAGGGAGCCACTGGACCTCTTGGGCCCAAAGGACAATCTGTAAGTAATAATGTTCAGAATCAACTGAAATAAATATGCCATATGAACTGTAATTATATAAGTATTCTTGGATAGCATTTTAAAGTGAATTGTTTTCATATTTTCTAGGGAGATCCTGGCATCCAGGATTCAAAGGCGAGGCTGGACCCAAGGGAGAGCGTGTAAGTCCCAATATCTCAACATTGTTCTTATTACCAGCTGTGATATTATGACCAAGACGTTGTGAAATATCCAAGAAACTTAATCAAGCCTGTCCTTCATCCTTTTAACAAATAGGGAGTTGCTGGACCTCTAGGTCCTGCTGGGCCCTCAGGAGAGGAAGGCAAAAGGGGACCCAGAGGAGAGCCCGGTTCTGCTGGGCCTCTTGGACCTCCTGGAGAGAGAGTGAGTTTTACACGCCTGTGTTTCATTCTGTGCGGTGGCAGAATGATAACGCTCCTAAAATAGCTCCCTAATGAGTCCAACTCTTAATACTGTACATGTTATGCATTATTTTTATAGGGAGCTCCAGGTAACCGTGGATTCCCTGGTCAGGATGGTCTAGCTGGAGCAAAGGTTGGTGAAAGACATATGAAGAGTTTTAATAGATAAACAACACAGGCGACTTATTGTCCTTGTACTCAAATGTTCTTCACTGTGATAGGGTGCACCTGGTGACCGTGGTGTTCCTGGTTTGGGTGGACCCAAAGGAGGAACTGGAGATCCTGGTCGCACAGGCGAGCCTGGTCTTCCTGGAGCTAGAGTGAGTCATAATGTTGGAGTTATATTTTTATGATTTACACAAGGTCATTTGGAATTATGTCTTGACTGACTATTCACGACTCAAAAACTGAATGCCATTAAAACATTATATGATATACAGTACGTGATAAACGCATACAGTTTCAAATGATCATTTTCTATTTCTGTTGCGTTTAAGAACCTACTACTTCACTGTTGAAACTGTAAACATTTTGCTAGTTACAAAACCCATTAATTTAAGCAAGCAGAAGCATTCATATTCAATAATATTCTGTCCTGTCTTCTAAAAGGGTCTCACTGGCCGTCCTGGTGATGGTGGACCTCAAGGAAAAGTTGGACCAAGTGTGAGTATCTCTACATTTTCAATCATCCCTAACTGGTAAACCATTCGCACAGTCAATTTGTATGAATGCAAATGCTCCAGTTTTCATTATGGACGAGACTCTTAGACTCAACATAATTTGAAAACATTTCATTTGTTGTAGGGAGCCCCTGGTGAAGATGGACGACCTGGTCCCCCTGGTCCTATTGGAACTCGTGGTCAGCCTGGAGTGATGGGTTTCCCTGGCCCCAAGGGAGCCAATGTATGACCATCACAGTATTTCCTTACATCATTTATAACAGACGTTTCACATTCACAGTTTGTGTACGTCATGAAACATCATGAATTATATTTCTCTTCCATAGGGTGAACCTGGAAAACCTGGCGAGAAAGGTCTTCTTGGACGCACTGGTCTGAGAGTAAGTCATCAGCTCAGAATTGTCAATAATATGTATGTCCAGATACCTTGATCTTATGTTCGGTTTGCCAATTTAATCACACTAGATCCTTGAAAGTATATTTCACAGATCACAATTTTTAGCAAAATATAGCAAAACAACAAAACCAGTATACAAATGTATTTCTTCTTCTTCTTTCGTCATTAGGGTTTGCCTGGTAAGGATGGAGAGACTGGACCTTCTGGTCCTCCGGGTCCTCATGTGAGTATTACTGCACGGCATTACCCACAATGCTTTATGCCCTCAATTTCACCACCGGTTAGTATTATTTTCCCATCAGCCATTTGCTAAAATGTGCTTTCAATGTTATTATTAGGGTGCTGTTGGTGAGAGAGGAGAACAAGGTCAGCCTGGTCCTTCTGGCTTCCAGGTACATTTCTAAATTAAAATATTGTGTATGTTGAAATTGTGAAAGAAAAATTCTTTAGAAGTCATGATAATTGTCAATTCAAGGGATCATGTTTTAAATAAATATGTTGTTTTTGCACAGGGTCTGCCAGGTCCTTCTGGGCCCCCCGGAGAGTCTGGTAAACCAGGTGACCAGGTGAGAATTGCTTTAGATACTTTAGATCAGGGTACATCATGTGTGCTGTTCTGGTGTCATAAGTGACCGACATCATCCTTACTATGAGGTCATTTCTCTCATGCCTGCTCTGTAGGGTCTTCCTGGAGAGGCCGGAGCTGCTGGTATCACTGGACCAAGAGTAAGTTACTTTTTATAACCAACAAAACTCCCAAATTGCAAAATATGGAAATCCCAGTACGTTTTGTTTATTTTGCTTAAAACTTACTTTGACACTCTTGCTGTGCCTCTTTTAGGGTGAACGTGGTTTCCCTGGTGAGAGAGGAGGTGCTGGCCCTCAGGGTCTTCAGGGACCCAGGGGTCTTCCAGGAACAGCCGGAACTGATGGACCCAAGGTAATACACCACATTTGACTAAGACCAAGACTCTCCAGATTTTCTGCCTTTGAAATTATGTTAGCACATGAATTTTAAGTATTTTCATTTACGTTTCTAAATATTTCAAGATGCTTCAATATTCCAGACTTATGTACTCTAGTGTATTTGACCTGGCTGACACTTTGAGCCATCTCTTAACCCCTCACGTCTCTCTTTGATATCCATCAGGGTGCTATTGGACCTGCTGGAGCTTCCGGTTCTCAGGGTCCTCCCGGTCTGCAGGGAATGCCTGGTGAGAGAGGAGCTGTTGGAATCTCTGGAGCTAAAGGTGACAGAGTAAGTATCTTCAGTCATCTGTCCTCCATGTGACTACACCAACTCTCGGCCCGGTGCACTACTACCACTGTACACATCACTTAAATCCACTTGCATCAGCTGACTGGATGAATAATCGTGCATCTCTTTCTCTAGGGTGACAGCGGAGAGAAAGGACCTGAAGGTGCTTCTGGCAAAGATGGATCTAGAGTATGTTCTGTTATGTTCCCAACACACATATAGAAGACTTATGATCTAAAGTCAGGAAAGTGCTGGTTTTGTCTCTTACTTGTCATGTGATTATCTTTTTTTTAGGGCTTGACTGGTCCAATTGGTCCACCTGGTCCTGTTGGTCCCAATGGAGCAAAGGTGAGTGTCTAACCCTGCGTTCTGCCATCCATAGTAACATGGTAAAATGATCAATGCTTATGTTTTATTCTCTGTTCTTTTCTTCTCTTACAGGGTGAAACTGGTACCGTTGGCCCAATTGGCTCTCCTGGTGTCCGTGGTGCCCCTGTAAGCAACTATTAAATGTTATTTCATGTGATTGGTGTAATTATAATTAAACAGCAGGTTTACAGCTAGAGAGAATATACTATTTGGTTCTGGCATTTTTCAAAAGTAACAGCCATTTTGGTAGTCATCCCATTAATATTTATTTCTTTTCAGGGTGATCGTGGTGAGCTTGGTGCACCTGGACCTGCTGGATTTGCCGGACCTCCTGTAAGTAGAACCACAGCCACATAGAGTAAAGCTCAATTATCTCCGGAGATTAGTAATATGTTTATGAAGTAAATAAGGTCAGTCAAGCCTCATTAAGGGGAAAGATCACAATGACGCGCCACTACAACCAGTTGTGTATATTTGGAATGCAATGGTATTTTTCAATTGGATTCTAATACAATTTTATTAGTATAGAATATTCTTTGACATTATAATGGGATGTTCACCAAACGATGTCATCATTTACTCACCCTTGTGTGTTTTAAAACCTTCCTATCAAAACCTATTTATTCTGTGGAACACAAAAGAAGATTTTTTGAGAAAGTTCTCAGTGGTTTTGTGCCTTTACAACGATATCAAGGGTGCCAATGTTATTTGTGGACCTTGAAGACATCTTCTTTTGTGTCCTGCAGAAGAAAGTCATACAGGTTCAAATGACATGAGGGTTAATGAATGATGACTGAACTTAAATTTTTGGATGAACTATCCCTATAAATAAGGGATAATATATATATATCATTTTCTTTGTCATGTGGAAGATAAAATACTAAAATAGGGAGTTGGACCTTAACGTTGATTTACAGTAGGGGCAGAATCTGATTCCAACTCTTGCCTTCCTCCACAGGGTGCTGATGGCCAGCCTGGAATTAAGGGAGAGCAGGGTGAGTCAGGACAGAAAGGTGATGCTGGAGCATCCGGACCCCAGGGTCCATCAGGAGCACCCGGCCCATTGGTAAGTTCTCAAGACAAGTTTTGGTTTTGGACAAGTTGTGGTGCTCAAGATTTGTTTTTGCCATTTGATGTTTTTTAAATGGTCTTGCATAGTGCATAGACTCTTACTATTTGGCTCTTCAATGTATGTTTGCTTATTTTTAGGGCCCAACTGGTATTGCTGGACCCAAGGGAGCACGTGGAGCCCAAGGAGCCCCTGTGAGTTTCTTATAAAGTCAATTACTCATTAACGTATTTTGCAGTTGGTATGCTGTCCAATGTTTAATTTTATTTACTTAATTGGACATTGAAGATATTTGATAATATCGTTTGAGATTATGATATTCCAAACTGACTTTAACCAAAATGTTTTGCTGTGTTCTAGGGTGCCACTGGTTTCCCTGGTGCTGCAGGAAGAGTTGGTACACCTGGCCCCAATGTAAGCCTCATTAAATCTCTTTGTGCTTTCTCCATAGTTCTTGCAGATGTACAATCTATTCTCTATTTACACGTTTTTCCTCTCTTCTCAGGGTAACCCTGGTGCTGCTGGTCCAGCCGGTCCTGCTGGAAAGGATGGTCCTAAGGGCATTCGCGGTGATGCTGGTCCCCCTGGAAGAGCTGGAGATGCTGGACTACGTGGACCTTCTGGTTCTCCTGGAGAAAAGGGAATGCCTGGAGAGGATGGTCCTCCTGTAAGGCTCAGATTGATACCCATTTTCAATATTGCCATTTGTAGCCGCTGTATTCTGCAATCAAATTTGTATCTATCATATGTAGGGTGCTGATGGTCCTTCTGGTCCTTCCGGTCTCGCTGGTCAGCGTGGTATTGTTGGTCTGCCTGGTCAACGTGGTGAAAGAGGTTTTGCAGGACTCCCAGGCCCCTCTGTAAGTAAACAACCCCCAGTGGAAACATCCATACATGCCTGGTACATATCACAGCATTTACCATGACATGACTTCGTTGGTTTATAAGCTGCACTTATGCAATGCTGGTCAACCAGTTAAATATTGCCGGTCAACATCATTGCTATGCTGGTTCATAATGCAGACCAGCAAGAAACACCTAGGATATACTGTTTATAATCTGATATAGGATATAATCTGACATTAATGATTCACACAATACTGATCTGTACCACAGGGAGAGCCTGGCAAACAGGGAGCTCCTGGCAGTTCTGGTGACCGTGGACCTCCTGGTCCTGTTGGACCTCCTGGATTGAGTGGACCCGCTGGAGAGCCTGGACGTGAGGTAAAGAACGCATGCATGAATTACAACTGGACTATCTCAGATTTTTTTTGGTTTTAGAGAGTTCTACCTGGGAAAACACTGTCAATTATGTATCTCTTTAGGGTAATGCTGGATCTGATGGTCCACCTGGTAGAGATGGTGCTGCTGGTGTTAAGGTGAGTCAAAAAACACTCTTTTAAATTACGAAAGAGTTAAATTACTCTAAATATGTCATAAAAGTGATTTTAAAGAACCAGATCCAAATGGCTTATGTCATGTGTTTTGTTCTTTTCTAGGGTGAGCGTGGTAACACTGGCCCGCTTGGAGCTCCTGGAGCTCCTGGTGCCCCTGGTGCTCCTGGTTCCGTTGGCCCAGTTGGAAAGCAGGGTGACCGAGGAGAGAATGTGAGTACTAAACCTTTATGTCATGCAATTCAATAATCACCCACATAGGTATCATATCATAGACTATGCAAGGATTCTCCGGATGCAGTTTCAAGCAGACATACACAAAACACAAAAAAACAGTAACATGTACTCAATAACCAAACCGTTGACAGTCTGTCCTCTGATAGTCTGGTTATCTTCTTTTCAAGGTAAGTAAATATATCACTAAAAAAAGAGAGATCCTTATGAAGATTAAAAACATTAGCAATGTTCTCATATCAAGTGTTGTTGCAATATTTAATACTTCCCTTTTTTATTCTTTAGGGCCCACAAGGACCTGCTGGACCCACTGGATCTGCTGGAGCTAGAGGCATGGTTGTAAGTACACTTTATGAAGAGAGCAGAAAAAACATAAAGCTTGAAATGTAAACTGACATCAAAATGTATATATTTATTATTGTAAGAAGAAAATAGAGTACATCCACACGTAGAGTTGAGTTTTGAAACATAATTCATTTTACACTGCAAATCATTATATAGCAGTTAATTTCTGGTGACTTCGATGATACTCACATTATTTGAATGCTTCCTGTTAATTTCTCTGAATCAGGGACCACAAGGACCTCGTGGTGATAAGGGTGAGGCAGGAGAGGCTGGAGAGAGAGGACAGAAAGGACACAGGGGATTCACTGGTCTGCAGGGTCTTCCCGGACCTCCTGTGAGTTTTATATACTAAGCCTTAATAAAGATGATGTTGGTAAGAGATTGGAAATTTGTAAACACTTTATTTGTGTCTCTCATTAAAGGGTTCTCCCGGAGACCAGGGTGCTGCTGGACCTGCTGGACCATCTGGTGCTAAGGTAAGTGACTGATTTGTTTTACAGGTTTTCACATTAGTGAATTAGCAATTAATATACTCTTAAGATACTTTCTTTAATAATCAGATGGGTTATTAAAGTTCTGTAATTTCTTGTTTGTATAGGGACTTTCCGGACCTGTTGGACCTTCTGGTAAGGATGGTTCTAATGGTCAGCCTGGACCCATTGGACCACCTGGACCTCGTGGGCGTTCTGGAGAAACTGGCCCTGTTGTGAGTGCAGCCTACAGAATACATTTATTATACATTTTGTATATACTTTCAAAAGTATAAAAATATGTAGAAATAATGAAGGCCATGTTTCATTTTTTATTTATTTCCCTTTTTTCTCTAATCAGGGTCCACCTGGTAACACCGGACCCCCTGGCCCTCCTGGTCCCCCAGGCCCTGGCATTGACATGTCTGCCTTTGCTGGGTTGGCTCACACCGAGAAGGGACCCGATCCCCTGCGTTATATGCGTGCCGATGAGGCCTCCAGCTCTCTTAGACAGCATGATGTAGAAGTTGGTGCCACACTCAAGTCCATCAACAGCCAGATCGAGGACATCCGCACCCCCGATGGCTCCCGCAAGAACCCTACCCGTAGCTGCAGAGACCTGAAGCTGTGCCACCCCGAATGGAAGAGCGGTAAGAGAACATTTACACAATGCCAAAGTTAGACAGCACGTATTATTGTTTACAGTATGTTTACAGGCAGTTTAGTTTCTATAATATTTAGTTTCGCCATACTTGCATAACTATGGTTTTTGTCACTTGGTCCATAGGTGACTACTGGGTCGATCCTAACCTTGGCAGCAGTGCTGATGCCATCAAAGTGTACTGTAACATGGAGACTGGAGAGACCTGCTTGAAGCCCAGCACTCCCAAGATCCCACGCAAGAACTGGTGGACCAGCAAGAGCAAGACGCACAAGCACATTTGGTTCGGCGAGAGCATGAACGGCGGATTCCACGTGAGTAACGTTCGATATTGAAATTCAGTGATTTTGCTGATATCTATCTGAATTCTTCAAATGACATTGATTGTATATAAAAGCCTTTCTCATTTTCTGTTACAGTTTAGCTATGCTGAAAATGGCCAGACCAGCACCGCCAACATCCAGATGAACTTCCTGAGGCTGCTGTCTACTGAGGCCACTCAGACCATCACCTACCACTGCAAGAACAGCGTGGCTTACATGGACCAAGCCACAGGCAACCTGAAGAAGGCCCTTCTCCTGCAGGGATCCAACGACGTGGAGATCAAAGCAGAGGGTAACAGCCGCTTTACCTATGGCGTGCTGGAAGATGGCTGCAAGGTAAGAGTGTTCATCGAGTGTTCTAATTAGAAAACATATGTCGGGGAGACAGTGTTATTTACATTGACATTTCTGTCTTGTGTTATAGAAGCACACAGGTCAGTGGGCCAAGACTGTGATTGAGTACAAAACTCAGAAGACATCCAGGCTGCCCATCGTGGACATTGCTCCCATGGACATCGGAGGAGAGGATCAGGAGTTCGGAGTGGACATCGGTGCAGTCTGCTTCTTGTAAAGAAAACCAAACCTATGTGGATTATGAGATAAGACATGGAAAAATACCAATGATGAGCAATAATTGTGAGGATGCAATACACATTCCAAATCATGAAACATGGAAGAAAAGACAATTGAGTTTTTTTTCTCTAAAACGCAACCACGTTTAGCGCAATGGAATCCCTGCGCTAAACGGGATCGTCCCAAACAGTCCCTCCCTCTGAAATCCAGCCATGTTTCCCGCAAGCCCTCCTGATGGGAGCCAAGAGGGGGACGAAACAAGCGAGAGATTAAATGAAAGACAGAAACATGGCTTGATGTCATCACGTCCTGCAGGGGTGGGCAGGTGATGCTGTACAGCGTTATGGCTGGATACCACAGTAGTCCCTCCCACTAAAGAAGGCCACGCCCAGTTCCATTTCACCCCTCCCTCTGCTTCTTGACTGTGACTCAGAAGAAACATCACATTCTGCAAGATTTTGTGAAATGTTAAATCTGAGGAGGGAATAAGTTAATATTTA
The DNA here is from genome assembly GCF_015846415.1 of Triplophysa dalaica. Taxonomy (NCBI): domain Eukaryota; kingdom Metazoa; phylum Chordata; class Actinopteri; order Cypriniformes; family Nemacheilidae; genus Triplophysa; species Triplophysa dalaica. Next base: position 7,483,085 of record NC_079559.1, read on the forward strand.
CTGTGTATAATAACAAAAATCTCGATACGTACGGAAGCAGCCAGATCTATATATTTTCACAATTATATATGTTTGTGTGTAAGCATGTGCCTGTTCACACCAACATTATTTTGGGGGAAGTGCAGTACCATTTCATTTTTCTTTTTCTTTTTTTGGTCCTTTTTGTGTACCTGCTTCCCTTGGTTGCCCATAAAAGGAAGTTTTGATCCCTTGACATAAGAGCAAACAAAAAAATCAAATAAATTTGGAACCAATTTCTATTTTTGTTTATTTGCATGATCTTCATTCTTTAAAGAAAAGCTACCTCACACAGAAAAAACGTCAAAATCTGGATTTGAACAGAAGCAGCCTGGGCCACGAGAATGGTCAGGAAAACGCCCCGGCATGGCTCAGTCCAGAAGGTGCTATTAGTTTCCATCTTTCAGTCAGTATTCCCAAAATTCCCAGATCACCCCACTCCCTAGCTAGCCTCATTCAACACACACAGCCTGCTCGGAGGATGCGGAATCACACGGGATGATCAAAAGACAGAGGGACTCTTTTGGGAATGCCGGAAGTTTGCTCCCAAAGCATCTCCGTAGCGCTGAGCAGGATGCGTGTGTGTTGTGTGAGGGTGTGTATATTTTTGTTATATTAATAATATTATGATCATGATCTTTTTTGTTTGTTCTCTCTTTTTATTTCTGGTTTTGTTACGATTTTAATTAATGTAAATTGAAAATAAAGGAAAAACAAGGAATTATGAAGTCAGATTTTAATTGTGTTTTTAATACCTTTAAATGAGCAAAACTATATAGTTTGCTGTTTGTGTGTGTGTGTGTGTTTGCTTGCTTGTGAGTGTTAGTGTTTTGAATTTGCTAGAAGCTTTCAAGAATAGGTATCAGACAGAGGCTAAAAGAAAAAGGACAGAAAAAGCTTTAAACAAAAACAACAACAGGGAAGTAAACAGCCATTCAGAGCCAAGAGTCTTATAGAAAATTGACAAGATTGAAAACCATCCATCATCATTTATAAAATATTTGAAAAAGATTCATATTAAATAGGATCCAGCATGACTATAAAAGACTTTAAGCAAGGTTTATGGCTGTTCTTAAGGGAACACATTCTAAAACAAGTACCATACACACAAGTGTATAGAGGTCAGACCTTAAGGGATAGTTCACCCAATAATTATATTATCAGATTGTTACAAACCTGTACACATTTCTTTATTCTTCTGAACAAACATGATATTTGGAAGGATGTCAGATCTCATTTCCCATAAATACTATGGAATTCAATGGAGAATGAGATCTGACATTCTTCAAAAAACATCTTCCTGTGTGTTCAGCAGAACAAATACATTTATAAAGTTTTGGAACAATCTGAGGGTGTGTAAATGATGACAGAATTTTCATTGTTGGGTGAGTATCCCTTAAATACTTGGGTCATGTGAATAAAAAGACATTCCATCAAGCATCAATCTATATTTTCAATGGTAATGTAGGGTGAGTAGTACAGTGTAAAACCCCATTCACCGTTTTGCTCTTAACCAGAAGGGTCTACCTCATCCAGTTCAAAATATGAGACAAAATGTACATAAAAAAAGTATGAATTAACAGACTTTGCCGATGAGACCAAATCTTTGACCCCAATTCAAGGCAGGTTGCATGCACATATGAGCTTCGGTGAAGATATCAATGTAGGAATTAAACACAGAGAAATGCTTAAAAAGAAATCAAAAGCCTCAAAGCCTGATTTTGATTCATCCAGCTGAATCGACTCTTTTGATTCATCGCGCGCATAATTCGTTTAGTTAGTCCAGTCCACACTTTAGTTCATGTGTGAATTTCACCAGTAGGTGGCGACCTTTCGACTGCTGGCTTTACTTGTCAAGGTATAAACATACTAAAACAACAACAATAGAACCATTTCCAAAACACAATAGAAAATGTAATGGTTGTATAATAGGTTTTATTGAAACTGTCTACTGGTGTGTGATGGATTCTAGGCGGGGTGCTATCCGGCAGATTAATCCCAAAACACACCACAAAAGCAAAAAAAACAAGGCAGGTTCTGAGACAGCTGACTCCAGCCGCGGCAGGTTTAGTTGTCGCTGCCTTGAAGTAGTGGCAGGTTTACCGGGAGCTCCACCTGTCAAGGAAGAAATTTACTCCAACTGTCTTTGCTGTACCATCAGTTCGACCATAGACCTCATTGCAGCATCGTACTTCCCAAACGCAAGCGTCCACACACCTCGTGACCTCGATTCGACCAATCACAAGCGCCACCGCGCATGGGTGTCGTACCAAGATCAACCTGATCGTCTGTGAGGCAGACTGAACCGGGGGAAGATCACCATTTTTTGCCGGGTGACGCTCGCTATACCGTGGGAAGAGATGGTACTGTCTTCAGGGCTGACATAACGGATGATGGTATGCTTATTTTTGTGCTTCAGACTGTATTTATTGCTAAAAGACACCATTGCGCTAGAGCTGGAGTTACATAACGTGCGCCGGTGACCTAGTTTCTATATTTGATTCCCCAGTAAAGTTTTTCACGTGTTTATCTGTTTTGTCTTTGTTTTTAAACTGATTACATGTTTTTAGTGTTAGGAAACATAGAGGGAGTGCAGAAATGTAAATAGGACCGCGCTGACTAAAGTATTTATGTCTGACAGCTTCACCTACAGAACTAGGAATTGACCTAATTTCTACTTTGGGAAGCTTTGAGTGTGTGTAATGCAGAATCGCGAGACAGTACAAGTTGTGCTTTAATGTAAAATAAAATGTATATTTCAATCCCTTCTTTTATGGATTCCCATCTAACCACTGTATAATATTCCAGTCTTTCATGTTTATATCTGTTGTTAAGATGGGAAACGTTAAGCACAGTATACAAAAAACCGGGGTGGCTGGTAAAAGCATTTGTTTCCAACTGCTATAGACAAAAGAAATACACATTATAACATGCGGGTGCAGAAACGCAATGTGCATTTTAAGTTTAATCTGAATCTAAATGGTTAAAACACTGACATTGAAAAATTTTGATATTTTCATTTATTATATTCAGGTAAATGAAAATCATGTAAAAGACAGAGCCCTTAAAAGCTTCCCACTTAAGTCTCCTTAAATGGATAGTTCAACCCCCCCCCCAAAAAATAGGTCACCATTTATTCACCTCAGGTAACACAACACTAAACCCAACATAGATATTTTGAGAAATGTCTTAGCGGTATCCACACAATAGAAATGAATAAAGACAGGTAATCTTGTTTTCTGTCCTACATACGATAAAAGGCATACAGGTTTAGAAGGATATGGGGGTGAAGAAGGGATGAAAGAATTTACATTTTGGCCACAACGATAGACTATTACGAAATATATTCCCGTGCTTTAAAGAGAACGGTCTTTTAAAGCTTTATTAATGTTTAAATAAAAATAAAAAACTCAAACATGTGTTCTGTAAGTCGTTCTGTGATGATGAAATCTTCATATGTATGTGTCAGTGTTGTATGAGCTCTCAACTGCTCTGATGGAATTCACTCTCGTGCAAACGTCAGTTTCCTGAGTCAGACTGTGGAGAAGCCAATGTCCCAGAAGTTGTCTTGAGATATGACTGCTCAGACAGAAAAGTTTGGGGTCCAGATTTGAAGGGTTCCTCCTGTCTCAATGAGGAAAGAGAAAAAATGTTGAATCATACAAACCCTCTTTTAAGACTCGAATCTATACTTTTTGTTTTTCTTAGTTAAATATAAAGGAACAGTGTTGAAATTCAGTGTTTTTATATGTAATTGCAGCTGCTAATCTCTAAAAACAATGTGTTGAGATGGTAGATCCTCGAGTACTCCAATTTCTAAAAAAACAAATCTGTTGTATGTAACGTAAATGTTTAAAATAGCATACATATCTTGTGAAATCACTACTAAAAGTTTGTCAGGCTTTACGCCATGTTTATATTTTTGTATTGTTATTTTTCCATTAAGAACATTCTCGTTTAAGTCAACTTGATTTTATTGATACAGTTAACATGGGCCCCAATTCCATCCACTGGTTCAGAAAGGGCCTCCGTCTCCATGACAACCCTGCACTTCAGGAGGCAGTGCGTGGGGCAGACACGGTCCGATGTGTCTACTTCCTGGATCCCTGGTTTGCTGGGTCATCAAATCTCGGGGTTAACAGGTGGAGGTGAGTGCAGCTCTTTAAGTTCTTAGGATCTTCAGGATCTTTAATTGATATCATTTCATCTCAATAAACAATCAGAATGTTTTGTTATTAAAATCAACAAATTATAAGAGTCTGTACTAATTTTTTTTATTTATTTACCTTACCTAATTGATGTGAAATGTAGGCCTAACATTTATAATAATAATAAATAAAAAAATCAGATTTGGAACGAGTCTGTGTTTATTTGTAATTTTACCAAAATCAGCATTTATATATATATATGTATATGTCCTTAAATCATTGCATGAAACTGCACCAACTTGTCTTGCCTATAGCTTTTAAAACGTTATGCACTTTGTATTCACTTGTATTACTTTATATTATGCAGCTTGACATAAAAACCAGTCAGGATATTAGAAATAGAGCAGATTTAAAATAAGCCATTATGAAAATTAAGTCACCAAACAAGTTCTAGTCTTTAGTTTGTCCTCTATTGTATTGTAACATTCACTCTTAACCACTTGGTTATCAGATAATTTGATGTAAATAATTTACAGTATTATAATTGCTGGGAGGGACTGTTCCTCAAAAGCGTATTAATCATTAGGCTACAATTCAATTCATTTTATGTCTGAACGACTGTAATCCACTAAATCAAACTTTCTCCTCATCTTATATCACTTCATGTTGTTTCCTATTGAATGAGTGCGAGAGAGTCAAATCAAGGTCAGGTTGTGGAACATGTTTATATCCAACTTCAGAGATGATAGATTTGGGTACATTTTGATCCATTAAACCTCAAACCTGAAATACAAGTTTACACGGTTTAATGACCACACAATAATTTTTGGTTTAGCAAGCAGAACGTGTTACTAAAATATTTAAAACACTCAATTACTTACTGTCAATTTACTGTAATTTACATGATTCCACAGGTGTGCAGTCTAACCCATATTGTAAGCAGGTCATAATATGCACTTTCGTTTCTGTGTAAATCAGTTACCATCTGGATGTGAATGTTCTTCTTCCTCATGTCATTTATTTTCTGTGATGAAGTTTGTAATAGTTCGCAATGGCCCACTCTCGAGTAATGTTAATGATTCTTGGCTGTTATGAAATGCCTAAATTTGGCGACACAGAAAGTATTTTGGGGACATCAAATCTTACATCTTAGAGAAACATGTACTCTATAATATTCTCTCCTGTGTTCTGAGGTCACATGGTTTATATAATGGATCCATTTTGGAAGTTCGTCCAACCTTTAGATTTTCTTTACTCCGGAATGCATGGGGACAGAAGTGCCTTTGCGTTTTTGTTTTCGACCAAAAAATCCTCACACATGGAGAAATGTGAATAAATGTCCATTTATGGAGTTTGATCGATTCCCACAACAGTCAGTCAGTCAGTCCCGGGGAAAGTAGGCCAAGCCACAGACTAGCAAATGCTTTGCTGTCAGAACGGTGTGTTCAGTCTGGAGCTTGACATTCGGGTCCGTTCGGCCAACAGAATGGATCTGATTGAATGTTAGGGAGCGCTAATTCACTAGATTTTCAGATGAAGCACCTGTGAATGAATCTGTCAGGTGTCCACATGATTTTCTTATAACACCTGTTAGTGTATACAAATGAACACTGCGATTTGTTAATCGTGGTAATTCTTCCTGAGAAAACAGATATGCACTGACACAGATCTGAGAGGTGTTTGATATAACTGATATGAGATGTGTTTATATATAACTGATAACCAGTTGTTATTGCTTTGTGTTATCGTGTTCTAACCAACATGGCAATACTGACATTCACGTAACAGCCTCCATAATAACCTTGCTTTGTGTTGCCGTGCCGTACTGGTACACATCACGTAATGTCACATACAGATGTAATAACTAGAACATTGGCCTGATTCATTCACACATCTTGCGTCTGCTGGATAAAAACGTAAAAATGAAATGTGCTCAGTACAATGCCCGTATTTTTTTGGTGTGAGTTTTTGAGCTGTTTATCAAAACATTTGGAATAAAGCTTTTTACGAAATGAAGTAGAATATTTTTTAGGGCCCTCAACGATTTATCACGATTAATCGCGTACAGAATAAAAGTTTGTGTTAACATAATATATGTATACATTTTTAGGATATATTAATATGTATTTATTTATTTTTAACAGCCATTTAAATTATATATAAATGTTTATTAATTTGTATTTTTTTCTTAAATTATATATGATTAATAATATTTTTTTATCGATACAAAATCAATATGCACAATGCACAGACATACTGTATATAATGCTTTATTTGGGATGCGATTAATAGCAATAAATCGTTTGACAGCCTTAAAACTTTCTGGATATAGACCTTTGTTGGAATTGATCTGAATTGCAGGTGCCATATCGAAGCACACAAACACCACTATTCATTCTTTAAGGGTTTGATTGAATTGAGGTGATCTAAGCAGTTTGTAGTCTACACTTTAGGGGTCGAGTTTTGGGTAAATGACTTGCAATGAATAAAATACTCAATTTTAAGTGCTGCTGGTCCAGGGTGTGCGAAAGAAACAAACCACACTTTTATGTTTTGGCTGATTGAACTTCAGCACTGTCTCGGTCTACCTTAATGAAATAGGCATTTCGTTCTTGTAAGGTTACGTAACTGATAATATAAACTAAATACTTTTATCGGTTTGTCTCAAATCAGTTTAAGGGATTGTATAGAATGCATATCTTTTAGTACATACTTTGATCATATATTACATCTTATATGTAAAAGGCAGAGTCTTGTATTGTTTAACTTGTCTTCACGTGATCTGGAGCAGTGGATATCGGATAAGCATACTCTTTTCTCAGGCTAGAGTGTTGTTGTGGTTGAAAGGAGGTCACTGGGTTAATTTTATGCCCTCCAGTGGTGGAGATTGTGCACGCTGCAAATCTAGGCCAGGCCAGTTACATAAGGAATAACATATGACCAGGCAAAGTGCTGGAAAATAGGTCTGTCTTTTTCATACTCATGCTCCCAAAAACAATCTTTTTTGTGCCTCTGAATACTTTTCGAAGAAACGTGTGATTGATAATGCGTGTTTTTTTAGTGACCAATACGGTAGCGTGTGCAGTTGTCTGTGTGGTAGTGTGTTGAGCGGTCAGCCTGTATCTGAGCATATGGAGCTTTGTCCATGTCTGGTCCCTAATCAGGGCTTTTGTCGGACTTTGTGCTCAGTAAGGACGGCTGGACCAAATACCAGACTCACAGGTGGAGGGTAGGAAAGGCCTTCCAGATAAATACTATAAACTCATTAATGAAAAAACAAAATGGTTTGTAAAGCCAGGACCAGAGCGGAAGAAAACAATTTCTCACTGTAAGATCAGCAAGAAAACTAAATGAAAACCTTTTTTACTCTAAACTTAATTCAAATCTTAAAATAAGAAAATGAAGATTTCAATTTGAACAGGTGATTAACGGTTTGATAATTATCTGATGGTGTGTTCATGAATGAGCTGTACTTAAATGCTCTTCTACTCGATGGATCTTCTGGAGGTGTATCAGCAGATGTGTAGAGAGAAAATAGCATTCAATCTCATGACTTCTAAATAAGATCATGAATGAAGAGACTTTTGAATGGAACGTCTAAGCATGTGTAGGGATCGAGAGACAGCTTGCAGAACAAGTAAAGCCTTGGGGCTTTGCTTTAGATCAGGGGTTCTATCTCTCCAGACCTAGTACTTGGAATAAAAAAAGAACATCTACGCACCAGTATGTTCCCTGTGTTTTTGCTCTGCTTGGTGCCAAGTGTGTTGCCATCTTAAGAATTGCTTAATGTTTTATAACTTTGGATAAAAGCTTGAAAGAATGAACCATAAATGTACCGTCATCGAAATAATAAAGAGACAAATTTTCATTTAATCAGCGTTTCAAGATGTATTGTGGACATTCTAGTCCAGTGTCTGTTGAATTTAAACAAAATCAATATTGACATAAAGTCATAAAACGGCTTAGTGAGGTTATCGCATAAAAATATATTGTTGAAATACATATATTTCCTAAATACATGTACACATATTATTGTTCTATTGCTTAAAAGTGAATATGAACTTTTTTTCTATGCAGAATTTGAGGTATGTAAAAATACAGAGCACATATTATGTTATTTTGACCTGTTTCACCAGTTTTCATTTTTGCAAATGAAGGCAAATTAAAACCATGCTTTTATTTAAAATTAAAAAGTAGTTCCCAGAATGAAACAAAAATGATCATTTTACATAAACCATACCTATAAATGGACATTTTAAAATGTTTTCTCTAAAAGTACTTATATTTAAGCTAATTTTGCCTTGATTGTTTCCAAGTGGTTGTAGAGTATGAAGGAGAACTCCAACTTTAGTAAATATTTGAATATTCACAACACGGTGCTTTTTTGGCACATAGTGAATGCCGTTTAAGGAATTCACTTCTTATTGTTTATTACTTGACAGATTTCTCCTGCAGTGCCTGGATGATCTCGATTCCAATCTAAGAAAACTCAATTCTCGCCTTTTTGTCATCCGAGGACAACCAGCCAATGTTTTTCCACGACTTTTCAAGGTGAAATTCTATGGTTACAAAACACCGCTGCTATACATTGATTAATTAATTGGGATTTTGTTCTACAAATTTCTGGAGCCTTTCTGAAATCCACCCTCTCCATTCCACTGTATTGGCATTTCTTTGACCATGTCTAGTGTTTTTCTCAGGATGTCTGTGTTCTGTTCTCTCAGGAGTGGAAAATATCCAGGTTGACTTTTGAGTATGACTCAGAACCATTTGGAAAGGAGAGGGATGCAGCTATTAAGAAGCTCGCTATGGAGGCCGGTGTTGAAGTCATTGTCAAGACTTCACACACCCTTTACAATCTTGACAAGTAAGAACAACTCATTTCTTTAAAGGTGTGAGGCAAATGAAACATGTCAGCTTTAATGACCCCTAATGGTTTAATAGCCATTATTTGTATTGTACCAGACGATTTTCTAGAAATCTTTTTTTTGAATTCTTGCACGTGTTGAAATGCTTGTAAAGACTCAGGTGTGTGAGGAAAGACAGTGACCTTATTAACACTTCATGTCTCTCCAGAATCATTGAACTGAACGGGGGTCAGCCTCCTCTGACCTACAAACGTTTCCAAACGCTGATCAGCCGAATGGACCCGCCGGAGTTGCCAGTGGAAACCCTCTCCAACACTATAATGGGAAACTGTGTCACACCAGTCTCTGAAGACCATGCGGAGAAATATGGTGTGCCGTCCTTGGAGGAACTAGGTGAGCTCAATGAGATCAAGAGTATATCTGTTTAAGGTGCTCCAGGTTCGAGGTGAATTCTAGTTTGAACAACTCAGTTCGGAAGAGGGTTTAAAATTCTTGCAAAACTCACCAGTATATTAAGGACATTCTGTTGGGTAAACTTCAATGGCCTGGATCTAAATGATGCAAATGCAATATCCATTTCCTGTGACCTATCAAACAACTTCAATTGTCCCATAAAATGCATCAGTCATGACAGTTATGCAAGTTAAGTTTTATGATATCTCTAACCTACATTATATTGGCTCAGGATTTGACATCGAGGGACTTCCTTCTGCTGTCTGGCCTGGTGGTGAAACAGAGGCATTAACAAGGATTGAGAGACACCTGGAGAGAAAGGTAACATCATAAATGTTGTACAGTGTCAAAGTATTAATTTGAAAAAAAGGTTTGTGAAAATGTCTAGATACTTCTGAGAAATGCTCTTGCATAATTGGTGAGTCCACCCACCTTTTGAGATGTAAATTGCATATATTTAGCAGACACGTTCTTTCCAAAATACAATTAATTGAACTCAATTAATTGAACTTAATTGAACAATTAATTGAACATGTTTCACTCTTTTGGTTTTATGTGTTCTTGTGCCTTGCCAGGCTTGGGTTGCAAACTTTGAAAGGCCTAGAATGAACGCAAACTCTTTATTGGCCAGCCCGACTGGGCTGAGTCCCTACCTCCGTTTCGGCTGCCTCTCCTGCCGCCTCTTCTACTTCAAACTCACAGACCTCTACTGGAAGGTACTGAAATGATTCTGACCGGTTGTTTACATCAGCTGTGCCCACATCATTACACCTTTCAAATATGTATATTCTATTTTAAAAAAAGTTTTATAGAATCCTCTCAATTCTCTTTGCAGGTAAAGAAAACCAGCTCTCCTCCTCTTTCCCTCTACGGTCAGCTACTATGGAGGGAGTTTTTCTACACCGCTGCTACCACCAATCCACGGTTCGACAAGATGGAGGGCAACCCAATCTGTGTGCGTATTCCCTGGGACAAGAACCCAGAGGCCCTGGCCAAGTGGGCTGAGGCTAAGACCGGTTTTCCCTGGATCGATGCCATCATGACCCAGCTGAGACAGGAGGGCTGGATTCACCACCTGGCCCGCCATGCTGTGGCTTGTTTCCTCACCCGCGGAGACTTATGGATCAGCTGGGAAGAGGGCATGAAGGTGCATTACGCACACATTGGACATCTGCTGGTTTTGCCTGGTTATGTTGAAAAAGTGTGAAAGGAAATTTTGATGTTTTGTCATTGTGTATTTCTTTTTGGTTTGATATGGTGGAATCTAAATACATTCTAATATGGACATATATACAGAATGGCCATATTAAAGCTCGATATGTTGGTGTTTAGGTAACTGAATTGAAGAACTGAGGTCTAGTAAGGAATGATGCGAGTAGGCAACCATCTCTGATTGGCTAGAGAGTAATGGTTGCTATGATTGACAGGTGTTTGAGGAGCTTCTATTGGATGCTGACTGGAGCGTGAACGCTGGCAGCTGGATGTGGCTCTCCTGTAGCTCTTTCTTTCAGCAGTTCTTTCATTGTTACTGTCCTGTGGGTTTCGGCAGACGCACCGACCCTAACGGCGATTTCATTAGGTTGGTAACTTTCCAAAATATTCAATCACTTTTCTTCATATTAGGCTATTAAAGTTGTCCCAAGATAAACCAGTCAGGAGAGAATGTAGAAAATCCAATAGAAATGCAGTATCTTTCTGTTCTAACTTTTTTCCTTGTAGCCTCACTTTACAGGATTTTGTTATTTTTGAAGTTGAATCTTTTCTGTCCTGAAAATGTTCAGTTAAGGTTTGACATTATAGGGCCACATCAAAAACCAATCGTTTCCCTTTAAATATTGCCATGATTATTGTATTTCTCTTCATGAGCATGTCAGCCAAAATGTTGTACTTTTGTGTTTCTTTGCGGTCGTCTCACGGATTGGGTGAAAAGTTCAGATTTCCCTTTTGTGAACTGTGGTTGATTGATTTTAAGACGAAATCCATTCTTAGCCAAACTATTTGGAAACCTGTTAGCTGTGAATGTGAATGATGGGGAATGCAGTAGACTGTTCTTAGCTCGGTAGCATCTCGTTTTATCAAAAGGAATTCCACTTGGTAGGGAAATACGAAGCCTGGTCTGTTTTCAGTGCGTAGAGAGCCGCAACGCATTTCCCAGAGAGCATGATGGGAGGTGGGGCCCAAAGCCAGAGACTGGAATTTTATCTAGCTTTAGACAATTCATCTGTATCAGACTCTTTTTGAAATATTTAGAGGTCCTCTAGGCATTGATTGATCCCTGTTCGTGGAAGATCACAATAAAATTGGCTATCACTTGCCTGTTGATGTCGTCTAGAGATCCGTAGGTTGTCCCGTTTCTCAAATCTGATGGGCCTTCAATGAATACCCAGTGTCCGTTTTTCAGATGGCTTCTTGTTTGGGAAGGATGTGACTGTTCCTGGCAAAGGGTTCTGGCCTCTTTTGGCAAAACGAGGGGACCACCCATCAGCAGAGAACAGTATACTGCATTTCTCCTTTGGCGGCTAGCAGGTTTCTTTGCCTTGGCCTGGGATCTCAAATGCGATCAGTGGCAGTGCAATGGGGCGGGAGTGAACCTGAACCTCTCACTCAGCCCTGAGCTTTCATTTATTGAAACGGGTGGCAGGTGTTGAATTTAGGGTGGCGCTGGATTGGATCTGGAGGGGGATTGGGAGGGCCTGGTCACTTCTGCTTTCTAATGCGTGTTGTAGTAGGAATCTTCGTAGTTTCTCAGCACAGGCGGGACCTGTTGCCCTGTTTAAACCGCCCCGTCCGCCTGTCTGCACGCACCACCATCAGCGACCCTCGGTCCGGGCTCTGGTAAGGTGGAGCGCCTAGGTAGGTGGCATTTTCTGTCCCTGGGACCTGGAGGAGAGACGCAAGTTCTGATTTCACTAGAGACTTACTGAATTCCTCAGTTCTTTTCAGTTTATTTACTTGTGGTGTTGTGCTTCTAATTCTTGTGATAATTCATTTTGAACATGTTCAGAAGCTTGTAAAACAAGCAACAGTCTTTAACCTTTCGAATTGATATGCGTTTTATTAGTTATAATCCGAGAAGCCTTGTATACTTGTTCTGCTGCTTGTTGACTTTTCAAACCCGGAAGCCACATAACCATCTCGCACAACCTCCCTTGTGTTTATGATGAGACTGTGTTTTAATCTCTTTATTCTTTCAGACGATATTTACCTGTTCTCAGAGGTTTCCCTGCCAAGTATATATACGATCCCTGGAATGCCCCAGATTGTGTGCAGGCTGCCGCTAAGTGCATCATCGGAGTTCATTACCCCAAACCCATGGTGAACCATGCCGAAGCAAGCTGTCTCAACATCGAAAGGATGAAGCAGATCTACCAGCAACTCTCACGCTACAGAGGACTTGGCAAGAATTTGGAAGCAATTTCTATGATTTTTTTATATATATATATAGAAAAAGCTATGTACTTATCGTTTTGTGTGTTGACTTGAATTCATCAGTTACTCACCCTATAGTTTTTCCAAATCTGTATACATTTCTTTGTTCTCAAAGATATTTGGAAGATGCTTGTAACTTAACAGTTCTTGGCAACTATTAACCACCATAGTAGGAAAAATTACAATAGTAGTCAAAAGTGCCCCCAAAAATGTTTCTTTTCCCAAATTCTTTCAAAATATCTAATTTTCTGTTCATCAGAATAAAGAAATGTTTTTCAGATTTGGTACAACTTGAGGGTGAACTGTCCCTTTAAGAAGGATAAGGCTACATGCCAAAAGCTCCAATGACCCTATTGTATGAGATGAAAACGGATTTGGACAAGTCCATAAATCTGCAATATTGCTACAGTATAGCCCACCGGAGGGCCACGGCCTACATTTTTGGAAGCGCTGTGCTAGAGAATAAATCTCTTTTACTTACTGTTTTTCTAGGACTTCTGGCCTCTGTTCCATCCACACACAATGGGAATGTTATGGCTTACTCCCCAGGGGAACAGCAGTCTGGGACCAACACGCCAGGTGAGATTCTGCCTGTCAGCAATTGCTTTTTCATAAATGTTTTGACATAATATTACTTTAATAGCTTTCCTTAATTTATAATGTAGGCCATATTATAAACCAGTTTGTATATTTAAACAAATGAGTGAATAAAATATGTAATAAAATAATTCATGTGTGTGCATCCCAACAGGACCGGCGGTATTGAATGGTTCTGTTGCCAATGGTGACATGAATGGAAGTATTCAGTTGAACTTTGACAGCGAGGAGCATCAGGGACCAAGTGGAACACAGCAACAAGAACAACAGCAGCAACTAGGTGCCCACTCACACATACTAATGAAGTAACAGATATACATCCAAAAATGGAAACCTAAATGAAAGAAGTTATGTTTCTCCTGTTTCCTAGGTTACCACCACATGTCCGACTCGGGGCACAACGCAAGCAGTCGCCTTTACCAGTGGAATATCTCGCAAGAAATGGCAGGCCCTCAACATTCAGGTAATGGACATGAAAAATGTGTTTGATGACAAGACATTCATGACAAACAAAATCTCTACAAATTGTCTCATCTGTCAATCCAACGCGTAGTATACTTTAGAGGTTTATAATTAGGTTTGATCCGCTAGACTATAACCATTCATGTTAATGTAAGTAACTGAGTATTTCAGTACATGTGATATGTGTACATGGATGTTTATAAACTCTTGTTTTCACATTTTAATAAGGACACCTGCTGCACAAAGGTGGAAGTGTGACAGGGAAGAGGGAGAGAGAGAGCGAACAAGATATTGAAGAAGAGGACGACAGTCTCTCTACCTCTCACAAACTTCCACGACAAATTGCTGAAGCCACTTCAGTTCATGCTACCATTAGGAACCAGTCGAGTATGGTAAATATAATTCAGTTATCTCAATTTTAATGTGTAAGTGTTGAGATGATTTTATGTTACAGAATATGGGTTTCTATTTTTTAATACATCTTTAATACACCTTGTGGTCTGTTGGAGGAAACATAAGTTTTATTTTCTGCTTGCTTTCCAGAAAAGCTAGGTGGACAAATCATCATGATGAGCCGAATATTTGGGAAATAAGACAGGGGTCTGTTCTTCTGTAAACTCTCATGTTAGGCAACAACAAATAGTGGATTTGGCTCTTTCTGGTCATCTTCAAAGATATGAATGTTACAGTAACTGGGTTTATTTAAGAATTAGTTTTCTTTGAAAATGCAATTCATTTTGCTTGATTCTACATCCGTAAGAGATGAGGCGACTATAAAAATGTTTCTTTTTGGACGTCTTTGTGGCTACAGTAGGTTTGTTTTTTCATGCCGTTAGATGAACATGGTTCAAGGTTCATACCAAGTGCGGTAGATTTAGGCTTCTATCAAGCAGAAGAAATCTGAACTTTATTATAAAACTGCAGCTGCAGCTGTGAGTATTTTTGCTATGTTACAACCAGCATTGGACATTAGTTGGATCCACAGAAACAAAACCAACTCTTTTGTACAGTTACAGTGTTCTGAATTTCTTTGACTCTCAGTACAGTGGTGTATGTGCCACATTTTGTAAACAGAAAAAAGGTTACAGTTATATTTTATATATCGGTGTTTTGTTCTTTGCCAGTTCAATACATTTGTTTTTCAGTACAGAAAAATCATGTATAATAAAATTCCAACCAAGATGAAATTTGAAATACGATTCACAGTTTACTGATTATAAAATTGCTTAACTTCTCATTTTTAAACTTCAAGCCCATATTCAATTGATAGAATATTCATTTTTTGCAGTTCTGAAATATTTTAAGGTGTACACAAAAGCCCCTTAAAATAATAGTTTGAAATCTTCATAATAACAACAATATCTTTTTCATTGTCATGCCTGGCTGACACACACAGACAGCTGACCTTCATGGTCAAGCCTTAAAACACTGATAAACGCCAACCTACATTCTGCCAAAGCCAGCAAATGACACTGGAAAAGAAATTATGTTAATGCCTACACTTATCTTTTAAATCTTTGTTGTTAAATATATCTTTTTTGAATATACTTTATACATAAGGAAATTGTCTTTTTGTGCAGAACTGCTCTGTGTTGCTTTTGCATTGTTAGATTTAAAATCAAAAGACTTGAATATTTAAAATATATCTGTGCATAGTGAGATTAAGACACCAAAAATACCAGACAGCCAAAACATGTCATGGTAATATTTACTGACATTCCAAAAATGAGCAAATCATGGTTTTTGATTGTCACAATCTATTTTTTATTATTTTTTGGAGATCTCTGAAGTCTTTCCAATTCTGTAAATTAAAAGACAGTTAATAATGTCTGAATTTTATTTTTTAATGACATTATATATGCTAAGTACATTACATCAGGGAATGTAACCAACAATAAGGATTTCTCTGTATGTGTTCAGCAGTGATTTATACTTTACCTTATGCTGACTGCATACCCAAATTTGTTTTTTGTTGTTAAACATCAGACTAAATACTATTTATAAAATATAACTATTGGTTTTCTGTCCAGAGATGAAATCCCAGTGAAATCTGAATGATTGAGATTTTTGGAAGCCATCCTTTAAAATCACTAATAAACTAGACTTGTCTCCTTTAAATTGATATATGACTTTAAATGATAATTTTCGTAATTTATTTGTTATTTTAAAATCTTAAAAATCCCCTAGATTAAATAGAATATCTTTCAGTCAATACAAATAAAAACTTGTGACGATATTATGTTACGTTAACATTACATTGGTCGAAAGAAACTGATGAATCCTGCAAAATGTTTACAATGTTTTATATAGATACCTAATAGACCTAATAATTACTGTGCATAACTCAACCATATAAGGCCCCTTTAATTTAAGCAAATTCATGATGATCTGGCAACCTCCATAGGTTGGATAGCTTTACCTGCTTTGACACTGTGACATATCTGTGCTGTTGCTGTAGATAATCTGCTGTTATGACCAGAAGTGTTCAGTTCTAATGTGAATGTTTACAAATAAAAAACTGTAGAAACCTCCTTGCTTTTGGACTGCAAAATCTCTGTGCGTTTATAGCTTGGTTTGGTTTTCCCCCATTTGTTCACAATTTATTGTTTATATTTCTTTTTATTTCGAATAAATGTGTGAAGTTGAGTCCAATTCCTTTACCTCAGATGTTCGTAAACATTTACGTAAATCTGGTTGAAACTGAGTTTGTTTTGCAGACTCTTCCTGTTGGATTCAAGGTTAGAAAGTTTTGTTTGTGAGAATGCAATGAGTAATTAATACCACTTGGGGGCAGTGTTGATGTTTGTTTAACCTTTATACAGGCGTTGTATGAGCTTTTTGTTAATCACATCTGTGCATCAGTATATTAACACTGACATATATTTTTTATTTGAAGTAAGTAAGAGATAGTTAGTGAGGTCACAAAGAAAAAAGATGAAAGTATTGTAATTTATTTTAGTGCAAAAATAGATATAGTTATAGGCTGATTGTGGATATGTTACAGTTAGCAAAGTCTCAGTTGATATATTGACAAATAAGAAGTAGAAAAACTTGAGTATTCAATATATCAAAATAACATGTTTTTGGTTTGTTTGCTCTTTCCCACAATCAGATGTACTTGTAGGACTTTGTGGGTATTGAGGTTCATTCAAACAGACCAATTCTGTTCCCTCTCTGAGACTTGGCAAGAAAGAAATGGGTTGAGATGTCCCGGGCCCTCGTGAAGCGGGGATGTTTGGCCACCCGGGCACTTACCCTGCTTTGCTGCACATACTCTTGTTTTCAATCGCAATGTGCCTTGAATACATGAGCGTGACAAGAAAACGCAATGGAAAAACGTTTTTATTCTTAAACCGTGAATCTTAATGAAACTTGCTAGCATTTCCTGTCCTCTATATGGGGTGGTCTATTGCTCTGGTTGTTTTTCGTGCCCAGGTCCTCAATCCCGTCTCCTATTTGTATGTTAGTGTGCTCAAGGGGCCAAAACTAGTTACCACGGCAACTGTGTTGAATCTCTCACAGCCCCCCCCCACCCATTTTGCCCTCTCTCAGCCTTTCCTCTCAGAACTCTGAAACAAAACAAACATTGTCCCTTAACAAGGCGAGGGGAGACAACGTTCTGTTCAGAAGTGACGGACATTCAGGTCATATTAGTCCTTCCTCATTGAGTCTCATCAGAGAATGAGAGAGTGGACAGATAAAGGACACTTATCGCTTTCTCACGTCTGCGAGGGTGACTTAAAACGGGACGTCCTGGAATCACTTCACTGGTCTGACACCTTGCCCATGGCTGAATGATGTCCTCAATTATTTGTTTGTGATTCTCTTACCCAGAGTGCATTGTTAAATTGTTATATTCAATTGTATTGATATAGTGTTTTTTTACATTGTGCATTTGTGCAAATGTGAAGAAAAAAAAATTCGGGACCAACCAGTCTCAGCCGGGAGGGCCAGGTCTCCTTTGACATGTCACAGCTGCACTCAGTGATTTTGATAAAAAGTTACTGAGTAAATGTTTATGAAGAAGAGGGAGAGCTCATTAGTTGTGATTTAGGAAGTTTCATTTGTTGAATCTGTTTAGGTCTAATTTGGTCTTATTTTTTTATCGATATCACACAGCAGAGGAACGTTATAAGCAGGGAAAATAGTAAAGGCATAATGTAACCGAGTGCAGCTATTACTTCAAACTGCTGTCATGTGATGTCAATTTAGGATTAATGTGACAAGTAGTCCGTCTTTGCTCTTGGTTGGGGATGGAATTGCCTGAGCTGGGATTGTCAGTTATGCACTTTGGATTAGTTCACAGTCATGAGATGACTTGGTCTTGTCTTGGGATCTTGCTGAATTGAAGTCTTTTTTGTTCTTACTTGCCTCTTCATAATCTGAAGAACCTTTTTTAGCCACAAAGAACCGAAGGTTCTTCGGATGTTAAAGGACCTTTATGGACAAAAAAGGTTCTTCTATGGCATCGTGATGCCCCTTTATTTTTAAGAGTCTACTTACATCAAAAATGTAGTTCTCTTTTTACTTTCACTCAAGTTTTTTTCACTAAAAGTAAAGAAGCACTACATTTTAAATGTGCCTTAGTATTAAAGGTAAAAAAACACCTTAAAATGCATTTATGAAATGAAGTGGAGTAAAAAAGTATGATATGTGACCCTTGATCACAAAACCAGTCTTAAGTAGCACGAGAACTCTTTTAGTAATAGACAAAAATACATTGTGTGAAAATTATCGATTTTTCTTTTATGCCAAAAATCATTAGAATATTAAGTAAAGATCATGTTCCATGAAGATATTTTGTAAATTTCCTACCTTAAAAATATAAAAACGTCATTTTTGTGAGTGGATGGCCTGCCACAGTGCCCCTTATTAACAACTTCAAAGGCAATTTTCTCAATATTTAGATTTTTTGCACTCTCAAATTCGTGAGTTTCAAACGCTGGTATCTCAGCCATATTATCCAATTCTAGCAACTCATACATCAATAGAAATCTTATTTATTCAGCTTTCAGATTATGTAAACATCTCAATTTAGAAAAAATTGACCTATAAGACGTTTTGTTGTCCAGGATGCTTTATATATGACTTAATAAAGTAAAAACACTAGTACATACTTGAACAATGTACGTAAGCAGCATAAAAATACTAATTACTGTGTCAACCTATTTATTTAAGGCTATGATGTATTGTAAAACAATTTTTCCCCTCTCATTGGCATTAATGTTGTGGGGAAATGTGTTGATTTGTGGCACAAGTTCCTTTATAGTGAACAGAGACTCGTCTGTTCTCAGTCAGTCATTATGGCCAGTGGAGCTCCTCTCTTAAAACTCAAATCAATTCTCTAATGAGGCTTTTCTCTACCTCTCTCACTCTTCTTCTGAGTCTCTGACAGGCTCTGAGCGCAAGCCAACATTAGACCGATGAGGTCCAACCCGCTCCAAAACCCCTGCAGGAACACCCACGTCTGCTTAATCCAAACACTTCATTTAATTTATCTTTAGTTAAGTGTTTACAATTTATTATAAACTGCACATTAGTTTAGATATATATAGTAATAATGAATAGTGCTTTTGGTATTACTAGCAAAAAGACAAACTTGTATAATCATTTTAATAGCCTTAAAAGTCTAGCCTATGTTTTGTTGTTTCACAGCTATTTTAAGCTTCTAAATTTGTTTTGATACTTCTTTGATACACTGCTAAGCATGCCAATGAAAATGACAAGAGTAGAAAGTCGTATTTTTGACAAATTCTTCCATTCCTACACTGACAAGTAAAGGTGGGAAATCCAAGTGAGTTTTTTGTTCACACTTGACCACGTGAATTTTTAGATGGTCTCTTGGCAACTTAGCCTCAGTCTGGGCATTGATATTCACAGTAGAAGCTTCCATCTTCTTTTCA
Organism: Triplophysa dalaica; assembly: GCF_015846415.1. Classification (NCBI taxonomy): domain Eukaryota; kingdom Metazoa; phylum Chordata; class Actinopteri; order Cypriniformes; family Nemacheilidae; genus Triplophysa; species Triplophysa dalaica. The sequence continues at coordinate 7,502,963 of NC_079559.1, forward strand.
GAACAATGGAAACCTTATGGGAATGAAGAAACCAACCGAGTATGTGGACAAATGTTCTCCCTCGGGTCCTCGTGGATATTTGAGAGATTAGAGTTACCCTTGCTTATGCTCTATTGTGAAACGATTCTGCTTCAAAGATGAATGAGACAGTACACATCATTTAAAGCTATTTATTGAATATATGTTTTAAAAACTGTTTATAGACTTTTTAAAGTATGTCCTTTTAAAAGCGTCTATGTGCAAAAGTTACAATAGTCCATTGAGGAGACAGTCCATTCAGATGTTGTCTTTTCATAACTGACAATGGTGATTCCTTTCAGAAACCTATTTAAATTCTAAGCCGGTGGAGTGCATATATACAGAAGTCGACAATTAACAGTGTAGACAAATTTTAAGTTGTTATGAGAAATTGGTGAAAAATGTTAATGTTAGTGATAAATAACAGGCATACACTTTCCAGCCATACCAAGCTTTGTATATTGCAAGTTTCCTATATGAACATATGATCCTATGTGTTATTTGTGATTTGGAAGTATTCACTGCATTTCTGATCTCATATATAAATATTTAAACACGCTAAAATGTATAATTGTCTATATACATTATAGTTGGACTAAAAGTGTGGGGAAGCTTTACGAAAAAATGACATTGATACAGCTGCTGACATAAAGGGATAGTTCAGCAAAAATTCTGTCATCATTTATTCACTCCCATGTCAATCAAATCCTGTATACGACTCTTCCTCTGTGGAGTAACAAAAAAAAGATATTTTGAGAAATGTGTCCATACTATGGAAGTCATTTTGTTCCAATATTGTTTGGCTACCAATGTTCTTCCAAATTTCTTCTTTAAGGTTATGCAGAAGAAAAATGTCCTACAGATTTGGTAAGACATGAGGCAAAGTAAATGAGTTTTTATTTTTGGGTGAACTATCCCTTTAAGAACATTAAGCAATCCTGAGATGAAATGGAACAAAACTTCAGCCGCACGATTTACTCCTGCAATATATATGTGTTGAGTCTAAATCTCAATGATGATCTCCCACAAAAAAATGATACCTTAACTAGAACACAAAAAGGGCTCAGATTTGAAAAAGCGTGCTAACTTGCTCCAACACAACAAACAACTAAAGATGGCCACTTCTGGTCGAAAGTAGCTGAGGTTCCATGTCATCTCATGATCACATCAGTCAGGGACAAAACCACCAACTCAGCTTCCGATAGACAAGATGGTCGAACTGTCCTTGGCCTTGTCAAAAAAAATGGAGGACACGTCGGTGGAGGTCTTGAGCTTGCCTTCAGTAAGATTTTGGGTGGATGAAGAGTTGCTCGGTTGGCATTCCTCACAACAGCAGCAGCAACAGTCCATAAAGGCCTGTCCCAGTGACTTACACAGGCAAAGCAGCAGCACAGGCGTCACGGACGACTTGAAGAACAAGAAAAACTGGTTTATGAGGGCCAGCAGAGATAACGCCTCCTCGGATACCTGGATGGGAGCATATGCCAGGGTCAGGTTGCAAACGTTCTCAGGTAGCGTGCAAACTCCATAGATCACTGCTAGGGCCATGACCGTGCAGTTGAGCTGTCGCTCGACCTGCAGAGCATGCTGAAGCTTCTGTTTTTTGGATGGGGATCTCTCTTCAGGCCGTTTGGTTAAACTTTCGCTCTCACCGGACATGTGGCAGGTGGCCAACTGACAGAGCAAGGTGAAGACGACAGGCAGACAGAAGTAGCAGCCAAAGTACCACCACATGCGTGCGTCATGGTAGTTGATAATGAGAGAGTAAATGGATTCTGGTAGGTCCGGATATGGGCTCATGATGCAGGTGTCCACCTCGACGCCCAGTGTTGGTGATGTCACCTGATTCAGCTGCCAGAGGAGTAACTCCGGTGCTGCAAGCAGCATGGAACCGATCCACACCACAGCCAGCTTAGCGAAAACCTTCTGACAACGCTCAACCCGCCGGGTCTTTGGCAGGGAGCTTGTCGCAGCGTGGAAGCGGTCAATACCCAGAGCGCACAGGCTGAAGGTGGTAACACCAAGTGAAGTTACCTGATAGGTGTGCAAAAAAGGTTATTTTCATGCTTAATAACAAAAATGGCAAATGTGGGTGAATAGGAATCGATTATTATAGATAAGAACTGTTTTTCTATAGTTTATTCTATATATACTTATATATATATTTCTATACTGCATTTGATATTCTTACATATATTTCTATACTTTATTCTATGTATACTCGCATAGTTCTATATTTCGATATACTTGCATCATTTCTTTACTTTATATATACTGGCATATATGCTTTGTTATATATAAACTACATATACATATATATTTCTTTATTGAATTCTATTATGTATGTATGGTATTCTCTCTATATATATACTGTATATACATACATATTTGCATATAGTTTATACTTCATTCTATGTATACTTATTTCTATACTGTATTCTATATATACACTTCTATATTATATTTCTATACTTTATTCTATTTACTTGTATATAGTTATATACTTTATTCTATATGAACCACATATCTCTATATTTTATATATTTATATAGTCTGATGTGTTAGGAACTTAAACTAGTTAAACTATTGCTGTTGAATAAATCTAGAACAAATGTCTTGTGAACAAATTGAACTGTACCAAATCTATATTATAAGCATAAAAAAGGCATACAATAGGGTCTAAATATGAAGTTTTTATAAATATTTAAAGGTCCTTACCTCTATGTAAGGCACGACTCTGCACGAAAAATCTCCCAGAAGTCTCTTATTGGTAAGTTCATTAAAGACCACCACAGGCAGACAGAAGCACAACACCAAGAAGTCCCAAAACGCCAGACTAGCAAGTAAATAGTTCCATGCACTTCTCATGAAATAATTTTGCCACACAATGCACATAACAGCCAAGTTACCCACAATTCCAAAAGCAAACACCACAAAAGCCAGAAACAGAATCCCATAGGCACTGTAAGAGCTATCGGTGATAGGATATAATGGGTTGTATATTTTTGTAATGCTCTTTTTTGTTGGATCACCATTAAGAATTGTGGTGTCGTTGCTGTTTCCATTTTCAAACACTGATGAATTAGGCATCGTTGTGAATGGCACAGGACTTGCAGAAGTCTGTGCATACACCGGTCCTTCATCTTTATGCGTACCGACTTCCACAGGGAACACTTTTTCTTGATGCATGCGTTCTTGTGAATCATCTTGATCAAAGCTGTCCTCGTCCACATTCACAGGTGTCTTTTTGCTGGCGTATGGGTCATGACCTTCATGCCCTGGCTTTCCCTTCTTCGTCCCTGAGACACAAACGCTGAGAATCAAAGCCAGTGTTACGAGATAAATCAATTCATAATTTCTCGACCACATCTTCAAAACAAAAGTCCACTAAAAGTACTTAAAAATCTTCTGTCACACCCTAATGACAGGCTGCAGTAAGTGAAGTGAAAACCCTGCTGAAGGCACTGGCGAAGTTTGAGATCCCCTTTGCCAAAAGCCTGTGTTTTCTACAATACTGTTGGCCTGAGTGCAGCTCTCTTAGCAAACCCATGGATGGTTGGTCTCTCTCAATAGGGTTGCATTGAGGCACACCCCCTTTTGCTACTCTGACTGATGGGTATGGTTGCCCTCTACTGGCATTATCATGATGATTTAAACCTCGGTGCAAAGTCAAAATTCGGTACAGTGCAGTACAGTATAATATGTTTCTGAAACTGATGAAAAGGTCATTTTAAGTAGGCCCTAAATTTAACAAAAGAAAAACGTAAGAGCTGTCAATCATTTTTACAAAGAGCTTACCTGACACATAAAAGAGTGAATTTCAAAGTTTTCCCCACTAATATATCTGAGCACACTAAACAATTTTAACTCTTTTTAAAATGGATAGTGTTCAACAATTTCATCTGATTTTACGTTGACTTACATACATGCCTATACTTAGAATGCATACAACTGAAATCGAAGTCTAAATACATGCATACGTTTTTGAAAGCACTACTCACTTTGGCCTGGAGAGGGCAAAGTCAAACATAAATGAGTTACAATTACAATGTAGTGTGCATGCTAAATTTGAGTGACAAACAAATCAATTGTGTGCAAAATATATAAATCATCCAGGCCACTGTCAAACAGTGAGTATCAATGAATGAATGAAATTGATTTGGGTTTAGCATTTGCATTAAATACTACAGAAACAGATGCTCTTTCTGTTTTTCTATTCTCAATGTCTGATAAGCCAGTGTTTACATTATTGATTTAGTAAATGTGTAAGCTGGGAATCAAACGCGTGACCTTTGTTTCTAGCAACATGTTATACCAGGTGGGCTATACAGTATAAAGTATGTGAATGAGTGTGTGTCTAAATGTAAGTGACTGTATTTAATAAAGACACTATGTGTGCCATTATACATAGGTTACAGTATAGACAGCTGCTTAACTGAAGTTTCCAAGGCGGCAGTGGTACAAACAGGAAAGAGTGGCTGTGCATTTTGTGGGTACGGGTGGAGGATAGATCATCTAAATGGATGATATTATCTCCACACACACATGTGCGCACAAACCAAACATTTATAACAAAACCTGAAATCGGAACATGTTCTATCTTCAGCTATCTAAATGTAAAAATTGTTGTGCATATCAAGCCTGGTGTTAATACGAATTTTAAAAAGTAATTTCTGTCAGATCACCTCTGTATTTTTATATAACACTGTATATTTACCATAATAATAATTCATTCTGATAAGTTAAGTTTCTAAATTGATCTAAATTAGCATCATGTATAATGCTCCCTGTTTTGAAGCATCTGTAAAACCATAAAGCATACTGTAAATGCTATCTAACACCAACAGGAAATCATAATGTAATACTAATAAAGCCAGCATCATTAGTGGTTACTTAGGAATACAGTTAGAGCGCTTGTTTTGGCCGTCGTCCAGTGAGATACACTCTGCTTCTCCATTTACAGTAAATGTGTAGTGTGGAGAAATACAGTAGAATTTCTTGGATATGTTTGTAAACATGTTCTTTGCCAACATGCTAAAACTGATCAACAGATAAATGTCTCGATGACAGAAAATTGCAGTTTTCTGCGGCAGTGATGTTTGATAAGTGGGCTGTGTCACAGTCAACATCTCCCTCTGTCAATAAGGATATGAGGAAAGAACTTTGAGTAAACCCACATTAGAGGATACTCTTGTGCCTCAAGGAGCGCAGCCGTGCTAACGGACACAAAAGAAGATATTTCAAAGAATGTTGCTAACTGGCACCCATACGGTTACCAACTTTCTTCGAAATATCTTCTTTTGTGTTCTGGGAAAGTCATACAGCTTTAAAATGACAAGAGACAGTTTTAGAATTTTCAGACAAATTTCATTTTGGGCTGAACTATCCCTTTAATTGTGGGAGAGTATGTGTTTGTGACCACGGTTAAATGAGTTTATGCACCGTCTCAACTCTGTTATAAAAGATGTTGCTCCAGGAAAAGGAATACATCTCACTGGTGTAAATCATGTCGTGTGGATAATTTCCAAAAGTATCCCAGAGGTAACTGAAGGGTTCACCCGAAAACCTGTGATTGCATAGGAGAGAGCATGACAAAATCAAACTAATGGAGCTCTATTTGCCAGCCAGCAATGCAAATCCGGCCACAATCGAATCTCTTCCTTCCTGCGGCATGATTTGAATGCAAATTTGCCTGGACATCCATTTTGAATACGTGGATACAAAGCTTGTTGTTCAGAGCAACTACTGTGCACAGATGTTATTTTGCATGTCACAGATTCATGGATAGGTACTTTTTCTTATTGATTATGCCCATTTCATTTTCTTTTAAACTACAGTTAGTAGTAAATTAATATTTTATTTAACAACATATTTCATTGATTTCATCATTTTTTTCGTTCCTCATTTTCACAGTGCATTTTCATTAGTGGACATGTGCTTTTTGAGATTGAACCCATAATCTTATTGTTGCAAGCACTGTTCTCTAACAGTTGAATAAAAGGAACAACATCACATATCTTAACCTTGTTTTCAAGCACAAATGAAGTAGCGTAAATGTTGATACCATCTTCCCCAGCTGTGAATCTAAGACTTTTCACCATGAACCACAAACACATCTTGAGCACAAGTGTAAGTACTCTTGCTGTAGTACTACAGCTGTCTATTTATATTGTATATTGTAACTACAAGTGTCAAATGTTACAGAAGTTCTTTTAAAAATCCATAACATGCATGCAAGAATGCAACTGAAGCATCAAATATTGAAGACATTGCATTCTGATTCATTTTATTATACACTGTGTGTGCACAAAGATTCTGTAAAAAAGGTTGTTGCAGAAGTTCTTATGAAGACATTGCACTGCAGGCCCATTTTAAACCGGGTGTATTGTTTTGTTAAATGGCATGTTTTGTTTTATGAATCGATGCAGGAAATTTCGCCCTAGTTTCTTGTTGGGTGTGTCTGTTTTTATATGGCCCGATGCACTGCCAGATAGAGAAACTATTTGGTTCTGTTATTAAAATAAATAGTTGTAACCAGTGAAAAAACCCCACTAGAAAGCATCACAGACTGGCCACATGGTTAATGAGAATTATTTGGGTGTTAACGATGTGCTGTTTTGTTGGTGGGATGTGATCTGGTGGATGAATTAAATCTCACTGAACTAAGCCCAAAACTAACTACATGAAGTGACTTTGTAATAGTTGCAATGGTACAGCATGGTTCATAATGGTGCAATGGAGATGAATAGATTAGTTTTTATATCAATGCACTTAAAGGCTACTTTAGGAAAAGTGCAAAAACCCATTTTTCAACCAGAAAGCTCGTAAGTGTCTAACACTCGAGTTTAAGTGAAGACTCCCTCCCCTACAGGCGTGTTTTGACTTGACGTGTGCTTCCTGGTTTGAAGCATGAGCTCAGGTACAGCCCAAACGTCTAAGATCGAGTCTCTCCTGTACCTCGTACATCTGTGGTCGAGATTCCCGGCCGCACATTCAGTCGGCGATAAACTTTTGCGGTAGTTTCTTACGTTTGCGTGATCTCCAACTCCACCGGGATGGATTTAGACTTCAACTGGTGGTGAAGCGCGCGTACACCCGCTTTTCAGGAAGAGTTTTGAAGTGTCCGGGGTTCAAGCATCCGCACATCAAGATGTCTGATTCAGCGTCCAGTTTCTTGCATATAGGCGACATTGTGTCCCTATATGCAGAAGGAACTGTTAATGGTTTTATAAGCACACTGGGGTAAGTGACTCGCCAAATTCCACCCCAACAACACCCTGCAGCAGCAATATACGATTGTTTAATAGGAGTTATACTTTAATGAATGTAAGAGGTTTCATTTAATCAGTTCGCATAGATTTAATTCACGTTTTGTGTGGGTTGACATGATCTGTAGAATGCAGGATTTTGTTATTTTCTTTCTTGTTTTGTGGTAGACCTTGCTCTGACCTGTGATGTGTTCTGGTTTGCAAAGAGAGAGAAAGCCGCACACATCCAGGTGTTTGTGATAATAACGCAGTAGCTTATGTCAACTCATTGGAATGTTTAACAGATGAGAATATTTCACTTGTGCACTAACCATAAAGTTAAGTGTTAAAAAAGACCATGGACGATATATATTGATCACTCCTGAGTTTTCTTTACATCACACACACGCTTATGTTGTGGTATCTTTGGGAGGATTTGCCATAGACTTCCAATGTTTTTGGACTGACCTAATGGTATATTCTATGTCCGAATTTCGCACACCCTTTAACCATTCCAAGGAAACTTTTTTCTGTAGTTTACATTTTCAAATAAGCAATTCCCTTGTGTGGAATGCAGGCTGGTCATCACAACAATAGATATAAGGTTTTACATACATAGTACCTTAAAGTGCATTAGCATGTTGTTTGATCAGAAACACCCCCCATGTTTCCATTAGAAAAGTGACAAACTATCTGCAAAAACATAGGTTAATAAGTACAATCTTACATGTATGTTTGTATTGAAAGCTTTTGGAATAAGTCATATTCTTAGTGTATACAGTATATTCTGAAATCAGGACACAATTTTGATGACTTTGCAATGTGTGGCTCTCTGAAACAGCATTCGGAAGCGTCTAGTGGTTTTCCTTGTGCTATTTGAGCTGTTCTGTTAAGCAGGCTCACAAAGGGTCTTATTGGGCTGGGCTGGCCTGGCAACCTAAAACACATTTTCCAGCCAGTTTCTGAGAAACGGACTTCCATAGTTGGAGTCAGGTTACCCTAAGGATATCAGGCTTTCATGTATAATATTATTAGATGTTATGATTTAGATGATAAAATATTTATGTGCATAATAATCAGATGTCTTTTAAAATTGGGACAAGCATGTTCCAAGCCATGGCTGAAACTCTTTTTAAAGAATGTGACCTATAATTTTCAAGACCACTGAAAGTGATTTACTTTGTAGGATCTTTTGAAGAGTCTTTTTGTCAAGATATGGACATCTGTGTGTTTTTTTATTTACAGGTTGGTAGATGACCGTTGTGTTGTAGAGCCAGCAGGCGGAGATCTGGACAACCCTCCCAAAAAATTCAGAGGTTTGCTCTCCATGTTCTACATTTCCCCACGCCTACATTCATACTTTCAGTTTACGGAAAGGAGCATGTGAAATGTTTCCATGACTGGTTTAGAGTCACTTCACATAGATATTTACTTCAGTATTGGTAGGAAGCGGGTATTTATATTATTGGTGGTTTGTTGGTTCCAACTGGGTCAACAATTTAGCAAAGTAACCTCAAATCATAAACAGGAATAAAGCTCCATTAAAATACTTATTTAAGATACTTATACTTTTTTTAAAAGTTTAATTTAGTTTAGTTAAAACGATTATTTTCATTTCTAGTGAACGACTTAAATATTCCTCGTATTCTTACACATTCTTTCAAACACACTGGATTCAACATGGCTCACAGAGGGTGCACCAACAATTCTTTTAAGCAAATGAGTCACATTATACATAAACAGACACCTGGAATTACTCTCTGAGGGATTCTGACATTGTTGAACTGTTTATTTATCCAGATTGCCTTTTTAAGGTTTATCCCATGAACCGATATTCTGCTCAGAAACAGTTCTGGAAGGCCAAACAGGCAAAGCACGAGAAGGATAAGATAGGAGACATGGTTCTTCTGCAGAAATTGCAAGTAAGCGGCGAAAATTCTTGTTTACTTTGTATCATTAAACACAAACCCTTGTTTGGAGAGTGTCAGTTACAGGAAATGTTAATCCCCATGTGTTGAATGGATTTACTGCTATACATTTCAGGTGTAGAAGTTGATCGATGTATTTGACATTTAAGTCAGTTGTCGTTCTATGTGGTAATTATTTTCCCCCTTTTGCCTGTTTCAAAGCATGCAGCTAACTTGGAGCAAAAACAGAATGACGCAGAGAACAAAAAGGTCCACGGGGATGTCGTGAAATATGGCAGTGTCATTCAGGTGAGAGCACAGAATGAATAAAATCGTACCTGTTACTGAGTTCCTCATAGGGTTAATGTTGCCATCTTCCCATATTTGGAAGTTTAAATCTTACATATAAGCAGGAGTAAAGCTTCATTTAACAACAAGCTAGTCCAGACAAAGCCATTTAAGGTCTTAAATTGGAGAGAAATTTTGTGTTTCTGCAGGATAGTGGCATAAGCCTTGTTTCTAGAAATAAAAGATTAAAAGTTATCCTAGTTACGCAAAGTAATGTATTTCATTTAGAATCCACAAGGAGGCCGAACACCAGATTTGTAACTGAAAAGTCCATGTCTTAAAGGGATACTCTACCCAGTTGTTCCAAACCTGTATACATTTCTTTGCTCTGTTAAACATAAAAAATATTCAATTTTTTTTTTAGCAACTAACAATTCTGGAACATCATTGACTAACCTATTATGAAGGTTAAAATGGTAGTAAGATGTGCCCTAGAACAGTTGGCTCTCCCAATTTCTTGAAACTATCAGAAAAATAACAAAAAAAAGACGCAATTATTTTCCTACTATGATAGTCAATGATGGGGTATAAATGTCAGTTGCTACATTTATTCCAAATATCTTTCAGAACAAATAAATGTTTAAAGGTTTGAATGATAACCAAATTTTCATAATTGGGTCACGTGTCCCTTACATGTAGCATTCACAAATCATTTTTACATTCATGATGTGGTGTATTTTAGAGTGAGACTGAACACTTAACAAAAAATGTGGGGCGGGGATTTTATGCAACAGCATATGATTGGATCATAAAAAGTGGGCATTTCATAGCAGGATGCAGCAGCATAGCTAGATATGCCTAGTTTCTGTGGAGAGGAGGGGCTGAAAGTAAGGTCTTGGTGTCATTAGACAAACATGAAAGTTACTTTTGGGCGGAGCACGGAAAATAACCATTATGAGTTTATTAATAGGGTTTTAAACTATACTCATCTTAATCTCTGAGAATGATTACACGTTTCCTAACAGTCCTCACAGTGACGTCACATACAGATAGACTCTGGTAGCAATACCCACACTATAGGAAACAGAAGCTTTTCCTGATACCATAGAGCTTCCTGAAATAAAAACAAGTGTCCTATGCACAGTGATTCCTGTGGGTTACTGCTTTTGCTTAGAAATTTACGGTGTCTGGTTTGTTTCCACAAAGAGTAAAAGTGACATTTCGTGTAGATATTAAATTCTGTCATTATTTACTCAACCCCGTATTGTTTAGAATCAGTATGCTGGACAACTCTTGACATTTTAAACTGCAATTGTATAGAATAAAATTCCTGAATTAATGGAGTTTTTCCTTGTAAATGAAGTAGTCCTAAAGACTATTGCAATGGCTGAATTAATTTCAAGGTATTTAATAGCATTGCTGCATCCTGCAGATAAATAATAGACAACACTTAAAACTTGAATTATGAATTGTCAATTGAATATAATATTTTATTATATTAATACCAGTGCTCTAGATCAGGGGTTTTCAAACTGGGGTCCGGGGATCCCCAGGAGGCCTCCAGACGGATGAAAGGGGTCCCCCAGAAATTTTATAGGAAAAAAGATTAAGGAGAAAATGATAAAAGTCCACAGTGTTTATTTGCTTTTTTTGCTATGCATAGTTTCCAGAATTGTTTATATTTGAATCTTTCTAATGAGTTTTTCTCATTAAGTTTCTTTTTTGCGGACTGACAGTGAAATTATTAGAAACAATGTGTTGTCTTAATAATATTCTATTCACTATTTACCCGACAAATTTTTAAACGTTTCTTTACTCAGAAAATTTTTTTATTGATAAATATCTTCAAAAAAGGGGTCCCTCACATAAGGTTAATCATATTTGGGGGTCCTTGGCATCATAAAGTTTGAAAACCCCTGCTCTAGATTACACATTCTGTTCTGCAGGTCAAATTCGTTGTTATGGAAATGACACAGCGTTTTGTTTAAACAGACGCGAACACACAAAATAAGTCGCCTAAACCAAATAATAGTCCCAGTTCAGTGCTAATCACATTAAAACTTGACACGTAAAGTGGACCCGGCCCCGCATTTTAAACAATCCCACTCAATGTTTCTTGCAGCTTTATTGGAGCCTTTTTTCGAGTTGAAATAACACTTACAATTGAGAAACTGTGAAGTGGTTAGAAGTGATAAACCCTCTTACTGGTATTCAGTAGAACTGTCATACTGTAGTCATTGTTTCCATTCAAGACATTTACAATTATCTTGAAAAAGGAAGTACTTTTTTATAATAAGCTACTTGCAGCTTACTTGCAGAAATTTGTAGTGCAATAAGCCACGTAAAATCTCACTAAACAGTACGGTATGAACACACTACACTAAAGGTGGTGGGACACAACACAAAACAAATAGCTTTAAATCATGATATCTAAAACAAATGTACATGGGTGCACAGTAATCAAAAATTCTATTGATGTTTGTGTTGTGTGTATATTGGCTTTATAATGTCCATTTTTTATTTATAATGCATCATAGTTATAATGATTCCAATGGATCTTGATGTGTTTTCAGCTCCTGCATATGAAGAGTAACAAATATTTGACAGTGAATAAACGTCTTCCAGCGTTGCTGGAGAAGAATGCTATGCGTGTTACTCTTGACGGGACTGGCAATGAGGGATCCTGGCTCATTATCCAACCATTCTGGAAGCTCAGAGCTGATGGAGACAGCGTAATTATAACACACACACACACACGCACGCCATGCATATTGTACTAATATCTATTGAATGTCATATTCATTACGCAAAATCAGCACCGTCATTCCATAAACGCTTACCATAATGTAAAAAGCCTATTATGCAATAAAATAAAAATGTTTACGATGTACATGACTGTCAATTTACTTAATAAATGAACGATTAAAATATTTATTTGTTACATTAATGGATTTTTTTGTATTTTATTTATGTCGCAATTGTTCTATAATTTCTGATTTCGGTTAATTTAGAGTAAAATATATCCCATACATGTCTAGCTTTATTCTTATACCTGTATACACACAGATACACTCATAAGTGCATTTCTTCATAAAAAAGGGTTAAAGCATAAACTTACCTGCACACCGTCTTACAATTTCTAGTCTATCCAAATATAGACACACGTGTTCTTTACACACTCACAAGGTTAGGAAAATGCATGCAAATGATCTTCATTCTATACACAGGTTTAAAGCTAATCCAAGTTTAAATGTTTGGTGATTGCTTCTCCCTTGTGTAAAATGATCGAAAAGTACATATTTGCCTTCCAGATATAACTGGCTCTGACAAACAGCCCCTCGCTGAATTGTTTGTACTCCGTTTTAGGTGGTGGTTGGAGATAAGGTGATACTAAATCCTGTTAACGCCGGACAGCCTCTTCATGCTAGCAATTACGAACTTCCTGATCACCCAGGTTGTAAAGAGGTGGGCCAGCTCTAGAAGACACAAGCATACATTATCATTACTCTCGAGATGACTGGTGATTGTAAAAGAATCAACTCATTCATGCAATGAATCCCAATTTGCACAACAACATTCGAAAATTAAAATTAGTATGTTTTATTATGATGATCAACTATTTTTGCTGAAATTTTTAAGCACCTTAATTGTTTTATAGTAAGTCACTGTAAAATAATTCAGTCTAGTTTAGTTATTCAGTTGCTACATACAGTAAAGTAACTACACTGAATAATTAATTTAATCATATGGTAAAAATTGTGTAAAAAGTATGAAGAAAAGCTCAAATGTATTGATTTGTCTTTGATCTGTAATGTACAGTGTGTGACCTGAACAACAGAAGCCACTTCTTTTACTATAAGCATGTTTGAGTACTTGCATACTATTTGCTACACCTTAGTGCACGGTATAAATTGGGCAAAATTGACATTAGTCATTTATTTGTGGCTCCAGACATGTAGTATCTGTGAAAATAATACAGAATACAGTAAATATAATATTCTTTTATAATGCATGACTGCCCTCTACAGATCAACTCGGTGACTAGCAACACCAGCTGGAAGATCAATCTCTTTATGATGTTCAGTGATCACAAAGATGAAGTCCTCAAAGGAGTAAGTGGCTTTCTGGAAACCTTCTCATATTATTACTCACACATAAGTATCCAACTTATACTAATCAAATGGGACAATTTTCTTTTTATTAATAGATGTTAAGAATAATTATATATGTGGAGCTGTACAAGGCCCTGCTTAGACAAATAAAAAATCGTTTTAGTGTAATTGTGGTATGAAGTATATGTTTAATAATGAATGATAATTCTGTGTGGTGTTTCTGCCTAGGGAGACGTGGTGAGACTGTTCCACGCAGAGCAAGAGAAATTTCTAACTTGTGATGACTACAAGTCTAAGCTGCACGTATTTCTTCGTACAACTCTGCGTCAGTCTGCCGCATCAGCCACCAGCTCCAATGCATTATGGGAAGTGGAGGTGAGATTTGTATTTTAATGACTCGATTGAATTTAAATAGCTTTATTTGAAGTAGTTTATTTCACTATGATGACTAAGTTATCCTTTACGATACTTGTATTTACTGTGTCATGATACATTTTATGGTTATGGATTATTTACTTGTGGTTTTCTGTAGGTTGTGCACCATGATCCATGTCGAGGTGGAGCGGGACATTGGAACAGCCTCTACAGATTTAAACATTTGGCCACGGGCAACTATCTTGCTGCCGAGGTAAAACTCTCCACATAATTATAGAAATATCCAATAAAAAAGAAAAATCACAGATGAGTTACCTTTATCTCAATTTGGTATCTTAGATGTGAATGGCATTAAATAGAATGCGAATTTCTCAGGCATTTCTCCTGAGAACAATATTTTTTACATTTTATATTATTCATAAAGGACTTTTCACAATTTTGCATTGTTGCAAAGCTGATTTGCATACAATTTACATACAAAAATATCACCATTAGAGAGAGTTTTAGAACTGAGCTTAGATTTAAGTCTGTAACTTAAAGTCTCTGGAGCTATGAAATAGCAACCTCTGAGCAATAACATTCACATCTGGCTAAGGACGTAACATATTGATGACAGGCCCCAGTACAGGCTATTACGACGGGCCTCCTGGGCTGCATGGTTATGAAGCTCATACAAACACACAGCGCTCGTTTCTAAAGGGGAACCCATATAAGCGAATGTGTGTGTCTAATCTACTTAATTTAAACAAACTAAAATCAATATCTTATCTTTTAATTAAAATAGGCCGAGTACATGTATTCAAGAAATGCATTAGAAACAGAACAACCTATTGTTTCAGCCTTACTCAGAGGCTGTGGTGACATGGTTTGTTCGTTTGTTACGCAGTTCAATCCATTCCACACCAACGTTCTTGGTTTTCTTCCCATTTATTAAATCTAGGGAATTGGTTGATGCAACCTTGATTAATATTAAGATACAATTTATACAAAATGAAATTCACTTTATAGAAAGGCTTTATACAAAATAAAACTTTATATTAGGAGGTCAAAATCAGACCAGAGACAAAAGGCAACATGCAACAACGACTGACAACAAACAAATGAAACACAAGGGCTTAATGCTGCCTTCACGTGCTCTCTGTATTATTGGAAATATGAGTGTCCGGGGAAAAAATTGCACATGCAAGCCGTCTGATGTTGCGTTTCCCACTGGGAAGTTGGGAAATCATTTTGACACCGGTACTGACATGGGCACACAATCCACGTGGCGGATGGGAGAAGGATTTCTGCTGTGACAGAAATTTTCATATATCATTGTTTTCAAACTGCAGTTGGTTTGTTTTGATTCAAGCCATAATAACAAAAAAAGTAAATCTAAATAAAACGCAATATAAACATGGTTACATAATAAGAAACATAATTTTTGAAACGTGTTATAAACAGAGTAATCTCATTTTGGAACCGAACTCTTCATTTTCGTTTTTCCGCAACTGCTTAATTGCCTTGTCTTGTTAAATTAGTACAGATGTACATGTATGAATAACCATTTAAAGCATACTATGTTTTATACACTGCGAAAATAGCATGCATTTCACCAGTATTGCAGAATAGTTAGCAAGCTAACTAGTAAAACTATACAGAAGATGTAAACTTGGGATGTTTTCCCAAGACACACGCAAACATGAATCTGGCATCTTCCATTCTTTCTGACAACAAAGCACCTGAACAACCATCTCGGTATCATGACATGAGAAGTGGGAATTACCAAATTCCTTGGAGCATGTGAAGGCAGCATAGATACACTGGGGAAAACGAGATAACAAGAATTTACATTTTTATAGTCACCCCCGCTTGCGATGTGGGCATGACCCGCGTGCGCTGCAAGCCCCTCTGCCGCACGTGCCCAGTGCGGCTGCACTGCCTGTAGTTACCCCACTCTCTGGCATAGTGTTATATGCATTTTTCTTTTGTGTGGCAGGAGAACCCAGGCTACAAAGAAGACAGCAACGAAATAGAGGTAAGTTAAAATGAAAAGTCGATGCCTTGTAACTCCTACATTACAGCAAAAAGCCAAGCTGTGCAGTTTTCTGGTAGACTTACAGTACATCTCACTGAGAAGTGATCTGGTTTCTTGGTTCTCCTAAAAATAACATAGACAAGTATAAGTTTGCTTCTACTTTTGTCTCTGAGTGTCCCCGAACTTTGTTATTCTCAGGTGGACAGTAGAATCATCAAGCGGAATCTCGGTGAGAGGATAAAGTACAAGCTGGTGGCAGTGCCTCATGGGAACGATATCGCCTCACTGTTTGAGCTGGACCCCACCACATTGCAGAAGACCGATTCATTTGTGCCAAGGTTTTTATTGTTATTACCCTTCATTTTCATGTTGTGTTCTCTGTAAAGCATCTCTTGACTTAACCCCTTTCTCTGTTGCTGACAGAAATTCTTACGTTCGATTTCGTCACCTCTGCACAAACACTTGGATACAAAGCACCAACATTCCTATTGACATTGATGAAGAGAGGCCAATTCGATTAATGGTAACCAACCTTTATCTTTATATAAATAAATATTTTAGGGGTGAAGTTTATCTGAACAGTTTAGCCATCTATGCCACAATCCAAACCTATTAATGATGGAAGTGGTTGTCTATTAAATGATGATCTTCATTTCAACACCTTCTAGCTGGGCACCTGCCCCGCTAAAGAAGACAAAGAAGCTTTTGCCATCGTCTCGGTGCCGGTCATGGAGATTCGAGATCTAGATTTTGCCAACGACGCCAGCCTTATGTTGAGCACCGTGGTGGACAAGTTCAACGGTGGTTTCCTCAATCCGAATGATAGAAGGTAAAGTTCAAGCAACACATCCCTACAGCCTCTATTTAATAGCTGGTTTCGGGATTTTTTACTTTGTGTAGTAGGTTATGATCTCTGTGCATGATTCCTCTCTGTGCACAGATATGCCATTAAACTAATGGAGGATGTGGTTTTCTTCGTTGTGGACCAGTTTAACAATGGCCAGCCTGCCCTGGATGTGACGATGAACAAAGCCAACAGAGAGAGACAGAAGCTCATGAGAGAGCAGAACATTTTAAAACAGGTTTGCACCGAAAGTTTTCTAAATGTTCTAGATTTTTCGAATTTGAAGTTAATGTGAAAAACTTATAATACATAAAAAATTGAACATCCTATACCCTCATGTTGTTGAAAGCCTATATATCATTTTCTTTTCTGTGGAACACAAATTAAGATATTTTGAGGAATGTCTCAATGTGGATTATGTTTATGCATGGAAGTCAAAAGGCGCTAGTGTTGTGGTTACCAACGAAATTCAAAATATCTCCTTTTATCTGTTTATCTGTTTTTCGGTTTTGGAATGATGTTAGAAAGAGTAAATAAATAATTAATTTTCGTTTTTGGGTAAACTATCCATTTTATGCTGGATGCCTTCTTATCTTCTCAGATATTTGGAATCATTAAGGCCCCATTTAAAGACAGAGGAACCGAACCTCCCCTCCTAAAATTGGAGGAGCTGTCGGATCAGAAGAACGCTCCCTATCAGTACATGCTCAGACTGTGCTACAGAGTGCTGCGTCACTCGCAGGACGACTACCGTAAGAATCAGGTACTCACAACAGAGCCTACTAAAGAATGTGTCAAACACAAACTGTAAGATAAACAGGTTGGGTTGGTTTGGTTGATATAAAATGACTCTCTCTGTGTTTTTGTTTAGGAGCACATAGCCAAACAGTTTGGAATGATGCAGTCTCAGATTGGTTATGATATTCTGGCTGAGGACACCATCACAGCTCTGCTACACAACAACCGCAAACTGCTGGAGAAACACATCACTAAAACCGAGGTGGAGACCTTCGTCAGTCTGGTTCGCAGAAACAGAGAGCCTAGGTCAGTGGTTGTGTTGCAAAATTGTTAACCGACTACAGAAAAAACAATTGAATTCGAGTCTGCCATGGTTTATTATTCACGTTTTTTACCACTTCATAATTTTGTTGAAAATACATCCATCTTATTTTGGACCTCGTTTACAGTTTTGTTTTTATTGTGGTTTTATTAATATTTTGAATGAGTCAATGTAATGCAATAACTTTCATTTCAGTTAATTCCTAAAAGGGGTCGCACACCGGATGTAGTAGAGCATAGCAGGCAGGCAGCATAGCGCCATCGTTTGAAAAAATAAACATATTGTTTTCTATGAATGTAAACACACCGGCACCGCCATTTCGCGCCTGTTGGTGGCGCTGCGCTACAACTTAGGACGCTGTTCTGAGTCCTGCAGCGACACAACGTGCCACTCAAATAATTTAACATTAAATTAGATGTTATTTGACTGAAATAATCTTTCACACTGACTTCAACATAAGCTGAGAGATGCATTTATCTGTTTGGGGAAAAAAAGCGCATTAATACAGAAAACCTACCAAATGAATAACAGAGTTGTCCTAGACGCAACACTGTGCGGCTCTGCGCTTCTGCAGCCGGTGTGAGACTCCCTTAAGGCAACACTTCTTAGTTTTTGTGTTACATAAGTATTTAAGAAAAAAAAAATGTTTTAATAAACAGAAAAGTTTTAATAGTTTTACATTTAGTAAACTACAAGAGTAAAACAATGTTTTGTAAACCATTGTACAGACCTCACACTTCATGTATAGCAGGTGTAAACCGAGCCTGAGTGTCTGTGAATGCTGTTCCATGTATTTTATGTTTCAATTTGCAGGTTTCTGGACTATCTTTCAGACCTGTGCGTGTCGAATAACGTGGCCATCGCCATAACTCAAGAGCTGATCTGTAAGTGTGTGCTGGATGCCAAGAACCAGGATATTCTCATGAAAACTGAGTGAGTCGATACAATCTACAGTAAATTCAGCAATGAAAAGGACCATCTGTATGTATGCCTGACTTTGATGCTTGTTTCTTCGTGGATTTATAAAGACGTCGACCTCCAAAAGAGGGTCAGCACACCTCTGAATACATGGAAGAGTTCGGAGAGGAGGATGAAGTTTGGCTGATCTGGTCCGATAAGGCAAACGAGACCCACGAGAAGAGTATCCGGCAGCTTGCCCAGGAGGCACGGCAAGGGAATGTGCAAGACGAAAATGTGCTTACATATTACAGGTCCTGAAAAAAACTTGATGAATTTGTTTATAAATGTAGCCATGTTTTCCCTTGTCTCACAACCACACAATTCAAATGTTTGTTTCTCTCCAGGTACCAGCTTAAACTGTTCGCCCGGATGTGTTTTGACCGCCAGTATCTGGCTATCGATGAGATCTCAAAGCAGCTGGACGTGGAGCTGATTTCTCTCTGCATGATGGATGAATCTCTTCCCTTTGATCTGCGGGCGTCCTTCTGTAGACTCATGCTGCATGCGCACGTGGATCGTGACCCTCAGGAGCTTGTGACACCAATTAAGTTTGCACGCTTGTGGACCGAGATCCCCACATCTATCAGCATCAAAGAGTGTGTTTAGATGTCTCCTCTATCTTTTTGACATTGGTCACATACAAAGCTATATGAAAGGATACCTATAAAAACATAATTTTTTAGCACACCATTGACCTGCAATGATCTACAGTATGACATACACAGCTATCAAAAAGACATTATTACCATAAATTGCAGCAGAAGATCAAACCAAACAATGAACGTTCTATTTTTTGTATTATTTTTTCTAGTTATGATTCCCACTTGGACTATTCGAGGGACAATAAAAAGAACAAGTTTGCCCACACGATGGCTTTTATGGAGGAGTACCTCAACAATGTTCTCATCGATGACCTGCCGTTTGCCAACGAAGAGAAAAACAAGCTGACCTATGAGGTAGACTTATTAAAATAATTTTTGGAGGTAACAAGCTTTGTTGGCTTGAATTCCCTGGAAACAAAACTGATAAAATGCATTGTTTGCACTGTTTGGAGAACATCCTCTCGTGTAATTGTTAACACTAACATTACCTATTGCTTTTTAGGTGGTTAGCTTGGCCAGACATCTCATTTACTTTGGGTTCTACAGTTTCTTTGAGCTCCTGAGACTGACCCGCACTCTCCTGGGAATCATAGACTGCACTCCAAATGCCGCAGCCATCAATCCCGTGTTTAATGATGATGGAACCGGTTAGTATTTGAAAATGAGAAGAATGCACATACAGAAGCGGCTAAATTTAAGAGACCATTCCTAAATTTTCATTTCAAATCATAATTTATACCTGTATTGTGGCCATTCCTGTCCAGTGAATTTCACCAAATCAAACCTCAGGAGTGACAAAGGCATCCAACAGCAATGTTAAAGACAGACAGCATGACAAGAAACCTGAAAACTGTGTTAAAAATGGAGGTTATCACGTAAATAAAATAATTTTCACATAAAAGTAATTTTTAAAGTGAATATGAACTTGTTTTATTTGAAGTATTTGAGGTCTGAAAAAACAGAACATCTTTTCTGTTATTTTCAACTGTTTATTCAGTTTTCATGTTCTCCAAAAAAATGAGAATGAAAACTATTTTAGTTTGAAACTTGAGAGAAACACTGTTAGAAGTTCACAGGATAAAATGTCTCTTCCTTTTTTTCTGCGGCTGTATATTATATGGTTTAGAAGTACAATATATATTATTCCGTTGCTCTTATTTCAAAACACTCTGTACAATCTTTGAATGGTCTCTTGCCAGGTAACAATGTCAGGCGCTCCATCCACGGCGTGGGGCAGATGATGTCCACCATGGTACTGAGCAGAAAACAGTCAGTTTTTTCCGGCTCTGGTCGCCCTGGTGACAGCCAGGCTGGAGGTAAAGATAGCATTGACACGCAGGATATCACTGTGATGGACACCAAACTGAAGATCCTGGAGATTTTACAGGTAAGATGGAGATGTCTTTTGGACAACCGCATGGTGCTGTCAGAACATCCACATCATCTGCTGGTTTTTACAGTTCATCCTCAGTGTGCGGCTGGATTACCGGATTTCCTTCATGCTTTCCGTTTTCAAGAAGGAGTTTGCAGATGTCTATCCTATGGGGGATGCAGATGCAACGCATCACACGGAGCAGGAAGGTACTTAATGTTCCCATACATGTGTATGTGAAACTGAAGTGATTGAAAAGGCCGACATACTAACTTACTAACTTGCAGTACTAACATACAGCATACTAACATACGGCTTTTATGTACTAACATGATCACTGTACTCTGTTTTTCGTCTTTGTTTCTTGTCTCAGAGCAACGTCCGGGTGAGAGTGGCAATGTTTTAATCATGTCTAGATAGTCTTAGTCTTAGAAAGTGTTACTTTAAGGTGAAGGGTGTAACTGCTGAAGTAATACAGCAAGAAAACTAACTCATCTCCATAAAAGTGTTAGATCTGTTTGACCTACACTGTGGCGGAAATTAATTATAAATGTATAAATTAATGTTTCTAAATAAAACATTAATCAATAAAAGTATAAACTATTTTTGCAATTCTTTTTTATTGGTGCCAGCAGCATTACACATTCCACCTTAAGCGAACGCCATTTAATATCAGTAGATTTAGATTAAGAAGAATTAAATTATCGAAAATCCTTTCTATTGTCATTTTTTGAGATAACTTTTTCTATTGACCAGCTGCCATCAACCTCTTGCACATTGGGGAGCAGGCAGAGGCCATGTTTGGAGTTGGGTATGCCAATGAATAATCTTTTCTGCTTTAACATAACTGTTCATCAAAGGCAACGCAATTATACCCTGTGATGTATAACCTCCTTCTTCTTATGATCTCTTAGTAAAGGAAACAGCATTCTGGAGGTGGATGATGAAGGTGGAAGAATGTTCCTGCGTGTTCTGATCCACCTCATCATGCACGACTACCCACCTCTGGTTTCTGGGGCCCTGCAGTTGCTCTTCAAACACTTCAGTCAGAGACAAGAGGTCTTGCACACCTTTAAGCAGGTATGAAATTCGTGGTTGAAGTGTGTCTGGCATTATAGTACAAGCACAGGCTGTCACAGTGAAGAATTTAGTGCGGAAAGACGTTGTGGTGTGACTCAATCTTGAAAGGCTATGGCACGGACACATACTGAACTATAGCAATGATAGTGGTTTATATTGATTCTAATCCCCGTTTTAATCCTCAGGTCCAGCTCCTCATTACCACTCAGGATGTGGAAAACTACAAAAACATCAAACGTGATCTGGATCTTCTACGCACCATGGCGGAAAAGTCAGAGCTTTGGGTCATTAAGAAAAGCAGCTCTGGAAAGGATGATAAGAAGGACAAAAAAGACAAGAAAGATAAAGAGAAAAAAGAGCCTAAAGAGGTAGTGTAGAAGTTTCATATCTATCATCTATGTATGTCGCATATTCATTTGTTAATAGATTCTTATTTTTTTGGCATTTCTTTCATTTTTCTACAGCCACCACCAGAGGAGGATCCTGAAACAAAGAAACAAAGAATAGAAAGGAGCAATGAAAGCTACCAGCACGTAAAAGAGGTTTGTGATGTTAATATCTCTTCTCAGTTCAAGACTTGCGTATCCTGAATGAAAGAAAAAAACAGAACTGATAAGATTGATGAATACTTCCTTACATGTGAAGGGATGTAAGGATTCACTGCGAGCCTGTTAAAAATGTATAATATGTGACGATTCAATTATATGGATCTCAATACAAGTTTTGAACAATTTTGGAAAATGTGGATATGCTGATATAGGGCTGTCAAACGATTAATTGCATCCAGAATAAAAGTCGGTATTTACATAATATATATATGTGTACTGTGCATATTAATTTAGTATTTATAAAAACACATGGATGTACACAACATGTATTATTTATATTTGCCAATCATTTAAAATATATCTAAATGTTTATTAATATATATTTATTTTAAATAATTATAAATGCGTATGTTTTTATAAATACAAAGTTTAATTGCACAGTACACAGACATGCATTATGTTAACCCAAAATTTAATTCTGGTTGTGATTAATCGTGATCAATTGTTTGACAGCCCAATCTTAAATATAAAAAAATCATGAAAAGCGTCTTAGTTTGTTTATATTAAAGAAACTTGTATTATTCATTTTTTATTTGATTTGGATTTTTTTTTAATTGCAGTTTAGTTTTGTTATTTGACAAGATATTTTTACTTTACAAAGAAATGTGCAGCATTTGAGAAATTATTAAAGGGCAGTTCTTCATTTGTCTCTGCACATTTTGTAAAAGTAAATTGCGAATAAATTATATTGTGACCTGAGCGAATCGTCACATCCCTACATATGTGAATAAACAAACATCTTAAAATCTATTCTCTGGTTCTCAGATCCTTGAGCGGTTGAATAAAATGTGCAGTTCAGGTGTCTTTAAGAAGCAGCAAAGGCTATTGAAGAACATGGGTGCTCACAAAGTGATGCTTGACCTCTTGCAGATCACATACGATCGGGTTTGTGGTGTCATTATAACAACATTTAAAGTGATGCTTTTTATGTTGTGTCCCACACTAAGCTCTTGATTTTCCTTTTAACAGAATGACACCAAAATGCTGGAGATCATCAAGTATACGCACCTCTTCCTGCAGAAGTTCTGCTCAGGCAATCTGGAGAATCAGGCTCTTCTCCATAAACACCTCAACCTCTTCCTCACTCGTGGGGTGAGCGCAATTTAAGATGTCTTATGCTATACTGGATATATAAAGTGGGGTCTATTTTGAAGGAAAATTAAAAGGGTTTAAAATAATTGAAAATAAACATGTTATATTCTTTTCTTGCTCGAATTGTTATACATTCTCTGTTTTTCAGCTCTTAGAGGCAGAGACAATGCAGCAGATTTTCAGTAACAATTACCAACTTTGTTCTGAGATCAGCGAAACTGTACTCCATCATTTTATCCACTGCCTGGCCACACACGGCCGTTACATCCAGTACCTTAACTTCCTGCACACCATCATTAAAGCAGAGGGGAAATATGTGAAGAAATGTCAAGACATGATCATGACTGAGGTTTGTCAATGTGACCTTGAGTTAATAAAGTTAAACACATGTTTTTATATATTTTTGATATTTTTGTAATTGTAAAATTTGAAGCAATATTTATAAATGAATATATGTATTAATATTTACATTATGCCTAATATATAAGGTGCATATTTATGTATAAATGCATAATGTAAAATACAGACTATATTAGATCATTTTTTTTCATCATCAGCTGACAAGTGCGGGTGATGATGTGGTCGTCTTATACAACGATAAGACGTCGTTTGCCACCATGGTGGATCTGATGATACAGTCGAGGGAGGGGGTGCATGAAGACAGTCCTCTGCGTTATCATATCTCTCTGGTAGAGCTGCTGGCTGCATGCGCTGAGGGTAAAAATGTCTACACTGAGATAAAATGCACATCTCTGCTGCCCCTAGAGGACATGGTGAGAGTGATCACGCATGAAGACTGCATCACAGAGGTAAACCTGCTGAAAACAGTCTCTTTAACCTGCTGCATTTGGTTTATGGATTTTGCAAAGTTGAGGAAACTATGTCTTTCAGGTGAAAATTGCCTACGTAAACTTTGTGAACCACTGCTACGTTGACACAGAAGTGGAGATGAAGGAAATCTACACCAGCAACCACATTTGGAAACTGTTTGACAACTTCACAACAGATATGG
Organism: Triplophysa dalaica; assembly: GCF_015846415.1. Taxonomy (NCBI): domain Eukaryota; kingdom Metazoa; phylum Chordata; class Actinopteri; order Cypriniformes; family Nemacheilidae; genus Triplophysa; species Triplophysa dalaica. The sequence continues at coordinate 7,527,557 of NC_079559.1, forward strand.
CCAGGGTAGGTCCACTGCACATGTAGGTTCATTGAGTTTATAACTTCAGGAAAGCCGGTTCACTGTGTGCATTTGGATTTTCAGGTGTGCTCTATCCGCGAGAGACGTTTGTCAGATCCTGTGCTGGAGAAATATGTGATTCAGGTGGTTTTAGACACTATTAATGCTTTCTTCAGCTCACCTTTCTCCGAAAACAGCACCACCACGGAGGTGAGACATCATTACATTAAATATAATCTTATTTCGCAGGATATTTGCAATTCTCTTCAAGGAAAGGACATTATCTCACATAGATCTGGCATGCAAAAAATAATTTTCACATTAAATTGGTGTATGTTTAGTTGTTATATTTCACCCACATTTTTTGTCTCATCAAGGTTCATTTCACCACAGTAAAACAGCTGCTACAGTCCACTATGCGTATGTTGGAGTGTCCCTGGCTGCAGCCACAACAGAAAATCCAAGTTGAGGCCTGCATCCGAACTCTGGCTTTAACAAGTATGTTAACCTTTTTTAAAGTGGCCGTAACTGAGACAGTTTCTGCATATCTTGTCATATGTTAATCTTGATTACTTACAGAATATTATCGCAACCTTCAAATATCCATAGTCCGTAGTTTGAACACATTTCTAAAAGACAGATACAGCTGTTTGATTATTTCCAAAAACATATAACCTCCTACACGCGTGCGGGATCTCCAAATCCAGCGTTATATCAACCGTTTATATAACATTCCCCACCAAAATGCAGTGAACAAACAAACACAGCTGAACTTCACGAACGCAGTGCTCTCTCTTCTCTCTCTCCAGCTGGATGACGCGTGGGCATGCCTTTTTCATCTCGCTCTTGCGGGTTGACGCGTGGCCGTGTTTTTCCTGGAGAATTTTCTAATATGGCTGAACAATTTATTTAAAGGGATCGTTCACCCAAATTAAACATTCTGTCAGTTATTCTCTCTCATGTCCTTCAAAACGTTTACTGTCTATGACTCTTTGCTCTGTGAAACACAAAAGAAGATGTCACCGACATTCTTCAAAATATCTTCTCTTGGCAATTTTAGGCAGGATTTACAATTTTAAGATAACAAGGTTTTATTCTTAAGTTTGATTTTACACGTTCAACTCTCTTCACAGCAAAGGACCGTACCATAACACTGCCGATCGAGCTAGAGGCTCATGTCAACATGATGTTGAGTCAGAGTTACTCCAACGCGCTGTCTCGCTCCATCCTCGCCAGCAAAAACCTGTCTCGCCTCACGCGCCCCGCTGCCCCCACCAACCCCTGGGACTACAAAAACATCATAGAGAAACTACAGGTGTGCACTTCCGCGAGTCTGACAGTGTAAATCAATTAACAGTAGGTTGGATTTGGGTTGTATTTCTATAAATGATCATGTATGTTTTTTTGTGTGACATCAGGACATCATTAACACCCTGGAGCAGCGGCTGATGCCTCTAGTTAATGCTGAGTTATCAGTGCTGGTGGATGTTCTGCATCAGCCCGAGTTGCTCTTTCTGGAAGGCACTGATGCACGGACACGCTGTGAATCAGGAGGCTTCATATCTAAGTGAGTCAAATCTGTTTGAATACATTTTTGCTGTGTTTTATTTGATTAAAATGAACAAAAGTTGACATCTCACTCGGTTTAGACTGATTCAACACACTAAAGCCCTGATGAACTCCGACGAGAAGCTCTGTATCAAAGTCCTCAGAACTCTACAGGAAATGCTCATTCGGGAGATGGACTTTGATGAAAAGGTGAGTAAGAATATTAAATTCATGGGTAAAATACTACTTTTATGATTAACAACTATCTGTAAATAACGTTTCACACATATACAAATATTCATCCTTTGTTTTTGGAGAGCAAGTTAAGGAGTCTGAGAGATCGTTTTCGATGGCATTTCTGTGATGATGTGCTTGTTTGCATGTTTTTAATTTAGCTTCTTGAATATCCTTTCTTTTTTTTTTAAATGTCTCTAAATGATTGTCTGTAATTAAAGTTTTGATATAATTTTGCCTATTGGAGAGTTAGTTATTCTCTAATTCGGTAGATGTGTGATCATCTGTGCTTTTTGTTACAGGGTTTTGGCTTGAGAAAGGTGTTGCTTCAAAACTACCTCTTTAACAACAAAAAGATCATGAAACCAGAAGGTCCTGATCTTGTTGGAGGTAATTTTGATTGTAACGCTGATTTAACGCTGATAAAAAATCCACACTGTTAATCCAACATGAAGTGCTAAGTGGGTTATGTATTTTGGATGTGTTTGTGAAGGTGGAGAGGTCGAGAGAGACTGGGTTGCGGTCGCAGCGTTACAATGCCGACTGGATAGAGAAGGCGGCACCAAACTCTTCATAGACCTCATAACAAGCACAAAGAATGAGAAGATCTTCCATGAGAGCATACAGTTTGCCATCAGTTTGCTGGAAGGTGGCAACACCGAAATCCAGGTGGGAAAACAGTTACCAGAAGATATGTTCGTAAATGTTATGGATGTAATTGTATGAACAAATATTACAAGTTATTAAAGTAATAAATGATTTACAGTTAATTGGTCTTTATTGCTAAGTAAACCCTGAAAACATTTATTTTGTTATAAGGATCTGTACATCATCTTGCTGCTTGCCACATATTGAACACAAATATTGATTTTAAGATTAAATATGTCATTAGTTATTATTGCACTATTACATAAAAATAAATGGCCGGATATTATGTCTCATATCACTTTAGTGGTTGCAGTGAGCCCGCAATTGCAGTGGTTATTACCAGTCAGAATTGAGTAACCCTTAAAGTTGCTTGTGACATAACAACATATAACAACAAAACGGGCTCATGTGTATTATACATGTTTTAACAGAACTCATTCTACAAACTCATGATGGGCGATAACAAGTCCGAGAAGTTTTTTAAAGTGCTGAACGATCGCATGACGAACGCTCGGCTAGAAGTCAAATCCAACATTTCGGTCAATGTCGGAGAAATGAGCCACAAAGCCAAAGATGAAAAGGATCTGGAACCAGGTAAAAAGAAAAAAGAGTTACTTCAGCTTACCAGTCAATTGTAAAAGTGAAACCTCATTATATCTGGGTTAAGTTGAAGTTTTTTTCAAGTAATTCTTTAGTTACTAAATATACAATACAAGTATCCCTTCAGTCAGCTAGATCTAAATTACGCAGTCATCAAAATTATATAAATGGCAGTTTTTTTTAAATGATGATTTGCTTTTCTCCTGCAGGTGGAGTGCCTTCTTTTGGCCAGCCTGAGCAGACACCACAGCCTGAGCAGCAGGAAGTAGATACAGAAATGGGTCCCTCTGTCACCATTATGAAACCCATCCTGCGCTTTTTACAGCTGCTTTGTGAGAACCACAATCTGGACCTTCAGGTCTGGCCAACCTCAGAATATTTTTTTTGCCACGACTGTACTGTACATAAAAAGTTTAAAACTATCCGTGACTATATCCAATAACTATTGCAAACATATGTCAATACTGTCCGTTAATATTTCCCTCGTTCTTTGCCATAGAATTTTCTTCGCTGTCAGAGCAACAAAACAAACTATAATCTGGTGTGTGAAACGCTCCAGTTTCTGGACATCATGTGCGGCAGCACAACAGGAGGTTTGGGTCTGCTGGGCCTTTACATTAACGAGAATAACGTAGAACTGATCACACAGACCCTGGAGACGCTCACGGAATACTGCCAAGGGCCCTGCCAGGAGAACCAGGTCAGATAATCTATCACAGATACTGCTGAGGGGGGCGTTTTCAAGAATGAAAGTATTCTGCTGAAAAGTTACAAACTGCTGGCAAAAAAACGTTGAGAATGATCATTGCGATGAAAAGATGATTTCAATTCATTTCATTTACTTTCTGAAATTAGGAAATTGCATTTTTTTTCCTCTTTCCCTTAAGACTTGCATTGTCTGTCACGAGTGTAATGGCATAGACATCATCACAGCATTGATTCTGAATGACATCAGTCCACTGTGCCGTTACCGTATGGAGCTGGTGTTGCAGCTCAAGGTGAGGTTAAGGTCATGACCTCATTTATATGATATCCCTGCTTTTAAATCCTAAAGAAATGTCATCACATGTAGCTAACTAGGTAGTGCTGAAAGTATATCATGGGTTTGATTTCCAACAAACACACATGCTGATTAAAAATGTACAATGCACTGTAGTTACTTTGGATCTACAGTACAGTACCATATGCATAAATATAACATAATATATGTCTTTTTATCATCAGGACAATGCCTCCAAGCTCCTGCTTGCTCTGATGGAGAGTCGTCATGACAATGAAAACGCCGAGAGAATCCTGTTAAACCTTCGACCCCGCGAACTGGTCCGTCTGTCACATGATGGTTTGATGTGAATTATGTGTATCAAAAGTTATATTTTATGAGTTTTGTGCTGTATGTCTTCAGGTGGAGGTGATAAAGAAGGCTTACTGGCAGGAGACTGAATGTGAGGAGGGGGAAGTGTCGCCGCGGGAGGTCGGACACAACATCTACATCCTGGCACTACAGGTGGACAGAGACATTATAATGCTATGCTGTTTCATATTCAGAGAGACTGATATTGTTTTTGTTGAAGGTGGTCTTGGACTACAGTATAGCTGGTGAAATATAAATCATGAAACATAATTGTATGGCATCCATTTTTATATTGCATCTTTTTTCAGCATGATTAAAAAGTTGAAAATGTATACAAACAATACATCAAATATAATTTTGCACAGCAGTTGTATCTTGTTAAATGCACAGTGGTGCAATGGTATTTATCGCTAGTGTCGATTTGGAAGAACTAATAATCATTTGTGTAAAAAAAAATTCATTCTGTCTCTGGCAGTTCGGTTGTTGAAGTCATGTTTGAACTGTTGTTTTTGCAGCTTGCTCGACACAACAAATTGCTTCTCTCACTGCTTAAACCCCAAAAGAAGACCAAAGAGGAAGAAGAGGGCATCTCCTCTATGGTGACTTTTAATAAAGAATTCCTATACTTGTATAAAGCAAATTTTGAACAATTAACCTATAATATATTTGCTTGTTCTTACTTTAGCTTCACTTGAACAAACAAGAGGAATCGAAGGAGGATCCATTAGAACACTATGACCGTCAAACCTCTAATATTGAGGTCAGTTAGTTAGACAACAAAATACACTTTTGAGGCACATTACGTCATCCAAGTAACAAAAAAAAAGACAAATGACATGACTAGATAAAGATATGGGGATTATTGATTAAAATGATTAAATTAAATGTGTAATTTGGACCACTTTTGAATTAACTTGCAACTTTCATGTGCAGATCGTTCGTGAGGACCGCAGCATGGAGCAGATCGTGTTTCCTGTTCACCCCATTTGCGAGTATTTGACCGAGGAGTCAAAGTTTCGTGTGTTCACCACCACAGAGCTAGATGAGCAGGGCAGCAAAGTCCCACACTTTTTTGAACAGACCTCATTTCTTCACAATGAAATGGAGTGGCAGAAAAAACTTCGCAGTAAGTGTTGGGCCAAAACTGTGAGAATGGAATAAAGAGCTACATCTGATCTTTAAACTCAAGCCACTAAAACTTAAAAACCCAGTTAAAAAACGTTTACTCAGAAGTATTGCTCGAAGTGTTTTCAAATGTTTTGGTTATGTATTATACTACGTATTTAAATGGATAAATATGTTTTAGGCATGCCGGTGTTATTCTGGTTCTCTCGTCGAATGTCTCTTTGGGGAACCATATCGTTCAATCTCGCTGTGTTCGTCAACCTCATCATCGCTTTGTTCTACCCACACGATACTGGTCAAAGTACGTTGTCATGTGATGTCCACATTTACACAATTTCAAAGTTATATTGAGTCGACAACATAATTTTATGTGCAAATTTTTGTTGAGTTTCACCCGTCTTTGGTGTTTTTAGGTAGCATAGACACTTCAGTACTGCTCCTGATGTTTTGGATTTTTGCTGGACTGGCTGTCGTGGGGCTGTTATCGAAACGTTACGGGTACCAGGCTCTCACTGTCGCCATCACCCTCCGGCTTGTCTATCACATTGGCATCGGGCCCACGCTCGCTCTAATGGGGGCTCTTAATGTAAGTCTTGCTGATCTTCTGATCACATTTTTTTGTAGTATTTTATTACTGAACTCGAATCACTAGAATTTTGGACCCCATCTTTTTTTTTTCAAACAGCTGGGCAATAAGATTGTGTACGTGGTGAGCTTTGTGGGAAACAACGGCACCTTCATCATGGGTTACAAAGCCATGGTAATGGATGTAGAGTTTCTGTACCACTTGGCCTATGTGTTGATCAGTACTTTGGGCCTGTTCGTCCACGAACTCTTCTTCAGCCTATTGGTGGGTATCTATTGTGTAGAGGTCAAATCTTTAGGAAAATGTTTTGTTTAACATTCTGTCTAGTTTGGTTTTGACTCTTGAATATCGTTCAATCAACTGGTAATGTGCAATAACTGTCTATTAAACATTCAAATTTCAAAGTCCCCTGTGTTCATGTTCCTCTTTCAGTTATTTGATCTGATCTACCGTGAGGAGACGCTTCTTAATGTAATCAAAAGCGTCACCCGTAACGGCCGTTCGATTCTTCTCACCGCTGTCCTGGCCATCATCCTAGTCTACCTCTTCTCCATCGTGGGCTTTCTCTTCCTCAGGGATGACTTTATCATGGAAGTGGACCGGCTCGCCAGTGCAGATGAAGGTATAGGTTTACACCAGCAGAGATGAAAGGTGATGAGTATATCATCCTTTTTCCTAGCGTATTGTGGAGCTAAGATGTCTTTGATGTTTAGCAGGTACAGATGACTCTATTGACAGCTGCAGTGCAGATGGAGTCGACTGCATTGAGGAAACTGGGTTGGTTGCACCAGCAGAGGGTAAGTGTAAGAAAGAAAAAAAATACTTTAACCAAAAACAAATTCCAAGGAAAATATTTGTTTAACCCAAACTTAACTAAAGTTGAGATAAAGGCAACAGGATCACCGACTTAGCAATGTGTTTAATTTTTTGACATTGCAGATGAAGAGAACACAGAGAGGGCTTGTGAGACTCTTCTGATGTGCATTGTGACTGTGCTGAATCACGGCCTGAGGAACGGAGGAGGTGTGGGGGATGTTCTGCGCAAACCATCAAAAAATGTATGACGACCCACATCCCCATGCAAACACACAGACACACAAGTACGTACAAAAGCTGATTAGATGTTCTTTTACCGTACAGGAGACCTTGTTCCCTGCTCGGGTGGTCTATGACCTGCTCTTTTACTTCGTTGTGATCATCATCGTCCTCAACTTGATCTTCGGTGTGATTATCGACACTTTTGCTGACCTCCGTAGTGAGAAACAGAAGAAGGAAGAGGTCTTGAAGACCACCTGTTTCATCTGCTGTAAGACTTCAGTGAACGGATTTTGATATTGTGATTTCCTTATGTTTGTGTATATGCTTCAGTTTGGGGCTTAAATTTGACTTTCAAAACTAAAAATAACTTATTAGAAACAATTTGTGATTTCTGTTTGAACAGGTCTTGAGAGGGACAAGTTTGATAATAAAACCGTCTCGTTTGAAGAACACATTAAACTGGAGCACAACATCTGGAACTACCTCTATTTCATTGTCCTTGTGCGAGAGAAAAACAGGACCGACTACACCGGGCCAGAAAGCTATGTGGCGCACATGATAAAGGTAAATTATAAAATACCCAGGGTGTTTGGCTTCTGCCTAAAATCCATTTTAGTCTTAAACTGTAGTCAGAAAAATCCTACTGTTTACTTACCAAGGACGTCTACATTTTATTGACAATTTGTGTCAACAATGTTTGATGTTTCATTTTGTGTTGTGTAGGATCTGTTTTTAAAGCGTAATAAATAAGCTTTCTTTTCATTCTCTTAGAATAAGAACCTGGATTGGTTCCCGCGCATGCAAGCCATGTCTCTGGTTATAACAGAGGGAGACGGGGAACAGAACGAGATGAGGAACCTCCAAGAATGTCTCTCTAACACCAAGAAATCGGTCGAACAACTCACAGGCCAGTTAACAGAGCTGAAAGAACAGGTACATTTCTCAGTATCACTTAAAACTTACCATTTAATGATGTCACAGTGGCAATAATTTTCTTGTTTGCGCCAAAAATGATTTGCTGAAGATGTACAGAAATGAGATGTTGCACGTTGCTTATGGTCGCATCACCTTTACATGGACGAGGAAGCTTTTACAGTGTTAGCCAGCATTGTTGTGTACTGTAGACTATTTTGTGTACAATATGAATATTCTCTTGAGCATTTTATCGAGTAAAGTTTTTTTTTATGTTTAGATGACAGAGCAGAGGAAGCGAAGGCAAAGAATGGGTTTTGTTGATGTTCAGTCGGGCTCGAACGCTGGGATGCCGATCCCTCCTAGTGCTGCTGGGGGGAATCATCAGCTCTACAAGGCCTAACTCCTTCAACCTACAGTGCATAGACTTTATAGGAGCAATAATGTGACGCGGTTCTGCTGATGTACTTCTTAACTGGAAAAAGTTAAAATATTTAAAGTCTGATTGGATTTACACGCCCACAGAAGCACTACTGACTTACCTAATGGTTTTAATGTTTTTATTCTTTTTAAGAGCAGCTTATTTGAGACTTTTTTTACAAATGTGCCATTAAGTAAGATAGATGAAGATGCACAAGCTGTAATTTTGCTTCACCAAAAACAAGTGATCTCGCATCCTTCACCTTGTCTTGATATGAATGTAATGATGTTATGATAATAGGGTCCCCCTCATGTTCTGTCCATTTCCTGTTTCAACCACATATGTATGATAAACTAAGAAATACTACCATGTTTGTATAGCTGAATCAGGTTTGAAAATAGTTTATAACTGGCATGATGTATGGAAGTGTGTTTAACAGCTTTATTTTTACAGCCAAAGTGCCAAAAAGTAAATCTGTCAAAGAACAACCGACTGCTCAGGAAGATAATGCATTTTATCTGTTAAAGAAACAGCAGTCCAGAGTGAGAAAAGCTCAAGTGCAGCGTGGTTTTATTAAACATTATGCATATATGTGTATATTTATATTTGGCTGGATTTTAATCATTTATTGTGTAACCAGGATTAAGTTATACATCATTGAGCGTTTTATTGGCCACTAAAAGAATGCTGGAACATACTTGTATTTTGGCCTTTTAATACTTTATAACCAGTGCTTGTAATTATTCATCTGTTGCTAGTATTGATGTCAGTTTAATAAATTTACAATGTATTACTTATATTGTTTATGTTGAAACAAGGAGGTGTGCACAAAATAAAGGTTTGGTCATTATACTTGTCTTTGGATTGGTGTCAGTGCTGTTTTGTCCATTCACTTTCGTCATGTCAGATCAGATCCTGGCCCCTCAGCTGTCACGTAGTATTTGGGTGGGAGCTGAATGAGGGTCTCAATTATTTCACTGTTCGCGTGAGTGCTGTTCAGAAGTTCGTCCTCAGTGCAGGTCAACAGGTAATGGCCATTATTTCATAACATTTCGTAACAACTGTTTTTAAACGTTCTCCGTGTATTACATTCTATAACGGGCTTTTTACAATAACTTCGTATAACAAATATGTAGGCCTAGTATAAAGTTAAAGTAAATAAGTATTATGTTCTAGAATAATAGTATCAGTGATATTTGCCGGATAAAAACATCTCCATAAAAAGGGTCAGGTATACTATTACAGTGCTTTTGTTTTGCTGAAAATGTTTATCTAATTGTTTATGTTGATGGGGGATGTTGATACCCCAGAAATAATAATAAAAAACTTTTATCTTCTTACTGTTGGAGTTTTGATGGTGTTTCTTTTTATATTTAAATAAAAAAACATTGCTTTATAACTTGTTAATTCTTGTAAATAATTAGCATGTAGTTTATATGTTGGGTGAAATTAGTTTTAAATTACGTTTTCCTACAAACTTACAACTCTAGTAATTTGATATGTTTTATAATTTTACTGTAATTTTGTTGTGCAGTGTTGATATTTCTCTGTAAGCATAATCGAGTCTTTATCAGTAGTCATGGCGTATATTTGAAATAAGAGAGAAGAGCGCTGTGGTCAGCGCGAGTCTGCGCGCTCCTGATAAAGCGCGCTATCGGCCGCGCCCAGGTGATCGACGAGACGCGCCCAGCGCTCCACCGGGTTTCATCTCGAAGCAACTCCAAGTTTTTTAGCAGCATCTTTTAATGTGTCTTGAAAGGGTTGACAGGCAATAATTATGTATCAGAATGACTTAAAAATTTGTAAACACAGCATGTGTTACAATAAACATTTACATGCTTTTTTAATGATTATATAAAGTCATTCTTATTTTTTGCAGCTGTTGAAGTCATGTCTGCTTTTCTGCATCACTGCCCATTCCTGAAGTCCACTCCTGGTCTTTCTTTAAGGAATGTGGCGGCATTCTTTTGCTTGGCTGACCGATGCCCCATCATTGTCCGCCAGATCTCTGTAAAAGCCACCTTTTCCGTTGAAGAAAACGGTAATGCTTTGGTGTACCTTGCAAACACTACAGACAATCATTACAGTGTATCATCATGTCACTCTGATTCACACCAGATGAAGCATAAATGACTATCAACATTTATAGTCATAAATCAATTTAATTGATTTAACAAGACTTAACAAGTGTTTATGTTTACACAGTTTTACTCAAAACACTTTGATTCTGTTCAGGTATGCTTCCTTATAAGGAGCCAAAGAGACAGCTGGCCACCACTGCCACTCAGGTAGCCATCAACATGTCCAAGAGCTGTCCCTTTGTTTCCTCCAAGATCGGATTGGTCAAGGCCAGTCCACAGGTGCAAGAGGATGTTCAAGCAATGCAGCCGAATGAAGCCAATTCAGGTCAGTTTGTAGATTTCTGTACAGTCAAAAGTGTGAAAATTGTCAAATGCAGTTAAAAAAAGGACTGAACTGAATAGTTTTTACAGCTGGACATCAAGTAAACATATTGTTCATTTGCATCCATCATAAAAACACTCTTTTTTTCAGCTGGACATTACATAATACTGTTGCTTGTATTTATGTCTTGCTTAAAAATCAGATATTATCCAGCTGACTGAATGATGTTATAAAGACAGATTGCCATTATGTAGTTAGTTTGAGGCTGAAGAAGGTCTTTTGTTCTGAGAAGTCTTTCATACAGGGTTTGGATTCATAATAACCCACAACAACTCCTTAGCATTTGAATACAAAACAGATAATGACTCAATGACTGCTTGTGTAACAAATGCAAGTCTTCAGGCAATCGCGTTTCACATTAATCAATTTTTGCATTTGATATGAACATATTATTGAAAAGTTTAAGTTTCTCAGAACTTCTCATGTCTCAGAAGAACCTGATTGGTTTGTGTCCAAGTCATTTCAGGAATACTGTTTTAGTTTGATGACATATCTCCTATCCGTTTTCTAGGAATGATGAGCTCACTGTTCAGTGGATTACAAAGTTATCACTCCATTGGACCTACACACTTTCTCCAGGACAACATTGGTAAGCTACAGTAGACCAAATTCTCTCTTCAAATTTTCTGTCATTATAGTTTGTTCATTCTGAATGAGACCTGTCTATTCTTTAAATACTGCAGCCCAGCCCAGTTTCGACTATGATGACTTTTTTACCCAGAAGATTGTGGAGAAAAGGAATGATCACACCTACCGTATCTTTAAGACGGTGAACCGCTTTGCAGAGGTTTACCCTTTTGCTGAGGACTACTCTGTCCCGGGACGTAGGAGCACCCAGGTATCTGTGTGGTGCAGTAATGATTACCTGGGCATGAGTCGACATCCCCGCGTTGTCAATGCCATACGGTCAGTACTTCAATATTATTAGTATCATACTGTATACGTAAGTTGTATTTACAAGGAAAACAATTCACCACTTGGTACGACGAGGTACAGTACTGACTTAAATTATAACCGTTTAATAAAACATTTGCTAAACATATACATTGTATGATGCTTACATTCATTAAAATGAAAAATAATAATTTGCTTGTTTGGAAAACTGCTCAACTAGCTTTAATAATGTGATTTGCCAATGTTTTTTTTAGAGAGGCTTTGGAAAAGCATGGTGCAGGAGCCGGTGGCACCAGGAATATTTCTGGTACGAGTAACTATCACGTGGCCCTGGAGAGTGAGCTGGCCCGTCTTCACCAGAAAGATGGAGCGCTGGTCTTTTCTTCCTGCTTTGTGGCCAACGATTCAACCCTTTTTACTTTGGCTAAAATGCTTCCAGGTATCCAACAAAGTAGGCTTATGATCAAAAAAGGGGATAAATGTATTCAAATAAATAAAGCTGCCTTAAAACTAATAGTAAATACTGTAGGAGACAGTACAGTGTACAGTTTTTTTATGTAATAGCAGCTACATGTACAATCCAGAATTGTCTTTGTGAGCATAGACACGTTTTTGAAGTGTCTTGGATAAGCACTTAAAAGCAGGTATTGTCTCAATTACATGAGGGATTTACAACAAATCCTCAATGTCTTCTCTCTACAGGCTGTGAGATTTACTCAGACATGGGCAATCACGCCTCTATGATCCAGGGCATCAGGAACAGTGGGGCCAAACGCTTTATTTTCCGACACAATGATGCCAATCACCTGGAGGAACTTCTTAGTCGTTCAGACCCACTTACGCCTAAAATCGTGGCCTTTGAGACAGTGCATTCGATGGATGGTGAGTATGAAAAGGAAATAACAGAACTAACTATAATATTTGATAGTTGTGGTGGATACATGATAACATAATTGATGTGTAATATCCATTCCCAAATTGGTTCAACAGCTTGCAACAAACAATGAATTACAATTTGTTTTCCAGGTGCAATTTGCCCACTAGAGGAGCTGTGTGACGTCGCACACAAATATGGAGCTTTAACGTTTGTGGATGAGGTTCACGCTGTCGGGCTCTATGGGGCACACGGAGCAGGTGTCGGAGAGAGAGACAATGTCATGCACAAAATCGATATTGTCTCTGGAACTCTAGGTAAGATATGGCTGATTCTATCCATTAACAGTTTATTCATGCTACAAATCCCCTTTATAATTTCTTGTTACCTTATATATCTACAGGTAAGGCATTTGGCTGTGTAGGTGGGTACATAGCCAGCACCGCCGCCCTGGTGGACTCTGTGCGCTCCTATGCCGCTGGGTTTATCTTCACTACCTCCTTGCCTCCCATGGTGCTGGCGGGGGCTTTGGAATCGGTGCGTGTGCTGAGTAGCCCAGAGGGTCAAGCTTTACGTAGAGCTCACCAAAGAAACGTCAAACACATGAGACAGCTGCTGCTGGATGCCGGCCTGCCCGTGATCAACTGTCCCAGCCATATCATTCCCATACGGGTCAGTGTTTGCAGATGACCTTTAGATGCATTTTGTATGTCTGGTACTTGGAACAGCTTCTACCATTTCAACCTGAACATTGTCTAAAACTAATTTGAATTTGTCATTTTTATGTTTCATGTCAGGTTGGAAATGCAGCGAAAAACTCAGAGGTGTGTGATATTCTGTTGGAGAATCACAATATCTACGTGCAGGCCATAAATTACCCAACAGTAGCTCGTGGAGAGGAGTTGCTGCGACTGGCCCCCTCTCCTTTCCATAACCCCATTATGATGAACTACTTTGCTGGTGAGAGATCCAGCAACATTTAGATTTCCATTAAGATTAATACTTTTTTAAAGTAAACAATAATTTTCACATATTCAGAAAGATCATACTGGTTTCCATTGTTTTTTATGTATAATTTTCAATGAGTATTTCATGTTGAACAGAGAAACTGTTGGAGGTCTGGCAGGAGGTGGGACTACCACTGAACGGGCCAGCGATGGCTTCTTGTACCTTCTGTGATCGCCCTCTCCACTTTGACCTCATGAGTGAGTGGGAGAAGTCCTACTTTGGAAACATGGAGCCAAGATACATCACTGTGGCAGCACAGTGAGGCAACCAGTCAACACACCAAGATGGCGAAGATCTGTTTTATCATACACTTTAACATGATCTATATTTTTTGTCTTGGTAGCTTAAATAAATGTAGATGGTGCTTAAAAATGTCCAATTATTTTATGCACTGTTTGTGGCAACTTGAAGTGTTTGTGTATACAGTAGCTTGCTGACTGTTATTAAGGATGCAATGAGAATTTATGTATCTGTTTAATTTGTATCGCTTAAATGACAGTAGGGTGAAATTCTACAATAGACGTGTGTCCCTTCTGCATGACAGCAAACCTGCACATGGGCACTTTTTGATGTATTCACATTTTTTTATCACATTTATGGACATTATTTCTTCCCCCCTTAAGATATTGTATTTGCACACAAATTAGCATGTTTAATAACAGCTTACACTAAAACAATGCCACTATATCCTCTTTGTGTTTTGGACCACTTTATTACCCTGAATTTGTATTTATGAATTTAGAAACTCAATAAACATTCTGTGTCTAATAAATTGCCTTAGATTATCAGTTGATTTGAAATACTAGAAAAAGCAAGAATAAGCATCTATGTTAATGTATTTAGCTGGTGAAAATGGCTGAAAAACATGTAGGAAATCATTTTTATCACAAAAGCTGCAATAAATAACTTTTTCCTCTCTGTCGCCATCTCTGTTTCAAATATAAAACTGCAGGTTACTCACTAATCCCTTAAAAGTTACTGAATATTTTTAGGATCTTCAAATCACATAATGTCAAACTTAAAATTTCCTGTAAAATCCACACCTGATATCTCAATTTATAAATAAATTTTGTAAGCTTTCCCTAGTGAATTGGAGAAACATTTTGAATATAAGTTTAAAGTAGCTGCTCAGTAAGATTTTTGTTACGTCTTAACCAAGATCGTTGCGGATTGCAGCTTTAAAAAACAAACAAATCTATAAAATCTGACAACTTTGTTACATCAATGTTTAATTTAAAATCTAAAACTGAAACCCATTATTAATTTGTAAGCGTACAGAATATCAGATGGTGTGAGAAACATTTTTGTGGCCAAGCTGAGCCAAAAGATTCTGTACACATCGCTTGCTGAGTAACCTTCTGTTATAACAACAAACAGTCAAACGTGGTCAGTGTTATAATAAGAATTTAGACAAATATAACAAAAAATGTTGTGTATATAAAAACTAAATCATACAGTATAGACCTCAAGTGCATAGCATATTATTTTTCAAATAAGTTTACTCAACTCTTTTGTGTCTTTAATTATTTTTATTTTTATTGAAATGGATGATACAAAACTTCACATGTGTGCTCTTTAATAGGTGGCCATGTTCTGTAAGAGATTAGAAAGGAAAAAGAGGTTGTCATTCATTATGACAAACATGATCCAGAAGACATAAGTCTTGAGTTGTATGCCGTTACAAAACACTTGCCTGGCTGATCCAATCGGTGTAGGCGCTCACACGAGTGAAGACGGTGGGCTTCTTGGCCAAGTTGCAGCTAAGTCCAGAGCCAAAGCTCACAATACCATGAACCTCCCAAGCTCCATCATTGCCCTTACAGTTGAGAGGGCCACCGGAGTCACCCTATGTCATGTGAAATTAAAAAGGTTTTCATACAGCAAGACATTCTAATGGAATTGAAACACTGATGTTTTTAAGGTACTCTTTCATTTTTAGTTCAGTTTACATCAGTTTCCGCACTCAATCCACTTTCTTCACAACTTGCATTCTCTAAAGTAAATCACTGATGTTTAATATTAAAATCATTATTATCTCCTTACATTACATCCAGATACAACACCATCTCCACCAGCGCAGACCATGTCTTGTGTAACCTGAGTGCTCCACCAATCTGACTTGGAGCAAGTTTGATAATCCACCACGGGAAGGAGAGCTTGCTGCAGGATATCAGCAATGGGACCGTTGGCTGGTAGGAAATGGACAAAGTGGATAAGACAGGTTAATGTGAAACAGATTATTATAACTGCCATTTTTAAAGTAACAGAAAATGTGAACCACACCATCTGGTGACACCCTCCACATGCATTATACTTACTGTAAAGGCGCCCCCAGCCGGTAACATAACAGGATGCTCCATTGGCCAAAATATCCCCACCAGCAGGAATACAAGCAGGTGTGATGGTGTCACTTGGTGTGACGGGTTTCTCCAGTTTGATCAGGGCAATGTCATTGCTGCGTTACAGAGACAACAATAAAGATAAGCATATTTATTATGATCCTTAGCATTCTAAGATGTGTCTTAGCAAGAAGTCTTGTGGCCCCCCTACCGGATGAAGAAGGAATTCCATTTCTCATGAACAATGATCTTGGCAGGGGCGATGGCGACTGAAGCAGACTCCTCCTCCTTCAGGTTTTGTTTGCCCAGATACACTCTGTAAGTTCTGGTATTGCTGTAGAACAACACGCAGAAAGCAAAGCTGTAACCCTCAACCTCTCCTTGGGGTCAATATAACCCCAATAGAGCACATATTCTATGTAGAAAAGACATGCTTTTTTACTATTTTTACTATTTTGTTTACTATTTTAGTTTGTAAAGGTTGTCATCACACACATTTGTAAACCATGTATACAAGCACACACACACATGCGCACACACGCATTCACGCATGAATGCACACACACGCACACACACAGCACTTACACACTCTCTCTCTCTTTCTCACACACACACACACACACACCTCCATAGGGACCAAGGAGATCTTCAGGAGAACGAGTTAAAAAGCTGACATTTCAAAATGCTTTATTTTTTATTTACTATTTATATATTTCTTTTTAATCTCTTTTCGAATGTTTATATATACATAAATTCACTAAATGTATAACAAACGTTGAAATGAATGTATCAGTAAAATGAATGGGTCTCTATGGCCCACCGCTTGTCAAACAATTCATTTTATTATTGTAATCCTTTTAGGTTTATCACTAATCAGCATATGGCTCACCTCACCTAAGACCTAGATCAATATCCAGAAAAAAACTTAAATTAAACTTGGATAATCATTTAAGTGATTTTTTTCTAATGGTATAGTTGAGGAATTATGTGGTAACTAGGTATAACATACTTTAAATTTGCCCAAAACACAGCATTAATGTATAAATTAGAATAAAAATATTTATATATATATTATTTATATTATTTAAAAATGTATATGTTTTTTACAATTACTTCATTAATTGTAATTCATCAAATACCAGCAGTGTAAACAGGAAAGAGGACCATATGAGGGTTAAAAATCACAAGATAAAATTAAAAAGAAGTTGTCAAAAAAATTGTAATCTTTTGCCACCTTTTGTTAGTTATCCCAAGCATTAAGGGCTTTCTTCATCATTTTCATTTTTAAAACTTTTTAGAGAAAACAAGATAAAGTGGCTCACAGAGTGAGATTTACCTGATGCAGTGAGCAGCAGTCAGAACCCACTCATTGGAAATGAGGGTTCCTCCACAGGTGTGGTACCAGCTACCACCACTTGTGTACTGGAGGGAAATCTGTGAAATAAAAAAAGGATATTAACATATTATGGTGTAGACCAGCAGACATGTGTTGTTAGAATAAAACACTAAAATGTGAATGTACCTGCCAGGGCCAGCTATGTGGACGTGCATCCACACCCCCTACTACCCTCGACACAATAGGAGGGAAGGTGGGCAGTCCACACCCGTAAGCTGAGGAAAAAATTACATATTTGATCCATGAGCCAGTTAAAACAGTATAAACTTAAAATAATTGTTTTTTTAATTCGATATTTACAAAATTATGCAATCATTTTTAATAAGGCTTCTTACCTCCAACAACCAGAATAGCCAGAACCACAAACTTCATCATGTTTGTACCTTCAGCTTTTGCCCAGTCTAGTCGGATTTATATACTGACCTATTCCATTTCAAGTCAATAAGCAATTCTTCGGAATAGATGTCCTTGACGCCTTTGGAAAAACAAATAGGACGGCCCCCATGCAGGTGGCCCTCTGGGTTTAACCTGACCTTGACCGTTAACATTTAAAGTATGTTTCATTACAAAATCTAATCAATGTAACATTTTAAAATCACTGCTGTTGATTAATGTTTTATCACTTCTATTTTGTGCACTTATACTTTAAATCCAAAAGTTGTTGTATTTAAATTGTATGTGCACAAAATAGACGTGATAAAACATGAATCAACAGCAGTGATTTTAAAATGTTACATTGACTAGATTTATACTAACTAAAAAACTCCAAAAGCACGCAATGTAATAGTTATCGCCCAATTAGTTATTTTATGTGTGGAGTCTGTGGACTATAAAATATTAACATCTATAATGGCTAGACGAATACAAAAATAAACACAAATGTTGAATAAACCCAGATAAAATATTTTTATACAATGCTGTCAAGTATCTAATATTGTGAGGAGGGCCTTAAACTTACAATCAATAATGACAAAATCTACAATAAATTAATAAAACAAATAAGAAATTACCTAGAAAGATGGGAATTTCTTCCTCTTTCATTATTTGGCAGAATTGAGGTGATTAGAATGAACTTGCTACCAAGATTCCTTTTTTGTTACAATCTCCACCGATAACTGTGCCCATGTTTGTTTAAAATATGTTAGATATACTAATTAGCAAATTTATATGGTAGAAAAGAAACTAAGGATAAGAGTTAAAACCATACTTCCATTAAAGGAGAATGGAGGCCTAGGCTTACAACACTACAGCTTAAAACACTATTATTGGGCTGCTCATTTAACTGCAGCCGTGTCATGGATTAGAAACGAAAGTGAATCAGGATAAAATTGAACAAAGTGCAATCAAAAGCACAACTTTGTCCATTCTACCTTTTATAAATATTAAACCGAGTTCCAAAATTAAAATTGATAATGAATGGATAAAACCCAAAAATCTATTTCTATTTCATGCCCATAGGTAATCCTGAGTTTCCTCCATTTATGTTGTACAGTGGCTTTAGAACCTGGGTGGACAAAGGTATCAGAATAATAAACCAGTTATTTAAAGGAAAATAATTAAAGTATTTCCAGATGAGACAATACTACAAGCCATAAAGAAAAGGATCAGGTCCAGAAAGAACCAAACTAAATGGAAGAATACTTTATGAATATTATAGAAAAGAATTTCCCAACTAAAAAACATGTTTCACATTTATATAGAAGGTTGGTAACTAGTCTTACACAAAACACAGACATATTAAAAGAAAATTGGAATCGGAATTAAATACTATGATGGAAGAGGAAACATGGGAAGAACTATGTGGGTGTTTTCATAAAGGAATAAATAGTCAGTTATGGAGAGAAGTTGAATGGAAAGTAAAAATTAGGTATTTCAATACACCTAATGTGATCTCTTCGCCGAAGAACCATCTGCAGCATTGTGTTGGAGAAAATATGGTAATATAAGAGATAATTTACACATTTTTTGGAGTGGAAGAGTGTTAAGAAAGAAATAGACAAGACAGTGGAGATACTTTTAGATCCAGTAGTGTGTCTGTTGGGAGCACAGCCTCAACACATGTACTGTGAAAAACAGTGTTATATACTAGTGATATTGTTATTGATAGCTAAAAAAATGATAACAGTGCATTGGAAAAAAGTAGAATCTGAAAGTGTGGTTCATTGGACTCAGAGACTAAAAAAGTTTATATGTTGGCTGGCTTGCAAATCCTATACCCCATCAACAACTCATCATCAAATGAGCGGGGTCTTGAATTCCCTTCTCATAAAAGCAGTAAATCGCTTTCTCACATTTTTCACCTTACTTGTGGAACATTCTTCTTAACTCGGTCCAGTGAACCACATGTCTCAAAAATTCAAAAAAACTAAAACCCACCCTTCTTTGAATACTTGACAGACAAATGAAAAAAATTAAATAAAACCATTAACCACTCTTTCTCTCAAGAGGTAGAGGTCTAGCTATTGTATTATTGCTCCAGTTTTGACATATCGCTTATTGCTCCCTGAACTCTTTCTAAGTCGCTTTGGATAAAGCCTCTGTGAAATGACTAAATGTAATTGTAAATGAAGATGGATATTTTTTTTGTAAAGATTTAAAAAACATCATAATATACTTGGATACATAGAGAGGTTAGAGAGACTATAACAAACTAATGAAACATTAATCTATGTAACACGATTTTTTGTCTTTTTTATCTCTTCAGGGTTATTATCTGTTGAATTAATGTTTCCTCTGTAAGGAAACTATATTATTGACAGAGAGATACAGTATGCTTGTATTTAATTTACTTAATTTTCATTCAAATTAACTGTGAGAAACCATATTGGATTGTATAATATTAGGTTCTCTTTTTTCCCATTATATATACATTATATATATTGTTTATCTTTACGTGTTAAGGGTTTGAAATTGAAGATGTGAATGTTTGGCAAACCCCCCCCCAAAAAAGTAAAAAAAAAAGAAAGAAAAAGCCCAAATCCAAAAGACACTGTAAACTTGTTTTTAAAACTTCTGTCACACACACATAATACTGTACATGTCCACATGTGCATGTACAGCACTATCATATCAGGATGTCATCTGTGCATTTCACACACCTTATAATTTAAGATAGCAGATATTTTGGGACGTTTATCTGCAAGGTTAACTGATACTGGGACTGCTGCAGATGCATTGCTGAATTTGCTGGAACCAGTCACTTACAGTATATAAACATAAAGTGTTTGCCTGTTGTGGGTATCAGACATCATGAAATTTGTGATCTTGGCTTTGCTCATTGCTGGAGGTAAGATGATTTGTTTCGACATGTGAAAGTGAAATAATACAATTATTTTGTACTTGAAATGTATTGAAAACCCCTATAATATTTTTTTTATAATATGCTTTTTAAATTCACATTTAAAATATGTATTTCATAAAGCCTTTATGCGCAACAATTAACAAATATACAAGTATTTATCCGTGCTTACGTTACTTCCTGAAACAGCCTACGGATGTGGGCAGCCCACCTATGACCCTATCCTCTCAAGGGTCGTGGGGGGAACTGATGCTAAACCACACAGCTGGCCATGGCAGGTACTGTGAATGCAACAGTTTATTAATATCATATAAAAATGCTCTGTTATCATTTAACAAGTTCGTTAGCATTCATGTAATTAACTGGTATAAATTAATCATTTTTTGTTTACCTCCATTAGGTATCTCTCCAGTACCTGAGTGGCTCTAGCTTCTATCACACCTGTGGTGGTACCCTGATCGCCAAAGATTGGGTCCTGACCGCTGCTCACTGCATTGGGTACATATGTGGTTCTCTTGCTGACACAATTAGTGCTTTATTTGTTTAACTGTCAGAACAAAAGTATGGCCATAATTGATACATACAGTACAAGTTAAAACTGATAGACTAAAAGCAAGTCTGTTGTGCTTTTTCCGAGCAGAAGCCGTACTTACAGAGTATTCCTGGGAAAGCAAAACCTGGCAGCCAACAACGAGGCGGGCTCCATTGCCATTTCTCCTGCTAAGATTATTGTGCATGAGAACTGGGACTCCTACAACATCCGGTTGGCATTCATCTTATTTTTTCTATATCCACCCCAAGCGTAGATGAATTTAAGTGTAATCTGAGATTGACGTATTTGTGTGTGCTCCCAGAAATGACATCGCCCTGATCAAGCTGCAGTCTCCAGTTCAGCTCTCAGACTCCATTTCACCTGCCTGTCTGCCTGTGTCTGGCGATATCCTGCCCAACAACTTCTCCTGCTATGTCACTGGCTGGGGACGTCTCTGGAGTAAGAGCTTTTTGGATTTTCGAAACATTTAATCCTGAAGTTTATAAACTTTCTGTTCGTGAGCAAATTGCTCATAAAGACACTGTTGTCTTTGCCTCCAGCCAACGGCCCTATCGCTGATACTCTGCAGCAGGCTCCTCTCCCTGTTGTGGACTTTGCTACCTGCAGCAGGTCTGACTGGTGGGGCAACCTGGTGACCAACCTCATGGTGTGCGCTGGTGGAGATGGCGTTGTGTCAAGTTGCAATGTGGGTTCAAGACACGTTTGTTATTTTCGTGACTGTTTTACATTCTAAATATGTTTTAATACAGCACAAATGTATCAGTAATATACATAGACTGTCAAGGTTTTTATTTAAAAAATTGAGCTTTGTTAAATGTTTAGTAACTGAGTGTGGTTTTATTCACCGGTGCAGGGTGATTCCGGTGGCCCTCTGAACTGCCAGAGACCTGACGGCACTTGGGATGTTCAGGGTATTGTAAGCTTTGGCTCCAGCTTAGGCTGCAACTATCCCAAGAAGCCCTCTGTCTTCACCCGTGTTTCTGGCTACATTTCTTGGATCAACAATGTAAGTTGGAGTGAACTTCACAACCTATTACTCTAAACCATTTTGTTTTAGATATCCTATTGATATGATATGATTTGATATATTTGACCTGGACATAGATATGAAGATTTAAATCGTGTCCCTTTTGCAGGTGATGACCACTAACTAAGTTGTTGAAAGCCTGGTTACTTCAAAATCATCATCATCATGGATAACTGTGTAAATCAACAAATCAACCAATAATAAAGCATTCTTTTCCCATCTTGTTTGTCTGTTCTTATTATCAGAAGCATAATATAAATATTAAGGATGGCGTAGGATGGCGGCGCGTGAACATCGCGAGGCTCAGCGTCTCTCCAGTTTTAGCAATTATATAGTGTTTTTCTTGCTCATCTCGGGCCTGTTCGTTCAGAACAGTTGTGCATTCACATCGTACACCCGGCATGAGCTTTTGGATATCGGTTTGCGCATAGTACATGTCCATTGTATAGTATTTATTTATTCACACTGTATATCCTGCACTTGCTAATTGCACTTCCGGTTAGACCTAAACTACATTTCGTTACACTGTACTTGTATATGTGTAATGACAATAAAGTTGAATCTAAAAATCTAAAGACATTTAAAAATTGAAGAATGCAATGGATTGTAGATTAACATGGTTTTTTTCTTAGACCTGAAAATAAGAATTTATTTACATATAAATAATATGTAAGTGCAGTAATATAAAAATAAATAAAATAAAATGTAGACATATATAATAGTCTATTTAAAGTTATATAATAAGAAATGTGAGGCTAAATTGACTGTCAGGTTTTAGATGGTCCACGTCGGTCCATTTGCATTGACAAAAAAGTCAAGTAGACGAAAAAAAGACTTGAACTTTTTAAATACATTTTAAATATATACAGTATAAAACAATTAAAATAAAACAATTATTCATTTAGATATTTATTTATCCAGTTAACGTTCGCTAATAAGGGAAAAATGCAACTTTTTCCCCAGCGGAAGATTGACGTCCGCTCACCATGACGGACAGCTCTGGACGTGGGGTTGAAGGCGGAGCTCCACGTGCATTCCTGTTACCATGACACTCATACACAACCTTGACGGCAAATAACACGAGTCCACTGAGTACACACGGTTTGGACAAATGTGAACATTTATACCGGTGAGTTAGCAGGACGCAGAAATTGATCGGTGAGATTATACAAATGAAAGATGAACATTTGCGGGTTCTGTTGATAAAAAGTTTATATAATAAGTCAACAGTTAATTTACGGACATGTAAACGTGTTAGTAGCCTAACCGTTCTGTTTCTAATCTATTCAATATATGCGTTTTTTTGTCAGCAGGCTGAAATGAGGGGTTACCTCAAAACTTTAAACTGGGTTTTTAAATTTAAGACTAAGAGAACAACTATAGGAAAACACAAAGACTCTGATCTCTGTCTACAGGTATAAAACCATATTTCTTAACCTGACGTCTGAGCATTTACTTTTAATAGTTGCCGTCACTATAGGGATTAAATGTACAGTATTTAATGTCTTTCTGCACAGAATGGTGGGGTGGATGAGTGTCATGCCATCATTGACTGGTGTGAAGAAGAGAGCTGCTACTACATTAGTGACCTGAACTCTGTCCATGGCACCTATGTCAATGACTGCCGCATACACAATGCCACTGTGCGTCTCTCTCCAGGAGACCAGCTTCACTTTGGATATGGAGGATCAACCTATGAGCTCATCATCGACAGCAAGAAACCGGTTATCTGTATACTTGATACTTGTCAACAACTAAAATAAATTCGATTATTTAAACAACTTTAAATAGGTTGCATTTACTTGGAAGAAAAAAAACTTGGTCTTTAATTGTGCTTTTTTACTTCCAGTTTCCATTCCTGTCTGCCCGATCCGTCACTCCCCAAGCCTGGGTACAAACTCAGACATCCTCAATTAAACCCCACCCTCCCACCAGAACTCGCCCAATGAGTGCGGGGTCCAAACAGGTTACATTTACACCTGATCGCAAGACCTATTCTAAAAGACCGGGTACACTTTCTCTTTTACATTCAACATTTTATTGTTTTGAAATTGGATCAGTGTAAATGTTAAAAATGATGATCACCACGTAGAACATTTGACTTGAAATAGTGAAATAGTGATTAAAAAAGGATTTTATTATTAATGTTACTTGTTTTTTATTCGTTCCCGAAATCCATCGTTTAAAAATCATGGAAATCTCATGACTTTGAATTGACAGTTTTGCTTAAAAATGAAAAAAACATGCGCACTGCTTTTTGTTGCCTTTTCATAGGGAGTTGGAGTGCTAACACAGAAAGAAGTTGTTACCTCAGAAACAAGAATTCACCTCACCACACTCCAAACATTTACATCTTGCCAGTGGAGGTGAGAGCAATCTCCTGTTTAAAATCCCTCTGATGGACTGTCTCCCTCCAAGGCCACAATTGGCAAAGGCCAATCCTTAAAATGGATTAATCTTCTGATTAATCTGCGGTTAATCTTCCAATCTTTATTCTGTCTCAGGTGGAAAGGTCACACCGTCCGTTAGAGGGATGTGGTGCCGCGTCTGTGTGTCTTGAAGACGAGTCCCCAAAAAAGGATGATGTGATAGCCTGCCTGAAGAAAGAAGTGTCGGCTCTTAAGCTCCAGCTGTCTCAGAAGCAGACTGATCCAGAGGTCACACACCGACTGTGCTGCCTGGAGAGTGACATTAGAGAAAAGAAAGAACAGATACAACAGTTAAAGGAACAGGTGTTTTTGGAAATATAGGCTTGATGTGTGTTTGACCGTCATCAATTGATTTTGAGTGTTATGTTCTGGCCCTGTAACCTGTAAAAAATCTTCCTCTGGGTTCAAGTCCAACCTGAGGGAACGAGTTAAAAAGGAGCAAAGTTATTCCATGAGCTAATGATTTTTTACCTGCTGTGAAAAATGTCTAACATTTTGTAGATGCTGGAGCTCCAGGCGTGTTCTGGAGAGATGTTGGGACAGGCTTTGATAGAAAGAGACCAGAAGATCAGCAATCTGTCAGTACAGCTGGATAAACTAAAGAGTGAAAATAAATCCTCTAAAGGTATGACTACGATTTATGTAATACTGACTTTCATTTGTTTTCATTAAATTAGCAATAATATTTGTTGTTTACAGAAACCATACTGTTAAAGTTAATTCATTTATAATTTAATTTATGTTTTCATATTTTTTACCAGCAATGGTTAGCAGTTTACAGAAAGATCTGACTGCTCGTGAGAAACAAGCTCTCAATCTAGCAGCTGAGGTGGATAAACTCAGAGAGAATGTGAAACACAAAGATGCCAAGCTCACAAACACGATTGACAAGGTTTACATTATCTCTCATCCTTCTTCCACATAGATCAAAGCTTACAGTACATTATATTTATTATCCAGTTCTGTTTTATACTCACAAACAAAAATTTTCCTCATTTTGGAATTGTTCTAAAGTTGAAAGAAGCTCAGAAACATCAACATGAACTTCTGTCCAAGCAGAACATCATAGAATCCTTCAAGAAGGTATGTTCTCCCTTATATACTGTAAACAGATCTGCTTACACTGCGAACCCATGGGACTTGACCCCACAATTCCCGAGGCTGATGCGCTAACCACTAGGCCACAAAACAGCAATCTTTAAAATCTGATATCATGTGTTTGTTTTGTGTGTCATGTGTAGGAACAAGCTTCTCTGCTGACGGAGATGGACAGACTGAAGCACCTTCATCAACAAACACAGCAGAGAGAACAGAGAATCCAAGCAGAGCTCAAACATAAAGAGTCAAGGGTGAGAGAGCACAAAACAGAAATAACTGAAAAACTTACAGCTGTTGTATCTATTACTCTGACGATTCCGAATCTCTTTAAAGCTTGACAGTTTTCACAAGCAGATTGTCAAGGCTGCGCACCTCAACTCTGACAAGGTATCAGACCAAGAGGTAAAACATCATTCAATATAAACCTTCGGTTAATTAGGTGTTGTTTAAATAAACAATCTTGATTATATTATTCTGCTTTTTTGTTTTGGAGGTGTTGGTCTGTTTTTCAAAATTAATGGAACAGATGGAAACGTATAAATCCAAGCTGCACGACTGTGATACTAAACTCGAAGAGGAAACTCGTGCACAACGAAAAATGTTGGATGAGACCCAGATGTTTAGAGCAAAACTGGAGGAATGTCAGGTGTTAATACTTCTACGATGAAACATTTGAACATTGAACTGATAATGGAAAATGAATTTGTTATCTGTTATGCGTTATGTTTGGGTTACAACAATAGATAACATGTTGTCCGTGTTTTCTCCTGCTAGAATATTTATTTTTTTGCATGTGCATATTTCTTTGATGTAGACCCGGGTACAAGACACATGCATGGCAGATACGGTGCATATGGAAATATCTGCCCTGGAGGACATGAATTTGAGTCCTGCACTCAGCTGGGTTCAGGCACATTCGCTCTCTGTACTTAACCTCCTGCATGCACTGCTGCATAAAGCCGCTCAGAGGCTACAGACAGCAGGCATAGATGTGTCAGTGAAGACTGGAGGTAAGACACAGAGAGAAAGTCCAGGGGGGTTCAGCAGGACTAAAATGGTAGTGGTTATGTACACTGTAAAACGTTGCTGTAGTTTTGCAGCAGGTTTGCCAGTAACTTACTGTAGATTTATGTCACAATTTTCTTTTAAACATAAACTTACCTAGTTCTTATATTTTCTTTCATAAAATAAGACTATATATCTATAAGTCGCTTTTCATGTTATATAAAAGTATCGTAATTGGAAAAGGTTTTTATATTTTTACTAGAAAACAAGACAAAAAATGCTTACGAAGATTGTAATTTGTGTTGCAGTTTATTGCCAGTATTAAGACCATTCTCTTCTTGCTCTTTTTGAATCTCGAAAGTCAAAGTGTTTTAATTTTGATGTTGAACTTGAAAGTTGAACCAACATTGAAAACAGTACTCATAGGAAAATATTAAATAGTATTCAAATCTAAAGTAAGTTGCTGCCAAAGCTGCTGCAAAACTACAGCAAAGTTTTACAGTGTAGAGTTCACTGTCATTTAAAAATGTAAGAATGAATTTCAGTGCATTTGTGGAATCTAAAACGGTATGCTAGTATGCTAGCTTTAAGTTTAGTATGCTTTTTATCTAGGAGTTTTAGGTGCCTTACAGATTTTGTCCCAGGAGCACAAAGACAACCAGTCTGAACTCAGGAATGTAAAGGTATAGCAACAAATATTTCACAAATGTCACAAATCAAATCAAAAATACATCATATGCACAAAAATGAATCAAGAAACATATCCGCATGTGTTGTCTTGTTCATGTAAATCTACATGAGAAAGGTTATGTGTGTGTTTTCACTCTATTTCTGTTTTAAAGGCAGAGATACAAAAGCTTCAGGACAGAGAGATGCAAAACAGAGATCTTCAGAATAAACTGGACTTCATGCAGAAGCAGTCTGAGACGGACAAACTACAGGTCCTTTTTTCTTTCTAGAAACACAACAGAGTCAATTTACACACTGTTCAAATTATATTTTACATTCATCCCAGCACAAATTCATCTGTATACTGTATATAGGTCTATATACTGCATAGATGAACTAAATGGATATCTGAAATTGCTGAATTTAGAAAAATATTCTTTATACCTTTCACCTGTCTATGCTAAAGGCAGCCGAGAGACAGAAAGAAATTAAAAACACAACGACACATCATCTGGAAGAGGTGAAAGCTGATCTCCATTCAGTCAGAAAAACTGAAGTGAGTTCATTCCAATCATTAAATAAAATCATTCTTTTAAAATTGCTGGACTGAAATGATTCTGTTGAATTCCCAGGATGCCTTGCGCAGGGAGATTGAGACATGCAAGGCCGAGTGGCTATCCAAGATGGAAGAAGCCAAGGTACGAGAGACGGAGCTGAAAGAAAAGATTTGTGACTTGCAGCTCAGAGAGGAGGAGAAGAACGAGAGAATGAAACAGTGTGAGGAGAGAGAGATGAGGGCTCTTCAGAGAGGAGCTGAAGAGGAGAGAGAGATACACAGGGTTGAGGTGGAGGAGTACAGAGAACAGGTGCGACAGCACGCGTACACCATTGTTGCCATGGAGAAACAAATAAATAAAGTCCAGCAGAGTGAGGATAGATGGAGAGAAATGGAGAAGCAAAGAGACTCACTTGAGGAGCAGCTTAAAGGTGAGAACTTTTACTTCACATACAGATACAATATATTAATTGTTGTATTTTTATGTACATTAAGTTTTGAAATGATCACTAACATAAATCTTTAATCTGATCTAATATTAATATAATTTCAACAATGAAATAATTATGAATGTCTTTCTTCTGCAGAAAACAAAAGAAGATATTTTGTAGAATGTTGGTAACCGTACAATGGCGGTTCCCATGCACTTCTATTGTATGGGCTTAAGACCAATGCAAGTGAATGGGTGCCGCGGTAGTTCAGTTACCAACATTCTTCAAAATATATTTTGTTTCCTGCAGAAAAAAAGAAAGTCATGTATGTTTGAAATGACAAGCGAGTGAGGAAATGATGACAGAATCCAAATTTTTAATAAAGGTTGTTTCACTTGTTCCACAGAGACACTTAAAAAAGTTGAGGACTTTGAAAGCAACAACACGTCATACATTTCGGAAAAAGAACAGAAATTAGAACGGACCATAACATCCCTTAGGTACAATTTAGCTAGCATGAATATCACTGCACTACATTACTCACAATCCATCAAAACTTATTACATTTTACCATTATGTTTATATTTTTAGCTATTAGGCCTGCTCTGTACATAACAGCTTCTACATATTGTAATATACTGTATGTAATGGCCACATTATATGGTTTGATTGAAAATGAAAAATTGTTAACTTAAATAATACTGTTGATTTAGGGTCACTGATCTTTTATGTCAGCAGTTATTATGTTTCAAATGACTTCCTTATGGTCCTGTCAACTCACAGCAGAATGTGCTCCTTTTATGCATAATGCATGATGTTCATCGTGTATTTATTATTTATGAAATTCAAGCTTAATAACCAATTACACAGTTCATGTGTTTTTCTTAAAATCTTCTCATAGAAGAGGCACTGTAGCAAATAGTTTCAAATATCACATAAATGGAATTGCTTGTATTGACAAAGACAACAGTGGTTTCTTAAAATTATGACAATTTTGAATTTTTTTCAAGTTCAAAACATGTACAAGACCAATGATTTCACATTGTGTGATAAATAAATGGGCTTGCAAACTGAAATTCACTTTTTCTAATTCAGACAGTTTCTAAATGCATGTTTCTATATTTCCTGCAGGTCATCTTTGGTTGCGTCCCAACAGGAAGTGGCTGGTCAGAGTGAGATCATTAATGCTTTAAGTCGTGATCTGGCCCAGGCCCATGCTCGCCACTCTGACATGTCAGGTGACCCACAATAAACACACTGCAAGATCACTGCTGGATTCTGTGTGTCCCAGGTTGTCTTTATTTTTTGGAGTGTGTATCTCTCTACGCAGGCGAGCTGAGTGAACAACAGAAGATAGAGTTGGAGACTCACAGAGCTTTAGTGTTGGAGCAGAGGATTCAGCTGAGCACGCTCACACACAAGCTCACCGCAATGTCACAGCTGGTGGAACAGAAAGATGAAGAGAAAAAAAAGCTGGCAGAAAAACTGAAGTAAGACAGTTATGCACAATGAACCTCACTGATATTTCTGACGCACTAAAGCCAGGACTGAACTTTGTGCCACAACGGTGCTGAATGAATAACAAATATGGGAATCTGTTTCTGAGAAATGATTTTCCTTTTTTGCTTTGGTAGACAAACAGAGGAGGATCTGAGAAGAACAGCAGCAAGCACAGAGCTAGAGAGCTCGAGCCTTCAAACAACAAGGACTACTAGAGTAAGCAAACTGTACAAACAAAACTAAGATTTGCCATGTTTTAGAGTAAAAACAAGACAACTGTTAGGTGTTGAATGCCAAAAGAAAATGAATTTAGTTCTTTAAACAAAATAAATGATGGCTAAATCTCACTGCCACCTGTACAGTCTGGAAGCTGAAAGTCTTATCTTCACATTTCAATTGATGCGCGATCGGACAAATGGGCAACAACACAAAACACTTTCTTAGATCACACATGGACACCATGCTGACTGTTATGCTGTTTTCTCAGGATGTGGCACTCATGACAGCTCCTAATGATGTCATCAATCTGGGTTCAAAACACAAAGGTTATCGCTGTGAGGAAATGATACTTCAGCAGCAGGAAGGTTTGCGTGATGTGAAGGAACGAATAAGCGCCCTACAAAAGAAGTGGCCCAGCAGTGAGTCTTATGAGCCATATTTTAAAACGAATAGTTCTGGCCCAGCTAACAGAAATATGTATTAGTAACGTTTTACTAACACTCACATTGAGTTACAGATACAAGATTATATCTGATTTGTTTTAAAGTTCCACTAACAATATAATTTTTATACCATCATTTTATAATTTTAGTAATCATTTTAACATGACACAGTATGGAAAAAATGCTCTTTTAACATTACTGTGTTACTGCATTTTTTTCTAAGTTTGAGAGAATTAAAAAGTTTCAATTAATAAATTTTATTAAGTTTAAATTTTAAAGTTAAAGTTCTGGGATCGTTTGTGTTAGCTGGGAGGCTAACTTGCCGATTGGTCGTGGTAGAATTCACAGTATAGTACAGCTAGTAGTATATGGCAAACAATTTTAACATTTAATCCTAAATATTAAAACATCAGGATATCCTAAAGTCCTTAACTGACCGTGTTGTAATACAGTATGTTTGTTTTCTTCTGTGTGGTGTACAGCACGTCAGCAGGGGGTGCCAGAGAGGCGGGGTGAAATGAAGACTCAGAAGCTTCAAAGATCTGAAACCCGAAAAGGATCAAACAGTTCTGTGGTATTAGCATCACCAGACAGTCTCTTTGTATCGAGTACAAATATCACTCTCACATACGGCTCCTTATCTTGGTACCTCAGCAACTACAATTTACAACAGATAAAAGTGTATCTAAATCTAAAATTGTATGCTGTTTTTATACTAATTCATATAATTTGTTATGTTTTTTTGTAAAATTAAAGAAATAGTGAACCCAAAAAATGGTCTCCGTTGGTTTTCCATAGTAGGAATGGAAATTACTCTGCTCAAGTCAATGGGAACCATTTTTGTGGAAATTATTCCTTTAAGAAAACTAAAATCTCACAAAGAGACATCTGTACATTATTGTGGTATTGTGCTCATTTTGAATCATGTAGATCGGTTTTGCGTTCCCCGAAGCTCTGACCGAAGCAGCACGAGAACGTACAGCCAGACTAGACATGTCCGATGCTCTGGAGCTGAGTGAAAAGACAGTGAGTGTAGGGCACGTGTGTGTACATGCACAATCATACAACATTTGTGACACTGGGATTGCGGCCCACTTTTGGTTAAAAATTTGTGGATTTCATTTGGTTTAGTACTTGGAGCTAGCACGGGTGCTGTGTGAGGCTCTGGAGCTAAGCGAGGGTGAGCTGTCAGGCTCTGCTAGTTTAAAGCACCTGCCCCCTGATGAGAGACTGCACATATACTCTCAGAGACAAACAGACCTGGAGTTTCTAAGAAGCCGCCTTGATCTACAGAACACTCAGAGTCAACAGCAAGACCTTCTGCTGGAAGAGAACCAGAGAGAGATAAACACACTCAGGTACACATACTGATACTCTCTTTCTATGTGTGTTACTGTGTATAACTGTTGTTTTACTGGTTAAGGGCCAGGATTTGATTCTCATGTATAACAAGAACTGATAATGAAATGTATAGCATAAATGCATTATAAATGTACCAGTGCTTTGGAAGAATATGACAGTGAAAATGCAAAGCAAGCCAAATTCAAAATTCAACTTTATATCGCTCATTAGAGTCTTCATCTAGTGTAAAAGTTTTATTCACTAAGTCTGTATCATCTCAGAGAGAGCCTGATCTTGGGACATCAGATGCAAGCTGAGCTTGCGAGTATGAAGGTAGAGCTGGAAACCCAAAGACAAGAGTCTGAGCAGCTTCGACAGACACTCCAGGACTATATGGACCAGCTGCAGAGAAACCAGCAGAAGCACAGTGTTGCCATCAGAAATAACCAGGTATCACTTACAGACAGACAGGTGCTCATCTGATTCTGAGATATATATTTATGCTGTCTCTAATACAAGTAATATCTTTAAAGGGTTTGGACTTGGAGAGATCAAACAGAAGGACTGTCAGAGTGGGCCATCACAATTGTATACCGAATGAAAGCTACATAAAGGTGATTTAAATCAGTGTGTACTGTTTGATCTTCAGAACATATGTGCAGTCCGAACCCATGCTGACTGCCATGGGCTACACTGCCTGGAGTTTTACTCTGATACACACTGCAATTTAATAGATTTTTTGACTGCACCAACAAAATGAGCATTGATGACTATTCAATACTTATCATTTATATGGCTAAATTGATCCAATGTCTGTGAAACCCCAGCTGGGATTTACAGTTTTCTACATAAAATCTTCCTACATAATGTAAAGAACATTCTGTGAAAATATAATGTTTATATCTTTAAAGGGATACTCCACCCAAAAAGGAAAATACTGTCACCATTTACTCACCCTCAAGATGTGTAAATTTTTTTGTTCTGTTGCACGCAAAGAAAAATATTTGGAAAAATGTTAGCTACTGATATTTCTGGGACATCATTGACCACCATAGTGAAATCTTTTTTTTTCTATTGAACACAAAATTAGATATTTTTAAGAATTAAGGAAAGCAAACTGTTCTAGGGCACCTTTGACTACCATTTAAATTTGTTCCTACTATGGTAGTCAATAATGTCCAAGAAATGTTTGTTGCCAACAATTTCCCGAATATAATTCTTTATGTTCAACAGAACAAAGACATTTATACTTGCTTGGAACAACTCGGGGGAGGAGTAATTCATGACAGAATTTTTTTATTTTTGTGAGAATGTATCCCTTTAATATTGACTGAGCAACACCATGTCAGAAGATTGAAATCATAGTGAAATGAATGACTAAAATCAAACTTTGATGCTCATTATCTCATTATTAGATTATGAGACTTTGATTTTTCACAGACAGAGTCACATATTTTATTTTAGCATAATGTTTGATAGTTCTAAAATTACCTACACTATTTGACCCATTCTGCTGAATATGACATCATGGCTCAGGAGAGGCTTCCAGCCAATTAGCAATGTCATGACATCACTTAACTGCTAATCGAGAGTAATCACACATGTGAATGTTAACTGATAATTTTCTCCAAATTTTAATAGACTTGCTTGACCTTTGCATGTGCACACAGACCCCAGCGTTAAAGAAACAGTCCTCAAAGTGGCGGATTAAAAATAGAGGAAGTGCAGTGGAGACCCCGAAGCAAGAGCTGTTGAAAGAGCATCAGACTTGTTCGATGGTCTCTGATTTAGCCGGTCCTCTACAGGTCCCAGATGGTTCCTTACTACACCTGCTCACTGAGGCCAACTGATACGGACACCTATTGTATGATTATACAACCACAAATTGAATTACACTTGAGAGAACAGGTCTGGGTTTTTGAAGAATATTTTTTTTTGCCAAAGAGATATCCACAACATTGAAAAGACATATTGTTATAGTATGCACTGTATTTAATGATTTATCATAAAATATTATCAAGTTTAAATAGACAGCCGAACATAAACACACTAAGGTTAAAAACGTCATAGGTGACAATTTAGTATTATTTTTTGTGGTTTATTAATGTGTTATGCTTATATAGCCTAAAAAATGAGTGCACTAGAAAGTGTGAAATTAAATCTTTTCTGTACACCTCAGGATAGTCACCACTGAAGGGCTTTGATTCACACAGTGCCATCAGCCAATCAATGACAGGCTATTATTTTTCTGTGGCTCCAAAGCAGCTAGTCACGTGACATTTACAGCTCAGGTTAAAAATTAACGTGTCCAGCGACTGAACAACTACAACTGAGATAAATGGAACACAGTTACAGCAGCTTTCTCCGGGAATTATAGACACCTTGGTTGAGTGTTGCAATATCTCTGGCTTTTGAATGGTCTGATGCTTCCACAACAGAACCTGATGGTATACTATCTCTTTCATTGTATATGTCGGACGTTGTATCAATGACGTCAATTAACAAATCTTTGTGTCATTTACAAGACCCCCGTCATCAAAACTGACTACAAAAATCAGGTGTTTAATAACAGAGCCGCAGATTAAACTCATCCATACTTGAAATCTTTTCCAAGTTGTTGTCTTCATATAGTTCCTTCTGAGCGTGGATTGTCTTTTTGTTCCTCACATCTGCTCGTAATTTACAGAGCCATCTGACATCAGGATGGAGATGCTGAGTAAAGTGTGATATATTACGTTAATTAAATTCACTGAGTGTTGTGGAGACGGCCATAAGGAGCGTGTTTATCCTGTTACTGTGACACAATTGTGTTTGCTTGTTGGGGATACAGAGGAAAAGCAGATGAGGGACAACGTAACAAACAGTTTTCAATAAAGGAAGGCTCATGAAAATGATCGTTAAATAATCATTACACACGTAGATAAGATCGTGTAACACATTTTGAAGTGCCCAATTTGTATTATCTATATTTGTTGACTTTTTCTCTGACACTACAATCAGATCATGAGCAAAATTCCAGTGAGCTTTGTAACATTTGAAACAATCCTCCTCTTCCTCATTACCGTGAATCATTATATGCAGTGGGTGGATCTGTTCCAGCTGGCGTAAGTTTTATTCACACGACTGGCATCAATCCAGCCCATTACAGGATCAAGAGAGGGAAATCAGTTCAATTATTGGAAGAGATTTCAATCTTTTGTTCATGGTAAATTAAACAGTACATGCAATGCTGATCTTCATAAACTGTCTCACTCCTTAAATTCGGACTGCTTCCCTGTGGACAAAAAGTGGTTGGTATTAAAATATCATTTTGGATTTCATTTGAAGGTTCAGTTCCACCCTGGAATACAACCCATTCGGCCACATGTATATTGCGTTAAGTAGCCTAGATCATAAGTGGCATTTTTTTGTTGTTGCGATAAATACAATCTAAGTAAAGTAAATACAAAACATTTAAGTTTAGTGCAACCTTAACATGGTGGATTATGTGGTAATTATGCATATTCATTTAATTGCATTAGAAATAAAACATTCAGAAAACAAATAATCATAAACCTTTATAGCACAAAGTTAAGGATATCCAAATATACTCCTCGACCACTTTATCCGTACTGTATACAATAAAATAATGTATATTAATGCATATATTATGCATGTACATCCAAACTGACAGCTTCTTACATAACATACAGCTGTCGCTGAGGACACTATATAGGCCAGAATGATGGACAGTTTTATCAAAAGCTATTCTATCATTCACAGATATTGTCGCTCCCATGAGAAAGCCCTGAGAGTGAAGCCATTTTCCCATCTTGTACTCTCATGAAAATGCTGATGATTTTGTGAAGGAGAGTGACAGAGGTACTCTTGAATGGGTCCGTTGATAGAAGTGGATAGTGAGGTTGATGGACCTGGCATGGAGTAGGGATGCGTCCTAAATGACCAAAAAAAGGCCACTCAATCCATCAACAAACACAGTTTGTCTTAATCTGAATTTTTCACTGACAACCTGTCCCTCCGGGACAAATGTTCGGCTCTGATGTAGTGCGCTGTGATGTATTACGTGATGATGTGAAGGTGTCTGTGCTGTCATAGACTATTCTTACGTGTAAGGAGCACAACAAAACACACAGATGGGCACTAATATGAAAAGATTATCAAGATTATCTCACACAAATATTTGTTTTTACTTTTCCAGAATACATGTACACTTACTTTTGTGTTGCTTTAAAGTGAATATGAATATGTTATTTCGACCTGTTTCTCAATTTGCTGCATATACATGAAATGCAAATAGAAACAATATTTTTATTTAAAATGGTATAGAAATATAGTTAGTAGTTCCCAAAATAAAACAAAAACGATAAATTTACCTAAACACTTACCTATAAATAGAAAATTATGAAAAACTGAAAATAATTTTGGAATGGTCTATTAATATTTCCACAGCTGTACAGTATTTTAAAATTAAAATGCTGTTCTGTGTGTAAGTAAATGAAGTATAAAGAACCATGAGTCTCCAAACATCCAATCCTAAAACTTGCAAAGGTGGTAAAGCTTGTGTTATAGGTTCCTGCGGGGGTGTCTTATCACAGGCCATGGTTCTGTTCTGGGTGTTTCCAGGGTGTGTATGTGTGGTGTTGGTGTAATGCCGCCTTACAGACTGGCTCCTCTTTGAAGATAACTTTGTTGTTGGGGCCCTTAAACATGACATCATAATAGATGATCAGAAAGCCGCAGGAAATGTTATCTGTCACAAGTTCAATCACAAAAACAAACTTTTAGGTGCACATTCACAGTCCTAATCATTCCTAAAAACTGCTTTTATCAGCTGTTGTGAATAGACACAAGAGAGACACATGCACACACAGGATACCCAAAAGCGTCAGGGGGTATAAGTTGTGTATGTCATTTAAAAGGGCTGTCTTAAACTCACGGGTAGACTGAGGATGGTTTGAGGGTCTGTTTTGACTGTGGATATGTTGGAAGCTTTTGGTTCGCTGATCTGTGGAAGATACTTTGTGAAGATTGTTGTAGGATTTGGAATCTGGATCCTTGAAGACACTTAAGGCAAGTTTGATTGTATACAGCTGTGTTGTCACAATAATATTCTTGTTACTGAAGTATAACTTAAGACATGAATCTGTGTGAATATTGTCTTCCAACTGATAGGACAAACAGGCACCCCGCCACAAATTTAACTTGTGTGGGATATGATAAGGTATTACGCTTATAATTGCCATTGTTTATGTTGTATGTGAGATTAAACAGAAAGTATGTAAAGTATCTTGTCTGCCCTTCAGTTTCTTCTGCTTGGACTGGACTGCATTGATTCGACAATGTGCCGGGTTCTGAACATTTTACTGGCTCTTCTGAGTCGCTTCCTGTTTGCCGTGCACGGTGTGCTGACGGTGTGGCGAGTGGTAGAGGTGACAGGCGACTCCTCCTATTGGCTGCTGTTGTTGGGCGTGGCACTCCTGGGGGTCGAGATGACAATCACAATAAAATACACGCGAAACGCAGAATGGAAATGGTGATTATTATTTCAGTGATACTATTATAGTGGAACCATAGCAGCATAGATGTACTTCTAAGAGGAAAAACGACATTGAAACAGTTGCCTTGTCTAACAATCTTTCAGGGTGTAGAAATAAGTGAATGAATTTGGTTGTAACGTTCCATTGCTGTTTTAAAAATAACTCTTCATGCTCACTTTTGAACAGAGCTTTAGTCTCCCCCTCAGGGTGGGTATTTGATAGTACCCTGCAGCAGAAATATTGCTTTTGGATTAAAAGGGATAGTGCACAAAAAAAGATAATCATTTTTTATCATTTTGTGTGTTTCCCGGGAATTAAACCAGCTGGAGGTGCAGCACATGCAACATCATAGAGGCAGAAGGAAGAAACGAAACTGAGTCTCACATGAATTTGTATGAATTTTGAAAGCAATAGCATAGGCTAGATTTTGAATGAATAAAGATTTACATGAAATTGCGTCACTACTGTTACATTTTTTGCAGTTCTTTATGGAAGCACGATAGCACCAGTCTCCATTCATTTTCATAACATGTCAAAAAGCTTATGTTTCACAATGTTTGTTGAGCTGCACAAAAGAATGATAATCATACAAGGTTTGACCAGAAACGCGAGGTGAACCAATTTTGGGGTGAATTATCCCTTTAAGTTCTGTTTCACTGTGTGTGTGGCACATGTTGCGTCGATAAAAATAACCTTGCCGATTGTCTCTCTGAAAGAAATCTAATTTCATTTGACTCTTTTTATAACAACTTAACACAATTACTCCAGATGTGCAGATATAAAAGCTCTATTCAGCTCCGGAGCGGCACGCCACGACAATGATTTACATGGAAATTACACCTGCCTTTACAAGTTCAGCTCGTTTTGTTTTGTCTTTCATGCAGGGACGACTGATAAAAATAACCCCTTCACAACTATGCAAAAATAACTTTACCTTTATGCAGAACAGCACACGTTCACATTTAGCCTAAAAAGCTGCCAGGTGAGAGAACCTCCCCTCATGCTGATTTGGATAAAGAACTTTCCCCGCTTATTCATCATCGCCGTCACTCTTCCAAAATCTACTCCTCTATCTCTTGTTTTCTTCCGCACTCTCCCACTGCCGTGACACTTTTCAATGCATAATACCTCTCTCTCCCACACATTACACTTTGAAGTCTCTGTGCTCTTAAGCGAGCCTGGCCTGTGTCTGTGGGGATTTGCATAGCTAATAGGAGTAATTTGCAATCTACATTGGGCTGGTGTGCCTGTAGCGTTGGACTTTGGTGTGTGACCCAGCATTACCATCCCTTCAGAAGCATCTGACACACATAGCTATTCTGTGACTTTACTATGTAGACAGTAAATTAAATGAATAAATGAACCAACTCATCCATCAATTAAAGGACCGTTTTCTGCTGTCCTGCAGGTTCTCTCCTATGGTCTTTCTTTATCTGAGTAGTGTGATTCCTTCTATCTGGTTCCTGGA
The DNA here is from genome assembly GCF_015846415.1 of Triplophysa dalaica. NCBI lineage: Eukaryota > Metazoa > Chordata > Actinopteri > Cypriniformes > Nemacheilidae > Triplophysa > Triplophysa dalaica. The sequence goes on from NC_079559.1 coordinate 7,566,568, forward strand.
GCTGAACCTCCTACAGTCCAACCTGCCTATCAACACAACCGACTCGGACCCACAACTGTTCTCCCAGATCCCTTTGACAATGGTGGGTGGAACAAAATCGTTAACAACAAAGCTCAGATATTCACAGATGACCAATAAAAATAAGTTTAGCTTTGAGGAAAGCCACTCGCAAGCTTTATCCCTCTCTCTCTCTTTTTCAATCTCAAAATCATTTACTGTCGAGCTTGTACTGTATTTTTGGGAAAGATATAAACAAATGAAAGTTGATGGATTTTTTATTCATCACAAAAGATCATTCAGCCACATGTTGAATTGTGTAAATGTCTAGTTTTGTTCAGGGGAAAATCTCATGCAGAAGATAAATAGATTAAGACTGCGAGAGAACTCCGTTTTACTTTTGACCTCTGTGCCCTCTACAAAAAGCCAAAATCCTGACATTATTCACATTGCACAACACCAAGGATCTAAGCACAGTGATTGCTTTTAACACTGACTCGTGTCTACAGGTTCGGAGTGTTCAGGGCCGAGGGGAAAAGATTTATAGACAGATTTGCCAAAGCATTTCATATCAAAATATTACTCTTCAAATATTACGGACACAGGCATCGACTGGAGCATGTCCAGACCTCCTATAGGTTTCCTTGCTCTTGGACAAAGTTTTATGTGCTCTAAATTTTTAAAGGGACAGTTCACCCAAAAATACAAATATAGTAGGAAATATTACAATGGTAATCAGACGTGCCCCAGAACTGTTGGCTGTCCTACATTCTTCAAAATATCTTCTTTTGTGATCAACAGACAGAAATGTATAAAGCAGAGATGTTTGAGGTACTTTAAAGCTAAGACTGAATTGCCTGCATACATGATAGACGTGTATTTCATTACTTTGGAAATTCTTTGATATTTCAGACTTTGATCATTTTTGTTGTGACCACTCTGGATGGAAAACTCGCGGGATGTTTCGCAAGAATACGCTTCAAACACTTATCAGCGACTTTACTGAATAGCTTTATGAAGAACCATATCATTTCGGGTGTCCTTTTTCATTAATTTAATCCTCCCATGGATCTTTTGTTCAGACACTCCAATGAGTCAAAGCAATCATTTTTTTTAATAAACCGTTTAAAGAAACCTTTATAATCTGGTAATACAATAACACAGAACAACATTTTTTATCCATCCATTCAAATGTTCACTCCTGCTGTGTGCTCTCACTGTCTGGTCTGTTACCATGGTGATTAGCTGTGATCTGTGTGTGTGTGTGTGTGAGACAGGGGTTGGAGAAACTTGATCCAGAGAACTGGGTGGAGGCTTTGGAGCAGACCATGCTGATTGTTTTGGTTCTGGGTCGCTGGCTGATGCCAAAGGGCGACATGTCACGAGACCAGCTATCTCAACTCCTCATGGTGTACGTGGGGCTGGGAGCTGATATCCTGGACATCTTTGACACTTTTAAGGAGCCGCAAGTGAAGACCAAGCAGGCAGTGATCCTTGTGGGGTTAAGTTTGTTTTCTTGGGCTTTGATGCAGTTTCCACTCGTTCTAACCCAAACCAGCCGGCCCACTCTCCAGGACGGATCCCAGTCAGAGTCCCCCCAGGCTGGGTTATCTGGTTGGAATATATCCTGTTGCTCTAGTGAAGTTTGGAGCCTCTTGCTAACGGTCGGTCTGCAGGATGGACCGTTTCTTATTTACCGCCTGTACCTCATGATACGTGAGAACGTTCTGAACCAGCTGATGATCTTTTTCACATGCAAGAATATACTTGTTGTACTTTTAGAGGTCTACAGGATTTGTGTCGTGCACTTCGAGAACAGACCTGAGGGTGGAAACCAGTCATGTGACCCATCTCACAGCCAGTCAGAATGGATTGATGGACAGGATGTAGAAGCCAGCTGTCAGGAATAGACAATAATAGATCAAAAAATCAGTAGGGGTTGTTGTAGCTCTAGTGACCAGCAGATGGCAGTGAAAACAAACTCATTGTGAGAACCAAGTCTGTCATGAAATTAAGACATTCATGTTAGTTAATATGAAGCCTTGACTTTACATTGACATACTGTCTCTACACACAGTTTTTACCTGTAACATCATCAATAAAGAACAAATAAGTTCACTCCATCATTCCCTCGTGCCCTCTGGTGTCTTCGTGCTCAGAGCTCTTTTTTCTTTTTGACTGTGACATGTTTGGTTGATGTACTTTCATGAAAACCAAAATAGCATGCTGACAAATTCAGCGCGATCTGAATACGCAGTCCCTGTCAATTATATGTTCAAATGCACGAAGCGTGACCCGCGTTTACGTTTGTGATCTATTGTAAAACAGCAATTAGGATATCACTGAGAATAAAACACATATCATGCTGTCTCAGTTGTTGTTTGTTTTGACACGCTATGAGATAACAGGACGAACTAAAAGAAGAAGAAATAATGCTTGACAGACACAAAGAAAGAAAGAGAGAAAGGGACACACATTCAAAGGCAGCTCTGTCATCAGGGCTGTTCTGTCACAAAATCTTTCATTCCCGTGATGGCTGACAGAGGCTTTGACAAAAGAATCAGAGAATACAGATAGAGTCCGTCTCTCACTCTCTCTTTCTTTCTCTATCTCTCTTTACTCTCAGCTCTCCATTAAAATAAAGCCGAAACAATTAAAGTCCCCTGAGAGCAACATAACATAATGAAACTGTCCTGCATGTTTTTTTTCTCCTGGCCTTTAACACATCTGGACTCCCCAGTGCGCACATTCTCCCTTTCAAAGTCCTCTGCCCAAAATCGAGTGCTCTCTGAATAATGTGGTGGATGCAGCGAGGGTGGAGAAAGAGGGAAAGAGAGAGAAGGAGTGAGCGGCAGAAAGAAAAGATAAAGAAAGGAGAGTGGAAAAGCAGATTATTGGAGGAGAGAGAGATGAAGTACACGCTTTAATGAGATTTGAACTCGTGGGAGGAGACAGCAAGTCACCTGATCAACTGGTTAAACAACGACCTGCCCTAGATAGACAGCAAGAAGAATGGAAGAAATTGAAGAGGAAAGAAAAAAATATATGACACTTTTTATTTTCTAATTAGCATCAGTTTGTTTATCAATTTTCTAATTTATATCAATTTTCTTAGTTTCTTGCATAGGTTGAATGTCACGTCAGGGTTTGTCAAGCTCATGAAATGCTTTTCTGTCCGTCTGAGTTTGTAAGCATTTTTGAAGAGTCAGATCCTCTCCATTACTGCAAGTTCGCTGTGAAGTACTGTAGTGCAAGCCCATAGGGTTTCTATTCATTGAAACCATCATTGGCATTCATCAGCCTAGATTTAAAATGCACAGATCACTACGAGGGATTTGATCATGTCTTGTTACTGTCAGCCATTTTTAGCAAGATATTAAATAACAGCACTTAACTTGAACGGTTTATGGCACATGTATAAATGATTGAAGCAGCATGCTAGTGACTGGAAGCACATAGCGACAGCTATACATTTATATTTGAAAGTAATCCGACAGTAAAAACAAATTTGTGAAACTTTTATAAAATGCATTTGCGTCTCTTGTAAACGAATACCATTCAACTTTATGTCAAGACATAATTTTCTTCCAGAACTTGATCTGAAACGTCACACAAGTATTTTGCATAATTTCAGCCTCGTACATCACGAGCTGTCCATCACTTTCCCTCGGGCTTTATTTCAGATGATTCACATATGATGGCATTAACTCTCCGTGTCCGCCCCCTCTGCTGCTCACCCACCGCACTGCGCTCACCCGCTCCTACCGTGATGAAAAAAAAGATAAAATATTTTGAATGTTTTAAAAAGGCATTCAAATCTGGGATTTTATAGACAACAAGACTCACTCAGAAAAAGCCAGGGAGCAATTGTGGGACAGGAAATCCAAAGCATCCGGGTGCAGAAATAAGTACGACAGAGAATCTCAGTCTTTGATCTTTATAATTTCTCAATTTCTCAAGTGTTTCTCCTGGCCAGCAATGAAAATAAATGGACTTTTAAATGATGCTTGCTTAACTTTTGACACACCCACATCACATTTCTAAGGCTCACCGCCGTGATGTCACCGTAAATCAATAACACTCATTAAAAAGTAAATGACCTCCAGTCGCTTGGTCTCTGCAAATAGATGTCACTGTAAAGATATTATTCAAGCGTGGCATGCAGAACATTAACACGAAATACATCTACACTTCAGAACAAAGCATTTCCCCCAACTCCCACCGTCTTTGCACAAATTTCCACAGCTCAAGCCAGTGTCTAAGGTCTATAATTTTGGAGCAGAGGGCAGGCTCGTGGGTGGACAGCTTCATGAATTTTTTCACATGAATTACTCAAGAAACATACAGTAAGAGCATGCCGAAGCCACTTTCATAAGCCCAAAGAATTTACATCACTGTTATACAAGGCATGGATCACGTAGAAATCTAGTGCTGCTCGACAAACAACAACATAAACAGTCTGAAGGTGCTCATGCTGAGAGACTAGTTGTTCAAATAGACACACCAACTGAACCATGGGTAGACCCGCTGAAGACCAGCTCGGCCAGACCGAGGACCAGCTGAAGACCTAAGGCTGGCTTAAGCTGTTCTGTTCAGCAGGGTGAGTCTGGAAAACAAGCTTGACACATTTACTTGTTGGCTGCTCTACGCTTGGCTTATTTACAGGCGAAAGAGGGCAGAGAGTGTTTTAATTTGAGCTGAAGTGGCACAGTGTTACGTAATATCCTCTGAAATATTTCATATCATTGTTCATCCACTATGTCCATCACATAGAGAGCTGGCAGTACGTAACAATGACTTGTACACACTAAACGTGTTTTCGTGAAACAAGACCCACCGCGCTTCACACGTAGCTTAGACGTTGGGAGATCTGTGCCTTTTTAAACAAATTAAATGAGAAATTTATCATAGGCCGTTTAAAAGTGATTCATTAGTTTAATTAAACGGGCAGATCTTTGAAGCTCAAGTCGTGATTGTGGCTCGCTCTGTCACGCCGAGAATGCAGTTAGAAAACAGCTTAATTCCCTTTTCTCAAGAGCTGCAGAGTATGTGCAGCTCCTAAACCGAATGAGAAAGTGTTATCTGCTGCCTGCACTTTGCCTCTAGACACAGTCAGTCAGTCACTCTCAGACTGAGCACAGGAAAGGCTTACCGGAGCCTTTACAGGAGTGTCTGGTCGGGGATGAAGCTATCTGTAAGCAGTATTCTGAGTTTTCTTAAGGAAGGAGTGCAGACGGAGAGATATAGAGTACATGTGTGTTCTGTCTCTGACACATACCAACTCATGCACAGAGTTCAGATATCCTTACGGGCAAACAGGAAGATGTGTGTGATAATATGAGTTTCAAAGCATCACGGCTAAGAAATGAGAGGAAGTATCTGTGGCATGCCTGGATTTGAGCTCTCAAAACTACTTGCAGTGTGTTCATAGAAACTCCTTACGTGTGCAAATACATATACACACAAAACTGTACAAAGTTATTAGGTTGCATAATATACAAGTTATAAGATCGCACAAAGAATTAGCCTATTGATATAGCTGACTATAGTAGCAAGGTTTGGATGTTTTGAGAGCATTGTATTGTTTTCAATCATTTTTTCCCGCATTATAAAAATGTATGCAAAGAAATGAATAGTACTTTTTGAAGATATGTTTATGGTGATGGACACTGGCTTGAGATGAAAACTTAAATGATATCATTAGCAATAATAAAGCTGAAGTGGATTTTCGTCCTACTCATGGTGAGAACACATGACTAGCAAAATGTCAGTTATTTAATTCCAGTAATCCCCTTATTTTATCACTTTTGATCATGACATAAATTAATCATGGCTGACTGTTAAGAGTGTGAATGAATTGGCAGGCATTTATTGGCTAGCACAAGAAATAAAAGGTGCGTGCCAATTCTTATCACTTCTTTGCTATTCATTTTCTAGTATAAATAGTGCAGGTTCATTAAGAAAATAACAAATGTGCACACTGGGTATCCGGATGATACACTTCAAGAAATGAAATGTGGGACTGTGTGCTTCAGAGGGGAGGGGAGGGGTGGAGTGAACCGTTAGTTGCAATTCGCAACCTCACCACTAGATGCACAGGAACTTTAAAAGACACTTCAACAAAATCCCGTAGCATTAAAGAGTCATAATGGAAAGTAAACTATTTAACAGTGTGTCCTGTTAGATCTTTGTCCCTGTGAAATGTGTTTGGCTGAAAGTCCTAAAACAACTGCATAAAATTGTAAAGATAATCTTTAAACTCAGTCTTCAAATACCATGTTACTGAGATACTATAGCCAGCGGACACAACATAGACGCACATGCAAGTCATACAACAAAAAGCAAATATTTTCCGAAACACTGAAGTCTCATTGAACAAACTTCAAAATTCAACCCTGTCTGTATTAGGAGAGCTGGAGAATATTGAGTTGTTTCTGAGGAGACCTCCCTCTCCATCTCATCTCTTTCTATTAGTGAGTCTGACAGACGGCTTCTAAATTGCATTTTCATTATATTAATGGTGTAATATAAATCATACAGAACCGTGACCTACAGTACCAAAAAGCAAAATCAGATAGCTCCTCCACCCTAAACTACCACTTCAAAGTCAATGTTCATTTGCTTTTATCTCCGCCAGTGACATTTCAGTCATTTTCAAAAATATATTTAAAGCTCAAAAATGATGTTGTCAAAAATGTCTTTCCTTTGACTTGAAAGTTAAAAAAAAAGGCAAAGATTTTCCCGAAAAATCACAACAAATTTTGAAATTAGAACCAAACAATATTTGCTCATATCGACCATGTTTAATTCAGGGATTTGGATTACAGATCTTCCTTCTTAGAGCATACACATTCCTTCATGGTTTGATTGATTTTATCCAGTTAAGATCTCTAATGTGCATGATGGGAACATCTACATCTCTATAAAACAAATGCCAGCTAAAAACAACCTTCAAATAATTGCGGATAGCATCCATTTATCTGAGCTTAGACTAAGACATTTACAGTATTCTTTCTGAAACCAATTCAAACGCACTAATCGTCACTTGCTTTCTCGAAATTCTAACTTAACTTCAGTGAGTTCCCCTGAGCCGACAATCACAGGCACCAATTCAATTATGAGCGGCATGTTAAAAAAAAACCCATTCTCCCTGTGACCCAGCGAAGCTGTTGTGTTGCCGGGATGAACTTTGAAAGATAACTTCAGCTGGTTTCATAATTGGATTTTCAGCCATGAAAATAGGGATGACATTTGTATCAGGGGCACAAGATTGCGATTAAATGTGCTGGCATTCGCTCCACTAGCTGGTCCCGCTGTGAAAAGAGCTTTTGCTAAATAAATACTTTTTCCGCTAATAAATAAATGAAAACCAAGACCCCCAGCCTCATTTCCGTCACATTCAGACAGATATCCAACTCATAATTCAGATTTTTCCATTTGCACCTGTGATGTAAGTGTGGTTCTTATTTCAACACATTCCGCACGTGATTTCTGCCATGTTATCAACACTAACACACAATGCTGTTTATTCAAAAAAATGAATCCACTTCCTTCAACCATTAACCCAGTTACTAGAATAGATCCCTCGCAAGTGTTGCAAGGAGAGATATTGCTTCTGGCGGCCAGTGTCCCACATAATGCCATTATGCAAACTCAAAACATGAGGGGGATAATACAAAAAATAGAAGGTTTATAAAAATGGACGACAGCCATATCAATATGCCTAATAAGGGCCCACACAGAAAGGATGTGATGTCACACCGGCAATCTTTCCAGACCACAGCATTGAGCTCGGTCTTTGGCAAAACTAGTCCTAAAAACTGCATTATTACAGCAATAATGGCACATTTATTTAAAAGTCCCGACACAACTCTGAAACCACATTACGTATGCTTCTAAAGTCACATTCAGATTTTGCATGGCAACTGATCATCATGCATCATTTTTCATAATTATGAAATCCCCAGATCTTGACATCTGACGTAAATGCAAATGTATTTAACCATTTAAACAGAAATGTATTGAATGCATGCCATTTCTGCGTGTTCCTACTTACACTTTTGTACAATGGATATGAATATTTATGAATGAAGTCAAATATTTATTAGGTCATCATTCATCAACATAAAATAATGCTGAAAATGAGCCAGTAATGAGAATGAGATACTCATTGTGGCTAAGTACCTCGTTTACTCACCAAGACAGCTCTGCAGTGGACCACAGTTGCACGCCTCATTTCCGCAAACCCTTGCCTGCCTCCCCTTCACAGGCCGGTAATTGAAAGTGAAAAATATTGCTTTTTAAAACATCTCTTTTGCTGTTGACTGACATACAATCATTATCTCTTCATTATAAATCAGTCCCAGCTCATCAAAATGTACTTTCCCGTCACCGAGGCGATAGGAGATGGCAGTCCGGTTTATTAGTCCCTTTGTAAGTGTCTTTTCTGGTATTATATCAAACCCACAGATTTGTAAATCTGCCGATGAGGAGAAAGCATCGGAACAGAGGGGTTTATACGGCGCAGGTCAAACAGAATAAAGTAGGAATAATTTCCTACACTTAATATGCTGTCATCTTTACTATCCCCAAACTAAGAAACTGGACTTGGATATCATTTTAATGGAGCAGCAGTATTATAGCATTATATAACAGAACAAAAAGACAAGGAGTGTGTAGACGGTGATTATTGTCAATTAACTGTGATTTATGCATTTAAACACCCAAGAAGAATACGGTGTTATTGCTTCTTCATTTTGATGGCTTTATCTCTCCATAATTCATTCAGACCTTCGCAGTTTCTAATGTTTTTTTTATTATTCTGACAGCAGCTTCATTTAAATGTGGTAATGAAGGACCTCCCTGAATGGAAGACATGTTATGATACCGTCTAATTTGTCTATTCAGGTATGTTTAACTGCAATGAGGACTCATCCTGGTAAAACACTGTATGTCAAATACTCAAGAACATCATTAAGATAAAGACACTCTTATTACATGAAATTTATTCCGTCTCAAAGCGCTCCCAGTCCTAACCAACTATTAATGGTCCAGGTTGCATTAATAAGCAGTTGTGGACCAATAAAGGTCAATTGTGTACTTTTTGGGGGGATCTATGGGATCTTGAAAAGGCTGTGTGGTTCAACGCATAGAGGGACGTGTGGTCACCCTATAAATCATGGGTCCCCTTACATGGAATTAACCATGATATTACTACAGTAGCCCTAAGTGGACAAACTGCTCAACTGATCTCGTTTCGTAAATGTGTTTCTGCTTCGGCAAAAAAGAGAAAACGTGATGACATGTTTGTCCAGTGTTAGGTGCCATAACACTTCGAATGGTAAGAGTGAGCCGTTGGTTGTAATTCACAACCTCACCACTAGATGACACCACAAATCGCCACATTGCTCCTTTAAAGATATGGCTACTCTCATAATGTTACACACATTATCGTGACAGCTTAAGATGACATGCATGACAAAAACCGACTATAACAAAAAAGCAAACAATTCTGATCACTTATATGCATTTTTAATAAGTATAACACAGACTCTTTCCAGGCTCAGTCTTTTTATTGACACAGCAATTTGTGAAAAGACTATAACACAGTGAAAGACTAAGAGTAAAGACTTTTGTTGATGGTTTAATAAGGGCCTTTCAAGATAATCTTGATAATTACACAGACATAGAAAACAACAGTTTTGCTTCTTTGATTTTGTGTCCAAATATTTTTATGGATTATTCTACAGCACTTTTCATCAGGGACCAGTGTTGGCTGTTGAATACTGAAAGAAAGCCTGACCTCATATCTGTGACAAGGCAAGTTCTCAAGCAGTTCTTTAAATTCATTCAGCAGTGTATCCGAATAACCTCTTTCCATTAGTTTCCTCTTTACTCCAACAGAAAAAAATACTATCCTAACCTGGTTATACAACCTGTCTGGAAGTTAAATACATATATAAATATTGTCTGCCAAGCCAAAAATTAAAAATTAAAAAAATACAAAAATGAAATGCTAGATACAGGGAGCTGAAACTAAGATCATTTGTACATATGAACAACAACAGCATTAGTCACCATCAATATTAACCTATGACCTTTGATTGGAAATGGAAACACAGAGCTAATTGCATTGGTACCAATTTCAGTGATCTGACTCGTAACATTGAACACGAACTGTTCCCGTGTTAATTGAGTTCTGAGAGGAGATGCTTTAAAAACAAAGTATTTTACAAATTGCCAAATCTGAACCGCTTTAGTTCAACTGACGGTAAGCTATACTACAACATATGACTAAAAAAATTTGGTTACACTTTATTTTAGTGCCCGTGTTACAGTGTAACTAAACATTTAAGTACTGAGTAATAATAAATCACTACATGTACTTACTATAGGTTTAGGATCAGTGTGTGGTTTGGGGTAGCTACATGCAATTAAGCATAATGTATAACAAATGTATTAGATACATGTAACATGTATAATAAGGGCACTGTAAAATAAAGTGACACCAAAATGTTTTATATTTATTTAAAACATGCAAGATCCATTTAAGGCAACGTATAAATCTTGCGTGTTTATGCCGTATGTAGTTAGATGTTTTGTCAATGGTCAATATAGGGCTTGTAAAAGAGTTGTAAGAGTTGTAATTTCTCCCTGTTTACTTTTTACAACACATCGCAGCATAGTACAGTGAGGATCTTGGGACTGTAAAAATCTTATTTTAGTCCCATCAGGCGACGTTGCCATGATGTAATTTTCATGCAACTTCGTAATGATAAGTCGCATGGCATTTATGGCCCAATTAAATGGCTCTCAAAAACTCCTTATTACCCATAAGATGGCGGATTAAAAAAGTACTTCTGGGGACAATAAAGCACACTTCTTTCAAAAGCCCTGAAGAATCGTTAATTGTATACATGGTGCCTGATACTTTGTTTCTGTCTACCTCTTTATCTTCATTAATTGCTTATTGACACACGTGCTTTACCATGAAATCTCCTAATTGGTTTATTGGGTTCGCTGGAAACACAATTTACACACAATTCAAAGTTAAGTGCATGGCCATATCGACCTTAATACTGATTTCAAACATTTATCCACAAAATCAGTACCGACACAAAAACAATGCATTTATGAAAACGTATCTGTTGACATCTGAGAGAGAAGTTAAATTAATATCACCCATCCCAACTAGTTTAATCTTTGCACATTTCATAAATAAACAAAAACATGACTTCTTATCCTGTACATATTGAGATTATGATAAACAGCTTTGATCTTTTTCACACAGATAAAGCATTTTACCCTAAAATACTTAGATGGAATGATAGCATCCTAGACTGGCAAGTATTTTGATAGGATATCATACAAGTCTGAGTTCAGTTCATCTAGGGTCACTGACTGTTGTTCCTTATCAGACCTCCATCGGCTCTGAAAGCTGTTTAATTCTCCTCTGATTCAGGACGTTGGATCGTATTGGATTCCAGCATCATCTGTCATGAACAATCGCCACTACAGCCTTGGGGATTATGAATATAGTTAAAGACGGTTTCAGATGTTTTAGCGCCTGTAGAATAATGCCTGTGTGTTAACTCATCTAATTAAGTGTTGCATCACTAAACAATTACACAAAGTTTACTCTTTCTTTTCTCAGGCCAAAATCAGAGCCATTATGAGTTTAACTCTAATTACTAAAAGTATTTCCTGCTCTGTGGGATGTGCTGCTCAGGTGAAACTACATAAAGCATCTTCCATTCCAATCGATCTTCCATTTGGCCTTGATTTTTCAGGTTGTTGGTTAAAGGAGAAAAACATTAGATGGCAAAAAGCAATGTAAACGGGAGGATCTCCTAATCACATTTTCAATATAAGAAAGAGGCTCTATGTTCCATTGAGCTACAAAGTGGATATACATGTGATTAAAATACTACTTGGCTTTAAAGTGATAGTTCATTCCAAAATGAAAATTCTGTCATCATATACTCACCTTCTTGTCATTTAAAACCAGTATGACTTTCTTTCTTCTGCAGCACACACAAAAGATATTTTGAAGAATGTTTTTAACTGGCACCCATTAACTTGCATTGCTTTTTTTCAATACAATAATGGGTGCTGCCTCTTTTTGGTTACCAACTTTCTTCAAAATATCTACTTTTGTGTTCTGCGGAAGATAGAAGGTCATACAGATTTGAAATGACAAGAAAACTGTCCCTTTAATTGATCATTGACTGATGAACTTCTACTGCCATGATCGGTAAAAATGCACACAGCAATAATGCAAATTTAAAGGGATAGCTCACCCAAACATGAAAAATTCTTTCCTCATCACATAGACACACACACACACAAAGAAACAGATGAATACAGTAATTTTTGAACAATGTTGGTACCCAAACAACATTGATTTCTTATGGATTTCTTATCCTTCGAAGATATTTAAGATTTTGTTCGAATAAATTTGACACTGTTTAACACTAAAGCACAATCTAAAAAGCGTGACCTCTGTTCTAGGAATTATAATAAAGATGGATTTAAATGTCAGAGGTGACACATGTGGGACTCATACAGACCAGTCCATTCTTTTTTCCCTCTCTCTTTACCGATGTTGTAACATCTGTTGATGACCAGCATTCTTGTTATCCCAGCAACATCATAATTCCCACAATAGTCCAAGAGACTATTTAAGGTCAGGTGTAAGCTTCTTTCCACCAATAAAGTACATGTTCCACTAATGCAAAATGACATGTAAAGGCCTGCACTATTTCTTCTAGATTCACCCGCAACATGCAGGTGCATTATTGCCATGGCAACAGCTGATGCGATCGAGGGCTAATTACATCACTCCAACTTTTGTGTTACAACAGGTCTATTTGAACCATACAGAATGTGTCACCGGTGTAACAGCTGAATAACATTGACTTCCAGGTGTTTGTGATCAAAGCACAGGATCAGTGTATAGAAAAACACATGACTGGATCAAGAGCTGGCAATAAAAGTACCATCAGATGCTGTTGCTCAGCAGGGTTTGCACCTGATAAAGTTATTTAAGTGATGGTTCGATTGGCCCAGGTTCTAATCGATGCAATAAACTCCCTTGCTGGTAGAACATTACTTCGTTCCCTTTAATATCCATGACAAACATTCTTGTGATCCATAATTGCTAAACTATACATGCCGGGATGCTTAACTAATCTGCAGGTCGTCTTAATATGTTCTAGTTAGTTAGATTAGAATTTTACAGCCCTAACCAAAAAGACTAAAATGGAGGGAGAGAATCTCTGTTCAAATGTAAAAATCGATGCAGATAAACTCCATGTGTTCAAATTTCTCATTTTAAATATATAGTGACCATTCAGACAGAACACAATCTGTTTTACAGAGAACATCATAGAGCAGTGGAGGATTTTTTTTGCCTTTTCCTGCCTTGCTAGGATGGAGATTGTTTTTTTCACCGCATTTATGTAATTCTCCAAAGTGGCGGCACGCACAGTTGGCATGTGATGTGACTTCAAGCTCACAACGATAAAACATTCATGTTCCACATCCTCTTAGCTGGGGTTACAGGCAAGCTGCTCACAAATTCATTACAGAATTATTGTGCTTTGCAAATCCTTAGGAAAATTTGGAGTATTCTAAATCTTTCTGCTATTAAATGCTGTATTGTGTAAAATGTTTTTTTTTACATCTGACAGAAAGCTTGTTTTTCAGGACTGTTTAAAATACTCCTTCATCCTTACTGTCAATGAATGCTTTTCTAAATTAAAAATAACTCTGAATACTGCATACTCCTAGATATGTCTTCGATTTTTGTTTCAAATACAGTGACACGTCTCACAAAAATGTTTTATTTTTAAAAAGGATTCATGAATGTCAGGTTTATTGTTTCTTACAAGACAGGAATCACTCTGTATGATGTTAAAAAAGATCAAACACATGTCAATGCATAGAGAAGCTTGACTATATTATTCACATGTCCTTATTTACGGATTGAGAGATACGTTGCTCTGCATAAGTTATAAACAACATATAGTATAGTTTCAGTGTAGTGCATCAATATATACAGGCATATAAAGTCAATGCAGCAACATTGTTAGCTCCTGTATGATTGCAGTAAAGAATGAGGCTTAACCAGATGCAGATTGAACACTTCCAGCCACCTCTGCTCCAAACTCTCCTCACCTTTGCATGATGCTTGCTGAGGCTTTTTGTTATCAAAAATGTAATTAAAGACAAATAAAGTCATTTTTCGGATGCTGTTTATTTGAGGAGATCCTTGCTAGAGTGTCTCTTTTAGTCTTTGCTTGGTTTTCACAGGCTCTCTGAGTGTTGACTGAAAATTGTAGGCTGTCAGAAAGAAAATGCCAATAATTCACTTACAAGAAAGTTACAAAACCAGCACTGAAAACAACATTATATTCATCAGACTTACATTTATGTTTCAAAGAGTTGGCACGGAGTGTTTGCTTTGAGTCTAGAGCTGATCATTTGTTTGCAGACAATACTTTCACACAAAAACTATCAACTGTTCTTGCGTCTCTGTAAGAAACAGCTCATAGTCCAAAATCTACAAACTGCATTTGAAGCCAAGATTTCTACCATGTTGGGCTAATATCCGACAGTGGATATTTCCAAAAATGTGTAATCCCTCTTTACCTAATTAGATTCATAAAATTTTAAATGTGGTCTATAAATGAAAATTTTATTATTTATTTCTGCGATTTGCATTCCAATCTTTGTTAAAGCCAAAGTTGACAGCCCTGCTTTTAACAACAATAAAGGTGCTGAGACGCTTATGACGCTTTTCCACTGCATGGTACCGTCAGGCTTGGTCCGACTCAGCTCAGTATAGCTTATTTCACTTCTGCTCAGTTTGCTTTTCCACAGCAGTTTAGTATCGCTTCAAAGTGGGTGGGGATTAAACATTTATCGTCATGGATGCGCCGCCTCTACGGCCATAGCATCATCGTCTATGTGAAAAACACAAGTACAACAACATATCGATGGCAGCAAAACAAATCACTGCTAAAATACCAGAGAGTTTGGGAAATCTTCCAGCAAAGAACAGACAACGATCATTTGGTTTGCTCGACGGTGCATAAGGGTAAGCTAATGTAGCATTTAGCATTGGGGTTAAGGTTCTCAATCTCTACTGTCACGAAGCATATAACGAAAAGTCAATATTACGTGTTAAAATGCGTATTAATGTGTTGCAAATCCAATGACGCTGGTAATGATTCTCTCTGACCAATCAGTGATCTCTGTGTAAACACGTCACATTTTGGTTTTGGTACAGTACGCTTGAAACCTCAACTGAGGTGGTTCTAAAAAATTTATCTGGTAATAGGTACTCTACCCAGTGGAAAACCTACCAAAAGTGAGCTGTACCGTGCAGTACTATGCAATGGAAAAGCGGCAATAGACTGCCCGTTCCAAGAAATCACTGGCCTTGCTTTCTTCTCCTGTCTAAGTACTTCTGTCAGATACAGTACAGGCCCATTTTAATATTCAGCCTGCAGCCTGGCAATGGCCATAACCTCTGTGCCATGAATACGGCTCAGGTTATTTTAATTTCTTTGTCGTCTGCACTAATTAGATTTCCTGCTTCTCGCTCACCCCGACAGATCCTTCTTATCCAGCGGCAGCTTTTGAATAAAGCTTTGAACCTGGCTCATCTGTGAGGAGCTACAGGGAGGTTCAAATGATAAGAGAGTAAAACGGCAGGGTGGTTAAATAGAACTTCCACGTGAAGGCGAGACTTGGGAGATCAGAATCTAGTCCTGACCGTCTCTAACAGTTACAATTCTGTATTTTTACACCATGGGAAGTAACGTGTGCTCAGCTGTGCATCCTAGACATCATCATCCACTGTAAACTACCTGAAGAGCTCCAGTGCAGAAACTTTTCCTGACATGCTGAATCAAGATAAACACAATATACTACACACATTTCATGTTTTTTTCATCATCCGGCATTCTCTAAACTTGACAGGATTAGATTTGAAGTCAAATACATTGTAATGAATTTCTAGTATTATTTAAAGGTCTCCACACCCCCGTTTTGTGGGTCTTTCTTTCTCCCTTTTCTCTCTCTTCCTATCTCATACTATCTCTCTCTGTCTCTGTGGCTCTTGCGAACTTCACGGACCATAAAACCAGCGATTTCATTGCTAGGCAACTAGCATTTGCAAGAAGCAGAATGGAGAGGAAGCTTAGTGCCATTTCAAATGAAGAATATAGTCGTGATTGTCAACAAGAGACACACAACACAGTCAAATTGAATACACCCTTCATTTGGCAGGCCGCAGATAGAGCTATATCTGCTTGTGTCTTGCAGAATCAAGTTTACTTTCAGCTGTAAATCTAAAGTCTCAAAGTTTAATATATCATCTGCTTTGTTCCAAATGTACTGAGTGAGTTTGCATCTTAGAAAATGGTGCTGCAAAATTTGAGATGATTCATGGTTTATTAATAAATAAATAAAATAACCGGTATAGATCATCTGACACACCCACCTGGCCCGAAGTTTCGGTCTGTGTTTGTTTATCTGTCGACCTCATGGTTAATAATATAATAATAAAAATAATTTAATTTATATTCATATTTTGTATGACAATTGTAATAAATAACAAAAATGTTTAATTTAATTAAATAATCAATTTGTTGACTGGATTGTGTCATTTAAAAAGATTTAAGTTTAGCCAAGTAACGGTTCGTCTACTGGTAACCCAAAATAATCCTGGACATACATTAAACTCGCTAGCTAATTAATTCATAATTATAATATTATAATTAATAATGTAATTTACTTGTTATTACTTTTGCTTGTTTTCAGAAATAATCTACAGGGATTTCTACTATTAATCTACTATTCCTTTGCGGATGTGTGCTGGAAATTATGTTTGGTTCACAAAAGTGTGCATGTGTGTTTTGTTGCTTTGAAACCGTGTATAGTGCTAATGGGTCACTGCATGAGAAGCATTAAAAAAACCTAAATACCTCCACAGAGTGGCAGCATCATCTCTCAGGCATCGATAGTTGCTTTCTTGAGTGAATTTAAATACATAAAACATGATATTTTCAATCCATATTTGCGTGAATAGCATGTGCTTCCACTGTAAAATTTTTTAATTTCAATTCAGTTCAACATTGTGAAATCTCTCACAACATCCACAGTGCACCAACATTGTCTGATATACAAAATTTGTTGTATGATCAATTACATCTTGAACTTTTCGACTGCAATCTGGTAACAACCTGAGGCTATTTCCACACATGCAGGGCTTTACAACCCCTGATAATATTACTCATCATTATCTGGGTTACTAAAGTTTTCATCACCGCCTCCAGTGTTTTGAAAAATAAAATTTGGGAACAGGTTCACCAAAGAAAAGTGTCTTGATTCTGTAACTTTCAGCATCTTTAGGGGGTAAGTGCACTTAATGTGTACTTACTGGTCGGACATCTACAGTATCGGATCATGAACAAAACAATACACAAACTGCTACAATTGAAGGCCTATAGATTCCTATTTGGCTAATTAGACGTGTTTTTTTATATGAAGAAAGAGTAATTCAAGAATGTCTGTATGCTGAAAACATACAGTTTTGCTGAAAGGTTTGAATAATTTCTAATCTGATTGAATTTTTGGCGGTATTCTCCGCTCCACTCATTAAAAAGCATGCGTGTTATAAACTAGGTGAATTGAGGGAAAGTGTGTTAGAGAGAAAATGTGAGACAAACTAAAGTTGTTATATCGTATGCATAGTATACACAAGTTTTTCTGGGAATATAAATGCTTATGAGGTTCAAGATGCAACGTCTTCAATATAGACAACAGACACTGACTGTGTGAGTGCAGTATAGTGACAGTTCAGTAAAGCAACAATAAATAAAGCAGGTAATAGACAGGAAGTGAAGTTGCAGTAAAGTGTTTGTATGCTATAAATGAGAAAATAACAAACTAACTAAAAGCAAAAGCAGGTGAGATAAAAGATCCATATAGAAAAGAGATCCCAAAATATGTATTGATAGAATCTTATTAAAATGACTTATTTCGTGGTCATAGTGTCATAAAACATAATGAAGATACCAGTCACTTCCACTACCAGTCAAATGTTTGGACACAATAAATGTATGTCCTAAATTATAATAAATCCTTATGATTTTAAGGTGTTTGATTAAATGACTAAAGTTTGTTTTTTCAAGCAATTTTTGTAAAAACATCAAGTGTTTTTACAAAATGAATAAAAGTTTTAAATGGATTAGTTGGACTAGTTAGTGAGGGAAAAGCAGCCAACAACATACTTTGAAGCTTTAATGCAATACATTGAGTGTAATGAAAACTACATGTGATTTGTGGTCACTGCACAAATCTCCATTTGTGTTCTTCAGAAGATATAACTTAATCTAGTCTTTTATTTGGACGGTAATAATAAAGAATAAGTACAAATAAGAAAAAGAATAAGAAAAAATGTTTCTGACAGTACATCAGTCATCTAAACAAGCCCTAACATGTTATTAAGCTTTTAGTTAAATATAAATCCCATTGTGACTCTAGCATTTTCAGAGACCTGAAAGAACACGGGTCAGCAGTCTCTTCTTGCTTCGGTCTTTAAAGTGCGGTCGCTCCAGCACTTCCCCCAGTGGACTCACGGCAGGAGATTGGTCATGAAGTGGAAAGCTTGAAACTTCTTTTCTCGTAATTCTTCAGGTCTTGTGTGCCGAGGGTCAGTAAGCTTGGAGATGCCCCTCATCACAGTTCACAGACTAAAAAAACACATAGAAGGCTCAAGAAAACACAAGAAAGAAAGGGTGAGGTGTGAAAAACCGACATGAGAAGCACACGTGTTGCTGATCGCACCTCTCATTCGACATGGGCCGGTGAGTCAAAAGCTCTCAGGCGGAATGAGACAGGCTTCTTGAGTTGGATGTATCTTTCTATTTGCGCGGACCTTGCCCATTCACGGTAAAGGTCTCATTTCCGCTTCGCTCCTGTCTCACGATCTGCATTATTCTTTCTCACGATGACACTTAGACCGACACACCTTCTCATTATCACAGTCAATCACAGTCAATCACAATGCATCTGCAGTCATTAAAAAAGGAGCCTGTCATCGGACATGGATTTAAAGACATCATTTAGGCTGTTACATCAGAACCATTTATACCATAATTCATACATTCAGGTGCATGTTATTTAAAGGACTATAAACCACCAGTGTTTCCCAAAATGTACATACAGCTAGCTGATTTTTATGACATTTTGTTCTGCTAAGATTCCCTGAAGGGGAATAAGGCGACGTGAACTTATTCTCAATTGTACACAGTGTCCTCTGTTCGCAGTCATGTTGATTTACCAGGTGCTTTAGTGCATGCACTCAGAAAAAACAGTGGCCACTTGAACTGCACAGGTTTCATATGCAGCAGTCATAAATTATGGGGTGGATTGGTAAAAAGGATAAATAGCTTTTTACTTGAGTGCTGTCTTTTCCCACAATGCACCTTACATGCTGCATCTGCTCCATCAACCTATTAACCATGTGATATCAATTCCAGGATGTTATAAACTTTATTGAATAAATGAAATAAACTGAAATTTGAAGCTGTATTATATATTTTTAGGCAACAGAGTGAAGGAAAAAGATGTATTTATGCAGTATCTCAGGATGTTTCTCTGTGTATGTGTAAGTGAACAGTCAAAATCTGGGAATTTGTAACAGTTTTTTAGATGCTTTTGTTGAGGTTTCTGAAATGCTGCCCAACTGTTGAGGAATCGCAGCCAGGCGAGCGTCTATGTATGTAAATGGGAAATCATGACACTCTCACAAAGACGACTTTGTTAATATGTAAAGCCAATGTGAAAAGATGAGGCTTGTCAACGAGAGGCAGAGAGAGGAAACTGAGAGCATTTACCGAGGTGACGCTGGAAAGCATCCCATGTTCTGTTTTGCTTTTCGCTGGCGGGTGAGAAAGAGAGATTGAATTGGTCTGTTATCTGCTGGCAGCCCTGTTATTTATTTCATGGTAATTCTTGCCCACCCACTCCATTCGCTCTCTCTCTCTCCTTACCACCTCACCACCACCACCCCAGCCCACCTCTCTCTCACTTTCTCTCGCTCTCGCTCTCATTCACATACACCTTTGCTCTATTTATCTTTTCCAGTGCCTTCACTTAGTGTAGTTCAAAGGTGCAAAGATGATAAGGTCATTCGATGAGGAGTGAACTTCCTCACTCAAACTTTCAGAACTTCGTTCAATTATCCTCATCTCCTGGTGAATTTCTAGACTGGTTGAAGACCATGACAACAGAGATGACAAACATTTGTACTTGTTTTTAGGATGAAAAACTCAGTTCTTCCCCAGAGTGCTCTGGCTTCTGTACTTCTCTTTTTAAGTCAGATTTTTTGTCAAGCTCTGTCATTACAGTCTCCTCAAATCTCTTTTAATTCATAGTGACTGTTGTCCTTTAAGAATAATAGAGATCTTTTTATCTCAGCAAAACACAATGATTGAGGTGAACAAAGTGTTTTGCCACAGGAAGGAAAAAACAAGAAGCCCCTTAAAAAATGAAAACAAGCCCCTTAAAATGGATCACTCCACCTAAAACATATAAAAGAACCTCTGCTATTTACACCAATCAGATATTATGAGTATCCTTTTTTATTTCCATACACAAATGAAGTTTACAAGAGTGGATCATCAGTAAAGGGAACTAGAAATACCCTATATATAGCAGTACATGTGAAATAAACTTAAAAATAGTGTATACTGCATATTACAGTATATTACAGTAAAAATAGATCATTCATACTCTATAGAATAACTTTTAATGGAGGCAGAAAAAGAAACATCGGTTTGACATTTCTTCTTCTATCCTAACAAACCTTAAAAATGAACATAGATAATTCACTTTTAATGAAGTTGTTGGAAAGAAGATGTAACCGAGACCAACGGAAAACAAAGCAAAAGCTGAATGTGAAACCAAGACGCAAGAGTGCAATACCAAACCTCTTAACACAAAGAGCGTGTGATGTTCTGGTAGATTCAGGGCACGGATTATGAAATTATTCAACCCTCCTCCCTCATCTCAGATGAATAAAGTGAGTTTTCGCAAGCAAACGGATGCATGCGGCATAAATTACACATGACGGTCTATTTAGTCTGTCAACATTATCAGACAAACACCTCCATAAGGGAATCTACAGAATTAGACTACTGACGTAAGACGCCCCAATCACAACACAAAAAAGTAAAACATTATTTTAAAGGCCACTTATCTTTTTAAACAGTATATTTAAATTGAGACACAGCTGCACTTGCATACTGTTATAGACTGTTTTAGTCATTTGTTTTGAAGGTTTTGAAGAATTTTCTTTAGTACTTTCGAGTTTCAGGACAGAGAATTAAAGTCATCACTAACACATCGAGCAAAGCGGTATGTGTGTAGTGGGACCATTAAGCCAGTCTCATAAATGTCAGATGGGACCCTTCAGCTGTGTTTTTATGAGGCAGACACAGGGAATATAGCGTAAACTAAAAAGGTAGTTTTATTTCCTAGAGTCCATCTTTCCTCTGTAACTCCAGGTGGTTTGGATCTTTCCCCCTGGGTTTTAATCTATGTTTTTATTTGAGTATTGGGCAATTCCGTGAGAATGTCACCTTACCATGAACAAAATTAGATTTTACCAGTTTTTTTTTATGGTAACAGCACAGATATTAACATTTGGCGGTTCAAATACCAATGTGAGTTCTCTCTTCAAATTTGTAAAGCATTTGTTTTATTTTTAGTGCATGATTTTTCCTAGTCAGTTAAGTGCCATTTTCAGGATTGTCACATCCATAACGCTACATATTCCTCATAAATGGACACATGAAAATGTATTTAGTAACTAATTCCGCTAGATAGAGGCATCACTTCTACATTCATTGGGTATTATTGCTTAAGGATTGGGCATTTCATTTCACAAAAATACAACAAAGTTTATGGTCTCCCAAAAACACGTCCATTTTTGTTGAATGTTTATTTCCCTTTTTTTAATAGACTTTTTTCATAGTCCAGCATTTTTTATTGTTAAGACTCTATCAACTAGGATTCAGTAAAATATAAACAGATGATTCAAAATAATCGTAACAATTTCATTCTCTGAGCATTTTTATGTAACATCCGTAATGCAAAATGTCACATCCATAACGCTGGAATTGCCCTACTGTATCTTCACTGACCCTGTGAAATCATTGTGAAATCCAAAGCAGACTTTCGGGCACAAGAACGAGATCATTTTTAAAATCTTGAAATTACTCTTTAAAACAAACAGTGAAATGTTCAGGAGATATTCAGCCTGATTTTTTATTTATTATGTTCTTATTAGAACAGCTTCTGTCTCACTGCCTCTTGCATGCCCATGTGTTTTGAGGGCAGATTTTTTTTTTGATGAATAACATGTTTATTGGTTTTTTATTTATAGTGGCTCTTTAAAATCTTATAAATGACCCTCTTAAACAGCTCATTTAAAACAGTTATATGGAAATATACAGTAGACATATCTATAACCGTAGTTGTTAATCATTTAAAAAATTGCATTGGCATTTAAATGTAGTATACATCAATTGTACATGAAAATCTTTTTGTGAAAAAGACCATTTACATTTATTCATTTAGCAGACGCTTTTATCCAAAGTGACTTACAGATGGAGTAAACATTGAAAGCAATTGGGACAGCATAAGTGCATTAAAAAGATCGGTCTCATTTAGCCTACCACAGTAAGTTAGATTTTTTTTATTTTTTAAAGAGTAGAAAAGAAATAGAAGTCAGAACTGATCGGTCAGGTGTTGACGGAAGAGATGATTCTTAAAGATGGCTACAGAATCTGCAGATCTTTAGCAGCAGGCATATAATTCCACGAAAGTGGAACCGATCCAGAGAGGGTACGTGAGAGAGATTTTTTACCTTTATGTGAAGGCACCACAAGACATTGTTTGTTTGTATGGTTTAGGGATTTGGCGGGTACACACGTCTGCAGTATCGAGTGAAGATAAGGGGGTGCCAAACCAGTGGTGGCCTTGTAGGCCAAGAGCAGAGTCTTGAAATTGAGATTTCAGATTCTCAATGGTATAAAAATAGCTTTTGACTGTATCTCACATCTCTCTTGATCAGAGTTCAGTAGCATCAGTTTGACTTCCAGCTATTAACAAGGATTCAGCATCACCATAACAAAACCACAGGCTGCATAAACAGAGACAAATAAATGCAAAGGTGAAATTTCTGCTTCGGGAAGGTCATTAGCATTCACAAGACAGTGCTGCTATAGAAAGCACAAGCCGATATAATAAATGCACGATCATGTTAGTGGGCTGTATTATATCTTTGTATTTCCAACTGTTGCCCTGTCCCTGAGTTTCCTTACAGCGTACATGATGTGTTTGTGCAAGAGAGAGAGAGACCTTACAGGCTGGTGCGTGTACATTCACTCTCTGCGGTGTATATGTGGGCGTGTGTGGGAGTTCTCTCTTTTTCTATGCTTGGAGCTGCCAGATTTTCGTACATACGCATTAAAATGCTGGGTTTTTCATAGGTGATTTTTCGTTTCTTTGTAAGACAGATAAAGTATTTTTTGTTTTAGCCAGAGACTGTGGAGGTTATCCTACATGTGTGAGTGATGTGACAGCAGGAAGAGAAAGACTTGTCATCTGCACACAGAGAGACTTTAGTTCTGCAGACAGATCAGCTTTGGTGAGAGACGGATGGAAAATGTATTACTACAGAACAGCAAAAGCTGCAAATAGATATTTGTTGCTTTTATAGAAATACAACATTTGGAACATGTTAAGAAACTGATAGCCTTCCTTGGTTAACAAGTGTCATGATCACCACGTATATCAGCACTAACCAGTGAAGCAAACCAGAAAAGTTATTCAAGCTGAATGAAAATATCGTTTTTACGTCAGGGGTCAGATAAAGTCAATTTTTAAAAGAAAATACTATTTGTATAAAGTACTTAACATGTATTTTATGAACTCGTCTTCAAATATCTGCTCTTACAACCAATGATCTTCATTTTTTATATAGATAAGGTCTAGTTTAACAGCCCAGCACCTTTATTAGACCCTCAGAGCCTTTCAAGTTAATGGAGGAAATAAATGAGGACAAATGTATTTTAAAGGTGCTCTCAGGTTTTGCTCTGATAGAGTATTTCAGTTCAATTAAATCGTGACAGCTCGAGTACAAAGAATTAATTTGTGAAACTGCAAATTGTCTCTGGGCAAAAGCTATCATCGCCAAGACTGTGTCAATGAAGACAATGGCACAATTTAATCGGGAACGTTCCAGAGACACAGATCTAGTTCTATTAAGTTTTCATTAAGTAAAAACTTTTCTCTTGTTGTCGTCACAGTAAACTACAGGACGGCTACAGATCTCTCTATCTGTTCTAGCAAACTGTGAGGCTAGCATGGGCTAAATCCTCCTTGTAAGAGACTGGGTATTAAATCAGGTGAGACCGTATACCTGCATTAAGTTTGGATGATTTAAGTAATAAGGTTTTGCATACAGATTTCATCATTCATTTCAACTGTCAACTATATTTGTACCGTGGCCTAAAACGAATGTGCCACTGCTCTGTCCTCAATAAAGTTTTATACTGCTATTAATTTAGGTGGCATAGTTTGAAAGCAGCATCCAGGGGCAGGGGAATTCTTAAAATCATGTCAGGTGTTGTTTGCACTGATGGCCCTTCAGAGGATGGTCTAGTCTGTCTTCAGAGTATAGGAGCTTTGAGCATATTCATTATAAAACTGTTACGAACTGGAAAAATGTGAAACTTATATCGCTTTTGTCCTTCTGAAACTGCTTATTTCCATATTAAATTTTTATTTGCTAGCCAAAAATCCTTATTATTAGTCACCCTTTGTGTTGTCACTGGGTTATGCAAATCTATTTACATTAACATTTATGCATTTGGCAGATGCTTTTACCCAAAGCGATTTACATTGCTTTATCTTATACATTTTACATAGGTATTTGCAATACCCTGGGGTCGAACCCACAACCTTGCGTTGTTAACGCAATGCTAATACCACTGAGCTACAGGAAAGCTTGTAATAATAAATATATAACCAGTAAAAAGTAGTAAAGAATGCTTGTCAACTTTGAAAACAAAGTATTTAATTATTTAAATGTTTTTTTCTTTCTTGAAAAACAGCTAAATTTGGACATCTCCAAACTCGGAAAGACATCGATTTTGGTTATTCACAACCTTGATTCAACACGAAATCATCTTTACACTGTATGTGGGAAGTCAAATAGTTTCATGAATATTCAACATCTGATGTTTAAAGACACATTTAAGCATAAACCTCACAATTTGTGATTTGTTTTAATTTTTTCTAACAGCCGTTTCTGAAAAACCACAAGAAAACAAAAAGGGTTTTGAATAACTGATGGCTGTTTTGGACCTAACATGCACATGGTGCTACCACATGACAATAGCATAATTTTTGTGGCCACCAGCATTTGGTCCTAAACCAAATTGTGAGAGGCAGAATTGTGGTTGGTGGCCCATTTCTTTAAAACCCAGCGCCCCCACCCCACCCGATAAATGGCCCAATTCTTTTTGTGATGCTGACAGGAGAAGATTTGTTTGAAAGGCAGACTGTCTTCATTTCCCGCTTAATTGTCTTTTGTTCTCCTGTTCCAAATATCTGTACTTCATATTACACTTAAGTGCTCCAGAGGGACCGTTTGGGCCACTGACTGAATCCCTCCCCCTTCCTCTCAACACAGAATGTCTTCAGTAAAGCCAGCCAGTATAGTAGTTCTGACTGTCTGTCTGCAATTAAAGTGGCTATGGAGGATAGAGATGCTAAATTAGTCTGTGTTTATAGCTGTTGGTGTAGGCTGAAATGTTGAACAACAGCACTGAGGGACTCATTAAGTAATGATGAAATATATTGCAGTCTCACACTCTCCATAAAACAAACACACAACATATATTCAGTGTGTATACATATAGCTTTCATCATTTAAATACATGTCTCATGTAATGTCTCTGTTATATCGATTGTATAAAGGTAGGAGAGTTCTGTCTCTTTTAATTCTCCCCTGTTCTGAGTATGCAGACGTTGCTGTGGTCTATTGGAAGCCGAATGAACGTAAACAGAAGGCAGATGCTTAAAGAGTCGACACCATTTCCTCTATCACACTGTGCGCGTGCGCCTCATTGACTTTAGAGGTTCTCTTTTGCAGCTTTATTATCCTTAATACCAGCAACGAATGGGCCGGGCGACCAAAACAATTTGTCCCCGTTTATAGTTTACACGTTTAGGATGTCATTATTGCGGGCAGATAAACATAAATGGTAGTTATTATATTAGTGACTAAACATCGATGGAAAAGAGATTACAACCCTCAGTCGATAGTCGAACTCCCCTCTCTCCTCCTACACTAAAGTTATAACTCATAATATGATACTCTGTCTCTCGCTCTCTTGCTCTGGTAAGAATGATTAGTGCTTTGTGAATGCTGTTAATGAGCATATTTAGATTTGAATATATCTGCAAGAACATGTTTACTGCTCACGATGAAGCCCTTGTGTACGCGGAGCAGCCCAACCACAACAGACAGACGAGTTCAATCCTAATGAGAATTAATTGGCAGAAACATCTTCATATTCATTTGGAATACATTCATAGCGATGAGGAAATTCAACGCAAGGGACTATTATAACAATAATGAAAGTAATAAATAAATATTTGAAAATAAGGCTTCATAAGATTCTATGATGAATGTGATTTTAACATGTCAACTCTAAATACAGCAATAGCATACTGTGATAAAAAACTATGATTTAGTATGATGAACTTAGTTATACATAAAAGTCTTACGAGCTACTTTTATTATACCTTTGTCATGTTGCTTTCTTAGCTCCAGTCCCCTTCACTGTACAGCAAATGGATGGAACAGAAGAACCAGTTACATTCTTTAACATCTTACTGTTCATCTTTAATAGGAAAAAAGTAATGCTGGCTGGGAGTGACATTAGGGTGAGTACCGTAATCAATTATTAAATGACTGTGATATTATAAATGACGACAGAATATTAATATATGATTGAACTATCTCTTTAAATTAAAACGTAAAAATATGAAGTCCACGTTTTGTTTTGTCGTGACTTATTTCTGGTGATTGTGAGGATGCCAGGCGAGCACAATATGAGAAGAATGAAAATATGTGTAACAAAACATGATGGTGGTGACACAAGCTCTCTCCTATGTTTAATAATATCAATTTAATGAGAAGCCGCCTCCATAAAAATTGCAGGACTACTCACACAGGGAGTTTATTAATGGATTCATTACGGTGTCAGTATCCCCTTGCTGTTGGTGAAAATACCATTTTTCTACATTTTTTGGTCCATAGAAAGGTCTAACCATGACACTGGTTCACACGTAGTAGCATTTAACTTCATTTTATCACTGAAACTTACATCCAAAAGTAAAAATTCTCTAACCATCACTGTTAAAGGTGCATTTTATAATTTTTGGGAGGATCTATTGACAGAAATGCAATATAATTTACACAATCTACATACACCGCAGGTCCCCTTGCATGGAATGTGCCATGTTCTTCTACAGAGCGTGTTTTGTTAATACGTTATCTCCTTCGGCAAAGAAGCAAAAATGCGACAACATATTTGTCCTGTGAGAGCCGCAGTAGTGCTTCGAAAGGGATGGGTGGAGTGAGCCATTGGTTGCAATTCGCAACCTCCACCCCTAGATGTCGCTAAGACCCCCATATTGCGCCCTTAATGTACACAACATGTTTACCATTTCCTTATATTGAGACTTATATGTTTGAACCCATTTACACGCATTTGTTGTGACAGAGACATTTTAAAAGTATACATTTCGCAACAGTTTCCCCACACGTACGTGACCTCATTTTGAAAGCACTGTTTTCTGCTTGACATCTATGTAATAGCATATTGCCATTTATCTGTGAAAGGATTCAGCATAAGTGCTTTACAGTGAACATCAGACACCCCCTCAAAAACACTTCAGTTCAAACATGTTTAAAGTCTCTATTGTTCTTTTATTTCCTATGAGAACCTTTAGCTGTAGGGAGGTTGACACTGGTTTAGCCAGTGCTGTCCAGCACCCAAGGTTGCTCTTTCATCACAGTTATGTTTCATTAAACTTTGTCTCAGATGTATCATCTAACACTGTGTCTAAGGCGTGTGGCATCCAGTGTGGACTTAATGTACTTTTATAATAGGTTCTACTAATGCGTTCTAATGTCTTTTGTAGCGTCCGAATGCGTAGCGTCCTGTGTAGACATGGTGTAAGATTCCTCCATGAAATAAAAATAAGGAACTTTTTCAACTTTTGATAGCAAATATGATGTTTTGCAATTCTGAGAAAGACATCAAGATCTCGATAAAATTTTAGAGGAGATCTGCAATTTTTCTCTCTGAATGAAATGTGAGCAGCAGAACTAAAGCAAAGGTCTCTATAATAATTCTATAATATTCAGCCGTTGAAAAAGAGACCATTACAAAATTATCTTCTTAATTAATTCACTGTTCAGGTAAAATTATCTGTTTTGTTTCACTCTGTGGACTACGATTAATATTTCTCCCCAATTCTATTTTTATTTGCATTTATCTGCAGAAAATTCAAACTGAGAAAAAACAGGTCAAAATTGGATGCTCTGCATATTTTCAGACCTCAAATACTGCAAAGTTCATACAAATTCATTTTCACTTTTAAGGAATACAATAGTATTTGTACATGTATTTAGGAAAAGTTCAAAAACATTTTTTCATGTGTCTTATCATGTTGTCAAGTCTTTCACACTGCTGTTGGATGACCTCTCTCAATACTTTTCGTGGTTGTATATTACAATATAAATAAAAAACTCATTGGAACAAGAAACATATTTGGATAAAGGTAAACATATGACTAACATGATGAAGGCTGGAACATTAGACAACAACTCTTTTCATACTCCAGCAGCATAAAACATATAGTATAATATGACAAAAATATGCAAAAATATGACAGTCATTTGTCAGATGACCTATTAAAATGTTTTGTGGGACTAGAGGCTGTATCTGAGCCTGGTGTTTAAAACACACCTACTGCTCAGACACTACTGTGTTTGCCTGGCCTGCAGGGATAGAGACAGAACTTTATCATGTTTATTTCCCAGCATGCTTTGCGCTCAAAGGCCAACCCTGCCCCATATACAGTAAGTAGACCTAACACCTTCTTACTTTCTATCTTTCTTTTCAAACTAGCACAATAAATATACATGCATACATAAAATAACACAAGCTGGAGCAACATTTTCCCCTAATTCTACACCTCATGCACAACCACAGACAGTCTCCCTCACAGAAGCTGTTTTATATCAATTCATGATCTACTGTGTTTATTAAACCATTCTCCTCATGGGGACAGTTGACTGGTCCCTACAATGAAGTTGATTTTAGGTTTTATGGCCTTGCATGCAAAACCTGCATACAAAGCATAGAACTATACATGCAGTCTGACAAGCTTTGATATTTTATGCTGTGAAAAGTCATTTTATGCTGTAAAACCAAACCTAAATAAAGGGTGACTGCTGTCCAGTATTTTCATGTTTAGTAAACAAAATTGTAAAGAAAACAAAAGAATCCTTCACCCTTCACTTCATTAATATTTCACATGCTCTCCATGGGACAGAGAAGCTCCCCTCAATGAGTTGTTCATGAACTCACCAATTCTAAAACCACGAATCAATGGAACAAGAAAACATACCATTCAATACCAGACTGAGCAAAAAGGAAAAGACCGACGAGAAGGATTGTGTTTTGATCAATAGGGATTATAACAGCGATTACACAGCCTTCAAAATGCAGCAGTCGATCATCACGCATCTACCTTGCACTTCCTCTGGGAGAGGCTGCGTGGAGCGCTTATTCTCGAGCCCTGGAGGGTCAGGGGGTGGGGAGATGAAGGAAGGCCTCCATTAAAACACCTCCAGCCCAACCCTGACTCTGTCTGATCCCTATCAAATAATTTATCGCCTCACTATGATGGATGGAAGGGAAAATACCGTCCAAATCAATAAATGGGGGTGTGTGCCGATAAGCTCAGGGAGTGACTGCCGCACACTGATATGACAGATCATGGGAGGAAATCTAAATAATAAATGCTGGCATGTGTGTTTTAAATGAGATTGAAGTTCAAGTCTAGGGAGGAAAACATGACATGCTTATTTAACTGTAAATAAATAATACTGGTGGTAATAAAAGTTTGTCAGCTAGTAGTCCCGAGGTACATAAATATTTTTGACAGCTTAGTATGGGCAGATGTACAATAAGAAACCACAGTGATTGTTAGAAGTAAACATTTTTTTAATATCTGTGAGGTTTTACAGGCAAAAAACAATCTTAGTCCTATTTTAACAACACACTGTATTTGGCTTTCAATGTGTGATTTATTGTTTTTATCATGAAGGGAATCAGGTTGCCCAAAGGGCTGTCCATGGAAATGACTTATTAGCTTTGGTTACTATATACAGTTTTCATTTATAACCAGAGTGTTCTGTTGCCCACACTAAAAAAAATGGTCAACTGGTTCCACACAAATATGTTGAGGATTTTCCATAATACACAATCTAGTTGCATGAACAAAAGAAATTAAGTACAGTTGACAATTTTTTTTGGAGTAAATCCAAACCATTCAGATTGTCTCAGCAATTTTGTGTAATTAAACTCAATATTTCTCTGTTTCAATGGTACTTTATGTTGTCATACATAAATTATATACAGACTTACTGCATTTAATGTAAGTCAAAACACAATGAGCAAATAAGATGACAGGCATGGCAGTACTGGCATTAGCACAGTTAATGCTCACTGAACGATGCAATAGAGATCATGGGCGCGCTTTAACCTCACAGCCTTTAAACAATGGTAACCCTAAAACTAAAAAACAATGAAAATACAAGAAACTCTTTCATACCTTAAAGATAGATGAACATTATACACAAACAAGTCTTTATCTTTACTGAGAATCACTTAAAATAACACAATACTTCGAAATTATGCAAGGCATGCTGGGAACTGAAAATCCCCCTCAACCAGTCGTGTTGAAGTAACTGGTTTTTATTAAGTAAACTCAACAATAGGTCCAATATTATAGGATTTTGTGTTTTACTCAACAATGTTAAGTTGACCAGTCAAACACTTGTTAAGTAAAGCCGACAGTTCTGCATTTTTAGTATAAATAACATAGTTAATTTAAGTAGTTACTTGCATTGCTTATGTACTGTGAACAAAGATTGGTTTAGTAAAACAGCGACAGTTCATTTTTTGCGTGCATGTTGAATTCCATTCACGTCATCATTGCTTTCACATTTTGTAATTTAATTTTTTCAACATGGTTGGCAAATCAAATTTGCCGTGGTGAGAAGTTTAACAGCCAAACTGCGATATCGCGCCTCGTTTCAACTCCTTTCCGAAGAGCCTGCGCTGTGTCAGACTTCCCAGAGAATCAGTCGAATCTCTCGACGGGTACTCAGGTACACGCACACAAGTGGCAGACACAAGAACATCCAGCTCTTTGACTTGATAATCATGAGAAGACAGAGCACAAAGAAAATGTTGCGAGAAACTGAGTCCCCTATGGCAGAATTGAGTTCATGAATCTTAAAAAAGAAATGATTTGATGCCAGAAAGTAAATAAATAACTGAATCTCTGCTCGTCTATAAAAACCCAACTCCTAAAGGAAGAGATCACCCAAAAATAAATATTCTGTAAACTTTTCTGTTAACTCATCCTTATATTGTTCATCTCCGGCCAAGTGAATTGGTCAGTTCTTCCATGCAAATGGAATTGAATTATCGAAATAGTCCAAGCCACTAGACTGATGTCCTATTTCAAAACTGAAGTCCTTAAAGAAGTCTCAAATAATCTTCCCCTCCAATGAGCTGTTAACCATTGGGGCCGGATCATTGAGTCACTGACTTGAACTCAAGAACGGGGATCTGTCCAATTCATAAACAAATGATTCAATCCCGTTTTTGAAGAATTCCTTGAGAGTGTTTGCGTTTTGAATACTGTATAATTACCGTATGGCTTTTCCTAAGCAAAGAAATCTTGTAGCCTCTGACAGGAATGTCTCTGTATTATATCCGTATCTATCAGAATTCAATCTCCATGCATTTAAAAAAAGCTGTTTGCTCCTTAGGACAAGTACAATACCAGAACATGTGTAGAATCTCACAGCAGAGTAAATTAAAACCCCTAACCTAACCTGAAGAAGTTGATTCTAATATAGTACAACTACTGGGCAAATATTATATCAGCTAATTAATATTCATCAGTCAGGTTTATGAGCATAATAACACGCCACACCCCCACAGTTATTTAGTCTATACTGAAATGCTAACCAAATCCAATCCAATCAACTGTGACCTGAAAGAATAGTTAACAGACAATCTCAGTTGTGATGTTAGTGTTGTGACCCTAGAGGTTCGTCACAACATGAATTGTTTGTGGTTTTAATATAGTATTTTACTGACGTCAATTATAGGAAAGGGTTTTCAGTGCTTTAGAAAAGGTCCCACACACATAACACTGATGAGCTGAAGCGGTGTGTGTATGTTTGTGTGTGTATGCGTATTCAGCTGAGATAGTATCTTTCAGGTCATGCGCTCTTCTGCTAATTGGACATTAAATCAAACTCTCTGTACCGGCCTGTCAGGGTGGTCTTTAGTGAATCACCTACGGCCATTGTGTGGGTCCAGCTATGGACATCCATCAACAAACGTGAACTTTATGCATCACTGACTTGTGCGGCATGTGCGTCTCTACGGAGTTCAATTTAAAAATTAATTTGACTTATGTAATTTGATGTTTTAATATTTAATGGAATATACTACAGGTTGACACTTGGTTGGAATTTATTGGATTGCTATTGGATGGATGGCAACGATATCATGAGTTAATGTTGTTTCAGCACCGGTTACATCGTCTGAATGTTTGAATGAATGTTTATGAAAAGATACGTATTAATATATGTGCACTGATAACTCAATATAGCAGTAAAGAGAGGAAATATTAATTCTCTCTAAGTGTAATGATGTATGAAATTTAGCGACATCTAGCGGGGAGGTTGCGAATTTCAACCAATGGCTCACCCTCCCCTCCATTTAGAAGCACCTTGGTGGCTGACACAGGAAGATAACATATTTTTTATATGTTTAGCAGTTTATCTGTTTATGGCTACTGTAGAAACATCATGGTGAATTCCATTTAAGGTGAGCCGCTGGGTATATAGATAGAAATAGCTCATTCAAAGATAATAAAAACATAACACTTCATTATGTAAGGTCTTTAAACACCTCTGACAACATAGTTATGTGTATTAAAGCTTTTCTGTCAGAAGATCCTCCAAAAAATTACACACAGGACCTAATAAGTCATATTAAACTAGAATTATTAAGATTATAAATAAAGAACTCAAACTGAATGACATGTTGATCACATCCTCAGCAATTGCTAAATTAAAGGTTGCAAAATAAATCCCCATAAAACCTTTAATATATGAACCCTGGAAGTCAAGTACCAGAGCTACATTAAGGCCATTTTGAGCCATTAAGCGAAGCAAGTGCGGGTGTGATTAGACTCTCAGCTAGCGGCGGCTCAGATGGAAAAACTCAATTTCTCAAAAGGGTCAATCAAGCTGAATACTGCCTGCAATAACACTGACAAGCTCTATTGATCTATAGGAAGAGAGCATTAGAGGAGCATTAGAGGAACGTTAGCATTGTGTTGTGGGAGGCCGGTGTTGGTATCGATACATCCGTGCGCTGAGAAAGTGCAGCGGATGAAGAACTGCAGATTACAGTATAGATTTACACAGGAGCTGTATATCTGCAATTAACACAACTTCCTAATGAGGGCCAATCTGTGCGGCACAGCTCACTGCACTATGAAATTACCGAAGGGGCTTGGAAATTGGCACACCAACTGGAGTTTTGCTTTATGCTTGTGGTCTCAGAGCAATTTAAACATAACACCTGATCTCAGACATTGCCTCTGATCTTACACAAGACTGAAGTGTGATGATAATGGTTTAACAAGTCAAAAGTGCAATGTTTTTAAAGGTCAAATTTATTTTTAAAGGGGAGATGAGTTCAGGAATGATGTGATATTTGTGTAAAATGAACATTAACAAGT
Source organism: Triplophysa dalaica (assembly GCF_015846415.1). Classification (NCBI taxonomy): domain Eukaryota; kingdom Metazoa; phylum Chordata; class Actinopteri; order Cypriniformes; family Nemacheilidae; genus Triplophysa; species Triplophysa dalaica. Next base: position 7,600,789 of record NC_079559.1, read on the forward strand.
ACGTAATATGGTCTAGATCATAAAATCGTTGTCTTAGAATCAATAGGACAGGCCTAAAAAATACCCCACAATGATCATTCTGTCATGATTTACTCATCCTCTTGTCATTTCAAACCTCAATGACTTACTTTCTTCTACAGACTACAAAAGAAGATATTTTGAAGAATACTGGTATCCGAACAATGGCGGTACCCATTTACTTCTATTGTATCGATACAAAACCAATGCAAGTCAATGGGTACCGCCATTGTTCGGTTACCAACATTCTTCAAAACATCTTATTTTGTATTCTGCAGAAGAAAGAAAGTCATACAGGTTTAAAATGTCAAGATGGTGTACAGAGTTTTCATTCTTTGGTGTATTACCCCTTTAACTTTGATCAACCATTGCATACACACAAGTCCCTCAAAATAAATTAATAGAGAATGAGATAAAAGAAAAAAAGAGTGAGAGAGATCGATGGAGCTTACAGTATCATTCATAGTCATATTGGTCATCTCGATGATGTGATTGGGCCAACGCACCCTCACAAGAAACGGCTCTCTAGTATATATTATCCTGCACCATAAAACTGCCACTCTTCCACTATAATTAAATTTCACTCTGGAGCCTTATTAAACTTGTTTTGGTGGATTCCATTTCTAATCTAATTTTACAAGTACAGTATATGTATAATATAAAAAGATAAAACTAGGTCTGTACCTGGACGGGCGCTGGGGCTAGTAATGCCAAGATTGTGGGTATCCCAGGGAACACCAGAAATGATTAAATGTATACCGTAGAACTTTAAAAGCACTATATGTCACTTAGGATATCAGCATCTGCCAAATACAAAAAGGTAAAATATATTGTGTTTGTACCCACTTTTGTGTACCATTCAAACAGGTTTTAATATCTGAAGTTTGCAGAGGCTTTGACCGAATAAGCGGAGGTGAGAATGTCACAAGAGGAATGTTTTATTGGTAGAGAGTAACAGTGATGCTTTTTCTGCCCTGAATTGAGCTCTATTGGGTTTGATGTTTGCCTGGGTGAAAAGCTGGATTTTGGCATTTATATCCGGCATTTGTATCCAGTGCTATCACACACATTACTCAAAGCTTCTGCCTGGATCTCACACACAACCCACACATTTCAAATGAGTGCAATAAACCAGACTGTCTTTTTTTGTTTGTTTTTATTCCTCTCTTTACTTTTATTCTATTTTATTTCAAACTTTTTCCATCTCTCTGATTTAATCCTTTACTCTTTCAAAAGAAACAATATAAAGCGAAATTAGGTTGCACACTGACTCAGAAAGAGACACGACTTCTGGGATTAATGATCTGTGATCTGGCATTATCGAGTCAGGAGTGTGCAAGACTCTTATTGCGAGATTGATCCCTATTACATGCTGTGACATTCAGCCGTAACAATCCAGTGCACAGACACGAATGGAGTTACACTTGGATTTTATAGATTCTGCTGGTAATTCTGGTCCCAGTAAGACATGACCACAAAAGAATTATCTTGCTGACAGCCCTTTGTGATAGTAGCATATATACAATAGTGGACAAAATTGTTGTACGGAGGGCAAATTTGTATAATATATGCTTTTGAATGCCCCCGTACAAAATTAAATCACAATATGAGGTGCGTGGTATATGATGGACAAAACACTTAACTGTTAACTTAAAAATATTTGTGTGAAAAAAATACTATATGGGTTTTAATCGAATAAACAAAAATGCAAAGAAAAACAAGAATTTCATAAAACATTTGATATTTCCTTTCTAATACTCCGCACGGACCCCGAATCAGTAAGCTTTATGCATTTGTTGTGTGTCATTGTTTATTCTATTTACTCACCCTTAGATTGTTCCAAACCTGTATAAATGTCTTTGTTTTGCTGAACACACAGGAAGAAGTTTGGAAGAATGCCAGATCTCACCCACCATTTACTGCCATAGTAAATAATGTGCAAATAAATACTATGGGAGTCGATGGGGGAGAGATTTGACAGTCTTCCAGATATCTTCCTTTGTGTTCGGCAGAATGATGTCAGTAAATGATGACAGAACTTTCATTTTGGTTGAAGTATCCCTTTAATTTACATTAAATCATATAATGTGAACAGAGCTTGGATGTACATTTTCCAAAGTTGAACACTTCTGTCAATGAATGTTATATATTTGCTTAAAATAAAAAGCTAAAAAAATGAATAAAGCTCAAATTAAACCAAGAACAATTATATTCCTTAAGCCTTTAATATGTCTCTATAAAATACAAGTCATGAATACTGTATAGTTTAATGATCTTTAAGGTTTCAAAGAATAGAGATTATAGAAAATAGAATGGACAAACTGTCTATGCCTTTTATTTTTTAAATAAAAGGTGATAGAACGCTCGATTGTTTCAGCACAATTTAACTCCTGCCCTTCCTATTATTTGAGTTGAAGCACAAATGAGCCATACATTAAGACTTCATAAAGTCTTGATGAGAACAGTAATGTAATTATAAAAACATGTTCAACATCCATTATATTGCTAGGAAGGATCATGTCATAAATCGTGTAATTCAAAATGCTAATGCTATCAACAGCTGCTTCTCCCACCTGTGACAATTCTCCCCCCAATCCTTATTAAATACAACCAGGACATAAAATAGACATCAATGAGAATAAATGGCACACCAATGAAGGCTTTACAGAGTGTTCTCATCAGAAATTGACCAATGATGTCTTGTGTCTCAACGAGAGTTGCACTCAGATATGTCAAGATATCACTTGCAATGAAGTCAAACTTTTAAGATCTGCTACATATGAACTCTTGAAGTGCAGAATGATGACAAAAGTATCAGTTGTATCTAATTTTTTTCAAGACATAAGTCAAAAGTTAAACGAAACACAAATTAGAACATTTCCAAAGTTATGAAAGAGCAAACCCGGAGCAATAAAGTTTTCCTTTGGGAAGGACAGCGGGCACACTTAAAAACACATTAAAAGAGTGTTTCTTTCCGGTCATGATTTGATGCTGTTATCACAAAAGCCCAAAATGTTACAGAAATCCAAAGCACCAGTTAGATGCCTCTGAACTCTTGTCTGTGTCTGAGCAGGTGATCTGGCTGAAGTGGATAACACGCAAGCTGAAGGAGATGCACGGCCATCTGATACGGTCTCAGAGTCTAGATTCTGGGCCCTGGGCCATTGTGATGTGCAAATCCGTGGTCAGCACTGACAACGGGTCGGGTAGAAACCTGAGTGATGGGTGTTATACAGCTCCTCAATAAAACACCACAACAATTTAATTTATAATGTTTTCCCTCTCCCTGTTATATACTTCACCTCTTTCTTTAGAATAGCAAAAAAACTGTTCTCCTTTCTTCTGCTTATCCCCCTTTCTGTCTGACACCCGTGTGATTAATGTTTTTCATTTGATGTTCTTCTCTTGCCTCCACCAAGTACCAACAAATAAAACTCCCAGCTAGAGCGTGCAAATGATCTCTCAAAAGAGCTGTAAAAAAGAGAGATAAACAGTGAAGGTGGGTGAGAGAGAGAGGGAGGAAGAGAGAGGCAGTCGGTTGGTGTGCGCGTTAGACAACACGGGAAAAGGCAGCAGTTGAAATCTGGCATATAGAAAGGAAAACATTAACGGAGGCATGTGATGGAAGGGTGTCTCTGTGTATAGCTCTCCTCCCTAGAGAAATTCCCCTGTTGCTAATCTGCAGTTATTGCGATTGCCGGAGGCCCTTTCCAAATTAAAGAAGGAACTCTGGGAGAGGCTTCGAACCCCCTCCTCACCAATCCCATAAAATCGTCATTTCGGCTCAGCGGCTGCTCTGCAGCCTGTTGTTACAAATAAATGATCAGCTGGATGTTCATTGATCTGATTTTGTTTTCATAGACGCATACTGTAGATGCGTTCCTCAGGATAAACAAAGATAATGAAGTGTAACTGATACAGACTCGTAGGATGCGAATTGAAATACAAATATTGATGTGGTGCCCTAACAAGTTAAGATCTGCTTGTCATTATTCTGCTCTCATTGACTTTCTGAGTTGTTATTAATAATAATGATATAGTCGATGCTGTGGTCTGTTGGCTCCTCGCCGGCACATAAGTAGATACTTTGAAGTGTGCTTATGAGTGCCGACATGGGGTGGTGCTCATAAAACCGAATATTGCTACCTACCCGGGGTAAGGAACTCTTTAATGTGTAAATCAGAGAATCCTGATGGCATACTGATAGAAGGTGAAGAACTGGACCAGGGGTTGACGGCATTAGTCCAGAAAGGGCTTGTGTAATATCTGAGCTTACTGTCGTTGAAGGGCTCATAATAAAGCAACTAAAAAGGCAATCTAGACAACATAAAAGGTGCAAAAGGCTTTAAGAACAAAACAGACGGAATGTTTATTTGCCGTTTAGTAGAGCAACATGCACTTACTTGTGAAACTGGCTTGTATAGCACACTTCTGGCAGCCCATAAACTTGATGAAGTGTATATGCAATCGTCACAGCAGTCTCAGCGCAGACGTTAGGGAGGAGCTTAGATGCTTAATGATGTTTGGGCTAGTCCGGAGGTGGATTTATGGACTAGAAGCTCCGCCTTAACTTCTATCCTGGGAACGCAGGCATTTAAACAACTACATTGATATCATGCTAGCATCATTACTATGCATCATTACAATGCAATTAAAAACAAATTGGATTCAGAGTGTGGTCAAGAACAAATAGTGTGGTTTTGAGAAGTGGTCACACAGCATCTTAAGGAACACCAACCAATTCAACGTCTGAATGATTATGACCAGAAGAACTTCTTCCATACCTTCCACATTTTTAAGCAGATATGATAAAAAACTTTTCATTTCAAACCTGTATGAATTTGTTTCTTTTAGATGACATGTTGAGGTATGTTGATGACCAAATATCATTGGCCCCAATTGACTTCAATGCATTGTATGGAAATAAAACAACCGAGAAATTTCTCAAAATCTCTTCTTTTACATTTCACAGAAGGAGTCATATTGTCAAAATCCCAGTCTGTGTTTCCCTGTGGTTGTGAACTTTTCTGTAACTTCCTGTCTGTGTCATGTGTTTTGTAGTCCTTTGTAGTTTTTGGTGTAAATAAGTCTTTAAAAAGTAAATTAAAAAGTGTTTATTTTGAGGTATCATATAGCCCATTTACTTATTTTTGTCTTTTTTAGAGCACATGATGAGCTAAAATCTAAAATCTTGCACCGTTTGCCAGTTTGATATTTCAGGCTGAATCAGAAGTTTAGAATTTCTTATTAGTATTTTGAGTAGGCAATTTTATTGAGGCTGACTGTGACTCATTACTTTGCACTTAGCGCTTTGGTTTACCAGAACAGAACATTTTTACTAGGCCTAAGTCCTACGCACTCCTAAAAAGCAATTTTAGAGAAAACTTTTTTCTCTATCTAAATTATAAATAATCAATTTACTCACATTAACTAGATCAGTCAGATTAATTATTCAGAGACCCATTATTCCTCATAAGGGGTCAGACTAATGAACAATTGAACACATTATCCAACCAGTAATTTTTAGAACATTGGTTACCCTACAAGTGTGTGTGCCCTGCGATGGGTTGGCACTCCATCCAGGGTGTATCCTGCCTTGATGCCCGATGACTCCTGAGATAGGCGCAGGCTCCCCGTGACCCGAGGTAGTTCGGATAAGCGGTAGAAAATGGATGGATGGATGGATGGTTACCCTAGATAGGTTACATAAGTTACCCTAGAATATTGATCAAATGAATGCATTTCATTGTAGTTCCCTAGAAAATCATCACTTCAGATTACAATCAATACCTAATAATTTAGTTCTCCATTAATCAAGGGAAAAGGACCCCTTGATGCCACCGCATTTGGTGATTCAGAACACGTTTCTGTTTATTACAGGATCGGTTGAGGTGATCATCTGGTTGTTCAAAGTCTTGTGCTCAGGCTGTAGATGCTCTCTAAGAGGTTTTATTCTGTTCTCACTTTGTCTGGATGAAAAATGCTGTGCTCCTGCACTCGGGATCACATAAAGATCAGTTTCTCTTTCCTCCATGGCAACAGCACAGCATAAGAGAGCTTTGAATGTTTAAATAGAATACTGCTTCTAATGCGGAGGATTCTAATACCACGCTACCAAAATGAATACTGATTTTGACTATCAGCATGCCTGATGCACATTGCGTTTTGTTCAAGCAAAGGACAACCGGTTTAGAAAGTGGCCATCTGGCAGACATGACCAGCAAACAAGAATACAGTGTTAAAAAAATATGATTTGTTGGTTATTTCATTAGTTATCATAAATCTGAACTACAACCCCAAGTGCTATAATGTAGCCCTTTTTATCGTAGGTGTCTGCAACAAAACTCCTAAATGTTTTTTCTGAAGATTTGACAGGATAAATCTCACCCACTAAAAAATACAGCAACAAATTCTTTGTTGAAGTGCTCATCGTAGCCTAGGAACCTGTAAATACTGTATATCTGTAGATCTTCAAGCGACTACAGATTAAATTTTTGTATGGAACTTCATGCGACCTGTAAATGGTCCATAGGTGGATTTGGCTGTCTGAGGGTATGACGTCCGAGCTAAAGCTATGCAACCTACCATTACCACATCAGTACCGAAACATGCACATCCCACTGAACTCATTACACACATCACCAGTGCGATCACATCAGCACCAGTACCACTGAAATCACATGAAACCAAACACCAAACCACACGCAAGAAATTCAACTAACACAACAAAACTGCAGAACCGCACCAGACACCTTTATCTTAGACCCTCATAAGCACACACTGAAATCTAAGTGGATTGGGAAGGAAAAATGACCAGCGTCGTTTACAATTGTCAAATATTACTTCGATCAAGACATTACAATATGTAACACTCATTCATATAATTTAGGTGCTGTTATAATGGCTGAGATATTGATGACTGCTGCATGTTTTTGGTTTTTAAAACCCAGAGGCATTTAGCAAAAGTAGATCCCCAATCAGGAAAGTGCTGGCAGCAGATGCAGGGTTTCTTTTAACAAGCCGTGAACCAATACACGAGAGCACATTATAAATCAGCCCCATCAGTCAGAATGCACTCTGAGATCGATCCATCACCTCAATGACATCTGAAACCATAAACCTCAAAGCACTGTTCTGGGATCAGTTTACTATCCGTGTATTCATTAGAATGTACACGACAAACGCTGATCTCACAACGGCTACATTGCACTAAGACGTTTACGATTACGATAAGCTCTAAGAATATTTCGAGGCAAGTACAAAAAAATCTTACTCTGTGTAAGAAAAAGAGTTTTATGACCAACAGGAATATTTGAGTGTAGATTTTATTAAATACAACCCTTAAGAGTTTCATGACTGTAACTGTTTCACATTCAACTAATTAAAGCTCTTCACAAATGTATGAAACGGTGTGATGCAACTAAAGTTGAAAAGAAAAACACCTTTAGGTGTTAATTAGAAATTAAGATAATGCTTTTGAATATTCTCATGAGCACATAGAGACTCGGCCAGCACGACTTGAAGCGTAAACCTAAAATACACTTTACAGACTAAATGTCAATGTTTTCCTCCAACAAATTTGAGTCACATTAAAAGGCCGTTTGTCAGGCACTGGCAGAACACAGATGATGTAGAAACAAATTGACATTTTCGTTATGGGACATCCTAAGGGATCACTCCCCCCTCTCCCTCAGGCTGATATTCATACGCTTTCTTTAATAATCTGAGTTTATGAAGGTAAAGCCTAATTTTTCCTAATATATTGCACAGCTAAAAACTCAGAGCTGTCTACAGTATATATCATAAAACTTTACTTAAAGTTTACTGGAAGCCATTAATAAAGTATTCAAAATTATAAACCGTTGAAAAGAAGTAAAGTCTTAAACCAGCGTCTATTATGTACCATGCTAGTCCAGGATGGATTAAACTGATTTGCCGCAAATGTAATAGCATCCGAAACACATGCTGTAAGGAATGATTAAACAATGTGCCTTCTTTATTAAATATTCACATTTCCAGAAAATATTACAAAAAAGCCCATAGCGTAGCCTATCAATCCTCATTGGGCTTAAACTACATATTTGTTCTCCAGACTGGTAACCAAAGGCAAGGTAAATACCTCCCGTCTTGCTGGAAGTATGATTGGGGGGGGGGTCGGTCATGGCGATTGAACTAGCTTAATTTATTACCGTGGTCCACAGGTCGTGCTTGGCTAAATCATTCCCCGTAAGGCTATAAAAAATGTCACAGCACAGATTTAAAGCTCTCTTAGCATGAACTTTTACTTTCATTCTCCGTCTCGTCGCGTCTTCCATTCTCACTTCTCCCTCCCCTCCATTCTCATCCTTTCCGAGTCTGACATTTAAAAAGGGGAGTGTATGTGTGTAGGAAACAGAGTCATCATCTCTGCTTTGTATCTTAAGCTGTGCAGCTCATTCATCGGCTTGTCAGAAAGAGAGAGACTTTAAACATCAACTGCCTTAAATGGCTTTTATCAGAGATTGTGAGGGATTTTCGTGTGAATGCCGTTCACCAGAGTCCCTAACATTTTCTTTGGCACTTCTGTATTCATTCTGTCTTCTTTGATACTTCCTTCATGCCTTCAGAACAATATCACAGCGTGTGTCTGCTTCACTCTTAAGTCAGTGAGCTCAATTTAATAAATTGCTGTTTTGACTTGAATCTGGAGCTATTTCCTTTACTTATAAGACAGTGTGTATGCAATGGGCAATCAGGGTGAAATCAACTTTATTTAGGCCCGTGTCTACAGCCTTATCTACTGGAAAATAAATTTGTATTGTAAATGATGTTACGATGCGCCTTTGTTGGCTTTAGATTTTTTTGGATGATTGACAACATTTTCTTTACACAACCATGAAGAAATAAGATCATATCTCCATGTCACTGCGCACATATTTGATTCAGAAATTGAGTACAGCCCACTTTAGAAGACATAAACAAAGCTTTTCCAACTTTAGCGCAAATGTCTGAAATAAAACCTACATAACATTTATTTAATATTAATATTTCACTACATAAGATTTAAAACATAACAATAATAAAATACAAAAAATGAATCCTTAGTTCCTTGGACTTAGTGTTTACATCTTATGAAATGGTCTATACAGCAGGACACCAAATGTTTAATGGTTTGCATTTTTATATGGTCTTGTTCACTTAACTTTACTAACACATTAACTGGCGGATGTGTAATTACACCCCAGATTCTTTACTGCAGAAAATCTCTAATAAAGAAGCTGGCACCTAATTATGCATGTGCATAGTTTTAGTGTCGGGCTATTTTCTAAATGTAGCTATTCTTTCCTCTAACGGCTCAAAACTTTCAGAGGCTGTTGGCACTAAACGCCTATCTGAGATTCGGCTTTATATTCTATCGTAAGATACTTCCCCAAGCAACATTGATTAATTATATATAACAAACAGAGAGAGAGAGAGAGAGAGAGAGAGAGATGTAAGGATTTTGTAATTACTAGTGGTGGGCCGTTAACGCAGTGAGACTCTTATCGCGCGATAAAAAAATGTCGCCGTTAATCTATTCTCAAAGTTGGGTTGGGAGCTGGGCCTATACTACGCAAGCTATGATGACTTTCACCTTGATATTTAAGCGCGGATGTATACCAGCTTAACTGCACTGTACGGGGCGAGAACGAGATTTTTCAACTCGCGTGATTCGCGTCATTCGCGGAAGCAGAAGCCGCCTCATCATCTCATAACCAGGGCTTCATTCGCGCGATTCGCGCAGCAAGTAGGTCTATTGGCTCTTTGCATTAACACATAAATCACTCGCGCTTGACACGCCATTCGCGTTTGGTCTGAACACAACATAACGTTACTGTGAAATTACCGCATCAAACGTGACGTGCTAACATGGATGCAGCTATGAAGCCGCCGGGTTTGCTTCAGGGAATATTAATTTTTAAGAAGCTTCCCAATAGAAACAAACATCGACAAGACTAAGGTTGTTTGCACCTTGTGCAATGCGGAATTGGTTTAAAAAAAACACTTTCTCTCAACAGGTAGTGGTCTAGCTTTAGTTGAAACCAGTAACTTTGTATTGAGATCTAATGTATTATGGCTCCTGTATGACATATCGCTTGTTGCTCCCTCACTCTTTGTAAGTCGCTTTGGATAAAAGTGTCTGCTAAATGACTAAATGTGAATGTACTGTAGGAGCTCTTCCAGTCTCAAGTACCACCTAAACGCAAATCATCCCTTAGCTAATGCAGAAGTAAACACAAGTTCATCTTATTGAACATAATTTAATTTTCATCACCAATTATCATAGTAGAACAGCTTTCTCAAGCAGTTTGTGATGCATTTTGGAAACAGGAGATGAGCCCCTGGTCTAATGCGCCACCTGGCTTGAGAAACCCGTTCTCAGAGACTTACTTTTAGTCATTATTTGGGTAGCACACATAATCTGAATGCCTTCGGCAGAATTCAAATGAGCCATTTTAATCTAGATTAATCTTGAATTATCTAGATTATCTAGATAAAAATTAATCTATGCCCACCACTAGTAATTACCTTCACTTACCATGCTATTTAAAGGTGCAATAAGTGTTTTATTAATCTTAAAGTAGTAACACATAAAGAATTATATGTTTTTTTAACAAATATGCTTAAAATGATAAAGATTCTAGTCCCCCCAAAAAACAACAGGAATTCGTAACTATTTTACAACGTAGCTAATTACTTTGAATCTGTACGTTATGAATCGTACAAAAACATATGATTACTAGAAAAAACTATGTAACGCTTCAATATAGGGGGAAATTCTCACTATTAACTAGTTGCTATTATTATGCCTATTATTGGCATATTGGCTATTTATTAGTTCTTATAAAGCACATCTGCATGACCATACATCCCTAATGCCACCCAATACCAAAACCTAACAATTACCTTACTAACTATGAATGTGCAAGAAATTAAGAGTTTATTGGGGGAAAAGTCGTAGTTAATGGTTTGTTAATAGCGAGAACTCCCCTATACTGAAGTGGGACCGACAACAAAACTGTGGCCCCCGCGACATGACAACCTGCTTGTTCCTAATGGGTTTGTTGCAAAAAATTTAAGTATAATGGGTTCTAATGCGTTTCTAATGTCCTTCGTCATTTCGCGTCGAACCGGTCACGTCCAGTGTAGACACAGTGTAACCCTGCACCTTACCCTGACGTCACTGGCGCAAAAGCAAATCGTACTGAAAAGTATAAATGGGATCATACTAATTATTAAAAAGTAGCCAAAATTAGCCACAACGTAAAATAGTTACGATTTTGCTGTGAGATTGTGTTGAAAAACCCCTTATGGTGGGCGCCATGAAGAGATCACAGGACCAGTATGTTTTACAAAGTTTTTAAACAAACTTACTCCATCAACTTATGTTAGGCCTAGGTTTGTCTGCGATAACATCACAAAAATGCCAAAGGCACCTGGAGCAGATGGGGGCGGCAGAGAAGCTAATCCTGTCGTATCAGTTTTTTGAGGACAAGCCTGTAGGGCAAAAAAGTTGGTCTATGATACCTGAAGAGAGATATTTGTTAACACTGCCATTTACGTCAATGGCAGTTACTTGGCTAGCGCAGAAACCACCATCTGCATCCTACCATCTTTGCTCACTTCCAGAAGCATCAGTTGTACATGTCATGTGACCAGTTGCTACGTAGTTACTTTAATATGACACCCTGTCAATACTGACTGGCTCCTCATACAATATATACATAATGTTTACACAGGTACCACACCTTGGAAGTTACAGCATCGATATCAGCCGGTGCTTAAGGCAAAATCTAAACATATTGTAAGTAGTTGGAGCTCTTTTAAGAAATATTTCCAAAAAGCAGAGCTACTTCCACCAACAGCAAAACCTTCACTGAGGTGCATTGAAATTTACAGAGCCGTTAGGACACAAAGGCCGACCGGGAAAGAGATGCATTTGGGGTCATTTGGGACGAAGCTGATGTTTTCACACTCAGGTCTCATAAACCTGCAGGTGCAGGCCTACATAGAGCCACAGTCTGCACGATGCACCACACTGCTGGTGCCACTAGAGGGGTGAGAGGAAACACTATACAGCACATAAACCACGCAAATGTCAGCACATGTTCACAACACCAGTTAAAATAAACTCACACATTTCTGAAAGATCTATGTTGCCTTTTTCACTCTTCTGCATCTGGTCTATATTGGCCTTTTCACCTAAAACAATCATCAACAATCCTCTATGAGAAAATAATTTTTTTCAACAAGCTAGACAGGTTCCAGGATCAGCATCCTTGAACAACCAATCAAGTTTTAGGGTTAGGTTGGGTACTGTTAAGTTAAGTGCTTATACACAACTCTGTCAAATGAACACATGTATTGTCTATATGCATTAGAACACCTGTTGTTCTCCCTTTGTGTGTATCTCAGCCTTTCTGCTTAGACTCCAGTTTCGTTTTCAGAGGTGATAAAGGACAAACAATCTGTCAGATGGAAGACAGGATGATAAGATGTGAAAACAGTCTAGGTTAATGGGTGTTCCCCTTTAGCTGAATCAAAATAGATGCACAGATGTCTTCATCTCCTGTTTGAGTGCTATAGTCTTTGGCTTTAGTCCATATGAAACACACAAAAACTGGTAATATCAGCTCCTGTCAATCACTGCACTGACGCATTGAGTTTTGGATGAATCAATATGAAGTTTCACTTATTAACCATAATCACATTAAACATGATTCTGTGCGAGAATAGAGGTGTTAGAACAGTATTTTATTTGTCTTTATTTTCCGGTAATTACAAATTACATCAAGTCAAAAAAAAATAAGTCAGCCGTGCTGCAGGGTGAAACATTTTCACTAAGTATATAATAAAATAATTGCCCGAGAGAAATTAAAAGTATTACATGTAATTGCAATAATTGCAGCGTATTAGCAACAACAAACACTTTAATAACAATCCTGTTTGCCGTTGCATTGTCTTCTTGGTAACAGAAAGCTTTTTTACAAGATAACAAATGATGAACTGCAGTTTTGTCCTTAAAGTAAGTAAATCAGTCAGAAAACAATCTTCTGTAAGGAAGGTCTAATGGAAGACCCAATGCTTCATTGAGAGAACAGCAACTCCCACTTTTTACAGTCACCCTTCTCCTGTCTCTCTATTAGTCTTTAATAAAATATTAAATGCTTTTACTTTGATGAATCCCTAAAAAAATCAATAATTTGTGTACCCTCTACTCACAGTTTAAATTAGACAGACTACAGACATGCAAATATTATTATAGCCTATATTGAAAAAAATATTTAGCATATTGTCATTAAAACGCATAGCACATTTTACTTACAACTTTTTGTTTTTAATTATTATTTAATTTAATAATAATTCAAATAACAATTATTAATACCAAACAGGTTTGTTAACAAAATGAAAAAAGATTCAGTTTTTAATGAAAAGGACAACCATGAAGTGATTTTTGGATGTTTTTGTAATTTAATTGAATCTATAATCGTTTAATTTTGCTTTCACAAATGCCAAAATCTGAATTCATTTGTGTGATTGTGTTTACCGTTACGTCATGTGTCCTTTCGGTATGAATGGAAGGGCTCTTTGACAAATAACCCTATATAGTGTGCCAATATGCCCCAATGTCAGTGTATGTTCAAAGCAATAACAGTGAACGTATTCAATAGATTTGATTTATCTGGATATTGGCCAGTAAAGAAAACAAACATCAAAACAGAACAATGTATTGTGACAACTAGCCCCAGCACATTTTTTATTCCACTTTAAATGTTAAATATATATAAACAAATGTTTTGCCTGTCCTGTAATTCTTATTTTCATATACATTTCAAATGAATTTTGTACATAATAATAAAATGAGTCAAAGTGTTGCCGCACACACGTTGATCACAGACAGATCTAGAGCAGTATCAGTGATATTTCTATTTGTCAGTCTTATGAAATAGCTCCTGTTCTGTTCAGTCTTTGCTGACCCAAACGCACCCTATAATCTTCCTCGTTCTGTTTTTTCCTTCTCTTTCGGTGTTATGCCTGTTTCCATAGCGATGACTTTTTCTACACTTTCAGACCCTTCCCAGGTGAACAATGTGTTACACTAAGACTCTAGAGGCCCTGTCAGGAATCTTAATCAAAGGCAACATCAGGTGTTGGACAATTTGAGATCTGCCTCCATTGCCTGAAGATGAGATTTTTAAAATTGTCTGGGCAAAGATCTTCGCTTAAAATGGGTGAAGGTGGTCTGTAATATGCCTGTGTGTCGCCGTTAGCATGATTGTGAGGTCTGGAATCTCTTTCATACATCAAACGTACAGCAAACCTGATAGAGATGGAAATGCAAATGTATAAAATCGGAGTGCAGCCACAGGTGTGAATGTCTGTGTGTGTATATATGCAGATGCCAGATGTGTGTATAGATGTTGTGTGGCAAGGGGATGGTAAAACGTCATGTCATGCCCTTCAGAGTGCAAATGAGAATAATTAAAACAGAGACAGCCTGTAAAACAGAAAAAAAACAAATAAGATTTCCTCATTCATATCTCTGTCATTTCTCTTAGACAGCAATGTGATTAAAAACAAGAACAAATGGAGACTTTTGCTTAAGTGTCTATTGGGATAAGCAACTTACAAATATTTTAAAGTCAGAGAGAACCACCTTCCTACTCCATATTCTTTGTTATAAATACCAAATATAAAACATTTATAATATCAATAATTATTATTTCTTTATTAATTAAATTATTATAATTTTTGTTTTTATAATAATAATAATAATTAGCAATATACATTCGAGAGCATTTTGTAAAAAATAGTAAAATATGTTAAAGGCGAACTTCAAAGAGTTTATGGAATCTCTAGCAGATAGGCCCTGTTTGCCCCTTTTGTTTTGCTCATCACTGGCAGCATCACACTAACAGATAGAGTAGATGTCCTCTCCTCAGTCCGGTTGTCATGGCCACTGTCTTATTGTTGTGGCAGCTATTTGTGTCTCATGTTGTGTTCAAAGTGATCTGCAATTATTCCACCTTTCAGGGGTTTATTAACAGCTCGGAGTATTGAGAATGTTGAGCACGCCACTCCTAGCCTTTTCTCGAAATATCCAAGGCCCATTGTTCTGTTGTGTTGAATAAAGAATAGAATCCGACCACAATGCACGGATTGAATGCATGAATGAAACAATGAAACATAATTAAAGAAATGCTACAGTTAAGCAACTGTTATATGTTTCATATGGTGCTTTTGAATAAACTGATCGTTCATTAAACATCTCTTTGAAAATAGAGGCTGGCGATATTCAGTATTTGACTTATGATGGTTTTAAGGTATTCTGCTAATAACTTACTATGATTCAGTTCCAGAAGGATCAATAAATCATAATTTAGCTGTCACAGTTTCGAATATAAGCACTGATTAACCCCTCAAATTCTAAAGAGTATTTTTTGATGTATTGAGTGCTTTTGAGAATTTCATTACACAAGTAGAGTTGGGAGATTGACGTCTGGCATATGACAATTTGCTAACAGCACTACAAGGTAAATCTGAAGCAAAACGGACATGGAGGTTACGGCTCGACACTTTATACACAATTAACAGGTAATTTTCTGCCAGTACTTTATCTGTTTATTTTACAGACATTTCCTTCAATGTTTAAACACAAGAACATTTAAATCAACTGTAAAATGATTTACTGTACAAAGTTCCCAAACTTTTTATAGTGAAGAAGATAAGACTACAAAGCTATAAATTTCAGGAGTTAGCTTTTAAAAATACATAAAAAAATGTATCCATCCATAAGAGGTGATCAATTTATAAATGTGTTATAATGGCCTCAGTATATCACATGTAAATTTGATTTGTTACATGTGACTTTGACATTTTAACCAAGCTGCTGACACAAAGTAATGACATTTTTTACTAGAGTTTACTTGGAAAATCTTGTTTTAAGAAATAACAATCATAGACAGGATTTTTCCCATCAAAATTATGCAGTGACGTGTTGACCTGTGTGTAACTAAAATGGCACATTTAAGATTACTTGCTTGCTTTATTTTGCTTAAATTATATCTTTCGTTATGGGTTCCGATCCTTAATTCTTGTTAACCGCGACAATAGATTGAATTAGGTAGAAACCTGCTGTTGAACATTATAGTTGATCTGTTGAGTTTTAACAAAACATTCATTGTTATTCTTTGTTTTTTCATCCAATAGTCCAATGGTGTTTTAAATAAAAATTTTGATTAGATTTCAAAGACTTTATGTCAGTTTGGTGACATTAAATCTCTTAAAGATATTCAGAGATTTGTTTTGACAAATAGTTGGCAAATCCAATAATTAGTTTAGCTCTCACTTTCACTTTCAACACTTTAAAATGTCTAATCTAATATAACACGTCATCTACACCTGAGGAAACTTCAACAAAAACTTTGTACGTATAGTTTCTTTAAAAAGAACCATTTAAGACTCTGTTAAACTCTCATTCATTAGCATAATCCCTCATTGAAATTCATAAGCAAGGTAAAGCATAATCAGACCCTGTCCACAGCCTCCCCTTTGACTTCACAGACATTATACACTAACTCACAATAACCTTTAGTCCTGACCCCAGTCCTTTTGAATTATAAGCAGCTAAATGAATGTGGTGTTATTCCGCTAATTATCAAAGACAATACACTCCGAACTTCCCTTTATTTGCATATGATAATACAATTGCCTTAAGTCAAAATAATAGCTCAATTCAAGCAAGACAGATAAGACTTCCGTTCCTGGACAAGTTTAACTAATTACGGTTATCTAATTATTCAGGTTAGGGACGGGTTGAAATTGTAATTGAACATGCAATGGCTATGTCTCAGCGTGTTTTTAAAGAAAGCGTAAACCTTGAGTGTAAGACTTACAAAGAAATCCTGTGTGAGTAAATACCCTGATACATACAGGAGAGTATGAACAACTAACTCAGCAAAACTTTGTAAGTGCAGCTTTCAATAAAATTCAGTATTTAGTATGTGTGTATTGAGGTACTTACCTCACCTATTTCCCCACTTCCACTACAGTGAGTTTAAGGACAGTTCTCTCTATGGCATCCACCATTTAACAGGAACCCACCATGCATCCATACTGTAAATGACCTCTTTCCAGATGGTAAGAAGCGCAGTTTGTCTCAAGTGCTTTTCCGGTAAGATGGTAATAACAATAAAAAGTCAAGCCTGCCAGGATCTGCTGAATATTTGCTCCTAAGCCTGGATTTGATATGCTGTACTGCACTTTAATAACTCTTATTTATCTCTTCATTTTCTATTTACACACACATTTGATTTACACATGCACAATTTAAAACGGCTTTCCTCGGTTGATCTTAGTGTTGGAAACCTTCTATGTCCTTAAATATAGCTTCTCGATACACCACAGAGCCGACCGTGTGCATGTGCAGTAATTCTCTATTCAGAAAATGTCCATGTACAAAATTGATGTACATAACCTGCCGCAATCATGTAATCTTTTATGTGCACACACAAAAGCTAACATGGTGAGGGCCAAACCTTCACATCAAGCTAGTGCACTTCATGCATGAAACTTCTTCAGTAGGGCAGTTTAACAAAGCCCCACGCCTCAAACACACAGGCTTAATGAGATTCCCCGCTGTTGCCTGACAGTCTGCAGACAGATTCTTCTTCATGTTCAGTAGGATAATGTGTAAAGGCAATAATATGGGCATTTGAGAATTTATAGGGGTCTAAGACAGAAATGTTGCAAAACTATTTCTCCTTTGGTAAATTGGAGTAAAAGATCAATCTTCCAAAAAACAAGAAAAGACATTTACATTTTGTAAGGAAGAAAAATGTGACATTTCTGTCTCATGTAATTTCGAGGATACGACACTACCGGTCCAGTAAACCCCAAACTCTGTATTAACCTTGGAATGAGAAAGTGATCTCTTCCCATGTGGAAAATAATGTACACTGGTTGAGTTTTTCATAGCCGAAACGCAGACTGATTTATCTCTCCGAACCGAGATTGGGAAAGAATTAGGTTCAGACGAACTCCACAGAGAGGAAAGGGGAGACGATTTCCGAAATGTTACAGATTTTACTTTAAAATGACGTCACGGGCTTGTCAGCTAAAGCAGGACTGGCAGGTTGTTAGTCAGACGGAGGAGGCAAGGAGAGAGAGAGAGAGAGAGAGAGAGAGAGAGAGAGAGAGAGAGCGTGTGAGAGAGGGAGGATAGCGCGCGCAGTGGTGATAACGCTATCCATCTATCCAAATGACGAGCGCTCCGCTCATCGCGCAATGGAAACTGCGCGTCCGCGAACTCCGTCCTGCTAAAGTCGCGTGAATCTCCTTGGCTCTTCTCTTATTGTCACCAATTTATTTGAGTGCGCAAAGATCCAAGAACTATCGAAGAGGTTCTGTAGCCGCTTAGGACATGATTTTGCGCCACGGAAATCTCAGTATTTTATCTTGCGTGTCTTGCCACAGCTCAGTCTGATGACAATGTAGAGAAAGTGCGCGGTGACCGAGAGCGCAGCGCACGGGCGATGTTGACGCCGTCATGTTCCCACAGCTTCTTGACTTTTTCCACTGGAGTATAATCTGAGGCTTCTGAACTTGTGAATGTAAAGAAGGTGGCTGCTGAGTAGCAACCGATCCGTCCAGCTGCCCACGCCGCCGCTGGGTCGCTCGGCGCATCCTTGCCCACTTTCGGGAAGAAAACAGCAAGCAACTAAAAGGAGACAAGACGCGTCCTTGTTTTCGAGAATATTTGGCAATCTGTCGTCTGTGCGCTTTGGAGAGACCAGGAGCTATTTCAAGCTTTCCGATCCTCGGGATTTATAACACTAGAATGTTAACGTCCGTAACATTTGGAGGGTGTCTAACTTAAGGTTATCATAACGCGTCGACGTTTGTTGGAACGCATAAATGGACGAATACCAGGAGGACTAATTCGGAATTGTCTGGGAAAATGTGGCTGAAACGGTGTGTCACACGCAGGTAATAAATATCCCTGTCTAATCTCCCGAATGCAAGAGTTTGACATGTCTATAGGCACTGCTGGAAAGACCAAAACGTATTATACACGCCCGAATATCCTCTTTTCAAAAGCATTCATATGTGAATAGTTTTTGGTCAAGTTCATGCGTGTCATCCTGTTTTTACATGTCTAGCACGTTTTGAATGTAAGATCTAACGTAAACCTTGCTCAGAGCTTTGGTTTGTTAACATTTTGCCTCACAATAAAAAGATTACGCTCTAAAAATTAAGCAAGCACTCATTATGAACAAGATTACGAATCAAGTTGCGAGTTTTTTACGCAGCGCTCGCTAGGGGTCGCCACATAACCGCTCTGCGCGACGAGAAGACATGCGCGCAATTGGTCGAGTGTTAACTGAACATAAATCTCATGCAATAACATACGCATGCAATCTTCTTGGTTACTTTAAAAGGTACTACCTTAAGAGAGTCCTTTGATCACATTATTCAAATTTGTGTGGGCTGAAGTCAGACTTGACAGGTGAAATATATATTGTAGATCTTTACTTTACTTAATAGCATGCTTTGAGAATAATATAGACAAATGTGGTAATACAGCGTGCCCATGAATTACAACAGAGCCAAAATCATTGCACTCTTCATTGAAATTCCTTTGATATTTCAGTATTTAATGCAACTAGTTAAGATGCTCATATGTATCTCATTCTTATAAGAATACCGCCTGCAAACCCACAATTTGATTTCTATAATATGGCAGAGTTTGCTAGTGTCCTTGCCATTGCATATGGTTACCAAATGTTCAAAGACAGAACCGAACATACCAATTGGGCTTCAAAGTGAGAATGAGGATGCCAAAAGAAAATCTGTGTGTAAGAAAATGAAAGATGTTATTGAATGTTAAATTAAGTAACATGTTTCATAATTTAACTCAGGTATGTTTAATGTGGCTAACTCGTAGCGTCATAGGAACATTTCAGAGAACAATATGACTATCCAACACATAAGAAATACGGTTAAGCCTGATACGTTGATGACATGTTGTTTTGTACTCGGATGATCTAAGGCATTCTGAAAAAAGAGTTTAACAGTTTTTATAGAAGCTGAAATTGTAGGTTTGTTCTCCAAGATTTTTAATGACAGTTCTTTGTGCTGGTATTGATGTACTATTCATTTTTGGGGTTGTGAACATCAATAAGAACAAACGTGGTTTATTTGCAGCTATTAAAATAATACAATTTAGCGGAGTCCTTATTGTACTCCAAGTCTTAGTTATTTCAGCTATAAGGTTATCAGAGAATCTCCCTTAGGCTGTAAAAAAGAATCCTCACTATTGCATGTAGGCAGAACAGCCTTGATGAAGATCATTAGCCGCAGCTCTTAATGGCTCCATCAACTTCTTTAATAACAGCACATCAAGGTTATGCGTTCTCCCGAGACTCTTCAGTCTCCAGCGTACTTTCACTGTGAATATCCTTCATGTTCTCAAAAAGCCAGTGTGGCAAATTGGGCCTGATACAACAGACTGGGCATGTATCTCCGTGTCCAGTTTACTGACCTGGAAGCTGCTACGAGCTCTTGGAATATCCAGTGATATGGGAATGTGGGAAATATCAGGCTGTTTACTGACCTGAGCAGCAGCTGGTTCATTGCTGAGTCTGTCGCTGGAAAAAACGAGCTTGTTTTGCTTTGAAACAAGCTGCTTTGCAAATTGTAGTTTCAGAACGTTCAAACGACTTTATCCCATTTTACATTTCCTTCTTCCCTGCGCCAAATTCTGTCTCCCTGCCTGTCAGACGGGATTCTCTAAGTGCACGTTGCACAGGCTTCAACATCTTAAATGACAGCACCCAACTATCTCATTACCATGTACAATGTAGCGTGTAATAGCGTGACACTTCTGTCATTTTTATTCCACTTTTGTTTCAAATGTAAACCACCGGCACACAGTAATACATGCCTGGTTAGTTTGAAGAGTGCTTCTGCTTTGCATTTGACGCTCTCGACGGTCTGATATAATGGCAGAATGGTTTGATTGCGCCTACTGCCACTTAAAGTGTTATGTAACAAAGTCTTCAAGGCCTCAATAAGCCAGAAATGACTCTTAACAGCAAAGTTACGGGGGTCCAAATGACTGTGAGGCTGAACAGGGGACATTTTGGAAGGTCGGGGGTGTCTGAGACGAAAGATTTTCTACATTTCCACTCACAAATAGTCTTTCTAAGATTTCGGGTACGACACTATTAATGCAATTTTAGGATGTAAAACACATTCTGGTTATGTAAGGTTTCCCATTCACGAGCTGATAATCACATCTAAATGTTTCAAGGTTTCTTCAAAGCTTTGATTAGAATCAAGAACATTGAAACTGTCCCAAAGTTGCACCTATGAACAAGCTGTATTTAAGATTTAGGATTTGTCGTCTCATCACGGCTTTAGTGTATCTCTCAGTGAAACAGGGTGGGCAGGGCACACCTGAATAACACAGTCCCACACACTCTCACACACAATTCATGTCGTGCCTTTTGTTCAATCAATACCATCTCTATAAAGCCTCAACTTTATCCGTCATGGCACAAGACCAACGGAGCCCTCAAGCCCTCCAGGGTCATGTTTCGCTCCTCCTTTTGGTTTCTCCACACACAGCTTGAAAATGAACAGTAAACACTTTTATCCGAGGTTAAAAAGACTCTGAGGATTTCTATTCTTTACAGCTCCAGACATCCACGTTTGGCCTGAAAGCAAATTAGCACTGCTAACAAATGAAACGAATCGTTCATAAATGATGCTTGTAGTTATTATCTAGGCTTTCACATACGTGTGCCAGTTTCACAGACTCCGTGAGCCGCGCACAGTTATGCTGAGGGATTTATTACGGTTTTAATTGCCTGTGGCTGTTGTGAATCTCTTATCTGTAAACTTTTAGATCCCCGCAGTACAGATGCAATGTTGCTCTTTTCAACCATAATAACAGCTGATCCTCTCCTCCAAGGCACGTTCCTTACTGAAGATACAGCCACGGTCTGTTTGTGCACACACACATTGTTGACGTTGTTTACTGTGCTTAAGAGGGACTTTACTGTAGTCACTTGACCTACTATAATAGAAAAACACACATATAGAGTCACCCAGTGTTGGACGCATTCTGTTAAAGTCCATTAGGGAAAGGATGGCCAATGGTTTCTGTTGACTTTGAAGGAAGTTTATACCATTATAGATTGACTCAAGCCTGCTGAGGAACGTGGTGTGTTATTGGATCATTTTTCTTTTGTGTGCATGAATGACGTAGTGGAAGAATAGACTTGTGCACCACAAAGCTGCTTGAAAAAACATAAAAGTGCACTTGAAAATGTTCCTGTCTTTACCACTATTTTTTTTAAATAACGCTTGACGCATTAACATTTGTGAAAATATTAAATTAACAATTACCATGAATCAAATCATTCGAAAAAATAAAAGTCAAATTGTTTGATTGGGGTCTCCATTATGACCACCAATTTAGTTTTTCAATCCGCCAATCAGCACAATCTATGGATTCAAATTTGGATCATTCATCAAGTTTCTGTTTTCGCGTTTGCTGCAGTGTTTGTTGGATCTGATACGAGTCTTGGCATTTGAGTTTAATGAAAGTAAACAGAATGTAGAAATATGACATTTCACGATTCATCCAAACAGCTGTCCTGTGGGAGATGCTAGTGGCATCAGTCCATTTTTCATCTGCTCGGGAGGAAGGAAAGCCATACAATTTATTACTAACAAAATATATTATAATTTCTCCGCTAATCTGCTCTCCTAAATCACCTAGTATGGCAGGTAGAACATAACTATAATGGCTCATTTATTATTCATAACTGGCCATTCCTCCAGCCCCACAGATACTTATATTGTATTGCTTTTATTATTGGTTGTAAATACGTTTACCTTAGGGCTGGGTGATACAACTAGAAAGTCTCAAGATGTTTGATCCACATTTAAATATTTATGTGATGGCATAATAATCATAGGGACGATAGCCAAAACCAGTAGATTCAAAAATGTTTACATCCAAAGCTGAAGGTTTCAAAAGTGCTTCAAAATGATTGAGATGCATTTTCCTGAAGGTTTTAAAAAATGCTTCAGAATTTAATCTGTGAGCACCAATAACAAATATAACTTTGAACATGAGGACCAAATCATCAAATCAATAATAAAAATAGCTGTCTTAAAGAGATCAACAAAATAAAACTCGTACATTATATGACTTTCTTCTGTGCAACACAAAATAAGCTATTTTGAGAAATGTCTTTGATGTTTGTGTCCATACAGTGAAAGTCAACGGGGTCCAGTGTTGTTTGGTAACCAGCGTTCCACAAAATATCTTTTATGTTCTGCAGAAAGAAAGTCATACTGAATGGATTTCATTTTTCGACTAACTATCCATTTTCATACTACCACGGTTGGACACAAAGTAACACAACATCTCGCCGAATGTCAAGTGCATTACACTCTCAATATTTTTGATATTACCTAATGTTATAAATCAAGCAACATTATCACAACTAAATCAGCTACATTCTCGGCCCTGTTTTAAATAAGTGAATGAAACTTCATCCTCAAAGCCCCAGAGTTTCTGGATCATGTTTTTGCCTGTGATAATGACTTGCGCTCGAGTTCCCATAACGCCACATCAGAGCAAGCAGACAGAGGAACTTTAGCTTACATGCTAATTACAAGTCTCAGATAGTTTAGAAATGTAATTGGACAGTGTAATTGCTAACTATGCATGACAGCAATATGGACACCAGGGACACATAAACTGCCACAGAGAGTTCTTGAAGCTCACTGGATGTTTTACATTTACTGTGACTTATTGAGGTCAAGCAGAGATGGTTTATTTAGCGTGACGAGGCAGTAATTTGTGCCGGAATGCAATATACTGTATCATGTTAGTACAAACACGAGTCGCTGTTGGTGTAGGAATGAACAGAAGTGATATAAATTGCAGCGCTTCGTGCGGTTTGTGAATCCTTTGAGTCCATCACAGCTGGAGCACAAAGAGTTGTTTGCATAGCCACCGACTCTAAGAGACTTCGCAAGCAAGAGGGTCTGGATATCTCAAAGATGTTGTTCTAAATTAAACACACGGAGGTTAATTCTCTATATGCGAACATATGATTTCATCGGGTCTTTAAAACAGTTACACCAGGCTCTGAATTTGCATTCAGAGATCTTGTAGGACGTTCACAATGTCTCGATGGAGATTTGATTGACAACACATTTGATTGGACATGAAAAATAATGACAAAGTGGTTCTGTCGGGCAGATAGCAGTTGTTGAGGGGTATGATGGAGAGAAAAGGGACGAGTCGACCCTAGAGGCTCAGCACGCCGCGTTCATCTAATATGTCGAGTTGTATGATGGACACTTTTGAGGTATAAATAGCCAGCTGTGGGGTCAGTAAGAGTTTGACAGAGTTCTGTCCACAGATTCTTTAAAAGGCCCCCAGTGTTTGCTCAAATCTTGCCCCTTTGAAGCTTGATACCCAGATTCTATCCTGCCCCAATGTCTTAACTTTGAAACCAGAAAGTATTAGGTAAAAAAACAGCTTTGGTTTTTTTTTCGCCCCCCCGGCCCTCTACATAATTGATTCTATCAAACTGGCTTTATGCTTTGGTTAACCAATTCATTTTAAAGGAATACTTCAGATTTTAATATCCTAACATGGGCAAAATATGACTTTCTTCTATATAAGAAAAGAAGATTGCAGCTGTCTCCAACAGAGCTCCATTTCCTCATTTATTCCTGGTTAGCAGCTGGTCATGAGGCTTTAGTGCCAAATTCCAGTGAGCTTGCCAGACACAGAACTTTCAATCTATCTGGCCTTTTGAAAAAAAACAAGTTTTCAGAGTTTATGTTGTACTTAAAGATAAAACGTTTTTGCAGAAGAGTTTATGGATGTCGCAGTCCTGGGAATGCAAGTCAGTTCTTTTTACAAGTTTTGCAATGCAGCAAACTAAACATGAATATTTAATCTATCAAATGATCTGGCCTACCACCAAAGAAATGCTTCACATCCACAAACTGCATTTAAATAACTTAAAATAGAAATCATAACAGTAGCTGGTGTTTTCAGTCCAATGCACATTTATTGAAAGCAGCTTTAAGGTACTATGCGTAATTTCTCGGACGATCTATTGACAGAAATCCAATTGAATATACTGTAAACGGTCTTCAGAGGTGTATAAAGAGACATGTTGTTTCTACAGTAATTCTTAACGGACAAACTGCTCTAAAGAGTTTCGTAAAAACATCATCTCCTTCGGCAAAGAAGCGAAAACGCATCTTTGAACTTTGTCGGTAGTGCTTTGAAATGGAAGGTGGAGGGGTGGAGTTTTCTGTTAGTTGCAATTCGCAATCTCACAGCTAGATTCCGCTAAAATCTTCTAGAAAAAGGCTTGATTATTTCAGGGTTTATTAGGGTACACCCAATAATATCCTCTAGATAATACAATGTTTGATCTTTAAGGCTATTTTTCTACAGTAAACTGTAGGAAGGTTTATTAAATTCATTCACAGCTATCAATATATTCTGCTATTTACAGACAATTTCACATAAATTAAACACGCATAAAAACCAAATTTGTCCTGAAGCCTCAATAAATCAGGGTTTAAGTGACTATTGATGTAGAAGATTGTTCTCACAGCTGAAGCAGGTCTAAAATAAGAGAGGATTCTGGGAAAGCTGTGTGAGAACATTGTTCATCTGTATTATCAATTTTCTGGTATGGACATTTTTCGAGTCATTAATTGCTTTGACCATTGAATGACTTCATGAAATAAGGGCACGTTATACCCACAGAAAAACTTGCATACATTCATCATCTAAGCCCTCCTCAAGCTCTCCCGCCTACACTGAATCATCAGCATGTTCACTGGTTTTTCTGTCACTGTTTGCCAGTTTGTAGATCTGAGGTCAGTAATCTCATCTAGCAGATCTGGTGGGCTGCCGTGTGAATATTTGTGTGTCATGTAGAACAACCCACCCTCTCTCATTTCCTTCGCTCTCTCTGCTGCTTTATTAGTGGCATGTCTTTAAAGGAGCAATGTTGAGATTTTGGTGGAATCTGGTATTGAGGTTGCGAATTGCAACCACGGGCTAACTTCACCCCTCCCAGTCCCTTTCAAAGCAATACAGCAACTGACACAGGACAAATGCCGTCAGGGTATGTAGATAGAAATAGCTCATTCTAAGGTAATAAAAACATAAGAGCTTAATTATATAAGGTCTTTACACACCTCTGAAGATATAGTTTTGAACATTATATTGCAATAGATCCTCAAAGAAATGACACACCAGACCTTAAACGTGTCATATGTGTGGCGTGAGACCTGTGTGAAATAATGGGAGGATTAATCTTGGCTCATGTCTTCAGTGAGCACGGGCGGCGTGGAGAAAAATAGACTCCGGTTTTTAAAGCCCAGCTCGTAATTTTCTCTGCGCTCCTCAGGACAGGCGTTTTGCTCAGACACTTGAGTCAAAACTGACCTTCAGGCTTGAAAGTGATGCAGTGCCGACCTCTCTTCTCTCGCCATTATTATTGTGTGCCACTCTGCCTTAAAGGTACAAACTCTTATTAAAGGAAAACAAAAAATAACAAGTGAATGTGTCTTATCTCTTGTGAATCTTTTCTGCAATCTCTTTTTGTCTTTAGGGTGACATTTGTGAGTCACCAATAACCTTTAATAGTCGGAACCAAAAGAAGTTGATCCTTTAGTATAAGACTAAAATCAAACAAAGGCTTTTAATGCATGGTTGCCTTGGACTCATAGCAAAATAGCTTCCCTCACTGGCTGGTTAAACGTGCCCTGGAGATTTTCCCACTGTTTCTCACTCTTTTACTGATAGGTCACCCTCAAAAACGGCTGTAGGCATCTGAGGCGGGTTACAGGTGGGGCATCGTGCAGGTCAGATAACACGTTTCCTGTCCCGCTCCTTTGCTCCCTGAACGCATGAGCCGACCGCAGTGTTCAGCCGAGCTGAAAGCATAGATTATAAATAGATCAGATACATCCTGGGGTTTCAGGAGCAGAATGAAACAGACGTTAATGGTTGTCATTCAGAATTACTTGAGCCATTGAACTTTAAAGAGCCCCATTTTTACAGACACGTACACAGTGATCCGGGGTAAGCAAGGACGTGTGGAGTGCCAGTTTTCAAATCCACACAAATCGCATTTATTTTACTATTATTCTTACATCCACTTTGTTATAGTCAGTATTATTCCTGTCAGGCACTACAATCCATCTTTCACAGTCCTGGTAAGGGAGGATGCCAAAAACTAAACTTTAAAATCTCATTCTGGGATCTCCTGGAGCTGTGAGAGAAGAGAAAAATGAGTAAATGTGATGGAGGTCATAAGTTATCTGTCTGCTTTTCACCAGATGCTTTAGCAAATGCTACTGCCACAAAGTCATGTGCTGGGGGCTTCTGAATTAAGATGTGTTTTAAGAATACTTTAATATTTTGGTATTTTTCATTAGAATGCCACTATTTACTACCTCAACCAGAAAACAATGAGCTCACGAGAGCCAACAGAAGCCATAACCTCCCTCTGATCTCTAGCCACTGGAAAAATGAGTGCTTTTGATCTCACATTTCAAAAATATTTGTTTAGTTAAATTTTTGCACTACAGACTATTTTCTAATCCGATTATTTTTATGCAGGAACTGCCTCCTGGCCTCCTTCGAGAAAACACCCCCGCTTTCAGATAAAGATAAATGGTTGTCACTCTCCAGTTGATGTCTCTTTCTTTACATTTAGCCTGATCCCTCCATTCAGATAAACAGGCACATTTGATCACGAAGAGTTTCCCTGGAGCAAAAAGATGCATGAGGGGCAGAGAGAGAGAGAGAAGGAGAGAAGGAGAGCAAAAGGACCCTTGTGGAGCTATTCATAAGCTTATTCTAGCGCTATGCAAATGAAAGATCTCTTCTATCTGCTGAGGTCTATTTTAAGTGTGTGAAAAGCCGCATGGAGACTTGCTTACGGATATACTTACTACAGAATGCAAGATAGAGTGGCTTAATGCATGAGAAGCGTGTGCGTTCGTGTTCATGTACACATGAATGCATGTCGCTGTGTAGGTGTGTGACATCTTATAAGTGCTTGAAGGATGTCATTGTTTCAGGGTTTATCAACCTACTCACTAACCCTCAAGACTAATCTCTCTTGCAGTATATGAAACCTTGAAGCTAAATAAACCTTCATCATATGCTGATTGGATTCAAGTAAAGCCTCTCAAAATGTGAGTCCTGGGAGGGTAACTGTGATCTTAGTGGGCCAACATCTTTCGTTGATTTTTGATTTCAACTTAAAAACTTTAAGTGCCCTAACTTATTGAAGGTAAGTTATATTAAACTGACTTAAAAATATTTTATATTTTATTTATATTATACTTTTTATAGGTTATACGACATGCAACAAGATTTTTTATATTTAAGATAATTTAAGTGCAGGTGACTTGTAAAGCCAATTTCTCTCATTTTTAAAAACTGCTCAAAAGTTGCCTCAAATTTTTAAGTTGAACCTAAACTATATTAAACTGACTTTAAAATGTTTTTAAAGTTTTTAAAGTGAATACATGTCAATAAATATACTTTAATGTACATTTCATTGTAAACATTTTAATATTTTCCATATTTGTTGAAAAGATGAATGATGTCTTCATAAATATATATATATATAATATAGTTTATAAAGACAATTGAGTACAAAGAAATGTAAAGGAAAAGGTGGATCTGGTGATGATATTTCACCCATATCTTGTTCAAAAATCTGTTCCCACTATTGTGATCTTTTAACTGTTAGTCTGAAGCCAGAAGTGGTGCTGTCCGAGGTGCTGAACAAAAACCTGCAGCTGTTATTTCTCTCTCTCTCTCTCTCTCTCTCTCTCTCTGATGTTCACATAATCCCACTAATCCAAGTGTCCAAATTGATCTCCAACTTTACTTTACACAATTCTTTCCAGGGGTGTGGGAACAATTCAGAAAGTATGGCATGTTTCAAACACGTATTTCCCACAAATACACTCATGAAATTTCCTTCGAAAACTTAACTAAACCTTTAAAAGAACATAATTTAACAGTTATACCTTAACTTTTGTTGAGATGGCTGTGAATATAATTCACATGTTTTTTTTGTTAGGAAATTTCCTTCAGTAAATTGACTAGCTGTCAGCAGCTATGTGCATAAACTGTTTCAGGCCTGTCTCAGGAATTTTCATGACATTATATGATGTTCAGCTGAACTGAATTGTTGAAAAGTGGACAGTGGTAGGAACACATTCCTTCATTAACACATTCCTTCAGCCCAAATCCAAAAATAACGGCTGGCAGAGATGACGCTTTCATTTAAAAGTGATTGTTTAACACATGTATAACATCAATATTGTTTCCCTTAACACTTTGGTTAAGCACAGTAGACTTCAATAAAGTACCAAACAGAATTTTTATAAAAGGGAAGGAGGCATGTCTTTCCAGATAAAGGAGTTCCTATGCTCCCCACGTGTGTCAAATCTCCAAAACATATAAACCCAAGGTCATTATTATTACAACCCCAATGCCCAGTTGACCTTTAAAGGAACAACAGGTACATATCGTACCCTAAGTCCTCGTGCATTAACTGAAAAAACAGGCATGTCTTTGAAAATCTGTTAAAATAATCTCACTGATTTGCCATATTACTCAAATGTGTAATTGTGTAAAATGTGTCTAATCTGTGTTAACAGATTACAGGATGCAATCCCCCCTTTAGCAAGTTGATGGTGAGGCTTTGGGATGACGTCAGCTTTCCCCCGACAGCGAGGGATTTGTCTTTTTCCTTGGCTAAGCCTCATTACACACACTTACTTTCACAGACAACTCTGTCATGTTTCTTTGCCTGCTTCCACATGGACTTTGCTTCCATGTCTGTAAAATTTCAACAATAATTTTAAACAGTTTGATTTTGGTCATTTATGTTCTTAAAAACACCACAAATATTTGTTTTTCATTTAGTTAAATGTTTTGATTGACAGTGCTTTCAAGCAGTTTGTGTTCTCTAGGGTCAATCCAATGACCTTGGCATTGCTTGAGCCATGCCTAACCAGTTGAGCTACAGGAAAGCTTTTTAGTTTCATCTCTTTCAATACCTCTCTCCCATTTTTGAAGCATCCTGTGTGCGTATGCATGTGTGCGTGTGTATGTGTACGTGTGTGTGTGTTGAGAGGGCGTATGTGTAAAGAGGGAGTCATGTTCTGTCATCAGTGTGGCAGGGATATGAAATGTCAGTGCAAGGCTGTTGGTGATATCTCCCCCACAGTCACAACACACACAAACACGCACAGCTGAGCACTCCAGAGCCCCCCCCCCCCACACACAGATCAGAGCATGTGAAAAAGCCATTTACAACCCAGTGATCTGACATGAAGCATATTCTGACATAGCTCTGCTTATAGCCACATGCACAGCTATTGAGAAAGAGAGTTGCCTCAACTCCGTCATCTCCAATGGAACAGTTTTTTCAGAGCAATGGCGGTTCATGGAGCCCCTCAATAGTTTCCTAGTAACGCATGGAGCTGCAGCAAAACAGACCCATTGTGACCACTGTAACTCATTAAATGAATTAAAAAATGAAAGAAATAAAGCAAATAAACATTATAAAGCAAAAAGAAAGAGAAAACATAACTTCCTTGAACAATCTGGAGTCTACATAATTCACACGGGACACTCGACAAATTTGAACTTCCGTTGTTGTCTCTCTCGCAACGGCTCTGGCCACAAATGCTTATCAAAGCAATCCATAGACCACAACTACTGTCTGTTTGTTAGATTTTCAAGACTCGGAATGTCTGTTTACTATAGACGGTTTCATCTCAACAACAAAAACAAACGTTTGTGACCCCAACTTAAAATCGGGTACACTTTCACAAAGAATAGAGTGCCTGTAGATTTTTTTCTGATGACAAGCAAAAGAACCCGAGAAGAACCATTATTTGGCTCAACTTGCCTCTCCAATATTTTGAAGTTATGCTAAGAAACCAAGCTCAACCGCTAGATGTCAATGAACAATGCACTGTTTAAATGTGACCGAATACAGGACCCATTCAACAAATTGTTTATTTAATAAAATGAACATACAACAAAACATTTACAAATCATTAATTTAATATAATTATTATACAGCAAAAAACATTACAAATTAATAAGAACGTAAATTAAATAAAATATAAATAGTTATAATATTAGACACTAGCCAAACACAAAGTGGAAGTTAACTAGGGGTAAACAGTGATGGCATCATGTCTTAATTTATTTGTATTGTTTGCATCCATAATAAACTGTAAAGAACTAATTGGACTGCTTTGAATAATAGCATCTGCCAACTACATAATATATTAACTAAATATCCTACAAAAAAATAATTATGCGTTTATCATTGGAGATAAATATAAGACCATTCAATGTTTTCCTTGGAAACGATTAGAATACATTTAAGCATAAAATTTGTACTGATCATTTCATCTGCTTTCTTAAATTCTCTCTGCTTAGGATGAACCAACACACTGATCCACAGGTTCAGTTGCATGACTTACTCACATATAAGCTTCCTCGCTCATCCAAAATACAGGCACGGACTCCATATTTATTTGCAACACTTCTCTGAAGTGTAATTCAGCTGAAAAAAATTGGCCCATGGCATGAGTCATATGTCAGCGAGCATTCGGCTTCCCGTCATAAACCATTCCGGTCGGGTTTCGCGGGTTCCGTTGTGTGTGGAGATTATGTGTGAGGATTCGTAATGGAACCAATGAGATCACAGCACTCGATTGTCCTGTGTGAAGACTTTAGCTCATCGGATGTGAGGACAGCTGACTAATGCACAGGACTAGATGTTCCTGTATTAACTGCTGGCCATATGCTCATCTACCAAATCTCCTTATAGTAAGCTGGGACATTGCTCAGTGTTATCTCCTTGGATTTTAAGAAAGGTACGCTTGTATTGCTTTATTATGAACAGCATACTTTAGGCTAACTTTAAACACTGTCTATAGAACGTTTCATCGGACGCGCGGATGCCTGACCCCCACTTAACTTCCGGTTTGTGTTTGGCTAGTGTCTAATAATATAACTATTTATATATTTTTTATATATGTTCATATTGATTTTTATGAATATTTTACTGCATAATAATTGTATTGAATAAATGATTTGTTGAATTGTGTTATATGTTCATTTAATTAAATTTGTCGAATGGGTACCGTAGTTTTGTCGCATTTAAAGAAACCGTATGGTACATTGACATCTAGTGGTTGAGCTAGGTATCGCAGTCTAAATTCAAAATATCGGAGAGACAAGTTTAGCCAAGTAACGGTTCTTCTCGGTTTCTTTTGCTTGTTATTAAAAATAATCTACAGGCACTCCATTGTTAAACTCTATTGTTTGTGAATGCGTATCAGAAGTTAAGCTGTAACAAAAGTGTGCATGCGTAGTAACGTTTGTTTATGTTGTTAAGAATAAAACATCTATAGAATTCTGCGGAAGGTTTATGTTTTTATTAGCTATGTCAGGATTGTCTGTTTGTTGTTTTAAAGTCTGACGAAAGATAGAAAAGAAGCAAATGGATCGCTGCAATTGGGTGAACAAAGGGAATATTAATTGTACACGCTTGCTTGCTATTCATCCAGTTTAGTATTTTTTGTTGAACTATACCATTATTGTTTAATCTTCCTACTTTCTAACGTTTCAGGGTTAAACTTTGTTTTCAACATTTTCATCATTTATATTTTATCATTTATTTAATCCTCATACTTTAAGAATAACTTTAATCTCATTATGTTGTGCAATTGTTTTGTATTTGTCACATTGGTGACAAACTCTGGTAAGTAAATTATCACTTGTACATCTAATCAGAAATCCTAGAATTTCTTTATATATAATTTGATGGCAGGTCAGGGTTACACACACATTTTCTGTCATGGTCTGTGGACCCTCTGAAGTAGCCTTGGCCACCCCCTGGCCACCAGATATATAAAACTCTAGCTCCACCACCATTTACAGTATGAGCTTGAATACCAATCTGTTGCTAAAGCTGATATTGACGTCTGTGAATATGAGATCCACTCCACCTCAGACACCCCCTTTAAATACATATATACATGCCCAAAGAAAATCCTACTCAAGCATTCAATGCATTAAAATAATAAAAAATATACAGTATATAATTATTATTTATTATTTATAATAATACAAAGATGATTGGAAAGTAGAGATACAAAGAGAAAGAGAGAAATGTTGAGTGATCAAATGTGGGAGCTCTCTTCTCTGTATAAGGGTTAATGAACCCTCTTTATGACATCATTCCTTACAATTTGTTGCATCATCAAACAAGAATCTGTAACCTTTAGCTTTTGGGAATAAGTGCCTCTGTAGTCCCAGACTCTATTGTGGGTTAGTGAAACAATATAAAAGGCCAGACCATCCTTCTTCCATAACTAAGACTGTGCAATGCTCAGAATGGCTGCTTTGGGAAAGCAAGCCCCAGTCTTTTCCATCTTTCAAGTCTTTGACTGAGTAGCATGGGTCAGTAAGGTAACCTTCAGCAGTCTTTTTTTATGTGTTACACAAAAAAAACTTGATTTAGAGCTTTATTTAGAGAAGTAAAGTTTATAATACATTTTTGGTGACAGTTTGGAGATGTACTCTTTCCTTTTTAGGATGCATTCAAGAGCTTTAGCGTTATATTCATGCCTATGTCTTCAGAGATGTATAAAGAGCCTTACAGCCCTTTTTTTCCTAAAGCCCTCTTCATCAACATGCTTGTATCAGGAAATTCGTTTTTAGTGCTTTAATAAATTAGTTGAAATTTGATGTTGTCCTGTTCCATAATACATATATCAAACCATAATGTATTCCAACTGTACCTATGTTTGTGCTGCTGTTAAATGAACAAACCTTTTACAACGCTTGCAGACATTGTGACTATTATTCTAATGAAAATTCAGTTGATTTCTGTTCTTTCAATGCTTTTCACATTCAGTGGTTTCGCAATGCATGTATCTATACTGTATATATTTATATACAGTATATCACATACATACATATACACAGATGCGCTCTTTATATTAAACGAAAGAAATATAGAGAGCAAGAGATAGACAGACAAACAGACAGGTATCACAACAAACAGGTTGTGAATGAGGGCAGGTATTTAGTGCGTCTCACTTGGCATTCTGTGAATTCAGATTGCTTGCTATGAAAATCTAAATGGAAACAAGTCCTTTGAAATTTTGTCTGTTGTGTTGAATTACAATGCAGGATCTAAATGGGCTTTGCTATGCTGACCTGAATTGTAGATGATGCGTAAATATAAGTAAAGAGCAAGGAGGGTTTGTTCATGGTAATCTGCACTCTGAATTTCTCTCCTTCTTTCTCACCCTGTCTGGCGACCCTTTTAGCCCTCATTAATATCACAGCAGTCTGTGTGAACTCGCATAACGGTATACCACCTAATTTTATCACAAACCACCGGATGGGTGATCATTAATAGCGCGACACCCCTTCCGATACATGGCCTTAAGTAAATACAGTGACGTTCTTGACAGGAATTACGATTTAATGGAACACATTAGCAGAGGGAGTGTGAGTCAGGGGGGCCTGGGGGCCAGCCCAGTGGGATTGAAGGACCTTATTAGAGAGGTAAAATCTCTCAGATGAGTGGCCAACCCAAGGTCCTGACCCAGTTCAGTCAGACCAGATCCCACAAGTACGTTTTTTAATAGCAAGGGAGGTGTATATGAAGAGAGGCTGGAAGAGGTGGATAAATGGACTGCAATGGCCCTCTGCTAGCGTGCTCGGGAAATCCATCTCAACCGGCGAACAGATGGAGCAGCATGCCAAACAAGCTCTAAGTGATCATGTTCTTAAGCAGGGGTAAATGCAAGGGCTCTACAGATAAAAGGAAGTTTATGCTTCTTTAGTATGGAATGGCAGTGAAGCTGAATTCTTGTTGTGTGCCAAAGCCTTTTTTAATAAGGGATTTATAAAAGATGATATGCTTGGTCTCAACTTTGTCAAAGGTCCTTCCTGAAATTACAGAGACACAAATGAGATAATTGCTGAAATACATTAAAGGCACTGTTCACCCAAAATCTAAAGAGTTTGCTTTCCTACATTCTTCAAAATATCTTTAATAAGAAATTTATAGAGCAATTTTTCCTAATATGGAAGTCAACAGGTAGCCAGAAACTCCTGAGGGTGATTATGTGGAGACAGAATTTTTAGGAGAACTGTTTCTTTAAGAGCCAGGTACATTAAAATGTTCATTAACTTAGACAAAATCTTGATTTAGATCAATTTAATCATATATTTAATAACATTATTTATTTAGATTGTAGACTGAGTTTTTTACATTTGTGACATTTTTTATCTCTAATAAAATGACTGAGATAAAACATTTGACACAACGCAAAAGTTCCCATTCAATGTCCATTTTATGAAATTGCTGTCTAGGAGAAAGTAAAAAGACTATAGTTGTGTTTTATTTAATCATTTCATTGGTGTTTTTCCTTTTATATGGGAATTG
This sequence comes from Triplophysa dalaica, assembly GCF_015846415.1. Taxonomy (NCBI): domain Eukaryota; kingdom Metazoa; phylum Chordata; class Actinopteri; order Cypriniformes; family Nemacheilidae; genus Triplophysa; species Triplophysa dalaica. Next base: position 7,636,413 of record NC_079559.1, read on the forward strand.
ATCTCCATTACAAATGTGTTCATGTGTGGGTTCATTAATTCCTCTAAATTAGTCTTTGACCGTGACAAATACTGTTGAAGGACAGAAAGATTACAGACACATCTTGATGAAGTCTCTCTCTGGATCAATACAGATTATTACATTGTATTCATATGTTTTTAAGCAGCTTAGATCAATGTGTTTACGGTTCAGCCTGCAAGCGAAAAAGCTCTGAGAAAGTCACAGAGAGCCGTGGCAACTTTTGATGTAAATGCTTTGTGTCTAGTCAGTTAGACCACTGACAGCCCCTTATTTTAGGAGAAATTAAAAATGTATCAGACACCAAGTCATTGAAGAATGCAAGGGATACGTCTTCAAAAGTAAATGTCTTTGAAAACAACATTGAAGTGTGCTTTCAGCATCTAATTGTTACAGGGGAATCACACATCTAATTAATATTGGAGTTCAATTTATGAGAATTTAGTGAGTCACAGAGCAGAACGAAGCCTAGAGCGAAAATCGCTAGACTGGAAAATGGTGTTGGAAATAAGGACATTACAAAGAGTACCATATAGGCCTATCTATTCAGCCCTTAAAACATCTAACAAGGGAGAGTTTAAGCTAAAAAACTTGTGTAAATTGTATCGAGTGTGTTCCCGCTCTCTGATGTGGCAACAGAGGATAAAACAAACGCTTTGATTAAGATCCTGACCTCTCTCTTTCTTTCTCTGCTCCACAGTTCAGTGGTTGCTTGGAGACCAGGGGGAATGCTGGGATGTAGAATGTGGATCCTCTTCATCCTTGTGCATCTCACAATGGATCTGTCTCTGTGTGCACCAGCAGGACAGGGACTCGCCCTCAAACTACTGCCTAGATCAGTGCCTCGCCGGCAGCCACACCCACCGTCCATCCGGGACACGCTCATCGGCCAGCGATTGAGGACTCTGGGTATCTTACATCGTGGAGCGCCCCCTCTCCTGCCCTCGTTAGGGAGCCACGGGGAGCTTGGGGGCACCAAACTGTGGGGCCGAAAGAACCGCAGGTCTGTCCATACAGGACAACTTTGTGCGGAGTGTAAGTTGGCTGAAAGGAAGTTGGCTGCATCAGCGGAGGGGAGTAAATCAGATTTAAACCTTCATTTATCTCGTTCACGGAGGCAGTTGAATGGGGGCTATGACTCGTTTGAGGGGAGGACCACCACAGTTGCGGGATTTATTATATGGGGTCCTACGGGGACCGATGATGGACTTGAGGAGGAGGCGAGAGGGACCCCAAACCCCACAGTCACCTCTTTTCCCCCCACAACTGCAGCAGTAGTGACAAGCACCCCCACACGCAGTCCCCAAAGGACGTATGCGGTTATTACAACAGTGCACCCTAAGAGGCACAGCACCACACAGCCAAGCACTAACTCTAGAGTGACTGCCAAACCACCGAAACCTTTTGGGGACACACCAGGTAAGAGAGAATTCTGAATGACTTATGCATTATTCATTTCTCTGCAAGTTGATTTAGCTTTTGTTTTGTAATCTGTATAATGGTTCTGCATAAGACACCTCAAAGAACAGTTTATATCTTATATCATGACGTTCAAAGGCCCGTATGACTTTCTTCGGTGAGACACAAAAGGAGAAACTCTTAAGAAATTCTACAGATCCATAGGAGCAAGAATGTAAAACGGGTTTGGAGGAAATGATTGAATTGATCTTTTTGTCATCGTTCTTTTTATAAGTTACATAAGGTACAGATTTAACAGAATGTGGCATCTGATGGTTACATGCATGAATGTGGTGCAGAGCTCTTGGGTTCTCATACCACACAGTACACTGCATCACACATATTGTGTGGGTATTTTTGTAGAAAAATCTAGTGTGTACATTACAATACTAGACAAATTTTTACTTGGCACTCAGGCAACTTACAGAAACTATAGTGGTTGAATAGTTCAGGGGCCAAGAGCATGCATGTTGGTAAAATATTGTCATTCTCTTAAGATTTTGCAGTGGATAAAAGCCCAGATTTAATTATGGAAAGCAAGCAACGAATACAAAAATAACATAGGTGTTTGTCAAAGGAGGTATTTTTAGGATTTGACAGGTTTCGGTCACTTTTGTGTACAATTTTGTCTCTAAAATACAGTATACCTAAGTTGGTATAAAATATACATATATCGCGATTCAAAATAATTAAAACCGTCTAGGTTTTGATTCTATGTTTCATGCACAGCTCTTCCGTGAACTACGGCTCTTTGATCAGTAGGAAGTACTGCTCACTCAAAAATGACTATGAGATTGAAACATACATTTGAAATGCAACACTCATCCAAACATCATCATTCTAAATATACATTATTATCATGAAAATACATGAAAAGGTTAGAAGAAAAGCAATAGAATATGATCATTGGCATTTCCTGGAACTACATGTGTGTCTAAAAGTGCGCACTTATGCACTATTCTACGCCATTTGAGGTATAAATTCCAATACTCAAGAACACAAGAACAGAGAAACACATGAAAGTACCAGGATGTGTTCTCGATATCAATGGTGCATTGTATGCAGCCTTGCGGAATCAGCTTGATGTCCCAGAAGTCACTGCGGCGTGTCCATCCAAGTTCGTTCTTAAGAGGCTGCCTCGCAAGACCGGTCTCCACAAGAACAGGTCGTTCTTTGCATTCTTGGAATTGAGAAATGGCCACAGCTTACTTGTGTAATCGTTTGGAGTTTCTGCGCTGGAGCACCCTCTGGATGTCGGATGTTGAGGCATTTAACCATAATGGATTGAGATACTGAGCATAAAAATGACATGATACATCGTCCCAGCTCTAGTGGGTACACACACAACACAAGCATGCATGCACGGACACACACTATGATTTATAAGAACTCTATCGGCATATTGTATATACTGTGTATGTTATCTAACCTAACCTTTACACAACACTTGCTGTAAACAATCTGCTTTTCTGCATTCTTACATTCAAATATTTTTACATGAAAAAGTATGAGCCATTTTCTCTCATGGGAACCAAAATAATATCCAAAAAAGGTCAAACTTTGTGTGGAGACAACATCGGGTTTACCAACACACATTTGTGTGAATTCATTCAACTATTGGGAGTTTTCATGAAAAAACGAAATAGTTCATGTCTGTTCCTTCAATCTCATTTAACCTGGCGCTAAATATGCCTGAAATTACTTTTGTCCCAGCAAACGTTTCTTTAGTTTTGCTATAAATTGCATATCATTTTCAAAACCCATAGGTAACCTTATGCTATAACTGTACCTAGAAAGCAGCCTATAGTATAAACAAAATTTTGCCAAACTGTATTGTGCTTTACCCCCCAAAACTCGCAAGATTCTGAGTTATGCTGTACAAAGTGCAAATTGCATGATATTTTCGTCACTGTTGAAATTAAACAAGACAAAGCCCTTGCGAATGAACGCTGGCATTAGTGGCCTCTGTTCATTTGTTGTGATTTCCCTCATCTCTCCTAAAAGAAAGATGATTACCATTAGCTTTCATGTTTGCCTAGGCTGCAATCTGTCCTGTTTGTTTGGTATTGCAAAGTGTTAAGCTAGTCATCCATTCAGTACACTGCCCTCTGGGTACATCAACTATTGTGCTCCATAAATCTGTGCAAAGAGGGGAGCAGTCTTGACACTTTTTACAAATTGGTCTGACACTATCTGTGTATGATGTACACTGAGATCTGTTACAGTGTGTAAATTGGACATATGTTTAATGCACAATTAGGTTTTACAAGAGAGCACAGTGCCACCACAGGCATAAAAAATAAAAGACAAATATCCTGACCTCCCCACACCCTCGCACTGATGATCGCAGGGAAATATGTGTTGATCCCGCAATTTAAAACTTCAGCTCTACGCTACTTTGAAGTTATTAATCTTTGGCAGTTTTGCACAGTAGCAATAGATTACATTAGGCGAGAGGGATATTAACAATAAAGACTCCAATAAAATTAGATTCATGGTACGTAATAAACAAGCGAGAACTATTTTATGACTTCCCCGAATGGGAAAACTTTCATACGTTCATGCATGTCAAATTATATTTTAACCGAAAGGTCAACCTCCAATCAGATGTCACAGCCTCATTAAACATAGGAAAGATTAGCTAAATGAAGTCTATCTGAAATGACGACAATAGTGGCATTACATGTGAAGGCCAATGGAAGGATTCCATTAGTCTCTAAAGTGGTTTTCCAATAATCTCCCGCCTCCTTTTCTTCATACGTTCTGATTTTCAGAGCTCGGCAGCTGAACGTGAGAAAATGTTGTACCAGAACAGCTTGCAACCCTTTCTGTATCAAGACCAGTAGAAGACAATTCCAGATACTAGACATTATTAGATGTAAGACCACAAAAATAATGCATGGTTTTGAGACCTGAGATGATCACATCAATAAATAAGGACTGTTATTTTAATTTAAAAAAAGCTGTCTAAAGTACTCTATACTCTAAAGTAAATATCAAGGGGAAACCTGCGATAAAAGTGCACTGTAGCCTCAATGTGCGGTTAGAAGTTTAATCTAATATTTGATGCTAAATTAATTTGAGTGGTCTATATTTTTTTGCTCCTGTGTGTGGAATGAAGTGTAATTGGCTCATCCAGACAATGCCGTAATGTTTTTGCATATTTTAATTATCTGGTGAATAGGAGGAATACCAGTGTTAATTGCAGCTTTAATACAACCGAGGCGTGAAAATTGAATCATTTGTTTGCCACGCACAATCCGTAGCTCTCTTGAAGCACTATTTCGCCCTAAAGAAAGAAGTCATGGAAAGTCACCCGTCAATGATTCCAACAAAACAACAAGCAACCACGGAATATTAATACCTCAGCAGTTAAATAATAGAACGACTGTCATGTAGTCCAAATAGAAAGCCTCCTCATTGACAAGTGAATTCCCAATTGTATGAATGGCTGAAAAGTTTGTCCACAGATAACATTTAAATGCTGCACGACCCGTCTTTACAACTTTCGATTTATCCCGAATCTCAATATATTATGAAGCATGCTTCCTTGGTGTGTCTTTTATATGAAGTATGAAAGTGAATCCTTTGTAGTGCCCTACAGGCATGCCATAATTATCCTTCTCTGTGGAGCCAGGTCTCAACTTGTCTGATGAAACGAAATCCTTATCAAGGTGATATCCCTGAGCGTCCCCTATCGGCAAGCATCACGGGTAAACGTGGCCCCACGCATACACCTGCACCAAACTGCTTCTGACATGTGGAGTAATGGGAAAAAAGCCATGGGCCATGAATACAAAACTGGAGCATTAGGCATGTGTACGTGCGGGTGTCCAGCTGAGTTCTTGTCTAAGCGTGTGAATCAGTGTGACTGTTTGTGAACATGTCTCTTTTAAGTCCAGGACACCAACAACTCCCTAATGAAGATATCCATCAAAAGAACATGTTGAAAATTACATTCCGCTGCACCATGACCTGCAGTTGATGTGATGATGAGAAGTTTAGCTGTATTTAAGCTCATAAATGACTGAATTATTTATGACTACAAGAAATCTAATTTGTATTTATTTTCAATATTTCTCAAAGAAATCTATCATAATTTTTTCACCCTTATGTTATTCAAAACCTGTATAGGACTCTTCTATGGAATGCAAAAAAGATATTTTGGGAAATCTCTTGTTTTTTTGTGTCCATAGAATGAAAGTAAATTGGCGGGCAGTGTTGTTTGGTTACCAACGTTCTTCAAAATATCTAATTTTGTGTTCTTTAGAAGAAAGTTATATTGGTTTGGAATGAGAAGACTATTTAAATGGTGAAATAATTCAAACTTTTGTGTAAACTATCTGTTTAAAGGAACAGTTTATCCATGGAGAAGATTCTGTCATCATTTACTCACCCTCAAGTTGTTCTAATCTGTTTACATTTATTTGTTCTACCATACCGCAGTAGGAAAAAGTGATTTATCAATTTCTCTTTGACGATATTTTGAGGAATGAAGCATGCAAACAGTTTGGGGGCACTTTTGACTATGGTAGTGAATGGTGGCCACGAACTGTTTGTATACAAGCATTCTTCCAAATATCTTTCTCTGTCTCCATTGGAACAAATAAATGATACAGATTGCAAATAACTCGAGCGTGCGTAAATTATGACAGATAGAGTAAAATCAGGAAAGATTAACCAACACTAAAGCTGTGAAATATTACAGAGCAAAAAGACTTCACACAGGCGACAGAAACAAAACCTCATACTTAAGAATCTCTAACTGTTATAGAGGGGTATGAGGGCAGACATCCTAAAATCTGACAAGTTACCTTCATTTTCCATGGGCCATCTTTGAAAGCATTCCCTCATTTTAATGATAAACTATATTTGGCTTTTCCCCAAGGACCAGTGCTTCGTAACTGTGTGCAGTGTATCAAGTAAAAGCTCCTCTCCATCAGCTGAGTGCTGACTAAACTATATTTTAGAGTTATGTATTATTCCCGGCTGGTGACAGCCTTAAAGGAACATTCCACTTTTTTTGGAAATCTCCATGAGTTAATAAATTGAGTTTTACACTTTGGAATGTATTTAGTCAAGTTTTAAACAGGAAAAATATCAAACCTTTTTGGTCATTTTTGAACGCAATGCTAATGGTTCTAATTGGACTCAATGATCTATGCTAAGCTAAAAGTGCTATCGCACGACCCCGAGATTGGCAGAATACATTCCAAAATGGTATACTCAATTTATTAACTCTTGGGGAGTTGAAAAATGAGCATATTTCCAAAAATGAAGGAATGTTCCTTTAAATTTGTGAGTGTGTTGTAACAATGCATGGAATACTTTAATGCCAAGGCCTTACATGATTCGGTGGTTTACCGGTAAAGCAGCGTGTACCTGTGCTATGTGTTGTATTCACGTGTTCATGTGCAGGGGTCAAGGATTGGCTGGTTAGTATGACACAGCAACCACACTGTTCGGCTTAAAAAAGCATCCATATGATGACGAATGAATAAATGCTTACCAATAAATTACACCATAAACTATATGAAGTCCCACTGCATGTCCTTTTTCTAAGATGTGAGAGGAGCCATGAAGATCACAGACGGAGCCATCAGGTGAACGATGTGCAGGATTTGATTAAAATGCCTTACAGTCCCGCTGCTCTGCACTTCGAGCTTGTTATCGTCTCCCAGGGCTCAAAGAATAACTGAACATTTAATGAGGAAAAAACAAAATTATGCATTTATCCAAACTGGACTGTGCTTAATACTTAATGGTTGGAAAGGCGAATTTTAGTTAATTTAGTGAAATGATGTTGTGACATCTTAATAACTCTAGTGAGACACTCTGCTCAATGAAGTGAGTGCAATGTGGAAATAAAACATTTTAATAATTACAGCGGAGCTGAAAATATAATTTCTACATTCCACACAAATGCAAATTCTCATCTACAGTAAGCCACTCATCATTTTCCAGAAGCAAAAATACAGTCAGATCTGCTTTATCGATCTCATGGGGGAATATATAACCCAGGTGTCCATTTTACATTGTTTCTGTCAATCTGTCCTCTAAATGTTTTTTTGATGTCAGTTTTTGGGTCGCTAAAAGAAGCACAGCATTTCAGGTCCCCGAAGAGTCTGCAAGAATGTTCTGGAGGCAGGTTTGCAAGATATTTTCAGATACTCCATATTTAGCTTAAGTCTGTAATAAAAGTTATTGCCTCCAGTTTGCAATTTTACGTGTTCCAGTTTTGTGTTTCCTTGCAAAACACGTGTTAAATTCACAAACGAGCCCACTGGGACTTGTCATAGCCACACAGTAATACAAAAACCCTATTATCTCAGAAGTGCAGTCTTTATCAAAAATGCTCGTCCAACAGTACCGCTCACTCTCGCCAAAGTAAACCTTTTACCACGCCATCGGCTCACAGGGCTACTCTGACAGTCAGCCATGAAGTACTTTCACCGGCAACTTCATTACGTGTTAAGTAATACAATCTTGGCGTCTGGAGCAATAGTTGGACCACCTCTCTTTCCTTTACTGTAGAGGAAGATCGAATTATGCAGGGAAGCATTTGACACCGGGAAAAGGCATTTAGAATAATGGCATTTAAAACTCCTTCTATCGGTCACTCACTGCCTCCCATTTTCTCTTTGTATTCTTGCGGTAAGTGTTTTGAATCGGCATAGCTCAGACGAAGTCAAGTGAGATTGACATCTTGACATCTGCGTTAATTGGCAATCACAAACCATCAGCAGGTGCAATGAGAGGTTTCCCTCGACCAGGTGGGCTGTGTGGGAGGACAGCACGGGGAGCGAAGGGGAGGAGGTTAACACTCAGAGGAGGTTAGACTTCATCTACCCTCCTACCTCCATCTCCTCGCCTCCCCTGCAGCTTTAATGCATTAAAAATTGCAGCGGGTTCCTAGATATTTACAGTTTGTGGGCGTCAGTTTGTTGGCAAGATTTTCACCAGGTCTGTGAGAGGGACACTTAGCAGGATTCACATCTCCACGGCCAGAAAGCAGATGCAATCAAGTGCAAACGTGACTCGGTTCAGAAGGTGTAACAAATTCGCACATCTACGTTTGCCGGGGTGTAACTGAAGGACATTTTTATTCTCGTCGCTCTTTGAGGCTTAAACTGCTGCTGAAACAACGTTTTTTAAATAATGTACTGTGAAAATAGTTTACACAAGAGAAAACCTGCATTTGTATTGCTATTCAAATAAAGGTCCATGAATAAGTTATGTTTCATTCATAAGTGGAAGCATCTCATTCATATCCTACTATGAGACGTTTCCCAGTATACACACGTACATACTTTTAAAGCTACAAAATTCAATGACCATTCAGCATAAATAAATGCATTCAGTGCACGTTCATTGAATCGTAAAGCATTGTTTTAGCTCTGTGGGCTTTTCTGTTACATGGTGATTCATGAGGGAATTTTTAAGGGATTCTGATGTGTAAATCCCTATTGATCAACTTCATGAGGTTTTGTTTATGTCCTCTTTGCTCAAAATTACACCATCATACATTTTGATATTGTAAAATAGATTTGATTATTAAAAATGTATTCTTTTTTTTTCCAACCCATAACTAACCCCCCCAAATAAGTCACTAACAACAAGTTAGCAAATTCTTACAAAAAGTCTAATGTATGTCTAGAGCATTCTCTGCAAATTCATTCTGGTGTCCTTAAATTGATTGAGAAAGTTTGATCTTAGTATTCGACTACAGCGTATGCGCAATCTTCGGTACCGTGGTGCGCACCTGAGTTGGCGTGACAGCTTCTACATCAGAGATTTTTCATGCAAACCGTGCCGCGTTCCAAACTAAACTGCAAGAGTGAAAGGCACCTGAAAGCCATCTTAATCCGCCCCTGGCGGTACTCATTTATGTCTGTTATATAAACAAAGACCAAAGCAAGTCAATGGGCACCGCCAATGCTTGGTAACCAACATTCTTCAAAAAAATCTTCTATTGTGTTTTTTAGAAGAAAGTCATACAGTACAGGTTTAAAATGACAAGAGGCTGAGTACATGACAGAATTCAATCATTTTTGGGTGAACTATCCCTTTAAGCTGTTTCATTTTCCCTTTTCAGCCACATTTCAGACTAAAGCAAATGGCGTTGCATCCATTCTGATAAAGTGTACTAATGGGAAGAGACTCTGCTGTTAATCTTCTCTGCCACGCATAAAAGAAAAATACTTTCTTTAATAGGATTTCCATTCATCAATTTAAACAGTTTATTTTAGCTTTCCTGTAGCTCAGTGGTAAGAGCATTGAGTAAACAGTGGGTTCGATCCCAGTGGATTGCACATACCTATGTATAAATGTATAAAATAAAGAATGTAAGTCGCTTTAGATAAAAGCGTCTGTTAAATGAAAACGTAAATTTTATAAATTTAGTTGTTACAGTAACTGATTGAGTTGAAGTATAGACATACATTGAAAAGACATCTATTGAAATCAGTTTTTAATTTCAAATTTGCCACTTTTAAACGACTTGTGCAGATTAGATGCCCTCAATGGTCACTATTATTTTTAAAACTCACATTAAAAAAGGAATTCTGAAGTTGCTTTCCACTGCAAATCCCTATATCACAGATTATGTATAGATGCTTCTGGAAAATTATTTAAAAACAGGTTTCTATCCTCTGGAGATTTTGCACACACAGAGAATTTATGCATAGACTCAGTCTAATCATTTTTAATATGGAGCCAAAAAGAACATTTTAATAACTCAATCATCATGGAAAAGGATTTTCGGTCTCCATGCACTGCGTCTGTCTGTCTCTCCCAGATTTAATTTATAATAAAATGATATCATCCCATTAAAAACTAAATCGACTTCTTAGATTACTGTGAAAAATCTCTGCTGTTAGTGCTGGGAACAAATTTCAAGGTGTGATTTTTCCGTCGAGAGCGATGCTTCTAAAGTCAGTTGAATCTTGGCAGCCTTACAGCAGTTCATTAGAAGTTTGATGGTTCTGGATACTCCTGCATACAAATTCTGAAGATGCTTCACGTTGTTGGAGATGAGCAGAAGTATTTTGAAAGTGCAATCAAAGCTGTTGCTATACTCTGAGCTTTGCTTCAACCAAACCACAACCCCGATCTCCTTTCCACTCCATCTCACTTGTCCTTTTAAGCCATCTGTAGCTGCAGATGTCAGGCTTGGGCTGGACTAATAGAACATTTAGTTGAGAGACCCGCCCTACGTCCTGCTCCAAACCCAGATGTCCTTTATAGGTGGATAGTGGAGTGTTTGTCTCCGAGGTCTCTGGTCGAGGGAGCCCCAGCAGCACCCTGTAGACTCATAACCTTCATCTGAAATACTGGCCTTTTGGTGTGTGCCCTTTGCATACATTTCTCAAGGCGTTTAAAATCTGTGCTATTTGGGTTTTCTATTTGTCCCAGTTTTTTTTCCCACCACTGTCCTATTTTAGTGGTTGCTTCATGACATTTTACTTTGTTAGTCCTAAATTTTATCTGGAACAGTTTACTTTGCTGGATTTTTTCTAGACACAATGTGATTATAATGTGGAGGCCTGTTATGTAGTTTGTGTATTCTGCTTTGTCTTTACACTGTTGTTGCATTTTACAACATCTTTTTACAGACAGAATGTTCAGTACGACATGACTTAAATTTATGCCAAAGGATTGTATGAACTGGGCTTTTTTTACTTTTAATGTCCAAAAATAAAGAAATGATTTAATATTATAAATATTAGATATGAACTGATAATAAATTTCTCCACTGATACCATTAGACGATTATTCAAACTGATATCTGCTGAAACTGATAGATGGGTGGGTATATTAACTCACATGAACTAATTTCTAAAGGTAAAATTCATATTTCTTAATTTTCTGAATGTTATTAAATCATAGAACAACTATTAATGTTGATTATTAATATCAAACTGGGCATGTTTCTAAAAAAATGTATATACAAAGAGCACAAATAAATAAATTAATATCAAAAATATTAGAGATGCACTGATTCTAAAATTCTACACTGATACCAATAGACGACTATTGAAACTGACACTTGATTGACAGGATATATAAGCACTGATCATCAGCCGAAAGTGTAAAAAAAATCGCAATCATTTGCTGATATATTAGTGCATATCTAATAAATATATAATATAAATGTAATACATATATTTTCAATGGCCATGCAGCATGGGTGGTATTATAAGACGTGTAATTTAATTTTTCAAACATGTTGTAGGGGTTATAATATGAAAATATAAAACTAGGACAATAAGAGGGATAATTCACTGAGGAATAAAAGTCTATTATCATTTATTTACTTTTGTGTCAAAAGTGATTAGTCATCATAATATGTACACCTAAATCAGGATTTCATGTAATCTATAATCACATTTTTACTATCATTGCTAAAACTACCACTTTCACAGAATATTATAAGCCCAATGTATGTCATTGGCTCTGGTTTGCAGTATCTTTGGGCAGGAGGACTGCATGTCTTTGTGGTTTGTTGGAGTTTTGGAACTACTGCCTCTCAGAGTTGGACTCTTTTGTCCTGATTATTGGAAAGGTGCCCAGGGAAACAAAGGCTCACCCCGACCGAGCACCTACAGCAAGGTGACTGCATCACTGCCAGAATTAGGAAGGTGGGTGTCTGGTACCACAGCACCAGGCTGCTTCCCTCTTTTGACACTTTCCCTGATTGGAATTGGTGTGCCTCTCTCTCTCATCCCAGGTTTAGTTGAGACAAGGTGATATAGATCCTGTTCTCTCAGCCTGTGTGCCCAGTAATAAAAAAATTAATGGGGATACATTTGCAAGCTCTATATTACACAAATGTGATGGGTTAGGCCTGACAGAACGGCGAAAATGAATCTTTCAAACCGAAATCAATACATAAAACACCAGGCCAAGAAGCCACCAAAGTTTGACTCCCAGCAAGGTCGAGGGCGACAAGCTAGTCTCATAAAATTTCAGATGCATAAACACCTGAATATATAACCCCACTCTCAATCCAATCTGCTAGCTTCTATCTCAAACGAAGAGGGCCAGAGAGAAAGAGAGAGAGAAATTTAAATAGCTGTCTGATATGTTTATGTGCCGGGGTTGCTGGGGGACTTCATGCCAAAGAGTCGTGTTCAGACCAGGGACTGAGATAAAATTAATCCAGTTCTGACCCGAACGCAGGGCACAGGAAGTTGAAAGCGAAGCTGGCTTTTCCCAGATGCATCTGCATGCTTCCATCAGGCATAATGTTAGCTGAGCAATCAGAAAGAGTCAGAACATCAATAAGAACCAAATGACTGGCTGAACTCCTTTGCACAGCTTAAAGGGATAGTTCATTAAAAATTAACATTTTGTATTCATTGCTTAAAAATCTCATGTGATTCAAATCCTTGATGCCTTTTTTTTAGTTTTGAGGTTACAACGGGAGTTAATGGGGATCCTCTTCTCAAGGTTTAAAGGGACACAAAAACCTTATACATTTACTCAACGCCACTCATGTTGTATATTTCTTATATCCATGTGTGTGCATTTAAGTAAAAGACACTGAAAATAATAGATTGTGTTTTATTTTTCTATATATAGACCCATTTGTATGGCTTCAGGACACTTGCAATATACTGTATTGTATGAGTCATGTGGAGTAAATATATAAAGTTTCTGTTCACCTTTAAAGCTTGAAAAGAGGATCCCCATTCACTTGCATTGTAATCAGAAAACCCACTTTATTTCAATAATGAGCACTTTGGATCCAAGCCGTAGAGGCTTTGAATGACAGAAGGGGTGAGCAAAAAGTTAAAAAATATATATTTTTGAGTGAACTATCCCTTTGAAGAGCACTATGTCAAAGCATCTTTAACCAAATCCTCCCGCAGGACAAATAAACAAACCATACTGTAAGTGAAACAATGAATGAAACTATTTCTACTAATGCTAATAATTTCATTTTAAAACTAAAATGAAACTATGTACAGTGCATATGCCGTTTAAACATTTCTAAGTAAAGCCATTTTGTGTAAGTATTATAAAAATGTCTTTCAACACTGTTTGAACCAATTACCAACTTTTCCGAATGTACATGATTGTTTACTGTCACGTTGCAGAACGTCTAGTGCTGCATTTATGCAGGTCATTCAGTCTTGTTGCAGAAATAAAGCTGGTTAATCTCAGAGGTTTGCTGGGAATGAAAAAACATATGTTTTCAGAATGCCATTAGGAGCAAAGCTCAGCATGACAGTGTTAAAGCAGTGGCCCTCATGGCTAATGTAATCTGTCAAAACCGGGCCTGAAGCTTTACGTCACACACGCAGACAAACACACACACACACACATACACACACACACACACATATGTATTAAAGCAAGACATTTAAGAACACACCTCTATTTTCCTCCTGCTAAAGAAGATCGTTCAGAATCTCAATGGTCCGCACCCTAAAGTAAGCTTGTGTAAAGTTAACCAGTTATGTGTTTTTTCTGAACTGCAACAAGGTATAGCTCAACGTGGCCCTTACTGCTAGAGCTGAGACACACTTGTAATTGGCTCTGGAATGAGACCCGCCTTTACAAGGACACAAGGAAGGGATATTATGTGCAGATTGATAGCTGCGCACACACTTACAGTAGAGCCTAGATGTCAAAGCAAATATGAAACGTGGTTATATGACTTAAAAGGAAATAAACCATTTTTTGGTTATTAATCAAACAAGCATTGACCAAGTCAACGTATGTGTACACATAATATGATTTTCTTGTTTTCACTGAAGTGCAAAAGATGCTTTTTGTAATATTTTACAGTCATGCTGGGATAACATGGATCATCAGATTTTGCACATGCCAGCTGGAGTGAACGCTGCAGTATCATTAAGGCAAAATATTTTTAATGCTGGTGATAGAAAATGGTACAGAAATATTTCACTAATGGTCTCAGAAATTTAGACCTCACTGAACCTTTATGTTGCTTTCCTGTTAGACAAAGAAAACAAATGGATTTAAGAGATGTTAGCGATGCTACTTGTGAGATGATATATTGCTTTTATTTCTATACACTGAATAATGCAAACAGTTCACAGTGTGGTTTCTGCACACTACCGACTGTGGTGAAATGGATTATTTTGCAAGGATAGTTTTTACTTTTCTCTGTTCACCCCAAATAAACCCAAAATGAAATGAGACAAGATTATTTGATATGATGCAGCTGTGGTCTTTATGAAACTTTAAGAATGCTTTACACTATAAATGTTTTTAACTGTGCCTTTTATCAGATCGTAAACATAGCCTTGCTCTCTTACTTTGTTGAAAACTGAGAGAAATGTTGTTTTGTATTGTCTGACTCAGCTTTCAGAAAACTAATATGTTTCACCTTTGTGCTGCTCCACGTTTACAAGAATGCTTGTATATAGAGCAACACATTACTAAATGTCAAGAAACATATTTTTTAAATGAATTGAATGCAAAGGTGAAATTTCACATTTGTGCTTCTCTGAATACATTTTAGGTTTGTGTTGGTAGCTGGTTTTGCATGGTACCTGTTTTAATTTAGAAAGGATCAGGTTGGTTACGAGATGGTCTGGACCAGCTATCATGTTCCAAAGCTTCCATGTTTTTTAAGGTTCAAATGTAGTTTGTTGTGACAATGAAAATGTTCCACATGCTCAAACGGTGCTACAATAATTCCCGCTCTGGCCAGCTGGGGGCACATTTCTCTTTTCCTAACACCCACGGTTATTTTAGTTTAAAATTGTTACCACAATGTATACCTTTAAATGTTTATTACATGTGTCTCTCCAGCCCAGCACTACAGTGTTATTACTCTGAGTCTGAAGTGGTGCCCCGGG
This sequence comes from Triplophysa dalaica, assembly GCF_015846415.1. Lineage (NCBI taxonomy): Eukaryota > Metazoa > Chordata > Actinopteri > Cypriniformes > Nemacheilidae > Triplophysa > Triplophysa dalaica. The sequence goes on from NC_079559.1 coordinate 7,651,724, forward strand.
TAAATTAAAGCTGGAACTGTGTAATTCCCTTAGGTACTGCAAGCTTTCCACTCAAATAAATGCATCAACCTGTCCCGCGGTCTCAGATTTCCCCACCCGCAGAGAACTCCAGATCTTTAATATGGATCCTGCTATTCCTCACAGATTCGCACACAAACATGCTTCTTTAATATTGATGGGGAAATCCATAAAATTGCTTCCCTTACTCTTATCAGCTCCAACACGAGATGGAAGTCGTAGCAACTGCTTCCCTGCAGGGTCTCATTTCTGTCCATTTGGTAGCACTGGAGTGAGAAGCACAGTGGTGCTCATAAATCTTGTTACAGTCTTTTGTCTGGAACAGAGAGTTCTTGTTCTGCATTAATTGTTGTTCATTGACCTTAAGCCAGCTGTTCTGTCCATCTCTCTCCTGTTATTTTCCGTCAGTCTCTTTTCATGGTTCAAAACTGTCAAATAAAAGGAAATATTAAATTATGAGAGACGTTACAAAAAGTCACAGAGCTGTTTTACTTTTACGGGTCCTAACCAGACAACAAAGTGATGTGATATGCAATAAAACCTCATTTCAAACATTTTTTTTTTTCTAACCATCTGTAACCAAACTATACATTGTTTAGTTTCTGTCTCTGTCAGGACGTTAGCCACACCCACCATGACGTTATTGGTCTGAAATTAAGCCCTGCAATACTGTACATCACATCACATTTTCATTGGCCGTCACTGTGTTGCTTCATACAACACTTCAAATTCACTTGTCACTGAAAACCAGATGCATTGTGACTGGTTAGAAAATGATGATGCAATAAATGTTATAGCAGTCAAATACTGTACAAAATGTGTTGTGGCAATTGCAACATGACATATTTGACCTTTTTCTTTTTCTCGCGTCCTTAGGTCTGGCTGTTCACCAGATCATTACCATCACTGTGTCCCTCATCATGATCGTCGCAGCCTTGATCACTACGCTAGTCCTTAAAAACTGGTAGGAAACATTCTTTCCTTTCAGCAGTGTCGATGACTTCCTGTCTGTCTGACTTCCTGTCTATCTCCCTCTGTCTTTCCTGCTGTCTGTTTAGCATTTTTATTGTATCTCAGTGTTAAAGTTGCTATAAGCTGTGTTGACCGTTCTGTTATTTCTAGACTTTTCGGCAGAATTTGATATGGCATGACAAAATATAACGATCATTTAACAAAACATGTGGACAACCAATCCAGTCATGTCTGCGTTCCCCCAATCCATGTTAAATGTAGGACAGACACAGCGGTTCAAGGTATGATTTTATGTTGGCTTTGTGAATTTGGTGCGTGTTTTTGTAGTTGTGCGCAGTCCGGGAATGGCCGACACAGCAGCCATCAAAGAAAGATCAACCAGCAAGAGGAGAGCTGTCAGAATCTGACCGACTTCACGCCCGCACGCGTGCCCAGTAAGGTGGACATCTTCACCGCCTACAATGACAGTTTACAGTGCTCGCACGAGTGTGTGCGGGCCAGCATACCTGTGTACACGGATGAGATGATCCAGCACACGCCCATATACAAGGCCTACAATGGAAACAGGCAAGAGTCCAAATTCTATAGATCTGCTTTGGGGGGGTGTTTCTGTTAGATGTTGCTTGCTAGGGTTTGGACAGGAACTTCAGCTCTAAACCTTTATCTTTACGTATGGGTTTATTGTATATTTTGCAGACACCTTTATCCAAAGTGATTTATAGAGTACATAACATTCCTTAGGAATCAAACCCATGAGCTTTCTGTTGCAAGCAGGATTTTCTAGCAGTTGAGCTACAGGGAGATTCTCTGTTAATGTAAATTGGAGCGATAAAAGCTGAGCAAAGAGAAATATATTCATATAGATAAATCTCAAAGCTGTTCATTTGGCATTTTATTATGGTTTTGATATCACCTGTTTTCATTTAATAAATAAAATAATTTAGTTTCCTTTTGGAAATCCAGTTCAATCTTGTGTCGCAGAGAATTATTGTTGTTAAAAAGGTAAACTGTTATTGAACAAACGTAATTTGTTTATCTCTCGCCGCTATCTCAGAAAAGTCTAATGGCATATAAGCTTTATAATTCTAAATTTGTATGAATGATGTCTGTGCTGCCTCATTTAATACTCATGTTTATTAATAAAGCCGGATAAGAGGGTTTAGAGGAATGCAACTGTAGATGCGTTTGTGGTGTAATGCACAGCAAGCCCATAAAAACAGTGTAAGAAAAAAAAGTCCTCATATCTGCACGATTGAAGAACGATCCGTTTGTCTATTCCAGACCGTCGCCCACCGAAAGGCAGCTAATCCCTGTGGCCTTTGTGTCTGAGAAATGGTTCGAGATCTCCTGTTGAGGCCCTTTTACTACCTTCGGGTTGAGCCCACGTCTTCAATTTGTGCCCTGGTACGTACTACATTTCAGGTGGCTTTAAAGTCCACATGGTGTAATTCTAACACAGTGTTTTTGTTTGTGACAGAAAATTGCATTTCGTTGGGCTTGAATAAAAGAAGACTTTCCTTGACCTAGAAGTGAAATAAGTTGCCGAGCTGTGGCTCATATTTTTTAAAGCTCCAATCCGTAATCGGCTATTGACAAAATAAATTACAAAATGAGTGCTCAAAACGATCTCCTTACCTCACAACAGTACAACAGTAATCTTAAAGTAATTTAAAACTTGAACTGTCGAATATCATTTTGCTGGAAATTTCAGTTTGATCTACTTGAGGAAAGTGTGTAAAAAGTATTTAAACTTAAAGTATTAATTGGTGTTTCCAAAAGAGATCGTGATAGAACTCAAGTTATGGATTGTAGCATTAATTGTATGAAGTAAAAAAAAATACCACAAGCTGAAATACACTTTGAGTGTAGTTTTCTATGTTGTGAATTCATGTTAACTGATAATTGTTTGCTGATCTATCATTTTAAATGAAAGCTAAAATGAAATGTTCTCCACTTACAGAATCGTATTGGAAAACCTGTTTAACAAACATAAAACGAAAGACTTCTATACAACAAAGCAGAACAAAACTACAAGAACAACAGCAAACAAGCAAATAAAGAGACTGAGACCAAGATGGACTGGCGGTTTTGTACAAATGTTGGATCACTCTAGAAATGGACTGAAGACTTTTATTTTTCTAGACTGACTGCAGTGCTACCGATGCCACTCCCAAATTATTTTCCATGGACATGTGGTCATTTCAGAAATGATACCTAGAGCTGATATATTATATACGTATATAACTGCACATGTGGGTGCGCTGGGGTGACGTTCAGCTGCTGAGGGTCTGTCAAGATTCTCTCTGACGTCGCAGTGCTTGAATGGAGGCAAGACTTTTCTGAACTTTGTGCCAATAATGCCATTATGTGCCAGTACATATATAGATGGGACGCGTACAGTTTTGTGGATAATTACAGATACAACATCAAATAATTTGAGTGACTGTCCCCTAATATCAATCCGTCATCCGTTTTTTGTATAAAAAGTATATGTATTTGAAATATGTTTTGAAATAGTTGAGGAACTGTGTTGCAAATGTCCAAAAAAGAAATATTTATATGGAGCACTATTCATTTAGATGAAAATATTGAATTACATTGAGGAATAGTATTCCAGGTTTTAATTTCACTACATTGTTACTAGGCCCACGTTTTAAAGGAATAGTTCTATTTTTATACTAATAAGGTAAGACAGACCCAATTCAACTAGACTTTTGGGACTGTTAATCTGCAAAGGGTACATTTTTTTAAAACAATCATACAATGTGGACTTTTTCAGACTCAGCATATATTGAAAGCTTTTTTCCTTTGCCAAAGCCATGCTTCAGTATTTCGATTCTTTATTACACGTTTCAGTTTTTATTAGACATCATTAATGAAAGATTACAGGTACGGGTTAATCATGTTTACGGACTCACAGACCCTCGGAAAGGTGTTTGATACCAGAAAGTGACAGGACAACAGCTGGTTATGTTACATTACCCATTAACACTTATCATAAAACCTAGTAAACTTTGAAGCTTAATGTAATAAAGCATCCGTCAGAGGTCATTACTCAATAATCAGACACAGGACAAAATATGTTTACTTTGTTTTTGTGCCTAGTAAGGGTTCGGTGCCAATGGTATTTTTCATTGTGTTTGCAAATAATAATAAAAAAGGAAACAATACATTTGAGGAAATTTAAAGAAGTCCCCTTGTGGGACATTTTTTAAGGTAATAGCTTATTTATCGTCACAGTTTAAGCAGAATTGACAAAAAATATTTAATCAACATAGAGAATCTAGTGCCATTCAGTCGAATAGAAATCAGAAATGCAGACATAGCACAGCTCTAAACTTGCCAATCAATTCCATTCATTGATAAAGTCAACAAGTTTTTACAGATTTGTGTGTGTTTGTTTGTGTGGTTGTGTGTGTCTAAGATCGCAACACCAGACCAAAGAGCTCTTGTGGGTAGCAGTATGTGAACGGACCAGGCCAGTTATTCAATACCTGATATAATAGAGAGGAAATGCTTTTAAATATCTCTAGTTTAACAGAGAGGACAAGGATTACCATTGTACAAAACACAGGCAAACACTGTGAAAGGGAAAATTAGTTGTTTGCAATAGTTTGTCTGTGAAAGTGTATCATGTTGGAGTAAATTTGATCACAGGTCGTCTAACGTGACTCTAAATGTTAATGTCTAATAGAGACATTTGCTTTCATCCTCAGAGGACAGCAATACATACGAAAAAACAAGTTCACATACGGATACGTTTGTACGTTTTTTTCATGCTTGTCTATAATCGATCGATTATACCAGATCATGTGACCTGTACTGGCCAGTCATGTTAGCCATTTAGAAACATAACTACTACCATATAGAAAACATCCTATATAAAGGATCACTAAAACTCTGTATTATGTATATGTGTAAGTGTGTTTTCTAAATATTTACCGCTATTCTATCTTGTGTGATTTTTTCAAGCTCTCTCGTTTCAGAGGATCAGTGGATACAGTTTTTGTTTACATCGCATAACTCGGCGAAGACGATAATGACAGACGAATATACAATGACTTTGTGCCAAGCCTCAAACAAACACTGTTGTTTCAGCTGTCGCCTCGGCTCTCCTGTTAATGAGGAAAGCCCAGGTCATTCCCACAGCATTTAAATACTAGGGAACTTCATAAGATCAATACATTAAACTTACTTGAGTTACACAGTAGGCAAGATAACGTCTTAGTTTCATATTGTAAGCTGTGGAGAAATACATATTTCATTTGCCCAGCAAAGAATGTGAGTGAGATGGGCATCTCCGCATCGATCACTAGGGTCTGAGAGGAGTCTGAACCGCTTGATAAATGATTTCTGTGGAACACGGAAGTTTTTTTTCTTGCTTTTGACTGAATAAAAAGCAAAGGCTTCGTATTATGTTTCTCTCTCTCAGAGAATGAAGGTGATTTGTCTTGATCTTGATTGACAGCTCAATAAACGTCAATTACAAAAAACAATAAAACCAAAACAGACGTGTGGCCCATGTGACTGCCAGCACAGGAGGGGAACGTTTCGCGCTGTGAGTCTGCTAAACATGTCTGATGCTTTGAACGCGTGTGAAATGTTGATTTGTTCTCTTGAATCCAAAATCAGTTGAAGCAAACGCAGAAAAAAGGTTAATTCATCCTCTTCATATGTGCATTATGCTTGAATGTGCTTTTCATCTTCCGTAACATTTTTCTAAAGGAAACGTTACCGCCTGCTGAAACCAGTGCAATATCTTTTACGTTTGTTAGTGGTTAGTTTTTGATAGACGCTTGTAAATCATAGCCCTCCTCATTGTTTGACATGTATATGACACACGGCTTACTGTAAAGGCTTATTTTATGGTCATTGTATTTTCATGTGGGACTATACTCAGGCATCATCGATCTACTGACATGTTATTTTGTAAAGAAAAGAAATGTTTACGGGCACAAATCTTTGTTTGCCATTGTTTCGTTTGATTTTATTTATTTTGTATTGCACAACTGCAGAGTCACATTTCACAACGACAGGTTTCATATGGTGCAGAACCCCATCCTCCCCAGAAGCCCGTCGGGAGAGATTACACCAAATTCCTCCTTGTGTGACAGAGACCCGTAAAACCATTTCAACTTACAGAAAGTCTTTACCGAGGCTTAGCGAGGAAGTATCGGAGACGGTCTTTGACTTTTGATTTGTTGCAGGTAGACTATATCACATTGCTTCACACACCATACAAAACAACCTGATACCTGTCCTCTTGTTGCCATAGAAATAAAAACTTTGTACTTTGTGTACCTTCACTTTTTTATATTTGTGTCTAATATATCGATGAGTACCTCTTTTTCCTTTTATATAAGATCTATGAATATAGTACACAACACAATGTACGGTGAAAAAATACACAAGAATACACACACAAACACGTGCGGATACTGTACAAACCAACAGTCTCTGTGTCGAAATAGTGCTGTGTACTTTTTTTTGTGTCTTTGAGCATCTCTCTCTCTCTTTCTCTTTTTGTAGGTATTGGTAAAGTTACATTTCCAGGTGACATTGATTTTGATTCTTGTTCTAAAGCTCTCTGTGTTTTGGCCACTGTAAATGCAGCTGTGATCAGAATGAATCTGTACATTTAGTACTCTCTATCTCTCTCTCGAGTTGCTATTAATAAGATGTTAAAATGAAATGGGCTGTCTTTATATAAACACCATCAAATGTTTGTAAAATGATTATGGGGTGTTATTTGGACTGGGGAAATGATATTGAAAATAAAAGTCATTCAAAAAACCAAATTGCTGTACATATTACTGTGGATTGTTTTTTTTTACACTTTTCGAGCATCCAGCTGCTATTTTTTCATTACATTGTATGAGAAAGATTGTGACTAACATCTTTCTATTGATTGAGCTTGATGGGTTTTTTTCCCAGATAATTTTTATATAAACCTGCTTTTTTGCAGCTATCCATAAATATATACAGACGATATTGCCACCTTGAAATTATAAACTTCTATCTGCATTTGGGGCTTAAATGTTTCTCCCTTCCATTTGACTTTGTAGATAAGACCTTTTTGTTCTCTAAAAAAAGTCCCAAACTGTACACAATGTCAAGGAAAAATATCACATAATGTAAATAAGTCAAAGAATATCCGGATAACTCAATTTTAACAAAAATGTCAGATAGAACCTTGACGATACAGGCGATGATATATATGGTTTTTGGATCTAGACAGTCAGTCAACACCACCTTAAAGCGATCTGAACCCAGTTTGAACCAGGAAAGCTAACAGCTGGACCACACCGAGTTCTCTCTTAACTGTTTGCCATAAAATGCTGTTTTCTTGCTATCTATCAGAAACACCAGGCTAAGCATATCCTAATGAGCAGCGTTCTCTGATGATAGAGATGAAACTGAAACACTCCATCATGCTCCAAAGAAACAACAGGGGGTCGAGAAAATGCGAGAGAGATTTTGGAACGGATTGTGCCACGAAATCAACACAACAAAGTGCCAAAGTGCTGTCTGGATTGATGGATGGCCCAAGAAGCAGATGCTTCGGGAAAGGTTGTTCATTGAAGTTGTTCTGTTCAGTGAAAGTGTCAGATGGAAACTTCAAGGTAGCTCAGACTCTCATGTTCTTCAATCACATAACTCAACAACACACCCTTCACTGTTTTATAAAGAAATCTGCAGATGGATGGAGCTTTTGGAGCGGACTGTGCTTGATGACCCAAAACTACTTACTTAATTTAACAAAATCTAAAAACAATCTTTGACGCATTATAATTTCCTTCTATTCTCTATTCCATTTCAACTTCTCTCTGCATGCACCCCCCATTACAGTTTGAGTTATTACAGTTCTCATTTGATAAATGTTAGTGAGACTCAATGTTCTCACCGGCTCTATATCCGATGTCCCCATCTGAATAGGACTGCATAATCTGATTGGTTCTCTTGACAGAACACTTCCTCTCTCGGGTGCTCATAGAGAGACAGAGCAGGAGAGAAACACCTGCTGTCAGACCTGCTTACATCTCCACGCGGCGCTTCAGACAGGAGACGAATCCCACAGCCCCGCAAAGAGCAGACACGTACAGCCCGACTGACACCGGCGCTGCTCTCTTCCGCAAACCTCGCTTATTTATTGAACGCATTTGGCACAAATAAGTAATGAAGTATATGCGCCGATGAACGGGCACACAAGACGACTGATTATGGAAGCAGAATTGCATAAACTGCATCTTTATTGCCTACATTCGTTCAGATCTTCATAAGCCTTGCAGCAGCGGTCCGGTGGTCTCTCCGGTGAAATCCCGCTGCTACTGTGACAAGGGTACTAACACGCCCACTCAGCTACATTTGCATTAGTCTCGGCATTCTCTCTCTCTCACTTCAACAAAAACAGGAAAAGCTTTAAAATCACGACAAGTGTATTTGTGCTGCTAAAGCAATTATGTGTGATAACATCAAGGTAAATATTACAACTCACAGAAGTCAATTACTTTTCTGGTTTATTTCTCTCTTCCTGTTGCTCTTCGCAAGCAAGCACTGCATTCATATGTCCCTGTTCATTCCATAGAGTGCCTGACACACATGCACATTAAAGATTCTGTATTCACACACTCACACCTACATACAGTTATTCTGCGCACACACACGCACACACACACAAAACCTGGATACCAACTGACAGCATCCTTTTCATTCAGTGACAGCTGCATGCATACTCCAGAATACCTGACAAAAGACCACTGTCACACACACGTACACACACAAAGTCTTTTGAAGCTGTTTTACTAGAGCTCCTTATAGACACAATGGTTTTCCTATTAAGATAATGATATTTACTATACCTCTCAACCTAACCCACACAGAAACATGTTGATATTATCACCGAAACAACCCATGATTTATGAGCCTCATTTCTGAACTGTTCATATTTATGCAGACATTTTCAAAAGTTTAGACTAGCACACACAATCATGAACAACATGACAGACGTGCACAAAAATATGCATTTCTCACACTTCTGTGCTTACTGACTACACCGGAAACACACAGTCCTCCAGCTGTTAGTCTGTTAATTGTCATTATGCAGGCAGTGCCCACGTCCTCATCACTGTGGAGGACAGCAGCTGGAATGCCTTCAGCCCACAGGAGCTGCTGTCACTCTCTCTCTGTTCCTGACGGTCACCCCCAGCTGCTTCAGAGATGGTCTGTCACATATACACTATACTGTAGGATCTTCGCAACTCTTCTTTACTCTCCTCACCTGCTGATGTACACATTTACTCACCCATGGTTCTTCAGATATCATCCATTTATAGATTTGAATATACCACTTATAATAAGTGGATTCCTTCTCGTTATCAAAGCAAAAGATTGTGACAAGTGAAAATGTGACAACATCTTAGTCCTGTGCCAGCCACCGAAATGTTATGAAAGGAAGGGGTGGAGTGAGCCATTGGTTGCAATTCCCAATCACACCGCTAGATGCCGCTAAATTTCATACACAGGACATTTAAATTGATTCAGAGAATGTGCATATCTGACCCCATAACGAGTGAAAGAAAAATTATTTTGAAACAACCCAGCATGGGCTCATTTTAGGGCTGGGAATTTAACACGTTAATATTTCTAACGCAATTAACGCGACCCGCCCTGCCCGCCCTTCTACAGACCTGTACACTTTTTAGAATTGCAGCCATCTAGTAACAAATCGACCAAGATGCAAAACGATAAGGACGAAGAACTGCATGGCTTGCTTAATACCATTTTAAGTACAAATGAGATCCCAATGGAGCCATTGACAAAAGCAAAGTCATTTGCGTTATCTGTGGAATGTTGTGGAAGACAAGGGGCTTATGGATCCATTTCGAATTGCTTCCTCCGACACAACCTACACACTACCATCAAGAGGTATGGTACTTTCGAGAAGAAAAAAGCTGTATGACACAGAAGAAAAAATCCGGGACAATTTAGCTCAAGCTAAACATGTGGCCCTAACTTGAGTTCACTGGACGTCAATCAGTAATCATAACTATCTAGGTGTAACTGCACACATCATCGATTGGGACTGGACACTTAAGTCCTTCGCGTAAACTGTGCTGAAGTCAGTCACACGTCACTATTCTGATGTATGTGCCCAACAGTTTATAACAGTGGCCGACGGCTGTAGCGTCCGAGAAAATGTGACCACCGTTTGAACTGACAGCGACATGGTCGCAGCGGCAAAATAGCTTCCGTATCATCACATGACGTGCGCTGCCCTTATTTTACATGTTATATCCACTGTAACCTAATTCATAGGTTTGTGTTCAGTCAGTGAAAAAAAATGTCAAGACCTTTGTAGCCTGAGTTATAGGCTTGTATTCAATAATACATGGTAAAAAAATCTGCTTCTGGGAATGTCTGTATGTTTGTATGATTAATTAGATTAATTAACCGCCATACCATGTAATTAATTAGATTAAAAAATTTAATCGCTTGACAGCACTAGTTCATTTATAACCCAACAGTTGGATTTGTCCTTTTTTAACCCAACAATGGGTTGAAAATAACCCAGCATTTTCTAGAGAGAAGTTGGTTTTCACCGGGGTGCCAAAAAACTACTTAAAACCCATTTCTTCTGCGAATACTTGACAGACAAAAGAAACCCACTAACCCTTTCTCTCAACAGGTAGTGGTCTAGCTTTTGTTGAAACCAGTAACTTTGTATTGGCACCTACTGTTTTATTGCTCCTGTATGATATATCGCTTATTGCTCTCTTAACTCTTTGTAAGTCGCTTTGGATAAAAGCGTCTGCTAAATGACTAAATGTAAACAAGAACAACAACAGAGACAAGGAAGTGGTTTTAAGTAAGTTAAAATGTGGCTAAACTTTTATCAAACAAGGAAGAAATCCACTTGTCATTAGTATTAGAACATCGTCCACTGTGCAGGAGCTTTCGTCACTGTCATTTGCTGGAAAAAAACAAGCCTCTTGTTCACATGAGGCTGAGGGATAACGGAAGTTAGAAATGATGGTTAAAAGCGCTGTCAATGTGGATATTTCTCTTTATCAAACGCATCGATTCGCTTCAGAAGACCTATGTTCAGACAACAAAGCCACGTTGAGGAGTTCTTTGAACGTTGGATGCACTTTTTGGAGCTTCAAAAAATTGTCCAACCATCATTCCCATTATACCACTTGGAAGATAAACGATACGTGATATTATTACTCAGACTGTATTATTCTTCAAGTAGAAAGTCAACTTCGGTTAGGATGCCGTGAGGGTGAGTAAAACAAGGGGACATTTTGATTTTTTGGCTGAAGTATCCCTTTAACAACACCCATTAGCTTCATTGTAAAAAACAGCTTATGCAAATTTGAAGTAATCGCCGACTGTAATTTAAAGACTTTCAAGTAATGTAACAAAAGTAATCAAGTTTGAGTTCAGGTTTGGAATAAAAATCTAAATACTGTAAATGTAACCTCGATTATGTTGAAACAAGATTTAGACAATTGTCACAACAACCCTGACCTTTCGCCTACAGGAATACGAGCCAAACGAAGCAAAGCACACTGCTTGACCTCAATACATCATCCTGTGGGGAAACTTCATCAGACTAACCCAAAAAGATCAGCTTTCTCTGCAGCAGGCATTGTGCATGCTCAGTAACCACAGATCTGCAGTTCTACATGACAGTTAAGGGTCAGAGATTCTGTTTCCACCAACTGTTGTTTGGTTGGAGCGGCTGGTTTACAGCTACTGTATTGCCAGGGAAGGACCCTTCAGGACAATAAACACTTGTATTATGTCTCTTTTTCAGTGACTGATATAACCATTCACTGGCGGCACAGTTAATCCTGAAATATGGCTCTCGTTGCTACGTTAAGTTTGATTTTGTAATCATGTTGTGACTTCCGAGATGAGTGAATGTTGTGTGATTGATTGCAATTGCAAATGAGAGATTTTAATATTTCTCAGACACGACTCAGCCATTGTGACCTTTCCCCTGTTTTCCTGGGACCGGACGGATCTCAGAGCAGGACCCGCATGGACCTGTGGGGATGCAGTGTCTTTCTGTGCATGTATTAGGCTAATAAATACAATACGAGCCCTGTGCACAACTAAATCAAGATGGCACTTTGGGGAAAGCATGACCCTCTTATGCAAAACACACACACAAAAAGTGTTTGCATTGTTTGCTTGTCATTATACTGGGTTTTGTTTTCATGTCATTTCTTGTGTACGTGTGTTCAGGGCTTGTAATTTCTGCTGTATTTTGCTTTCAGGAGAGCAGTAGTCTGGACAGACAATAAAATCACCCAAAAACTAGGTTTTTATATTTTCTAAAGCCAAGTTCACATTCATAATGGAAATGTGTGTGGGTGTGTGGTATTGCAATATGGTTGCTTAAGCCAACCAACGAGTCTATATGATATTCTGATCCCTACATATGGTTCATGCAAGTCTATATGGGATTCTTCCCTCATGTTGTCATCCACGAGGCAATAATCGAAAAAAAAATTCTCATGTGAGGTCTCACTCTTGTCCATAGTACAAAAATTGCAGCCTGAACAAATTATATTTTTTAAGGAGAGGATTGAGCAAACAATACTGCTGATCCATTATAGACATATAAGTCTATATGTAGATGTGTAAGCCTTTGATGTTCTTTATAGTGTTCTGAGGTAAAAGTGTATAATCCAAATGCTTTTTTAAAAGCCTCAGCTAAAATAAGATTAATTTTGATCCGCAAAATGTCAATAGTACTCGATGATTCATTTCAGTGTGGGCAACCGCACCACTCCCTGTTTACTAATGTCTGAATAACTGTGAGTATCAGCTCTCTCTATCGCTGACTTCATAGTTACACTCCACCTTTTTTTGTATTCTAATATTTCTTTAATGTCTAGGTTTGTTTATCATGTACGTAAAATAAAGGGGTGTTTGCCAGATATCAAGACCAGCCCCTCCATTGTGGAAGTCACTTCCTGTGTCTGTCGCTCTTTGAATGACTGGAGGATGAGTTGCATCTTGGAGCCGTCGTGTGTTCGATGGGTGTGAATGAATGATCATAGCCTGTGTAACGTGCTGAAATGTGTCGCCATGATTAAACCTGTCTGTGCATCTGAGACAGTAGCAGACATTTATCCATGTTTTGCAGGAATCTCATCTACCACGTTTTGATGGAATTCTTCAGTCGCAAAAATGCCTGCCACACAAGCCTTAAGCAGACATATAAAATTGAAAATGTAAGTCTGAAATGTTTGGTAGGTTGTCAGTCTTTTATATTCGCTGCCTGAAAACTTTCTGGGGAAAAAAAGACCATAAGACAAGAATGTACCTTGTAGTTCTTGATTTTATGAGTTTCAAAGTTGGATTTTGGCATTTCTCTATAGTCCCCTGGTACATAAAATTCTCAAGGCTGAATATTCCATTGCATTAATTGCCTCTTAGAATGAAATATCGATCTGGTCCAAGTCTAGCATGAGAGAATCCTTCAGTATTATAAAATCTTTTGACTGTTCACATCTTCAGCAAAAAGAGATGCACGATTGTGTTTGATTCATTTCTATAAAAATGATGGTGCTGTAGATGTTGAGCCAAATTGGAACAGGTCCAGCCAACCGGGTCTATAAATAAAAAACACGATCACACACTCAGACAAAGACACTTTTGAGGGTACTTTTTATATGTAGACTATGTCTAAAAGACAATACTGAAACCTCATATTTCAGTAAAAAGTTTAGTGTTCAAAAAACAAAACATATTTTAAGAATTTTGAAACTTTTAAAGCAATAATGTTACTCTGTAAAATATATATTTATAATGTGACCACAAAACAAGTCTTAAAGCCCCCCTAATCCATAAAATGCACTTTTAAAGGTTGTTTTAACATATCTGTGTGTCAGGAGTGTGTGTACAGAACGACCTAGAAAGATAAAAATTCATCCATTTTTTTGAATCCCCAATAAATCTCAACTGTCCTCTTGAACGAGCTGTTGGCATTCCCTATGACTGCTGTCTCCGCCCTCATCGAGGTCTACACTTAAGCCATTGTTTCCACGCTTGGACTACTTACAGTGAGCTAAGAGAATGTTTTGGAAAAAAAACCAAGGTGTTTTGTTGTTGGATGCAATACTGAACATAAGTCTTAATTTGCTCCCGACATCGATCCCCTGAAGAGTCCCTTTACACCGAGATGCTTCACAAACGAATGTTAGTAAAATGCTGGACTCATTATCGGTCATGTTTTCAGTTTTTAAACATATGACGCGTTTGTCCCGTGTATTGTCACGTATAAAAACAATGTGGACGTTGTAAAGAGAGGAATGCATTCATTCATAAAACAGAATCATCAGTTTTTAAACGAATAACGTGTTTGTCTTATGTACTCTCACTTATACAAAATATTGTGTTTGGTTTTTAAAGAGGGCTAAATTTGGGGGACCTTATGGAGCACAGGAATGTTTGTGGCGAAAGCCGACAAAAAATTGTAGGCTTATGGGTCAAAGTTATAGATTTTTCTTCTATGCCAAAAATCAAAAGGATATTAAATAAAGATCATGTACCATGAATATGTATAAAATGCCTGAAAACACACCTACAAACTTCACTTGCTGCTGTCTTTGGGAATTACCCACTCAAGTTTGGTATCTACGTAAAGCTTAGAATTTCAGCTTTCGGGTTCATTAAAGCAGTAACCAAATAGAGAGCATTAAACAAACCTGTTTCTTCTTAGCAACAGCCTGCTACAGCACCTATGATTAACAACTTCAAAGGCGATTTTCTCAATATTTATATTTTTGTGCACCCTCAGATTCCAGAGTTGTATAAATCTCAATTTCGAAATATTGACCCATAAGACTAGTTTCGTTTTCCAGGGTCACAAATATGAATGTTTTATACAAAATAAAACAAAAAATGCAAAAAATAATTCTTTTTACTAGTGAACCCAGACAAAAATCCCTCACACTCCTTTGGGCAAAAATGCACACCTCTTATAATATAAATACATGAAAGTATATGATTTTCAAGGCTTGTCGGATACAATATAATTGTCTAATATGTCAGAAATGTATCATTTTCATGTACCTTGTTTGAAAATTCTTTCTCAAAATGTTTTCAGACAGCACCGGACTGCCGTCTAATCATAACAGACATGTTTTTGCCATACCTCAGAATCCATCATTCCTCCAATGGGACAAGAACACAAGGACAGATTGACTTGCTGGAGGGCACATTTTCTTGTACACCAAGCAAAACAACACACACCTGCTACATCACAATATCCACACCACACTAAAAATGCCATTTCGATGCACTTGTCTAACTTCAACAAAAATATTAGAAAATCACAGCACTCAATCAAAACTGCACGTATATTTATAACTTAAGTCATTGACACTTACTCTATGGATTTATTTCAATACTTTGATATTCTCGGAATCTCCAAATTATTTTTAGAACAATATTAGTTTTGCATGTATCTCACAACCAATGAGTTTCTCATTCGATTTTCTCTCTGTGCAGTAAAAAACACTTTTCTCACATCAGCATAATTTGGTGCAATATCTTTGCAAATGTTTCATCTCGATGTCATGTTCAGGGATAATTCACATCCCTGCTGTTTCTATGTGATGTCAGTATACAGTAGGTTGTCTCTTCTGGTTTGAATAGCTGCTGTAGAAGATCAAACTTTTTAAGACCATGACAACCATGTTTCTTGAAATTAATAGCTTATTAAGTACTGAAGGGACTGATGTTGACCTGGTCCATCTTTTACTAGCAAAACAAAAACAGCTCCGTTCGGAAAACCCTGCTGGACCACATTAAAAGAAAAATTTAATATAAAAAATCTGTCATCATTTACTCGCCCTTGAGTTGTTCCATATCTGTATACATTTCTATTTTGGAAGAATGCTTAAAAACAAACAGTTCTTGGCCACCATTGACTACCATAGTGTAGAATACCACATTACAAGTGGTTAGTGGTCAAAAGTGCCCCAGAACTGTTTGCTTTCCTAGATTCTTCAAAAAAGATCTTCTTTTGTGTTCAACAGAACCAAGAGATTTACTAAGCTATTTTTCCACTCAATGGTAACCTAGAACTGCTTGGTTACAATCATTCTTCCAAATATCTTTGTGTTCATAACAACAAAGAAATGTATACAGATTTGGAACAACTTGAAGGTGAGTAAATGAAGACACAATTTTGATTTGTCAAAACTGTCCCTTACTGTTGACTGTCCTTTAAGATCAGAATAACAAATCCAGCAGATGCTACACTAGATTCACCCCATTACACTCATAAAACCTTTCCTTCCTTCACCAAGGTCACACAGCAGGCATGTAGTCAGAATCAGAGACTAATAGCATGTTCATAAGTAAACTAGTTAATATAATTATAGGTAAACAGATTCAGCGTGCAGTCGATTATGGAGAGGCTGAAGCACATGACTCCCCTTGACTTCTTGATTAAAAAGACAGAGATTTTAAATGGACAGAAAATTTGTAAATAAAGGTGAAATTGAAAAGCTGGAGACAGGATTAGATGAGCAAGCTTCTCTTAAAGTCATGTTCAGAACTTCATTGAGTCTGAAACAAACAAGGAATACGTTTAACAAAACAATGTCAAGGTTAAGTTATTAGACAGTGGCTTTAAACCATACAGGGGCTTTACAAACGCACACAAAGTGGCTATAGATAGAATTGGCCATTTCATCTGGCTGTAATAAGCTGAAATGCTCTATACATCAACTCTGGCGGAAGAGAAACAAAGAAGGAGACAGCCAGAAAAGATAGGCATTCATAAATCACACACACACACACACACACACACACACACAGGTTTTCCTATTATATGGGGACATTCCATAGACCTCCATTGATTTTATATCAGGCTTCTGATATATTCTATCCCCTTGCCCTACCCAAACACCTAAACCTAATAATCACACAAACCTTTCTGCATTTTTTAATTTTCAATAAATTTAATTCTGTATGATTTATAAGCTGTTTTCCCTCATGGTGGACATCAAAAATGTCCCCATCTGGTCAAAATCTACCGGTATTACTATCTTTTAGGGTACATTAGGTGCTCACAAAGTGATGAATACCAGTACACACACACACAAACACTTGGCCATTTGTTCTTATATCTTGACTAAGCTAAAATAAAATTGATAATTCACTGATATAACAGAAGTACAAAAAACTAAATATCCATTTAATCACCTGTTGAATAACTTAAAAACTTGTGTTGACATATGTCCTGCTAAATGTGTAATTTTTTGGAGGATCTAGTGACAGAAATGCAATATAATATTCATAACTATGTATAAAGACCTTACATTATTAAGCGTTATGTTTTTATTACCTAAGAGACACGCGGAGAAAAAATGTTGTTATTTTGGTGCCCATCTCTATTATTTCCTTTATTTATTGACCATACACTCAAAACAAAGCAACACATTTAAATGCAAGTCTTCCAAAAACAACATCAGACTGCAAAGAAAATGTCATGTGGAACCACAGCCTTAGAGAATGATTTCACGTCGGAGTGTTTAAAGCGAAAACTAAATCGAAGCAAAATAAAACCTTACAGGCGTTAGCGGGCATAAAAGTTATGAAAAGAAAAATGGAAATTCAGAACCAGCAGACAAAACCACTACAGAAAGTGTGGTTTATTACTATTTTGTTGCAGAGACTGGGGACAGGTGTGTTCGGAACCCTTCCCTACCTTCAAAGTAGGGAACGATCGAAAAAGTTTGAGAAAAACTGCCTTAGAATGAGTTTTTTCTATCTACATACCCCGGAATTCGCCATGTTGTTTCTACAGTAGCGCTAAATGGACAAACTGCTCTACAGAGTGCGTTTCATAAATATGTTATCACCTTCAGCAAAAAAGCATAAACGTGACGACATCTTAATCCTGTTTTAGCCCCTGTAGTGCTTCAAAAGTGAGGGGTGCACGTGGAGTGAACGGTTGGTTGCTTGCAATTCGAAACCTTACCAATGGCGCTAAATTTCATACACTGAACCTCAAAAACAAGTGGTTGAGGTGAGAATAATGAAGAGGTACAGTATAAGGAAGACGGGACATTCTCATGACAGAGAGTCATTTATTGGCTAAACATTTGTATAAACCTTTGAGAATAAAATGATAACCACATTCCTGCTCCATTTATGTACATGAATCTGTAAAAAGCAAATTGACTGCCTCAAGGCTAACACATACACACTAAAAACCACAAAATTTAGATTTCACATGCTCTTAACGTGACCACATAAAAAATCTAGCAGATGAAATATACATGCTGTCCTCTAGATAACATCTGCCCGGCAACACAATCACACTCCTAAATCGACATTCACATTGATTTCGACACCCGCCAAAGGACACGCATCTTGTTATGTCTGCAGGCGTGACCGCACGATAGCAGTCTGTGTCATATTTGACACTTGATCAGTTCAAACCTCTGTGAAATAAATGCTGGTTTTGTGAATGACTTCATGCAAATCCGCACACAGAGAATTCAATGCGACGGAGCTCGTGACCTCGGCACGGCTGAACGGATGGGCATTTAACACCGGATGAGAACCATATTTGACCGTGAGTGATAGCAAGGAGCGGTACGCGTCCCCCTGCCGGCTTAATGCATTTAAAGCATCAAAGCCGATGCAGATGGGGATTCATCATGCGTTTTCCAACCGGCTTTTATTACATTGTAGGCATGGCCTCCGAGGAAGGCAAGGGCTCATTTAAATATCGCCTCAGCAGCGGAATGCGATTACGCAGCGCAGAGATGGCGACTTTTTGTTTTCATTGTCTAACTTGTAACGATTATAAATGTGACCTTTCCGGGATATCAAAATCCTGCTTCCTGTACCCGCGGAGCACGGACGGCTGAGAACCATCATTTTGCACTGCAAGTGGTAAAGTTTTAGAGGCGGCTCGATCGAACTTGTATTGCTACGGCCTGTCTTGTTTTCATTTAAATGGACAAATGGAATTGGAGTTCCATCAAGAAATCTGAAACTGTGATTAGAACAGTGAATTACCCCACCGATCTTCCACACAAAGGCATGTGATTCAACTACACAACAGCATCTCGCTCTTCTTGTTTTGCAATGTACAATAGATTGCGAAAAGCAGAGCTTGTTATGAGCAGCTGTGCTGAAGCCTTAGCTGCTACTCTGCTGAGGTTCTCCTAATTACCTCCCAAAGGAATGAGCCAGAGAGAGAACGAAAGAGAAAGAGAGAGAGAGAGAGAGAGAGAGAAAGAGAGGAGGGATGGAGGTGGTATAAAACAGTGAGAGGTCTTGCGTGTTGGGTACATGCTCACTTTATCTTTCACTCGATCTAGATAGTGCTTTCTTCCATAAAGTGCTCTTAAAAATGCATGAACACGCTTGCTTTTTCAGAGAGCGGAGACATAATGCATGATAGCATGAACTCGACAAGAGCCTTTCGACAAGGCCAGAGACTGTTAACTCTTATTAATGATGAGTTTAACTGCATTAGTTATGGACTGGTCTCAAAGCATTATACATTCTATGCATCTCAATAACTTCCACAATATAGGTGGAATAAAAAGGTGGAAAGGTCACACAAATACAAGTAATGGAGTTCGGGAGAAGCATATTCATCTATTTTTGTTCATCACATTATAAGAGTTTATAAACAGCTTCTTACAACCTTTCCCCCCCCCCGAATTTTAACTTTATCTATTTATAGAGAGTGTGAACCTGACGTCATGCCCTATTTTGCATGTTGTGCCGCCATCTTGGGAGGATAATGCTCAACTGCTATTATTGTTTTGATATGTACCGTGACTATTTTATTTGATACAAGGTGAAATCGAACGTGAAAGAACCTGAATGATCCTGCGTAATTCTATTGCAGTTTCAAACACGGGAAGACCGACTTACCATAGTTATATTTCCTAATCAATAAAAATAAAAAATAAACACTGCACTGGACGCATTAGCAGCCATCCTCCCAAGATGGCGCAACATTCAGCGCGGCGTGACGTCGATTAACAAGTTCTATACACTATTATAAATATTTTTCTAGGTTATACTGTAATACTGTAAACTTCAGATACTTGAACATACAAGCGCAATGGGAGATTTTGTGCACACTGTAAATGACAGAAATACATCATCTCATGAACAAGATGAATGATTTTTACAATATGAATCAATCTCCCTAGGAATGCAGACAGTTTCTGATGCAGTTTATCATGAGTGATTAATTTATTAAATACCTGCATGTGGTTGCAGACAAATGAGACATAATCGCTCATCATAACATGAACATCTCCATCTTGCCTGTACTTAACTATGGTACATCGTAAATCATGTAACTTTCAGCATCTTCACTTCTATTTGTAGTCACTGTTTGGCTTTTCTGAAATTGTATGTGCTAAACGTTGTTGCATCGCCCAACACGTCACCCGTTGATGTGACTCACTACCGGAAATGGACACCATTTTTAGCAATGAATTACATTTAGTTTGTTACTACTGATCGCAGCACGCATGAACGCCCCTTAATAGGTACGTGCCACGATGGCGCGCTCTCTGATCATGCAGTTGAAATGAGATGGGATGTGACAGATCTGAACCTTAAAATACCTCTCATCAAGTGCACAACAGCCACCGGTTTCCATCTGCATAACCTGCTGTTCACCAAAACACATTCATCTGTCAACACGACGCGCAGTGTTAGAAAAGGTAATGATGATTATGATGGTAATGATAATGACAATTATAATGTCAACGATATTAAAAATGACAATGACTGTGATAATGACCAGAAGAGAAGAGGAGCACCGACATACAGACAAAGATAAAGAGCACGATGTCGAAGGGGCTAAGATCATGGGGCCTCTCTCTCCCGGCGTTTGCATTTACGAGCCTGAAGTGTTGTTCGAGTGTGTGTGCACTGTTATGGAAAATCTTTTGGCATTCATTAACATGTCTAACCATGCGTGCAGGCGCTCCGCATCCCTCCTCTCCCGGACGTGCTGGGAGTCTTCCACACTCTGTCACAGCGGAGTTCAACACACAGCGCAAGCATATGTGATTCGGTTAAATACCAAGGTGTTCCGACTGTACGCACGATAACACCATAAATGTGAGAAATATCACTTTTTAATGTGATAATCCCATGTGCTCGGCGCAAATGCTTTTCCTCAAATTGAATTCCGCAAACATACGCTTGAAATTTTAACTCTTTCAGCAAATTTGGCTTATATGCCCTGAAATACATAAGCGCTGAAACAACACCATCACGTGCAGCTAACATTAGCTGGGGGAAAAATCATTCAGGGTTCAGAGGTTAAACAACCTCACGAGTCATTTTGCTCATGAAAATTAATTCGTTTTATGTATTAGGCTTTTTCCTAAGCAGAATGTTATTTGCGAAAAGGGCTGGGAGCACATTTGTAAACGTATACTGACAGCAGAGGTTACCTTGAACGGGCAGGCGGACCTGGTGGCTGTATGTCTTCATTTAACCAAGTAACTGCAGATGCCAGGGAAAAATGAAACGTATGAGAGCGGGAGAGCGAGAGGGAGAAAAGTTATTCTCTAGTGTCCGGCCCGTAGGGAAAAACGAGAGCTAATGATCTTGGCCTTGGTGATTGTTGACTCGTTCTCAGAATAGAGCCCGTACGAAGCGTGTGTGTGGTGCAGGGTGGTCCTCTGAACCCAGATGTTTCATTACCAGTGAGATTACGTTCGGGTTGACCAGTTGTGATGAATGAACCCTGCAGCTCTATATATAGCAGAACATAAGCAAAGTGGGCCAGTCAGTCAAGCCACAAACACACACACACAAACACACACACACAGTGACGCACAAAGAAATAATTTCAATGAGTTTTGCTCTTATACCTAATCTTAGAAATCAAATGGGGGAAAGCGTTTGCATCATTCATAACCAATTCATATGGACATTTCTGCAGAATATAGTATGTACACTGTATATTACGCAAACCTAGTAAATCTTGGGCAGATACAAGACACGCAAGTTCAAAATGCACAATAACTATATTAGATAAATTGAAAAATGTACAGTGTGTCACGGTCACTGACAGGCAGTTTGATAAGGTCATGTTTCAAACAAAAATGTTACACAATTTAAAAAAGGTGTATATAAATATGAACAGGTTGTTTGAATACTCAGGCAAACAGTACCATGGATTAGACTGTTGATATTCTGAAGTGTGGTGGATGATGTGGATCATTTTCTATCCCATAAGGCCACGGCCACAGGAGTTAAGGATCCCTTAGGTTCAAAGGGCTGAATTAATAAAAATGATGGATTAGATTGGAATGGTGAAAAAAAAAACTGAGACAGGTGTCCTATAGACTAGTATGAAGTCAACGACACTGGTCCAACAGAATATTTATAACCGATTTAAAATGTTAAACAAATATCTTTAAGATTTTATTATGCATGTAAGATTTAAAAAATACTGCTTATAAATAAATAAATAAATAATTGAAACTGGAAGTGAATGAATGTCCATGAATGTCCAGTAACGTTTTTTTATGTTGTTGCTTTGAAACCGTCTATAGGTAGGACCAATTAAATTGCTTGTCCTTGTTGAAAAACATCTAAATATTGTTGTCAGTACATCATGGGTCACAGATTGACCTTTTCACTGAAAATCATAGGCATCGCCATCCATATTCGCAGTGGCGCCTCAAGTATTTTTGTATCTTTAGACCCTAGCGTGCCCCCCCAACTTCATGGTCTGACTTACATTTAATAGTCTTCTCTCCTGAACCTAAAACTCTGACAGGTGAGGTATTTAGGAGAGCTAACAGCTTCTGTCAATCTCATTCACACACAGACCTGTCAATCATCAGTCCTGATATCAAAGGACAGGAAGTGTCCAGCTGCAGGTCTCTGCGTTAAGACTGCTCGCTCTCTCACTCTCTCTCTCTCACTCATGCTCAGCTCCCTCATCTACTCAGCTCGTCTTTAATCACTGGAAAAAAGAGAGGGAGAGAGAACGAGAGAGTGAGTGAAAGAGTGCTTTATGGATCCTTTCAATGGTCCCGCTGTCCTGACCAAACCTACCCGATGCCCCTGCTATTACTGTTATGATGTACAGCTGTCAGGCACGACGGTCCACACAGCTTAGAGGCTCAGACACACAACAGCAGATCCACACACAATAAGCGGCTAATGATGTCGCCTTTATTTATCTGCTTTTGATGCCGCTTTCATTACAGGAACTGACATCTGGCAAAGTGGTGGAGCAGCAGTCCGAATGAAAGAGAACTTTTCTGTGGCCATGGCAACAGCTGCTGGCAAAGTGAAAAGCATCAAACACGAAACGTCAAGGAAGTTCATGACTTTCTGGCTTGTAAAGCGAACAGAGGGCGAGCGGTCTCTGCCCTTTTCATAACGTTTGAATTCAGTCCCCGGCTTTTATAATGAACGACGTATCTGCATTGGAGAGGAAAGAACAGCAGGACAATTTGGGTTTTTACTGCGAGCGATTGGACACAGGAGGAATGTAAAAGAGAAATCGAGCGATCAAATCACCTCCCGTTTATAACCCTGGACAGGGTTGTACGGTCTGACACCGTGCTTGGGTGGTGTTAATCAGTTAAGTGCACTGTTACCCCGGGGTCCTGATGGTGGACCACATCAGCTCTTTCAAACATCCTGATGCGACTCCGGTCCATCTGGATCCATCTCAGACCTAAAACAAAATCATTCAACAGCACAAGACTTGAGGAAGTCTGAGAGGCAGACTAGAGGGGGCTAATTGATGACCGTCTGAAACCCCAGCAGACAACAGATATTCATTTAGTGTCTCGTTCTCTCATGAGAGGCAGTAATGGAAAAAGATTCCATTACACTTTTTTGTAAGAGTGCAAAATATCATAGAAAATATGGGAAGAGGGCGGAAACTGGATTGAGACATAAAGAGCAAAATTCTTTCTTCTGAAATAAGTATAAGTGACCCTGGATCACAAAACCAGTCTTAAGTAGCACGGGAACATTTTTAGTAAAAGACAAAAATACATTGTATTGGTCAAAATGATCAATTTCTTTTATGCCAAAGCGCATTAGGATATTAAGTAAAGATCATGTTCCATGAAGATATTTTGAACAATTACTACCGTAAATATATTAAAACTTTATTTTTGTGAGTGGACAGCCTGCCACAGTGCCCCTGATTAACAACTTTAAAGGGCATTTTCTCAATATTTTGATTTTTTTGCACTCTCAGATGCCTGAGTTTTAAACGATTGTATCTCAGTCAGATATTGACCAATCATAACAACTCAAACATCATTAGAAACCTAATTTAACCGCTTTCAGATTATTTAAAAATCGAAATTTTGAAAAATTGACCCATAAGACTGGCTTTGTTGTCCAGGGTCACATATGTGGTTTTTGCGTTCATACAATGGAAGTCAATGGGGGCCAGTGTTGTTTGCTCACCAACATTCTTCAAAATATCTTTCGTTATGCAGATTAATTGGTTTTGAACAACACGAATGATGAAACAATTTTAATTTGGGGGTAGACCTTTTCTTTATTCAATGCAATGCTAAATGGAAAGTATGTAAAGCCTGCTTGAAAGGTGACTAAATGACGTCAGATGATGTCATATACTAATCAGCATATCTGTGTCCTTATCACATTGTATTTGCATTATGTCTGACTTCAGCACACCGATCTGTTTCCTACTCTTGTTGTTGAGTATGATGTTCCCACACACATGCATGGTGCCCACCCTTGTCAGATGAGTTCTGCTGCATCACCATTGCTTAGCCTGCAGATTATCAAATGTCTCTGTTTCCTGACTCGGACACCTGCAGCTTCTGCAGAAAGTGCTCATGACAAAAGCATATGATCTTCAAATTTATTTAATATATCCACAACCAGCTGCTGGTTTGAAAAACACTGCAAAAAACGTTGAAGTGGCGGACTCTGAAGGACAGTGATACTGTCACTAGGCAGATTAGATGGCATTGACACTCTGTCATCTGCCCAGCATAGGCTGTTTTGAGTGATTGATTGGCAGTTATGATTTCATGCACGTGTGAGGCGTATCGTTTTTATTATTGGAGTGCCGTTACAGGGGACCTCAAATGCATGTTTATACGTTTTATCAATATATTTTTGGATGCTACTGTATGTCTTTATTGCAGAGAGTACAGTATGCCCCATTAACATACGCTTAATGACAGAATGCACTTGCATATAGTCCTACTACCAAATTTTCGGGCCAGTCTTGATGATCAACGTTATTTCAGCATGACATAATTTAATCGTTTTGTTCATTTGCCACAATCATAATTTCCTAGTTCTGATTTTTTTTACGCAAAAACATTTTAGATTTCCAGAGCGGTCTTAGACATTGTATTTGTGACAGACAGTAGAGGTTCACACACACAGATACAATAACTGACAGGACCAAAAGGCCACACAGTCTGTAGAAATGGAGTTAAATCATTGCTGAGGAGTTCCAGCTCTTGAGAAGAAGTGAACATTATACAATAAGCCACTGGAAAAGGGCACAGTGGTCGAGAAATGAGTACACTTGGATATTTGTGATAAACTGCTATAACCTCTATGAGGGGTTTTCAAAAGCGATGCTCAACTGCTGCTATATGACCTTTTACTAAAGGTCAAAAATCACGTCGGTATACACAGTAGCCATTATGACAACAATAATGAGCCTTGAAATACCATAAAGATCCAACAATTCTCCATTTCCCTCAACTGACGTCTACTGTCCTCCCCTGAGATCAGATATATTTTTTTTGTTTATCTTTCTATCCGTCTATCAATGTTTAGATTTTTACATTTTTACATTAAGGTATTTGGCAGATGCTTTATTCCAAAGCAACAGAATTCCATCCAGTTTTGTACATTTACTAGAATGCAACCTTAGACATTGCTGTTGCTAGCACTGGAGCCACAGTAACATTACAGTTGTTTGATCACGGTTATTAGGTTACATTAGATGCATGTAAGATGAAATTCGCTAATGCAACCTCCGTTTCCATTTGTACTGGAGAACTTTCTTCTGGTAGCGTCCCTCACATGACTCTTTCTCTATCTACCCACCGTCAACCTCACTTCTCCTGCCAAAGAGCCCATTCTGCTTATTACGACTCAAAGCCAGCAGGCCGCCTATGTATTGTTTAAAAACTTGTCATCTGTAGAAGAGAATGATTAACTGTTGAGTAATAACTCACTGCTTTACTTGCTAATACTGTTAGAGATGCCAAAACACAGAGAAATGACTTGATCAGTTCGCTCTCTACACGATGTGAAGGATGTGAAGGAGTAAACAACCCTGAAAGCTTTGAAAATGAAAAAGGCCACACGGGGCACTAAAACTTTATAGAAAAAAAGTCTAATCAATTAATAAAATGGTACGATTTGTAAATAATAGTGCTTTCAAATTATTCACACAGATAGCCACACACACACATACAGCACATGCATCTATACTGTAATACAGCATATGTATTAAAACCACTGCTCTGTATAATTTACTCATTCTACACATCTTTCACCTTCTACACATACATATATTAAATATTTAGGATAATACACTCAAAAAATATATTTTACGATACTGTTCACTTTGTTTAAACAATTTACTTTGATTCAACACCACTGTGCCACATCAACACATAAATTTGTAGGTTTTAAAGGTACAATGTGTAGGATTTTGAAGGATTTATTCACCTAAATGTAATATATAATACAAAACTATGTTGTGAGTGGTGAAGAAATACCTTACAAAATGAAACGAAATGTTTATATTACCTTACAATGAGCCATTTTATGTATATACACCGCGGGCACACCCTTACATGTAATTTATTAATGTGCACAGCCATGTTTCTATAGTAGCACTACACGGACAAACTGAGCGCGTTTCGTAAAACGAAGGATGCGCGAGAATATGTTCTTCTTCTTCGGCTGTTTTTTGGGGCAGCTTCAAAGCGACTACATAGAAGGATTAGCAGAAGAAGAGGAAGAACAATAACAGCATTTACTTGTCGTGTTTTTTTGTAGAAATATAAACGGTTCTTTGTTGCAGTAAGAAGCAAAATTTGCGCTAATGGCGGACCACACATACTCCGCACAAGAGCCGTTAGAGCGTCAATCTGTTCGTTCAAAAAAGAGAAAATACGACGCAGCAAGGCGAAGTCGAGACAAAAAACGTCAGAAAACCCGAATAAACATCGGCATGGCTTTTCCCAAATGGAGGGCACTGAAGCAGGAAAAGGGTTTGCTAAGCGACGCCGAAGTTGCAAGCTTTCTGCTGGACCGGTAAGTTTGTCTAATTTCCGCTATACAAGTGAAGTGTTTGTTTGATAGCTTTAGCTAATAGATGAGCATGAGCATCAAGTGAGTTTTTCTTGTTTTTAGCACTTTGTTATTGTACTATAATTCCTTTTTGCATGGCCGTGTGCAAATCAAGTTAGAAATCATTTTTACAATCATAATTTGCATACATCGGGTGTAAACTATATTATAATACTGCTTAGCTTCTGTGCATACAAATGTGTAATTTAATAATTGATAGGATAAAATCCAAACTTCCACGTTGCATAGTTTATCAGTAATACAGTGTCAACGAAGATTTGAGAAGATACAATTGATCAATTGGGGTGATGCCTTACTTTAGCATTAGCAAGCGGTTTAAATAGGCTGTATGTTACGAACCAAGTTACCGTGCCAAAAAATGCTATGCAAAATAAGCGAATACATCACTGATACAATGTTATACAAGTAACAATAATTTTCACTATAACGATTAGAGTAAATAATGAATTAAGTCAATTTAATTAATTTGTTTTTCTTTGTAAATAAACCTCGTCACTTGATTTGCAAAGGTTACTCTCTGCCGTCTCAGACGACGACATCTCTGTCCTGTGTCCGTAACTTCAGTGTGTTGTTCGCCTGTGAGATGTAGATTGCAATTATCAACACCACCGATAGTGGCCGCTATCATTTATTGAACCCTTTTGTCCTGTGACGGCAACCGTAGCTACTCTAATAGAAGGGAGAGGATGGTGGCGGAGCTTTAGGTTGCAATTTCAAACTACGCCAATAGTGGTCTCTGTTACTTACACAGTTCACCTTTAAGTTCAAACACAATTGCATTCTGTTAAACGGACTAAAAACAGTAATGCTTTGGCTTGACTAAAATGTTGATATAATAAATCAAGTAGATCGAAATAATATTTGATGCTTGTTCAATTTACTTAAATAAATCAAGTTAACGCAAAACAAATTTCTTTTGAACAAGTACTTTACTTAACCCGCGATTTGGACATTATTTTGACATGGTTGTTTAAGTTTAATCAGTTCATTTTAGATTCATCATACATTCCTTTTTTGAGTTGAGATTACATATTTCTGTTGTGTAGAACCACTGACCATTATTTAATTAAGTTTGTTTAAAGTATAATTTCTTTCAGTGTATGGTAATATTTTAGCTATTTAATACATGCACAGTGCCAGAAACAGTCCACAGATTCTGACTGGGGCTGTTCATAATAACGACAATTTGCTGTATATAGGTCTTTTTCTAGAGCGCGGGAGAATTGTGAATGGCTTTAAAGAATAAAATGGATCTTTGATTCTCCAGACAAATGTCCTCAATACAGCTGCCTGGAGAGCACTCGTCTTTACTTCTAAAACTCAGCCTCTTCGTTATTTATCTTACTTTCATTTGCTTCAACATTTTTACAACATGGTTCTTTAAGAAATGCAAGATGGCTGATTTTTTACATTCTTACAGTTAATTTTGAAAACATATTCGTCTGAACGCTGCTCTTTATGCTGAACTGTCATAGTCATACACTTTAAACTAAATCCAGGTAAGTGAGTCATAAAGAGATATATCTTGTATTTTTGGCTGAACTATCATCATTTACTCACCCTGATGTCATTCAAAACCTGTATATGACTTCTGTGGAAAACAAAAGAAAATATTTTGAGAAATGCCTTGTATGCACATACCGTCAAATCAATGGGGGCTGATATTGTTTGGTTATAAACATTCTTTAGAATATCTTTTGTATTTCACAGATGAAACTGAGTCATACAGGTTTGGACTGAAATAAGGGTGAGTAAATAAGTTAAAACATTTAATTTAGGGTGAACTAATTCTTTAAGAAAATACACTGGCACTCTAAAAAGATATGTGTTAATAACAGCAGGAATGTACCAGTAAAGATGACAGAGTGGATACAGATAAATTTGGATGAATTTTTTTCATTAAACTCTTGTTCTGCTAAGATTTTTTTATGTTTGGGGTATCCGAGGTTAGAAAACGAGGTAAGCAAAGTTCCATTAATATCAATCCACAGTGTTGTTAGTGTGTCTAACCTTTAGAAGACAAATGAAGAGATGTTGTGTACTGACATATATATTTCAAATCAATCTTGCTGACGTGGACTGCACAGGTGCCGAAAATCTCATAACACAAAGAAACCATTTCAGAAAAGTTACATCTCACATTTAAAAAAAGGTTCTTTCGAAACCATGGATGTCCAAATTCTTCGTTTTTCAGGAAATTTTAAACCCAGTGACAAACATAAAGAGCGACTAATAATAATGATTATTATTATTAAAGATTTATGACTAATAATAAAAATCATAATATATGGAAATACATGGTTTCAGAACGACAGCAGCGATATATGAAACATGTAGTCATGTGGGATTCCCATATAGAGTGAAACCCATGTTTCATTAGATGCAACATGTTGTATACATGTGGTAAGATGTTGTTCACATGCAGACATGTGATTCCATGGCAAATTCAGTTTTTTTCTGTATGGGAACTAAAGAAGGACAAAAAAAGAATGTTTATTTTAACAGAATATGTTCAAATACCACTTGATAGGCTGTACATTTCTCATTTAGTAGGGGAGAATTTTGTAACACATTTAAGTTTTTTTTTTCTCATTAAATTAACAGCATGTATTCTAGAACTGTGTGTTAGGCATAAAGATTGTTTTGTTAACACACATTAAAAACATGCACAATTTAAATTTGGTGCATGGATTATAGTGACCAAATTTACCTCTTTAAAATAACGTACAGCATCAACTCAGTCCATATTACACACTCCTCCTCTCCCCTATTTTAAATCTTAAAGACAAAGAGGATCTCTGAATAATCTCGATAAGTCTTTTTCATGACATTAAAACGTCCACGCAGTTCAGTTTAATACGTGAAAAGTACTTGTTTTCTGACACACATAAGCATATGCTGTGCTACCCACCTCATGTCTCCAGCCAATAAATCCATATAACACATGCTGTGACATGTCGTCACACTCCACGTTAATAATAAACAAACCAGCACTCCTGTCTGTGAGTCTCAGCCCCGACAGAAGAGGTATGGATGTACCCGGTACCTCGCTCTCCATTCCATGTTTACACAGTGTCTCTCTCTTTCATTTCTCTCTCTATTACGTCTCGCTGTGGTGTCTCTCTCCAGCACCACCATTCGTATATGATCATCTATTTTCTTGTAGAATATCATAACATGCTGTTCACAAATCAAGCCTGTGTAAATAACACACAGCGCGTTCATCTATCATGCTAAAGCTCATTTGCTCTCAAATGATTATTATGGTTCTGGTCTGGTTGCCGGGGTTGTCTGGGGTGATCATAAAACCCTAAAAACCCTAGAGAAAAACCTTCTGAAAAAATTAGATGGCTTCATATATAAATGATCAGCTATCAGTTAACAGTTATCAATCACATAATCTATATTATGAGCTCATAATGTAAATGTTTTTGTTACATTTACAGTTAAATTGATAAATCATGGCCAAGCATTATGAGATTAGTTTTGCCGTTTATCAGATAACATGCTGAAACGGTTGAGATGGAGAGTTCTGGTTAGGTTCATTTCTCAAGATTTCCACAAATGATGCGCCAGGTTTTTATCCTCAATTACAGAAGCTCTGTAACTGTGCCACATCAATTACTAACAGATTCTGTTATGTCACGTGAGAAAAGGATGTGTCACTTCCCGTCTGAAAGCTCCTCACCACAGCTCTGAAAGCTCTGGTGTGTGTGGAAAGCGAACAGAGCTTTTAGGGGGGGGGCGATGTACAGTGTAGTGGAATTTATATGATAATGTATTCTGTGGAAAAATAATCTGATGACTCGATGACTCTTCAAAGCAAGAACGCTAAGCTTAGACGCACGATACCGGCCGTGCTGATAACACAAATCGCACTCTGAAACTACATTTTTGACTTGATGCTCGGAGAAGCTGTGGAATAAGGTCACAATTGGTTTATTTCAGACTCTCAATGTTCAATGTTCAGTTAAAATAAAGTTTCATTGCAAAAGGAAAATATCAAATGCACAATAAACTTAACTATTACTGAAAAATGTATTGATATTATTCCAATTAAGAAGTCCTTTTTAATTGGCCTATATGACAAATACTCTCAAATACCCGTTTGCAGACGGAATACTTGGAAGTCTAAATATTGCTTACAATTTTTAATATAAACTATTAATGCTGCACACTATTCACTGTATTTTACAATGAGTATATTTTAAGATATAAGAAAGCACTCTAACCGTTTTTAAGAATACTCTGTATCGCTCTGCCTGGTCAGAGTAATTTAAAGACGAGCGCGCCATATTAGCTAAAACATATTTTCTAATATATTTCTACAAAATAAAGCTCCACACTTTTACTGCTGATGCTGTTAACCGTGTTCCTCGGTTTCTCATGTTTTCCAGCTGTCAAGCTCGACGGGAAGGCAGGGTGTTTTTTATTTATTTCGTTTTTTCTTTTTCTGTGGAATAGAACAGTTCTTCTCTTGCCATCTGAAACTGGCTGACAAAACACATCATATATTCAACAATAAAGACTCTTTGTTCACAGGCTTAATTATTCAGTGTGGATTCATCTGGCAGCAAGAGAAAGATGCTTGCAAAAACAGCTGCCATGCTAATGAGCTTCTACCTTCAAACTACCCTGGATTTCTCTTCCCCAGTTCAATATTTGGGGCTAATATTTGATAATTTTTATTATATTTGGGAAGTCATACGTCTGTGTTGCATTACACTTTGGACTGTTGGTAGAACAACCAAAAACAAAGTCCTTTTCTGCCAATATCAGGCTGTACTGATGTTCTCTGTGCCGGCTGAATAGAGACTGCCATATGAATGAGACAGAGGGGGCAGCACAACAAGACATCCAAATTATTAGATTTTTACTAGATGTCACAACACTTCTACAAATCACTGATCTGTGAGTTTACAGACTACTAGGAATGATTAGCATGTGTTACTGTTGGTTCTTTGTCAGCTGGTTTTTTTCATGGCTCTTTCATGTTCCTGTGAATTCTCTGGTGAAATATTTGTACGGGCAGGCATGTTTGCATGGGTATGTATGTGTTGAGGGGTCATCTGGCAGCATGTGTAATTACTTTGATTTCCCCTGGCATTGTGTATCCATGTCGCCATAGGATTGGATCTTTAGATGTGTGAAATGCAGGGTTATGGATAGATCATGCTTGTGTGCGATTCATTAAGTCAGATGTTTTGCTAGTGCAACATTGCAATGTAAATCTGTCACAGTCTTCCCATCAAATAAAATAAACCACAAGAACGGTCCTTACCATTTCACTTGTATTGGTTTTCTGTTCATACAGTAGAAGGGAATGGGAACCAGCGCTGTTTGGTTACCAACCTTTTTTAAAATAGAATTTCATGCAATTAAAAAAACAAGAAGCTCTTCAGTGATTTTTATCACACAACAGTCTTAAGAACAGACCAAAGGACACAAAACGTCAAAGTAACATTACTCAACAATTTTATGAGGCAGTCTCATGTGCATTAAACTATTTACTCTGAAATGTATCATTTTAAATAGTGACACTGAATGTGGTCAGAGACATATTCGTGCTCAAATGTGTTGGTACCCTTACAGCTCATTGATATAATGCTTTATTCCACCTGAAGATTGATTAAATTAAAAGCTATTGTATTGTGTATACTTGCATACCTTTTGTATGTCATAGATAAAGCAAAGAAGCTGTGGAAAGAGATGAATTGTTGTTTATTCTACAAAGATATTCTAAAATGGTGTGGACACATTTGTAGGTACACCTTAGAAAAGATAATACATAATTGGATTATAGTGATATTTCAAACTAATTACTTTTCTAAATTAGTATCACACGTCTCCAATTTTATAAAAAAGTAGTCACTGTGCTGTTTGGTAACATTGTGTGCACCACACTGAACATGGACCATAGAAAGCAAAGGATAGAGATGTCTGAGGATCTCAGAAGGAAAATAATAGACAAGCCTGGTAAAGTTAAAGACTACAAGACCATCTCCAAGCAGCTTGATGTTCCTGTGACAACAGTTGTGAATATTATTAAGAAGTTTAAAGTCTATGGAATTGTAGCCAACTTCCTTGGGCGCGGCCGCAAGAAGAAAATCTACCCCAGATTGAATAGAAGGATAGTGCGAATGGTAGAAAAAGAACCAAGGATAACTGCCAAGAAGATACAAGCTGAAGTCCGAGGTGAAGTTACGTCAGTTTCTGATCGCACCATCTGTTGCTTTTTTTCCATGGAAGAAAAACCCAGCAGGACTCCTCTTTTGAAAGAAAAACATAAAAAAAGCCAGACTGGAATTTGCTAAAATTCATATTGACTAGCCACAATCCTTCTGGAAGAATGTCCTTTGGACAGATGGGTCAAAACTGGAGCGTTTTGGCAAGTCACATCAGCTCTATCTTCACAGATGAAAAAATCAAGCTTTCGAGGAAGTGAACACCATACTTAAAGTGAAACATATAGGGGACTCGGTTATGCACAGGGTGCCTAGAATTTGTGCAGGGCACAATGAAATCTCAAGACTATCAAGGCATTCTGGAGCGAAACGTACTGCCCAGTGTGAGAAAGCTCCGTCGCAGATTATGGGTCCTCCAACAGGATAATGACCAAAAACACACAGCCAAAATCACTGAATGGGTAAGAACAAAACATTGGAATATTCAGAAGCGGCCTTCTATGAGTCCTGATCTGAATCCTATCGAACATCTAGGGAAAGAGTTGAAACTTGCGGTCTAGAGAAGGCACCCATCAAACCTGAGAGAGCTGGAGCAGTTTGTTCAGGAAGAGTGGGCCAAACTACACATTAGCAGGGGCAGAAGTCTCATTGAGAGCTACTAAAAAATGTGCTTGCAGTGGTTGCCTTTAAAGTTTGTGCAAGAAAATATTAGGGGTCCCATCATTTTACATTTAGTCATTTAGCAGACGCTTTTATCCAAAGCGACTTACAGATGAGGGAAACAATGCCATTTTAGTCCATGACATTTTAATTTGTTTTATCATTAACAATATAATGTTGAATAAGAAAATCTACACAAAATCTGATTTCTATTAAATATGGAATGACTAATGTTGGATGTCAATTACTTTTGTCAGTTGTCAGATGATTTTACTCAAATTAACTAACTTATTTCCTGGATGTGATGGCAAGGCTTTGCGTAAGGTTGTATAGCCTATACTTGTATTGCGTTTAATGATATACGATCATAACTGTCAGTATTTGAGTCCATAGATCCCGAACCGGACAAAAGATCACAGTGATCCCGGGTCTCAAATGTTACGAGTTTCCATGATAAATAAACAAACGAGAGACTCCTGGT
Organism: Triplophysa dalaica; assembly: GCF_015846415.1. Classification (NCBI taxonomy): domain Eukaryota; kingdom Metazoa; phylum Chordata; class Actinopteri; order Cypriniformes; family Nemacheilidae; genus Triplophysa; species Triplophysa dalaica. The sequence continues at coordinate 7,686,428 of NC_079559.1, forward strand.
AATTAATGGATATCACCCAGCACCCGAAATAATACCAAAACAATTCAAAGCAGCCTCCATTATTCGCAAATGGTGAATAAATCTTGAAAAATTATATATGAGCCCGCCAAATCATAGAGATGGCGATTCGCACAGGCTTAAGATCACAGACAACCTCTGCAATTAATACAAATGACTAAAGGTCCCCAGGAAATACTAATCTTGTGCAAATAGTGCTCAGGGCACATCAAGCGATATCTAACAAAGCAGATCCAATATTGAAGGCACAGCACTGCTTTTTAATTTGACTAGTGCCTTGTCCACGAAGGAATCCTCGGAGAAATGAAACAAACAAACGCTCCATGTTTTTCCCACATGAGCTGGAACGTCTTTAAAAATAAAATTTAACCCCGCATTCCTAATATCGGAATCCGAAGGACGGTTATGCAGCGACTGTATTCTTCCACAACCAGGGATGGTTCAATATTTAAATATCTTTAACGGCATGTTTGTTTATTGCTTGCTCGCTCAATCTGGTTCTGCCCCACTTGTGGTACTTCAGTTCTGTCATACGCGAACCAGTGGGCAGGGCTAGAGAAATAGTCCTTGATATTTAGGTGTTCAACCTATCAATGTCGTCATAGATAGGTGCAATCCAGAACCTGGCGTTCGCTGAGCCTGGTGTCAATAACAGATGTAATCTCAGTAACAAGGGTGTTTTCAGTTCTGACTCTTACATGATGTTCCTGTGAATAGGATTACCTCTTTTATAACAAAAACTTGGGTTAGTTCAGTACAATAATGACATCACAGCCTTTGTATTTAGTGATAAGTTACGTTTTTTCAGCTTTAATACATGGACACGCCCACATCTTGTCTGTTTTCACGAAAAACAAATGAGGTCGCTTTGTTAGTCCAGTGTGAACAAGGTTTTACTCTTATTACAGATAATGCGTGGATTCAAACATAAAAAAGGTCTCACTTCAGCAGACATTGTGAAACCAGTCACGTTTCTTGGTGTGGTCCTATCAGTCGGAGCACCTTCTGTGATAAGTGAGTAAATTGTTCTGTCCATAATGGGGATCAGTGACCCCAGAAAAATAAAAAATAAGGTATATACACTATGAAGCACGTCTTATGTAGACGATTACCATGAGGTTTTAGCTACATCATATACTTCATTTTTTGTTATAACGTGGAGGACAAAGAGAGTCCATGGATTGGAAACCTTGAAGAGTGAGGTTCAGTATCTACAGATCTTTCCTCTTGTGACCATACTTGCATAGAACACATTAATGTGGCATTATTCACTCGCCAGATCTCGCTTCGCTTTGAAAACGTGAAACACTCCAGACCCCCTGGACCACTTTACTCCACTTTAAAGGCTCTGATCCAGCAGTTCAGTGAGAACCGAGAACCATGTAGAGGCACTTATGTGCTTCTGTCTGCCTGTCTACTTTAGCCACTCGGTTCTCAAGCAGGGTTGATGAAGCAGATGTCTTTGTAACCAAATTTTTTGGAACCACTGAATTAGAAATAATTAGAAAACTAATGAAGTCTCAAGTTAAAAATAGAGGCTATTGCAGTATTGCTTTTATGGTCTCAAAATGGATCGAAGAGAATTTGTTTCCATTTAAATAAATGATTTATATCACTAATTAAAAGATAACACGACAGCAGTTAGAAAGAGTTATTAGACTATACACATTCTCATGTCACAAGATGCTAGCAGCAGTTTTATTAGGAGCATTCAGATCCCTCTATTGAAGTGGTGATGTTGTGGTTTTTATCTGTCTGATACAAGTGATGCAAATCTACAGTACAGCAGGTACTCTTTGCGGGAGGTAAGCAACCATGGGAGAGAACATCTTGCAATGATATCACCCCATTACATCATTCATATTGAAAAGTTCAATATAGAAAAACCTTGACAGATCAAAGTCTGAACCTTAAAGAAAAATGCATGTACTTAAATTGAATCTGAAATGGTAAAATGGAGAGATTAGACTAGATTGATAAAATTCCAATTAAAAAACACATACTTGAGGAATATCAATTTATAATAAAAAAAAAATTATTGATAATATTAGCCGATCAATATTCATCACTTACATTATTTATAAATATAGTAAAGAACCAAGTCTAAGTTATTATTGATGTTATATATTTTGGGATTAAGCCATTAAAGCATTTCTAAATTAATGTATTAAAATTTCATTCAATTTCAGTTCTTCTTCAATAAAATTTCCTAATTTGTGAAGTGGCATTCCCAATTAAGATCAACACCTATATTTTGACAACATATTTATTTTGTTTTGTACCGACAAATTTTTCTGATGACATGGGCATGATTTATAAACTCATTTTTTAATCTCAACTAAATACAGTCCGTCATACGGAGCACAGGACAATTATACAAAACAATCTTTGAATAATGAACTCCTCCTGAGAGAGGAACCAAAACTTCTCAAACTACACAACTTCTCAAATCACTTCTATACTGACCTTCTAAACTCTCCTCACAAGTCAAGATTATTGTTAGTGACAGGCTTTTTGAAACTTAGATACCACAATAAAGTACCCAGAATTTTGCCAAAGTCCCTTAAGGATGGCGGTGGCAGGCGTTGTGAGAAGCTTCCGCAGTCTTTTAAGCGGAGCTGACAGGAAGTGCCATAATGAGAAGAGTGGCTGTGCCACAGATACGTGCCTGACAGCGGCCTGAGATGTCCCGTCTCTCAAAAAGGGAGGGAGGCTATGACAGCAGACAGCCAATTTGAGTGTCCTCTCATCTGCATATTGATTGGGAACTTTATCACGCATCACTAATGAGAGAACGGCTTCGTTTTCCAAGATGATGATAATGTTGATCACCATCAAGGCTTCACTCTTTTTATATTCAGCCCTCTACAGCTAGCACACTCGACTCTTACAAATGAATATTTCACATACTGGCTGCCAATTGACATCTGTAATGTGCATTAGAAAAAGTACTATACGGTTGATTCTACCATATATTCTGCAATATTCATAGCATTGATATGTCTTTAGTGTTGATAAACACAGAAAATGCATTGTATTTGCATTCCATCTATCCTGTCTCAAGGTATATACCACTGTATTAAAAGACTGGTGTTCTCAGTAGGAGTGTGGTTTATTAATATGACACAAAGTCTACAAAATGCATGAAAAAAAAAATTGGCATTATGAAATATGTTAGCTGCTTCATTAAACCATGTTTTTATTTATGAACACATTAAGGAGTGTAAAGGAAAAAGCAAATAATGATAGTACACAAACAGCAAAAACAGTATGGAAAATGCTGACAACACAACATTTTGAAAATGTACTCAACATTGTTTTTAACTTAAATGTCACCAACAAAGGGTGAGAAAATACACCAGAGAACTTTTATTATAGACCCCAGCACGCACAGAACTTCACATTTCTTAATAGTGCGTTAAGGGCCTGTACAGCACAGGTTTTGGTTCCATTACAGTTTTAAAAAATTGAGTCATGCAGCAATGGGAAACAACAACAACACACTGTACAAAACAGTTATGTGTTGCCAACTGAAGAAACATAGTCCTTGCAATATTCCAGCGTTTATTAAGTGGGTCATTCTCTTTTTAAAATTCATGTGCACACATAATCTTCAGTTAAAATCTGAAAATGCACTTCAACCCTCTAATGACTATCCATCTCAAATGATCAATAACTTATAATAAACTACGCAATATTCTTTGAAAAAAATAAGAATTGTCAATTTGGAATTTATGTTGACTTCAAACACTTATTACACATTCCTATCCTGACATGCTGTCTACTATTAATGCTGTTACTCACTTTGAGCTGTGCATGTGCATCCTTCTCACAGTATTGAAACAGGGAACCAAAGTAGGGAAGTACATTTCTCAAAGCAGCAGAAACTTAACGGTACTTCAGTGTACTGCTACAGCAGTCCACCAGCCTGCGGGCGGTTTATTGATGGTTCTTCAAACCGTTAGAGAAAGGCTAGCTTTTATCTCCTGGGGAGTTTAAATGAGCACTGGAGTTGTCACGCGTTCACACTTCCTCGAATGCAGTGAAAATGTTCCATCAAAAATCCTAGCAGTCCTGTTTATAATCTGATGCTTTGCTTGGACAATTCATCAATGGCAGTGGATGTCCAAAGTACTGTGACAATTAGTCAGCTTCTTTCTGGAAGTCATTTTCTTTTCTACAACTGTAATGTAAATATAAGATAGATAGACTGGCAGACAGATAGAATAGCATAAAGGTGACTGTGTTTTTCCTCCATAATGTAAATGTATTGGAGACTTATTTCACATACTCCGATTCACATCCCTTTTCATGCTGGATCAATTGCTGTGAAAGATTAATGCCACAATAAACAGCATATTGCAGTTCATCTCTCTCAAAAAGCTTTTCGTTGACTTCCTACCGAGCTAGAAATTAGCTTTGAATCGCATTTGGTGCGTCAGTGCTGTCAAAAAAGTGCTTATGAATTCCATTAAAAGCCTTAAACAATGAGTCAGAGGACAGTTATTTGATGTAGCATAAACTTATGACTCACATTGTTGCTCGATAATCAACATTTGCATTTTATGTGATGCACGGCCCTTGTGCCGGATTACATTTCTGGCTCCATTGCAATTCTTTTGTGAACTTTGTCACACGGTTATAAAAGGACTCCGCCGGAGACCTGGCATGTCAAAGTCGCGGCTTTCATTCTTTTAAACCTTTGTTAGCTCTGCTCAATGAATCAATGTACACACATTTAGCACTGAAAAAATATATGGGACGGTCAGAGAGGCACAAAAACGGGAGCGATCAAATTCTCCGAGACTAAAAAGAGAGAACGAGAGACTGGCCTCATCAATAATTGATAGGGCAATGGCCATGGGGTAATGGCAAAGCTGTTGCTCCAAAATGGAGATGGAGAAAAAATGAGAGAGGCCTATTAATGACATTTTTATTAATAGAAGCCTATTAATTAACCCCAGAGGTGCTAAATATAGCCTACACACTCAGTGCAGACAACAGACATTTGGCTCAGCTTGGGAGAGGAGAATTGTAGCCCTGAGAGCTGTTACAAAGCCTGGAACAGCTGCTCCTGCGACCGCACCTGAGCCTGGAGAGCTCTGTCCGAACCTGCCACGCATCCATCAATCCAAACCTGGAGGACTGCCCACCCTGTGGCTGGTCAAGCGTACCGGAGGGGCCCAAACTACCCTGGCGCTACTCTATGGCCAGATTCAATCTGAAAAGAGGGCGAAAGAGCACGGAAACCCGTGATAAAGAGATCAGTGAAGGGGAAGCGCAGGTGCCAGATGGAGAGAGCAACAGATTGCTCACCTTGAATCTTTCCATTAGCATTAGCAGCTAGATTGCATTACATTCAGTTGTAATGAAGGAGCTCATAACGTACGGACGCTGATATTTATCATTAGCAAGTGACAAAGAACAGTATGCTAAAACCTTCAATTCATTGAGCTTTGCCATGTCATCCATTTTAAAAGGTAAAACTTTCACTTCATTAGTTAATGTATTTCTACAGTATGAGCTGCCAACATTATTCCTCCAACAATCAAAGCAATGCCAGGCCAATGACTAATTCAATTAATATCTGGATATCCAAGGCCTGCAGACGTTCTCTTTTGCATTACAGAAACTCAATCACTTATTTGTTGAAATAGACAAAACTGTCTGGAGCACTTTACAACATCTGCGTTTGAGACTAAGTGAGGCGTTTACTATGATGCCCACTGACAAGCACCAGTGCCAGACACAGAGTGGGCAGATGTGCTTCCACTCGGCTGTCAGGACCCCTGATGCAAACTCAATGGACCTCAGACGACAGCCGACGATACGTCCACTGACGGTGTTCTACTGTACCGCTATGAGTTTGGGAGACATATGCACGCTCCGTGTACTGTTAGATATCGCTAATGTGAAACTGAAAGCTGCAGGAGAATGTCAAATTAACCTGCAGTGTGTGGGATTGGATTTTAGCCGGAAATTGTATTTTTTCATGGTGCGACGTCTTTAGCATTGCTGCATGGCTGTCAGTGTAAGTGTGTCATTTCTGTGCCTCTAGTACTGTCACATGAAACTGCAAAATAGTGACTGTTTTTGGGGAATTCAAGTTTCTTGAACACATCCTTTGTACAAAGATGTACAAACCATGCTTTACAACATGTACTGTGGGTAAACTATGGTTATGGGGGTAACACCATGGTATATTTGTTCAAATTAAACCAACAAACAACGGTTACTATCGTTAACATTTAATCTATACGTTTATCAGTATGCTTGTTCCCTGAGATTGAACTCACGAGCTGTTCATGTTCTGTAGCTCATTCAGTCTATACATTTTGACCTGGGAATTGAACCCACGATCTAACGAAATGCTTTAAATAAAAGCATCTTCCATATGCATAAAGAAGACAAAATAAATTAAAGCTGCAAGCAGCATTTAGCGGGTTCGAGCAGTCTAAGGCCTCTATTGGCCTTGCCATTGTCAACTAGGCTCAGGAATGGCACCGTAACAAATCCACAATGAATGACACTCTTCCACACCAAGAAATATGACAGAAACGGTTGGTAACTTTTAATACAGACCATGCATGCGTACACTCGTATGCAAAAACGGGCGTAAACCGATAATACCTAAGGGACGAGTGCAATAAACCAATTCTCATGTCTCTATGATGATTTGTTGCAGAGATAGAGATCTTGCTAAACGGTTGCTAAGCTAACCTGTTCGGTTGCCATGGGTGTCAATTAATACCTGTCAATTAATAACACATCAAACCACAAGTCAAACGAACCAAGCCCCGTGTCTTTATAATATTCTACTGCAGAGATGTAGGTCTGGCTAGACGATTGCAAAAAATAATCTGTTTGGTTGCTAAGGGCGTGGCTTGGCAGCTGTCAATTGATAAAGAATGAAGCCATTAGCAAAACAAAGCAACTCCTGTGTCTCTAAAACATTCTATTGCACATATATAGGTCTTTTTTTAATACAATGCACATTCTTCAAAATAGCTTATTTTGTGTTCTGAAGAATTGATAAAAAAAATACGACCAATTTAAATAGATAATTGATTCACATTCATGGTCTGCAACAATATTCCAGAAGACCTTGCCATTTAACTGATGCTAATTTGGTTGAGTCTGGTGACTCTGAAGGCCATTGGAGTACAGTGAGCTCATTGTCATGTTCAAGAAACCAGTTTGAGATCATTTGAGCTTTCTGACATGGTCGATTTTTTTTACTGCTGGAAGTAGCCATCAAAACATGGACATGGTTGGCAACAATCCTCAGGTGGTATGTGTTATCTAATATATCCCATACCATATATCCAATTGTTTCTCCATTTTGATGCTCGGTTTGAACTTCAGCAAGTGTGTTTACCACGTCTAGAAGCCAAAATGGATTGAGTTTATGCTATGTGACTGGCTGATTAGCAATTTGACTAGCAAATGATGTATTTATTAAAGACAAGTTTAAAATAGTAATTTTAAATGTATGATATTTCACCTTTTTGACTGTTGTGAAGGCATGCCTCTTCCGATAAGAATCACATGTTGCATGCTTGTTTTGTGTCATAATATGTATAATAGTACTTAATGGCAAGTCAGTTGGATTAATTATTAAGGAGTGGTGACCTTCACCACACTCGTTTCACGCTAATATAATAAAGGACCCTGTTATGGTCACAAAAAAAAAACTCAACATGTTTTTGATGATTATTGACCTAGAGAGTCCAGAGAAATGTACTGTGGTGGAAATTTTGTAATTGCTTGAAAATCCTTGAACAAGTTTGCAAAAGTAGGTTTTATACATCATCACCAATATATACCAAATAATAAGTCAATCGAGCAAACTGTTGCCTAATTATAGCCATTTTTGAGTTATTTGCAATTATAGCGCCACCTAGTGGCCAAACACCGATTTTTTTTTATTGTGACCCCGGACCGAGGGTCTACACATATGGTCTAAGCCCTGTGAAGATAGCTCAAATGGTTCACGAGTTATGGCCATTTTAGTTAAATTTGCTACTTCCGGTACGGACGTTTTAGAGCCCCCTAGCGACCCTGAATCGAAATTTCAACTTTTTTTAAATAATTATTCATATTCACACTCCACAGAACACATCAGCGTTGGTTTGGTTCCAATAGGGCAAAAATCCAGGGACTAGTTCATTTTTTTTTTTTCATAAAATGCTAATTAGCGAAAAAATTTGCATACCGGAAATGAAATCTGAGTCATACGTTTTTTAAGTTTTGACCCAATGATTACACTGATATAAGACACTTGGGTGTGCGACAAACGGTTTAGGGGCTACGAACAAAAAGGCTGTTTTCATCGCTGTAGCGCCCCCTATAGGCCGATATGGCTGGGTCCGTGTATCTGAGTAGCGACAAGGACTACTACCATCTGACTGAGTCTCAGCTCTGTCGGCCTTACGGTTTGGGCTGCAGTATCAGTTTTACCGGAGAAAAATAATAATAAAACCAACAAATACAATAGGTTTCTAGCCCTACGGGCTCGAACCCTAATAACATTTGCCACGCTAACACAATAGTCCACCAATTGAGTAACAAGAACACATGTGGGTAATTTTAAGCTGTACACAGTTGTATTAATCCTTCTGCCTTTTTAGACATCTGCATGCATTAAGAGGTACTGCGTCACAAAGCTTTTAAAGTATATTTGGCAACCCGCAGCTGCGTTCATTCAGCTTTTGTACTTTCATGCTTAAAGTTCCAGATAATGAAACAGCAGTGTGGGGATTTCGTCAGGTTCAGCGTGGAAATGCCACTCTGACAAGCACTAATTATCACCCAGGTGGTTCTATATGAAAGCCTTACTTCGCCTATACAAATTCACTGTGTATTTAAACAAATTCAGACTGGCAACAGTACCTACTGCACCTTTGTGCGTGTTGTATAACCCAAACATCAGTGTTATCAAAGTATTACGTTCCCAATTAAGGACCGGATACATTGAGAAAGACATTTTTATATCATGACATGTGGCTAAAACATAGGCACTGAACAGAAGAGATAATCAATGGAGCTGTCAGGTCGAACAGCGGGAGTCCGCTGACCTGGGATCTGCCTCGTGCTGCACAAGAGCCGGTGCTAATGAGAGAGGCTCGACAGCGCCTATGTCTGGTTCAGCTGACCGCAACGCGGAGAGGAAGGTGAGAACGGAGGGGAGAAACGTAAGCTCAGACTGACCTATAGCAGAGAGGTGAAGGCCTGCCATCGCTCATTAGGGCAGAACAGGACCTCCAACAGAACTAGAAGTGGAGGAGTCTCGTAAGAAAGACGAGAGGGGGTGATGCTGTGCGCGTTAGCGTCTATTTGTAACAGTGGAGAGTGTGAAAGTGGAGGTTTCTCTGTGCTTGTGTCTGTAAAGGAGAGACAAAAAAAATTGGGTCAGAGAAGACTGGTGAGACATGTGAGAAAGAGGCAGAAAACAGATACGCTGAAAACAGTGATTTGGTTTTAATGCAACAAATTTCCTTTAATGACCAAAAATGGTTATCAGGAGTTGCCATTGAGAGTAATTACAAACTTTGTGAAATCTAATATACAAGCATTCACATTTGACTGATAGTTAATCTTCACTGATTAAAACTCCAACGTGTAATTGAAAGCTGATCAAATGATCCGGATTCAGTCAGATTTACTGAACAGTTTGAATGTGATCAGAAAATACTCTTTATCTTCAAACATTGACTAAGCTGTTTGCTCTAGTATCTTATATCGCTTCATTAATCCCTATATTGCAAAAGACTGTTGATAAATATGCCTATGGTGCATTTCTAATGCATTTACTGCTTATATTTGAAACAATTTGCATTTGTGCTTGTGCCTTCCTATAGCTATGCATGCTGTAATGTGTTAACATAAGTGCCTAAATAGATATGGCTTACTAAAGGGCTGGTTTCATATGATGGTGAAGGTCAAATTAGTCCACCTAAAAACCCCAAAGTGATTCCATGTGCTGAATGACCTTTTCAAGCACATCATAAAATGAGCTAACTAATCAGGCACTAAATATATAATAATTATGTAAATTTGCACATTAATGCCTTTTAAATGTCTTACATATAATGGTGCATAATGAAAGCTGTTGATTGTGAAATGAGTTTACATTCACATTGAGTCATTTAGCAGACGCTTTTATCCAAAGCGACTTGCAAAGAGTTTAGGAGCGATAAGCGATATGTCATACAGGAGCAACAATACAAAGTTACTGGTTTCAACAAAAGCTAGACCACTACCTGTTGAGAGAAAGGGTTAGTGTTTTTTTTTTTCATTTGTCTGTCAAGTATGCACAGAAGAGATGGGTTTTAAGTAGTTTCTTGAATGTTATGAGAGATGTGGGTGACCGGACTGAGTTAGGAAGAATGTTCCACCAGGAAGGAGTTGTGAAGGAGAATGAGCGGGAAAACGATTTACTGCCCATATGGGAAGGCAATTCAAGACGCCGCTGGTTTACTGAGTTTTAGTTACTAACTTAGCATTTATGTCACTTATCTACACATATTCACAGGATTCCTTACTTCAAGGGTGGATATATTTAGCAAATCAGACTTAGATGTTCATTAGACTGGGATTGCTAAAAAACTTTGTTTGGTGATTTATGTCTCTTTCTGTATGGTGCTATAGCTCTTACAACACATACAAAACTCCTCACCTAAAAGGATAGAATACCGAAAAATACAAATCTGTCATCATTTATTCACTCTCATGAAACCTGCATGACTCTTTCTTTTGTGGAAGACTAAAGATGATATTTTGAGAAATGTCAAAGAGGTTTGTGTTCAGGTTGTACAATAGAAGTGAATGTGGGACAGTGCATTTGTTCACTAATTTTCTTCAAAATATCTTTTTTTGTGCAGAAAAATAGACATTATTATTGTCAGTGTTGGGTAAGTTACTCTGAAAAAGTAATTAATTACTAGTTACTCATTACATATTCAATAGTGTAATTAGATAACTGTCCAAATTACTCGTCCCGAAAGTATTTAGTTACTTATTACTAATTACTTTCTATATCCTACATCAACCTTGATTAGTTAAGTGATTCAAGGATAGACATGAAACGGCTTATTTAATTCTTTCAAATAATATTATTAACTGACCAAAGTATAACGAATGTGAGAATTATACATTAAAGCACAGATTTTAAAATAAGACTTTGAATCCTGATGTCAATTACACTATTCCACATGCATATATTGCAGAAAGTATTTAGTTTAATTACATCAAAAGTAACTGTAATTAAATTACAGAAAACATATGAGTAATCCCTTACTTTACTTTTTCAAGGGAAAAGTAATTAAATTACAGTAACTAATTACTTAGTAACTAGTTACACCCAACACTGATTATTGTTTAGTCGAACTTACCCTTTAAAAAAATTTCCTGTCTGTGAAAACCAGGCAAAAGTCTCAAAATATGATTATGAGGTAACAAGCATCGAAGTTTGATTTCAACTATTAATTTCACTATGATTTCAATCTTTGAGATGGCCTTACTCAGTCCATATAAGAAAGATTTAACATAAAACAGTAAATCGAAAAAAAATACTTTTGCTGAGTTTTCACAGGCAGGGTCACACATGTCCTGCCAAATGCGTAAATCTAAATGTAAATTATGGATCACACCTAAAGCTGTCCGTCAAAGGTCTGCTCAAGCAAGACCAACTAAGGAAAAATAAGGAAGAGAGTGTATGATGGAGAGAACAAGTGAGAGAAAGAGAGGTAAAACAGAAACAGACTGAAATCCTATACTGCTGCAGAGAAGAGATAGCGCTGAGCTGTCTTTCTCTAATTGCCTTTCTTGCCTGGCGTTCCCTGCACAGGTCTGGCATGAAGAAGCTCTCATTATACACCTGCACCTCTGGCAGCCTCATTACGGCTCCTCTGCCAGCCGTCTGTTCTGCTCGACGTGATCACGGTATGATCCAGCAATAAAATCACTCTCCATTACACACCCCCTAACCATGTCCAGCATACAGGTGACAGACATACCGGTGGTCTGACCATGTTTTTATTCCCAGTTGAGGCAGACTCATTTGACATAACTGTGACTAAACTAATGCAAGGGATGAATTTTAGGACACATACTGGAATCATGTCTTAATGAGCCAAACAAGAAGCATTAATGGGATTTTGTTAATGAAAGTTTTAGACGTTCAACCAGGTACAGTATGTCAGTATAAAACAAACAAACAAGCTTAAAAGAGAACAAGGAACTCGTGTGAAACCGGTGACAGATGGGAAACAACATCTGACATCACTGCTGTCAAATGTTCTGTCATCGACTTCAAACTTCTACGAAACTTCTACAAAGGCAGTTCCATCAGAATGCCTCATTTGTGATCTCAAGCAAAAAATAAATAAATAAAATCCATCTTGCTGTTATATTGAGTGCAAGTGATTTCGGAACGTATTTAAAGTATGATGGCGTTTCAGCTCTGAATGCCTTGGGGGCGATTCCAATAATTGTGACAATGCTTGTGTTTTGTACCTTTCTTGACAGAAGTCACCCCAAATTCTCACAGCAAAATTGCTTATTAGACCCAACTGTGTTGCCGCCTTTTGACTGGAGAATGATTCTCTACTCCTTAACCTTTTGTGGAATTCAAGAGTAATCGATGAAATTGCAATGCAGCGATAACGCCCGTAAAGCTTGCGCCTATTGATTGGAAAGAGTCTGTGTCTGAAATCAATCGCTCTGGGATGCAAGTCGAACCCGATGAAAGACGAAGCGGACTGTCAACAATGGCCGACGTGCTGTTCAACCCCGTCGGGTCATTTATGGAGTGATTGCAGGTTCTCCAACAAAAGCGTAACAAGCAAGAGTAACACATTTATGGTTGTTCTTGTTAACCACCTCAAAGACCATCTGGATCTGACTGAATTGAATCTGTTCAAAGAAAGACTGAGAATGGGGGGAAGAAAATATATTTTTTGTTGTTCTTGAAAAGCTATGAACCATAGTCCTTCTACAATTACACATAATTACACACACACTTAAAAAGGATAAAAAACAAAACAAATCACCAAACCCTAGGCTTATATTAAACAACATTTCTTTGGCCATCACATCAATAGTAGACATCAAACTTAATCGGCCAATATGGGCCCTCATGATAAACATGCTACTTGTGTGTTTTACCCAGAGGTCATGCCATAAAGACTAGCAACTGTATAATGAGCTCTCAAACGACCAAACTATCTCAACGCAGCTTCCTGCTCGGAGCAACACTTAGTCAATAAGGTCATTCAACAAAATTTATCGTAATTAGTCACTGGATGAAGGGCCTCTGATGACCCAGGTCTATAGGGACCATCAAGAGAAACTTGCAGCAGCAACATGAGCTGAAAATCCTTTTACACGTTCTGTACTTTACATGTGGCAATGGCCAACAACCACTGTTAGCGATGTAATGACAACAAAGGTTTTGTCTTAAGGCACTCTCCCTGTAAATCACAACTGATAGATGTTATGTTTAAAGTGGCCGTAACTCAAACTGTTTCTGCATATCTAATGCTATCTTGAGTATTTACAGAATAATATAAATTATAAAAGACCGATACAACTGTACTATTATTTCTGAAAACCTACGACCTCTTTCACACTTGGGAGTTGGAACTATAGCACGTGCACATCCGTTGCCAACAAAACACAGAAATTTGACTCAGTTTTAGATACCGTGTGCGGTTCATGTCAAGCATCAGTTTCAAACGATCTCCGAATCCACCGTTTATATACCAATCCTCACCGAAACCAGTGAACAAACAAACACAGCTGAGCTTCGCGAACACAGTGCTCTCTCTCTTGCTTCAGCTAGCTGACGTGTGGGCATGCTCCTTCTCCTACTCTCTCTGGTTGACGCGTAGGCGTGCTCTTTCTTCTCACTCTGTCGTGGGTTTGCAGGAGAATTTTCCAACAAAGGACTAGAAAAGTTGTTACGAAACTGATTTTAGTGTTTGAAAAACACTTTCCGAAACCTATACGAATGCTGGTGGAGTGTATTGAGCAATGAAAAATACTACATTATTATTATTATGTCGAGCATGAGAAGACAGCAAGTTTAATATTGTAAAGAAGTCTGAATGCATGAAACACTGTTGCATATTTCCTTTAATATAAAGAAATTACAATTCAAAGGATTTTAAACATTTCAAAGGTGAAAGTTCAAACTTCATTTAAAATGCAACGTTGCTTACTTAAAGTTTTTCTTATATGGCTATATTTTATACATATATAATAAATTACAGTATAATTAATATAGCACACCTGTTAACTACTGATCTAAAAAAAACATCTCAGGTATGTCTAAGAAAATACTTACACAACTTGCACAATTATATGTTGATTTACTTTTATAACAGTACAGACAATAAAACCAACTAACCCGAAGCATCCGAATCCCTCTGCAACTCCAAGGACCAGAGGCTTCTACTGTTCTAAGTTCAATGGCTTTTCTGGCTTCATCCATTTATTTCATTTGCTTGGGTTAAAGGAGATCAGAGGAGCAAGAGGTGCGGTATACAGAGTCTAAAAAAGTATTTCAAACTGTGAAGGAGATTTGATTTAAAGGAACAACTCTATCAGCTGTGCCGGCAGATGGCAGGATGTAGACAATGCATCCAATGGACAACGTACGGCCCGTGTCAAGCTTTAGCCCTTGACAATAACAAAAGAGGTTTAAGTTTCCTTTCAGGTCACTGCTGAGGATTTCTGCAAAACGAAACAAAAGAGTTTTTTAAAAGCTATGTTGTGAGAGAGGATAGGTTAAGTTGAATGTTGGGTGTTGGGAGTTGGTAGGCTTCAACATGGTGGGACATCAGACATTCTTAAAAATCAAACACTCTGTTGACACAACCTCCAATAAATTTATTATAAATTTGTGAGATTATGTAAACATTTGCTTGCACTTACAATATTCTGTATGCATTAAGCCTGATTAGTCTATTTGATTTAGAAGATGTGGGCTCGACAAGTTCCTGATAAAGTACACAGACCAGGAGAACTTTGAAAGCATGTGGGCTGTAAATACATTTTTAAGAATCCTGTTCTGTTATTAGCGTCACACCCAGAGAGCACTGAACATCTAAAAGGGTCAAAGTGACAAATTGGTTATCATATTAATCATATTATTATGATTAACACATGCTATGTGCTTGCAGTAAGTGTTTTTTTATCCACAGTATAAAGGATGTTTTTGCCAGAGAGCTGGGGAAAAAATGCTTTTTGGAAATAGCTGTTCTTGTCATTCCAGTGCAACTGCGGCGTGTCAGGATAGCTGATATAATTTTAGGTCCTTCAAGAATTGTAATTTCATTCCAATTTGCTCTTTTCGTAGCAGCTTAACATTCTGCTCAATGTGCGCTCAAAGGCAATGCGCTTCATTTTTTGGCTAAGCGTCACACCCGGTTTCAACTGTTCTATCCTATCTTAAGTTACCATGGAAATGTGCACCCGGCCTACTTTGGATCATACTCCTGTAAACAAACGGCAATGATTTATTTGCAGGCTCATCTGTCTGTGTAAATGGATCTATCTGTAAGCGCAGCGCCGTTTCGTTGTGTGGTCCTGGCAGACGTTATTTATGTTACTGCTGTGGGTATTCAGGCGGTCGCAGCATTATGCTTTTGTCACTGTTAATCTCAGCAGTGGGTTAAACGGCTTTTGTTACAAATGACCCGATGATGGCACACTTGGGTGAGAGAGCATCTGGACAGAATGGAAAGGAATGAATTTGAGAAATTTGCCATTTATGAATGTCAAGTGATTTGTTGGTATACGGGTCACTTTCTTGTATTAATCCATTACATACAGTCTTAAAGAAAATAATGTGCTTATTTTCATAAATCTTGTTCACATAAATTTAAATTAGCATATTTTATGCTGTTCACACATAACTAACATCTGATTAATGAGAACTTGCAAGTGTAAATTGCAGTGTTTTACTTGTGTAGCAATCTGTCAAATCATGACCTTTTATGAGGAAAGTCAAGGATGGTTTTCTCATTAAAGTTTTCAAAACAAAATATGTGCACTTGTGACATCACCCTGCACAATTGTCAATAATCTTCTTCTTGTTACTTGTTTTGTGTTCCCATTAATAAGATCATTCATATATGAGGGAACTCTTTTTTAAACATTTATTATTATTATCAACAATATTTTAATTAGCAAAAGGTAAAAATAATGACTTTTTAAAAGTTTGGGGTCAACTGACAATGTTTTCAATGATAAAAAGCGTATAAAGACAAAAATATATTGATGTGAATATATTATTTTAAATTGATTAGTAATAGATTACTAAAATACCAAGCATACATTTTAATAATTCTAGGCAAAAACTGCCTTAAGTTACAACACAATTTCCCAATTACATTTGTGTTATTCCATTGTTTAAGAAGAAAAAACATGTAAAGAATGCATAAGTGACCCTAAACTTTTGAACAGAAGTGCACATTAAGAGAATCAACTTTAATATTTCATTTTTATTTGACCGTAAGCATAAAGAATGCATGGTTGAATCAATTTGCATTTAAATTACCAAGGACCCATTTTACTGCAACAGAAAATGCTCAAAAACAGATTTCTAGAATGCCTCATCAAACGGTCCTCGACACATGTCAATCTGTCATAAAGTTACACCACTAAACCATATCAACTCCACTTTATGCTTGTAAAGTGGCCCAGTATGTATGGTCTCAGATATGAGTCTGGCTCATGGGGGTTACCGGGCATCGATAAAGCAAGAACAGATTACACCTTTGACATCGCACTGAACCTCTTACCCAGGTCTTCAATCACACATGTTGACTCTTAAGCCCAAAGAGGTGTAAAATTCTGCTCTATGAGAGATTTTTTTCTCACACAGACATCAGCCAAGCAGGAGATTCAAATCCCCTCGCGGTTAATTTACCTCCTAAACAGTAAAAGCAATTTGTCAGTTTAATGATGGTGAAAGGTTGTGTTTGAACACCGTAAAGAAAAAGAGGGAGAGAGACAGAGACAGAAGCTAAGTAATGATGAATGTTTGGAGTTTTACATAAGAGCTTCAATTGATTTACAATGTTTGAGTCTCTGTAATCAGAATTAATTAGTGACATTCTCTCTTGTGAAAGAAAACGTCACAATGATGATAATGCAGCTGTTTGATTTAAAGTGATAGCTTACCCACAAATCCTTGAGAAGTGGCCAACTGAAATCCCAACTCATGAACTGAAATAGCAGGCAATTCAAACATTATGAACCCTTAACCCAAATCACTGCATATGATATTTGAGAGAAAATTATCTTGAGACAAAAACCCATTTTATACGGACTGTGAAAGGCCTTTGTTTTTGTCAGAGTACCCAAAGGCCAACTTTATTGCTCAAAGGTTGCTCTTTCTAAGCGCAGGAGTTCTCAGTTGTGTTTCATCTATATGTCAACTTAGTTTTCTCCTAAAATTGCGCAGAAGAAATAAAATATACACCAATTATGCTATTGTTTATATTTTTAAGTGTGAAGCTGTAAAATGAATGTAGACCGTATAAGGAAAATGAATCTGGATTTGGGAATAACTGCATGAGAAATATTTAATTTTAAATGAATATTGAAATCATTAAATGGGTCATGTGTTTTTATGTGTCTTTGGTGTAATATATATATATATAAGTTGCCCATGCATGTATTAGACACGTAAAATTTCTAAAATTAAGAAGCCGGAACAAAGGTGCATTCTATCTAAAAGCAAATGCTCACCCAGACCTGCATGAAACACCTGGTGTAGACACACCCCCACAATTTTAAGTCAGTTTGTGGTATGATTTGACCGCCCAAATGTAAACACAAGTACTGTCAGTACAATTGCTTTGACACTTAAGGTTCCAAATTTGGTGAGGGCTGTTACATTTTCGTCACGCGCTTGCAGTATTCGACCAATCACTTCGCATTGGTTAACTGGCCAATCATAGCACACCTCGCTTTTCAGAGCAATCAGAGCCATTGATTGAGAGAGTTCTGCCAACAGAAGTCCAAAACGCTGGAGCGTCATGTAATTCATGGAGCCTTCAGATAGTTGCGGGAAGTTATGTTTTCTCTTTAAATGCTTTATTTCTTTAATTTTTATATTGATTAAATGACTTTCTTCTTTAAATGGGTTAGAAGTTTACCTCAGTTGGTCTGTTTAGTCGCAGCTCCATGCGTGAGTAACTTCCGGGAACTATTGAAACTGTTAAAAAAACAAGTCAATATTATTAAAGGGGTGATATGTCACGGCTAAAACGAATATTATTGTTTGTTTTAGATGAAATGCGATGTGTATACATGACTTAAGGTTAAAGAAACATTCTATTTTCCACATACCGTGCACGTTTGTATCTCATTGCCCCCCTCTGAAACACGCATATTCTTAACAAAGCTCATCGCTCTCAGAGCCGTTGATACAGAGAGTCGCGTGTTCTACATTGTCAAGTTGAAATCTCTTCTGAAGCTCTAATGGACACATTTGTGAGATTTCAGTGTCTTTTTCTCAGGGGAAATATCTGAGATGCAGGTGAAAAGTAAAAGCTCTCCATTTTATCTCCCTGAGACGACTGCATCTGAGATATTAAAGAGATCTCATCTGTGATTCTTATGGATAGGCTCTCACTTTGCACAGGTGACAATGGAAAATTGCCTTTTTATGCTTTGTGATGCGGAAAATGAAGGACATTTGTCCACATTAAGCAAATTAGAGTCAATCAGATGACAACCGGAAAGCCTAAAAATGAGTATGTCCATTCATTTAAGAACTTTATCGAAAACACTTTATATAACAGTTAGTTCTGCTTCTTTAATTTGATTGGCCGGGCAGCCAATAGGGTTCATCTTCCTAGTCAGCATGGAATGAGAACGAATCGGGAGATAGAAGCCAAAACTGAAGCGGGATTGGAAAGATTACAGAGCGCTTTGAGCAGGGGGAGGAAATTGTTGTCACCTCACTTATATACTGTAGACAGACTGTCAATCTTTGTGCTGCTTGGCAGACAATTTTTCTGAATAATCATTTTGAGAATAAAATACACAAGATTAGTCAGGTTTCTCAGTATTAACCTCTTGTTAACAGGAGTTGTTGTATATCAAACACCACAACTAATAATGATTACATGTGCAATTGAAATGTTGAACTGCAGCTTAATTTTGTATTGTGATGCAAGATTCTGTGATTTCTGTTAAACAGCAATTATACTTTGAAGTTAAACTTTCCCACGGTTTGCACGGCGGTATACAATGACGTTATGCGCTACTGATAAATGAAGCAACTCCCTTGTTCATCACTGTAAATGTGGTTCAGACTGAGAATAGAGCTCTTTCATCTTGGCTGATAAGAATGTCCTGATTACATCTAAATGTAGAGCAACATTTCCAGCGTTATCAATCAACGTCATATTCGCAGACCTCCTCAAAAATTGGCTCTAAAACGATCTCCGCCCATTTTAATTTTCCATGACAGCGCACATTAGTTCTTGCACCTTCTTCAATTAGTACGGCAAATAATTACAGTTTCTACCATGCTTCAAAGAGAGACACCGCTAAATGTTATCCTGGTGCGAGTGTGCAGTGCCTCATGGGATATCCTCCAGCATCTGCGACTGCAGGAGTCCCACATTCCTTTGCATTTGTTCCATGCTGCTGATTCTCATTCATCTCATCCCGAGCATTCCGCTGTGGCTCTCCAGAGATGTTGTCTTGTTGAAAAGGCATGAACTTTCCTACGAACCCTTACCTCTGTTTCTTCTACTCCTTTTTCCTCCTCCACCCACACTCTCTTGTTCGACAATAACTGGGGCAGTCGGGCTGAAAACGAATTACGTGTAGAAGTTTCCTGAGACAGAAGAAAGGAAGTCTGTGCTGTGTACGTCTGCTCCTGCGTAGCACTTCGCCCTCTTTCCACAAGACGATGGATTTGCTCACGGATGATAGTGATGGAGTTGCTCGGGGAAATAAATCACATTACTACTGGTCGACTTAATTGATGATGAATTTGTTGGCTCCACTGCAGAGTCCCACAGGGTTTGGTAATTATGACATGCAGCCACTTAGAACTGTCATTCTGGACCGGTCACATTAGAGATTCATTCTTAAACTCTCCAACGCAACCATACATATCAAAAGATATTTCTTAGTGATGATGATTAATTATGTATACATTTGATACTGTAAAATGTAATGTTGACATGTTTTATGACTATGATGTATCTCTCACTAGTGGCCTCTAGTATGAGGTCATCTCTCATCATAAACCATATCCCTAGGGACAGCATCCCGCAATGCTGACATTCTTCTAAAGCTGCTCAGTAAAACACGAACATATTTTGGCCAATATACTGAAATCAGGATTATATGAATAGGCATTGTCTTAAAAAAAAAAAGATGTCTTTACAGAATAAAAATAATAGAACAGTGAATTGAACTAAACAAATACAAAAAATGAACAAAAAATTATCCACTTGAGGGAAGTTAGTTAAGGAAAGCTCATGTGGAACAAGAAATCCTTGCAAAATGGTAATTATTTTCAATTATTTTCTTTTCGTAAACCAAATATATAGTTTAAAAATAATTATGATTAAATATTTAGCCCTAGATGCTTCTGTCTAGGGCTTCAAATTACTTATTTTTATTATTGACTAATCTGAGAATATTTTTTCCGATTAATCGAACTATGGTTCCTACTGTTGTGGTCAATGATGCCCAAGAGAAAGAGGTCACGTTATCCGAAAATACTCTGTCATTGACAGAATTTTTTACCAGTGACGGGGAAATCTGAAGGCCGTCTGTAGTAGAGTAGGCGGGGCGAGACCGTGGTTCGAGTCCGGTGAGTAATTGTGAATTAGCGCCAGCTGTGCGCACACCGGCCTCGAATCACGTAGGAGATGGGAGCATATAAAAGGAACGAGCGACCGGACCGTCGAAGAGAGAGGACCGGGCCCGAACTTGTGTTATGTTTGTATTTATATTATGTTTTGTTCGCCTGCGGTCGTCCGTGAGGGGCCGCCGGCTGTTATATTACTTTATTAAATATTTAAATGTTTGCCGGTTCCAGCCTCCTTCCTTCCCTTTTATTGAGATTTGTTACAGTGGTGCCGAAACCCGGGAGGAAGGAGAGACATGCTGTCGGAGAGTCCTCGCCGCCGAGTGGCCTCGCGGTGCCGGAGAATTCGGGCAGCGCGGACGAAGGGCGTTGGGGAAACGGAAGTGCACAGTGCGGCCACCGTCAAAGCTTCGGTGGAACGGCGACCTTTGCTGCCGCGCCCCTGGGTCGAGGTGGGGTGGCTGTCGTCCAAGCGGGAGCGGGGGGTTGCCCCGTCCACCAGAGGCCGGAGCCTGCGTCCGTCCCCCGAGGGGGAGGAGCAGGAGGCGGAAGTGCCGAGTGCGGCCACCGCCTGCCAGAGGCCGGAGCCTGCCTCCGTCCGCCCAAGGGGGAGGAGCAGGGGACGGGAACCCGCCCCGACTCCCAGATAAAGGAGGAGCCACCGCCGGCCGCCAGGGGGCGGACGGTCGAGCCGTCCATCGAAGCCCCAGGGCCACCGCAAGGCACCACGAAGGAGAGTACTCCGGCTGGTTGAGGAACGAGCGGCAGCATGTCGGGGAACCGGACTTAAATTTTTTTTCCCTCTCTCTTTCCGGTCGCTCCGAGGCCTCCCGTCTCCGTTGTCTCGTCTCGTCGCTGCATACACACCACCCCACCCCCCCCGAAGGAGGGGGAGGGAGCTTGCACAGTCTCGGGGGTACCCCCGGCCTGTGAGGGGTGATGGGGGTATGTAGTAGAGTAGGCAGGGCGAGACCGTGGTTCGAGTCTGGTGAGTAATTGTGAATTAGCGCCAGCTGTGCGCACACCGGCCTCGAATCACGTAGGAGATGGGAGCATATAAAAGGAACGAGCGACCGGACCATCGAAGAGAGAGGACCGGGCCCGAACTTGTGTTATGTTTGTATTTATATTATGTTTTGTTCGCCGGCGGTCGTCCGTGAGGGGCCGCCGGCTGTTATATTACTTTATTAAATATTTAAATGTTTGCCGGTTCCCGCCTCCTTCCTTCCCTTTTATGGAGATTTGTTACACCGTCCATCATTTTGACGGATTACAATAAGGCCAATTTGTTTGCCCGTTTTGTCATGTCCCTTCATTAGAACATAGGGGTGTGATGAGATCTCGTGGCGTGTGATCCGAGGTGTCTCGCAAGATCCAACAGGTCTCGTGAGAACACATTCTCCTTACGCAATTGGCCTGATGGAGTGCTGTCTTCAAAATTGCAACCATTTTAGTCGCATATGCTCCCTAAATTTAACCTGTGTGACCTCAACATATATTTGGGAGCATTTGTGCGAGTCCACATTTTGTTGGGGTGTGACAAGTTTTCATTAATGTACAGAACACTCTAATAACTGTACGAAGTTCATTAGCTTACATACAATGCCTGGTCCGTTTTGGAAAACGTGCGCTTAGTCAGCGGAGACTCGTGGTGCAGATGTATCTGTGACTCAGCCTCCGCGTTGCATCCAACATTACCCACAAAGGTGTTTATAGTTTTTTCCATCGAAAAAGACACTTTTGGATAAACCTTAACCGCTCAGTAAGTGGAATAATCTCCAGGGCTCGACATAAAGGACTGCCCGATGGCCCAGGGCCAGCATGCGATATCCCCGGGCCAGTTGAGAGAACTGTCACTTGCCCAATCGGGGCAGTCCTGTATCGTGATGGAAATGTCTAATTTGTACGTTTTTATGATTTGCCTATTTAAATATTCCCAAGAAAATGCAAAAGAAGACTGGATTCGGTTCTCACGGGCTGTTTGAGATATGCGCTCAGCCGGAGTGCCGCATCAGAGTCTGAGGCAACGCGCAAAATACAGAATTGAGTTCTCTTTCACGTCTTCTTTATCTGACATACCGACACAAAATTATGCCAAAATGCCAAGTATCCTTGTAAAAAGTAATAAATTATGACTAACGTGAACAAGCGCATGTGGAAACAAAACTTTATTTTAGATACGTGCTTCTCTTAAAGAGGCAGCAACATCATAACGTCTCAGTTTTGTTCATCAAACAACAAAGAACGAAGACAAAAACACACACTGGTCTTCACTGATTAAACTATAACTTTAGTTAGGTTAAATCAATATTATATTTAATACAGTGAAGAGAGAATATAAAGTATTTACATTATTGAATTTCTGTATCTGATAGATAATATTACTAGAGCATCCTTAAAGACCAGAAATGCACTGACATTTGTATGTTTGCTCTATTACACTTATCTTTGCTATTGCACATACTTTGATTACTTGATCTTATTTGATCACTTACTGATTAGTTGTCTTCAACAACAGTTGAAATTTTGTAATAGTTGAAATAGTTGAAATTATAGGCTAATAGTTTTTTAATGGTATCATACCCTTATTTATTAAGATTACATAAGTCAAAAATATATATTATTTAATACATTTTTGTGGTGGGGCCAGTGAACATTTTGGCAGGGCCAGTAAAAATTACAAGCACTTGTCATTTGTTACTCACATATGAACATAAACATTTGTCTGTAATTAGTATTTTATGTCTGACAACAGAGAAGTAAAATATATAACTGAATATAAACAGCAATGTCTTTATTGGGCATTCAGTTGTATTAAAAATACAAATACAGTAAGTTCCAAGAGTAAATGCAAGTACACAATGATGAATTCATGAACATGCTAATTACCACGTAAAACACCACCCTGACCCATTAGTGACCAGTAATCGTAGATAATGAAATAATTGAGACATAATATAAAAAGTCTAGCGCAAAAAAGTCTAGTGCAAGCTCTGCCCGGAAATGAAAATTGTAAACATTGAATTTCGGATTAGCTTTGCAGTTTTTCCTTAATTGTAGTCGATGGTTACACGAAGAAAAACAAGATTAAGAAGTGCGTATATATCGGTCCAAAATATCGGTTATCGGTCTAATTCACATGGATATGATCGGTATCGGCCCTAAAAAACACATATCGGTCGACCTCTGGTCATCATAACGTCTATGTTCTCTGCTTAGAGTATAACTACCCTTCGTTCCAATTACTGGGGCTGACTGTGCCCTAGAGGCCAAATGCTGCGGACACACACACTTGACTCGCTTGAATAATCAGCTTGTTATTTCTTTGGCTAGAACCCTGTTACATCCTGAACAGATTTAGTACCAAATCTTTCCCCCTTTCTTTTTTCAGAAGACCGTGAGTTAAGTGGATGCCTGGTGCTGATGGGAGTGATTAAAGTGTGAATCTGTGCTGAATCAGCAGGATGCAGATCAGAAGACAGATGCAGTGATATATATGTGTGTGTGAGCGGTTCCAAGTGCCGATCTATGCCGGAGTGACATATTCATGCTCACCGTCACTGTTATTACTCATCAACAAAGTTCTCATCAAACTAATTAAAAAACACACATATACACACATCCATCAACTTGGCCCTAGCTGGTTGTAAAATAATGTACATTACAATCTTTCAATCTCCCCCTCTCTGTCTGCCTAATTCAAGGTTGTCTAAACTCTTGCCAATAAACTCTTTAATGGCGTTTCTGAACTGTGACCAGCTCAATTCTGATTTCACAGACCTGTCATCCTGAATTACCAATAATTCTCTAGCTTTGCTAGATGGAGACAACAACTCACTGCATCCAGCATCTATTATTGCATGAGAGAAGAACCTGGAGACAAGCCAGAGCAACCAGACCCCTCACTTCAGCACATGAAGAGACACACCTGGTCAGCCAAGCTCAATTCCACATGCAGACAAAGCTATATCCACTGCAGCGTTAAATAATCTTATTAGCCGCATTTACTCACTTGGTTTAAAGGAAATGATTGCTTTGACTCATGTGGGTCTTCTTAATTGATTTATTTGTGCATCCTTTCCAAGCATGAGATTCACAGTGAATGCGTGGCACATGTCCAAACACCATCATGGGACGGGGCTTATCCTCATTTGATAAACATATATTCCAAGCATCTTGAGAAAAATGGATTACTGATCAAATAAATAAAATATGACCTCTTCATAGTGTGCAGTCATGTGAACCTAAATTACCCCTCGGGAATGAAACAAGTGTGCCCGTCTATTTCATTTATTAGTATGCATCAAAGCATCAAATGCCTCTACATCTCACATTCTGATTGTTTATCTCTGTTACACTGGTGCATTTAGCTGGATTTACACACTTTGTGCTTGACTTTGTTGCTTTCAGACTGAATATCTACGCTCTTAAAAATAAAGGTGCTATAAAGGTTCTTCACAGCGATAACATATAAGAACCATTTTTGGTTCAACAAAGAACCATTAAAGGTTCTTAAAAGAAGGATCTCTTTTTTACCTTTTCATAATATGAAGAATCTTTTATTACCACAAAGAAACTTTTAAAGAACAGAAAAGTTCTTCTGATGTGAAAGGTTCTTTATGGAATAACGTAGACAAAAAGTTATTTAATGGCATCGTGAAGCACCCTGATTTTAAAGGGGTCAAATGACATGGCTAAAACTAATAAAATCGTTTTTTAGATGTAATGTAATGTTTATACACGATTTAAGGTTAAAAAACGCTGTATTTTCCCCAAACCATGCATGTTTGTATCTCCTCTTTGCCCCGCCTCTCTGAAATGCGCAGATTTTTTACAAAGCTCATCGCTCTGAAATGCGAGGTGTGCTATGATTGGTCAGTTAACCAGTGCATAGTGATTGGTCCGATACTGCAAGCGTGTCACGGAAATGTAACGTCCATATTCGGAACATCTGGTTCCAAAGCAATTGTACTGACAGGTGATAAAATGTCATCAGTACTTCCCTATATCACTTCGGGCCCGAATCTGATACGGAAAATGAAGATGATCAAGCGGATACATCAACTTTGCCAGCGCGACTTGAACAGGATGTAAAGGATTTGTAAGGTTGTATTAAAAAAAAAAAAAGTTAAATAGTAAAAAACTATACCTTACTGTTTTACCTATTATATACAACGTTATAAAGACTATAAACATACAACCATATAGATCATACAGAGTTTGTGTGAGATAGAAACAAGCTCGCATTACAGCAGGGAATGGTAACATAATAAATAACTCAAGCACTTTGGCCCTTCTTGATCAACCAATGTTACGCCACGTCTCTTCTCAACAATGACTATAAATCCCATTATAAACATGACATTTGTTGCCTCTTTTTGGAAAATTATAACTGATTATTAGGACTTGTGTTTTCTTTTTTCAAGTTGCGCACATGTCTGCATTTGCAGATCACAAACACACAACAAACTCAACTCGCGTTAGTCCATAAAAGTATTCCCCAGTCTTTAACAATGAAAATATGCTTACAGGCTGCGAATCTGAAGAGCCAGACTGTCATTGCGAAGTTTTAATGGTTAGAATGGCCCCAATTTTTCATCATAGCTTTCGTGCATAGCCGGTCTTGATCTCTCCCATGTTCGGGAAGCATCTCCAGTGAAATGCGCTGCAAAAACTTGAACATTTGGATTTTACTTTTCTTTTTTGCAGGGCAAACAAAGAGTCTTTCTTTTCGCAACACAGCGTCTCCACGGCATGGCTGTGGTGGGGACGATACAATGAGATTTACAAGTACGCCCACTTTACTTGTGTTTAGATTTGGGTGGTCTAAGTAAAGTCATGTTGCGAAGTGACATACATTCGCCGGGGTGTAGTTACACGAGGCATTTCAGGCAGGTCTGGGTGAGCATTTGCTTTTTGATAGAATGCATCTTTTGTTCCGACACTTTAATTTTTGCTATTTTATGTGTCTTATACATGTATGGGTAACTTATAACACACCAAAGACACAGGAAAAACACGTATTCGCGACGAATGACCCCGAATTGACGAATGACGATTTATCAGTCAGCCACATGCCTGTTATCAATGTCTTTAAGTAGAACGCTCACAATGATCTAACATCTAAACCGTCTATCCCTGTCGTAGGTTTACTGTAAGGTTGTCATCTTTCATCAATCATATTTCCTTAAAGGTCAAATAATGAAGGTTGTGAATTCAGCTGCGCAGACCAAAAATAAGTAAAGTACCAGGAGAATTCTCTCTTTTGCAGAAGTTCTTCTGCAGGACAAAAAAGAAGATATTTTGAAGAATGTTGGTAACCAAACAATTGGCCCACATTGACTTTAACACAAACACCCCTGAGAATTCTGCAGAAAAAAGCCCTATACAGGTTTTAAACGATATAACATTACAACAAAATTAGTATTTTGGGGAGTTAACTATTTCTGTAACACCACATGGCTTATCACAGATGGACATATCGCTATTAAGAGCCCTCCAGAAATATTTACATTTTCATTTCAAAATTAACATGCATTAAAATAAATAGCTTCTATGCAACAACTTACAATTATGTAAGATTTGGGTTAAGTCGATGTAGTTAAGGTATCTACCAGCAGGGGCTAACTGCACCACAAAACCAACCAAACATTTCCCCCTTGGTGATTCGTAGAGATTATTCAATCAGATGGTCAACAAGCTATAGCTTGACATGCCAAGAGATGTGATTTGTGCGTGTGTTGTGATGTGTGTGAGAGGAGGGAGAGAAAGATCTTATCTAGTGGAGTAGATTCTGAGTGAGAACTCTACACTGAATTCATTGGAGAGAAGAGCGAGAAAAGGGGAAAAAGAATGTGAAAAAGAGAGAAATGGCCTTAACCATTGAAATGGTTCTGCTCCTTAGCCTGCTGAGGAATAAAGCCGCTGTTCAACACAACAGACACAGGTACAGGGTGCCCTTCACCTGAATGCTTGTTGTCTAGTTTTTGCTATGCAAGTTGTTGCTGAAAAACTGTTATTTGGTTTTGGTTATTCTTATGGTTACACCAGGAACTCAGTTGACCAATATCCTGTATGAAATACACATCCTGCATGTCTAATATTTATATGTATATAGATACAGAGAGAGGAACAAAAACTAATGAAGACAGAAACTACTATAAAACAGAGCAGTATGAAATGAAAAAAAAAATTGTAACGTACATTCATTCTCTGTCAGCTCTTGGCAGTTTTCATTGGAATCGAATCTGACAAATTAGCTTGTAAAGATGTTTACATGCAGGACATCACCAAGGCGACAATCAAAGAATACTGAAGATATAGAAAGAGATACATCAAAGAACGCCAGCTATACAGAACAGCAGATCAGCAGTTTCCACGAAGAACCCTTTGAGCCCATTCACGCTTTCAACCCGTTTATGCTACCCAGAAGCCTTTGAGGCAAAGACATAAAAAAGCTTGGAAAAACGGCAGCTTTAGCTCATTTGCCAGCAACACGGTTCTGAACCGGCCCTGCTGACCCAAGAGGAAGCTTTGCAGATTTTTTCAGCATGTATTCAGTGCAAACTGAAGTGAATACCAGAGCGGGTTAATGCACTGTGACCCCCGTGAGTACCTGGTGCAGCCCCGGCGGTAGCTCACGGCGGCCATTTATGCCATTAAAGACAAGTTTTCACTTCATTTCCTTTCAAGGCATTTCCAGAGTGAGACTGAAAAAGAATGAGCGAAAAGGGACCAAGAAAGAAAGAAAGAAAGAAAGAGAGAGGGGGAGAATATTTATAGGTCTGTGTGCTGAAATTTAAAGCAGCCATGATCCTGTCTTGCTGGGTGAATTGATCTCTCTTGAGTCTCACCACAGTCTAATGACCCCCAGACTGTGAAATGAGGGTTCAAAAGTACTAAACGACCAATATATTATATGTCCAACTGATTTAGAGGTGGAGATTTTTTTTTTTTATATAAATCATTTTTAAATTCACAAAATTATGGTTTAAATTTAAATATCTGCTGTGTTCATATCGCACCCTTTCTCATATTATCATTCACAAGTTTGCCTGCCCATCCAGTACTGATGTATAAGAGTAAAAAACTAATTGACTTGCTGTTTTATAACCCACTCACACTACAAAGGAGACACAGCAACACAATCCCATTTATTTCAATGGAGAGCTGACGAGTCATCTTATATGGAATTGGCCATGTTTCTACAGTAGCACTAAACATGCAAACTGTTCTACATAGCGTTTATTTATAAATACATTATCTCCTTCAGCAAAAATGCAACAACATCTTTGTTCTGTGAGAGCTGTCGTAATGCTTCGAAAGTCAGGGGTGGAGTGAGTTGCAATTTGCAACCTCGCTGCTAGATGTCGCAAAAACCTCCACACTGCTCCTTTAAAGTGAGGACCGGCCAAAATGTAGCTTTAACCACTTAGTCATTACTCTGATGGAACACATGAGCACACATGCAAGCAAACACACACAACCTGCACAACAGTTGCTAAGTGTAAGCGCATGGATTCCTAAAACTCTTTTAAGCAGTTCCTTCATTAGCACTCAAAACCATTAAAAGTCCATTTATTGCTTAACCCGTAATTCACGCTTTTAAAGAGTGCATTACACTTACAAGACTGTCACATCTCCAGACAAGAAGATTAAATTTGAAGTAGTCTACTGAGCAAACATTTAAGCAAAGCAAGATGCACTGCGAGTGTCACATAACGGCAGCATAATTTAATGACGGTAAAGATCTAACCTGAGCTTGTTTGCCATTTAATCATGTTAAATGGGATAACAATATTTACTTAAACCAATTTAAATGATGAAAGACAACACGCTCTACACCTCACACTGCTTCAAGAAACTAGCTAAACCATGATTAACATAAGCACTTTTCTTTATTACCTAAAGTTTGAACCTTGCCGCTTCCTTATTGTGACCATCAGGCTCGTGAAGAGCCTGCCGAGGGAAGTCCGGGTAATAAAACAATTGAAGCAGCATATCGTCAGTTCCACTGTTGCTATGCCAACATCAGCCTATCACGGATGTGACTTCCAGTGGATGGAGATGAGGGTTATTGCAGGCAACATCTGCCTTTATGAGAATGCAGGATTAGGAACAAAGACACGATGTAAAAGCTAAGAGATGATAACTTCATTTCAGAATACATGCGTGTGATTTATGGTCTCTATAAGGTTATAAACATCTGGTAGCTGATGAAGTTCATGAGCAGTTGATGGTAATGGTCCTCTTTGAATGTGACTCTTAATGTGACTGTGTGCTTGAGAGACGGTGTGTGTGTGTTTGTATGTAATGGACGAGCTTTAATTGGATGCTGCGGACGTGCAAAGGAAAATGGTATTAGTTCCCTTCGTGCAGAGGATGTAAGTCCCAAACCGTGACATGACAGGCTAGCACAAAATGGGTGAATACTGCTTCTGTTTGTGTGGTTTTGATTTTATGTGCTTAATTTTCTTAAAGGTAAGTGTAACTTTAAGAATCGCTGAAAGTGAGAGAAAGAGAGGGACTAAGAGAATTGTATGGTTTTATGGATGTCCTTATGAAGCCTCATGTTCAAATAAGGAAAGAATTGAGGAAAGAATGGGAGAAACAGGGCCTTTTGTCCCGCAATTTCATTTATCATGTCGAAATGAAGGGATGAAGAAATCTTTCTTTAATTGAGGCAATTAAAATGTCACTTGTTGGAATTGTATTAAAGAATCCTGGACTGATAGACTTTTAGATTATCGACTAACAAGACCAATTAGCGGATTTGCTGTTTAAGAATGAATTAAAGATGCCCCTTACATCACCTAGTACAATGCTTTTCTTTCTATCGTTCCGTCCGCCTCTTTATAGGTTGTTGTTTTCATAACGAAAATAAGTTCATTCATTTCCATAATGTGCCCCTGCAGAGTCGATACGATATCTCTGCATCCTTCTTTATTTGTTTTGCTTCATTCTATTCTTCTGCTTTCTTTTATATACCTCCATAGGGAATCATACAGCGAAATAGCAAATAGTTATGGATACCAGCCTCGCCTTCCACCTCCACTATACTCCTTTGGCCTGGAGCTACGATCAGCGGTTTTCACGTATGTCTCAAATCTCTCCATCACCCGCAAATTGCATTTGTGGCTCTGCGTGATACTGTTATGGCATCGGCCACATGCAGAGGTCCCACACGCAGGTGATTGTTCGAGATTAATCTGATTTCAAGAGGTTGAAGAGACAAAACCGTAATAACGGCGGTGTTGCATAACTCCTTTGTGTTCTGAATTGTCAGCCTGGCTGTATTTTTATCTGCAACAAAATCTTATAAGAATTGCATTTTGGCCAGTTAGCACCCATAAGACCCAAGTGTCTTACAACCATAATAATTTGCTAAAAGGGTTCTGCTGTATACTAGGGATGCACCAAATTGAAAATTCTTGGCCGAAGCCGAATATAAATGAAACACTTGGCCGCAGACCGAACATGGCTTTCGCATTTTTTATTTATTTAGCCAATTATTTCACTATTGCACAAACTGAATGCTCAATATTTGCTTTTTATATTTTGTCTTCCTTTTCAATATAATAAAATATAACTTGAAAGAAAAAATGGAGCAAAACAAGTAGACTAAATTAAAACAAAAAACATTGAACCCTTCTTGAATAGCCTATAATAGGCCTATAACTCACTGCTGAAAGAATGTACTAGCTACTCTCACCCCTACAACAAAACACTTTATTAAAAAGTGTCATTCAACATTATAAGCTAAAAATATGACTAAACGAAAACATTTTTCATTATAGGCCACACTGCAAAATGATGGTTGCTGCTTGATCATATCACACACCACAGTTGCACTGTTTTTGCTATTTTCGGTTTGGTGCATTTGCCACATCCCTACTGTATACTGTGTCTCACATCTACAGCGCATTTTTAATTATTACAGTCCTGCCCCCTAAAGCCGAAGGGCCGGAACACAGCAAGGCGTCAATATCACCCATTTATTAACCGGTGTCCAGACTAGGCGACAGGTTTCCAGAGACAAGCAATTTGTATGTCTACACTGAAAGCACAACCGCTGTGTGACATGGCACAATCCCGACTAATCAAAAGATATTTGTCGGTGACCGTACAGTCGTACAGATAAGGATTTCAGACCAGTGGGTGGCTTCTCTTGTTAGCCCCTCCATTATTAGACTCTCATCGCCATTGTTGTGAGATGCGAGATGTGTTCCACAAATACACACACATTGTGGCGTGGAGTCTGGACTTCTGCCACGGCCCTAATTACTCGTCTCTGCTGAGTTCCCCTCTCCAGCGTTGGGAGAGCTGTCTCTGCCCTGACTGTGCAAGTGGCTATTTGGCTCAATCTCATAGATTCTACAGTGAAAGGACAAATGCAAGACATGATTCTTGTGGTGCAAGGCACAACGAAAAAACTATATGATTTTTGAAGTACAAGAACCTAAGAAGTGTTGCCCCTACTGTATGCAAAGGGGTTATATTAGACATGTAAAATAGCAAAAATGAAAGTGTTGGAACAAAAGATGCATTCTATCTAAAAGCGAATGCTCACCTAGACCTGCCTGAAACGCCTTGTGTAACCACACCCCCACAAATCTATGTCAGTTCGTGG
Source organism: Triplophysa dalaica (assembly GCF_015846415.1). Lineage (NCBI taxonomy): Eukaryota > Metazoa > Chordata > Actinopteri > Cypriniformes > Nemacheilidae > Triplophysa > Triplophysa dalaica. Next base: position 7,718,926 of record NC_079559.1, read on the forward strand.
TATGATTTGACCGAGACAACCCAAATGTATACACAAGTCAGTGGGCGTACCTGTCAGTACAATTGCTTTGTAACCTGATGTTCCAAATAAGTAAGAGGCGTTACATTTCCATCACACGCTTACAGTATTCGATCAAACACTACACACATGTTAACTGGCCAATCATAGCACACCTCGCTTTTCAGAGCGATGAGCTTTGTTAAAAATCAGTGGGTTTCAGAGAGGTGGTACGAAGAAAAGATACAAACATGCACGGTATGTGGAAAATACAGCGTTGCTGAACATTAAATTGTGTACACGATAATATAAATGATAATATTTATTTTAGCCGTGTCATATGAGCATTTAAAACTATATTAGTTATTCTGCTGCTTGCTATCCAGGAAAAAAACGTAAATTAGCACAGTTGTTGTACTGTGTTATATTGTAGTAACGTGTCAGTAAGATGACCATTTAAATATCAAGCCATGAATACTATGTCATTTGGATTTGACTATGTATGTTGAATGCACTATTGTACAGCTAAAGTGAGTACAAGTAAAGTGGGCATCTTTAGCTTAATCATCACTATTACATGTGATTCCATTTTATTAAAAACCTGACAAATTATCTGTAAGCCTTTCTTACATTTATTTCTTATTATTGGTTGATATTTTAAAAAGTTATTAAACTTGTTGTTGAGCTATAACACTGAAGTTTGCTTACGTTTCCGACCTATCTCTGTAATGTATTTAATCACAGTCATAATACCGACTACAGTAATAAAAGCTTCATCAATTTCCGGAACATAAAAATGTATCACCGGCACAAGCCTATGATTGAATGGTCAAATACACACATTATTAAGTCGAAATATCCGTCTTAGCGAGTATTTATGTAAACACAATCGTTTAAAAGTAATGCATTAAATGCAAAGACCTCAAGATAGGCAGGTGGGAGCTCAAAACTTATCACTCATGTGTTTTGTCCGGCCCTTATCGCATTCTGTCTGGTCTCGACCGCCTTCCCTGGGGTTACTCTCCGTCTGTTACCGAAATGGGCACTTTGGGCATCAAAACTGCATTTGAGGCAAAGTGCAAGGTGCTCAATCCCCCTTGTCCCCCCTTCTGCACATGCCTATATAAAGTGAACAAACATTATGAGAGGAAAACTGTAAGGGAAGTATGTTCTTAAAGTGAAAGGACCCCACTTTATTATGCTTTACTTTAAATTAGAGAAGTTGTATATTTTTGTTATTAAGTATTTGTATTTACATAAATAGTTACAAGCAAGTTATAACAGCTGAAAAATCTGCTATTTTGATCACAAAAAAACATAAAAAAATCCTGGTGGTACTGTATAACCTTTTTAAAATGTTAAAAAAATGTATTTTAGATTTAATTATATAAGTTAGATTTAAAGAAAATAGTCGTCTATAAAAAATACACTGCAGATAAAGAATGAAGTGATGCAGAAAGAATAAAATGTAAAAAAGCAAAATGCAGTAAGTAAGAATTGAACTCAAGTCAGCCCCGGATATTGAAGAACAGCTGATCCTACATGTAGCCTGTGGCATGCTGGCAGATGACATTAGTGAGTGTCAATATGCTCTGACTTGTAGACTGAAAAATGCCTCCTGTATCTCCAAAGAAGACTGTCAGTCGCTATGCATTGTGGGAGAGAGGTGAGGTAAGCCAGAAGCTTTCTATCTGCCAGACCTGTGACAGCCAAAAGCCATCTTTTCATCCACCCTACACACCTTTCTCTCTTGAAAGCAATTTTCCTATACTCCCTCCTGACTGCAGCGCAAATTTAGTGGTGTGGTAGGGGACAGATGGTATAAACGTGGGACAAAGCCAGAAGCTACTTTGTTTTGACAATCTGTGTGATAGCTAGGGTTGCAAAGGGGCTGAAAACTCCCAGTAAATTTCCAGAAACTTTCCATGCAAACTTCATCTTCAACAATGACAAAAAATAAAATTAAAATCTGAGGAATTTTGAGAATATTACAAGTTTGAAATTTACCAGGAATTTATGGGAATTATATAGAATTTTTTAAATTTTCTTTTAACTGTATCATATAAAATCATAAAAATAAACATTTTGTTCGGTCATAATCTGACATGCATGCAGACTAGTACAGATTATTATTATTTTGACATTTTTGATTGATTTAAGTAGAACTTTCGTTGTGGTAAACATATACAAACTGCATTTTTTTGTTGTGGTTAACATATTTTAGTGGTAATGATTATTTTACAATTTATGCAAATGAATAGACATAGATGAATATTCCTCAATCAACATGCTTGCTAAAACAGACTATAACCTAGTATATATTTTACAATACTGGTCATATGTTTGGATACATTACAGTTTAAGTGATGATCATTCAAGCCTGCATTTTATTATTTGAAAATATAAATAGTGATAACAAATACTTTTTTTTATTCGAAATATATTAAGGAGTGCAAAATTGATGAAATCAGCATCATGTGTCACTGAAGACTGCCGTTATGGGTATGGAAAATTCATCTTTGCATCACAGAAATACATAATATTTTCATTTATTAAAACAGAAAACTATTTTGTTTTAAAATAGTATTGTTTTGTTCTGTATTTTTTATCAAATAAAAGCAGGCTTGATAAATAAGAGACTTCTTTCAAAATCATTTAGTACATTAATGTGTCCAAACTTATGAACAGTAACCTACTGTACTTCTGTATGATGACAGAAAACTGTTAAGAAAAAAGTAGAAGAAAGAGCATCACAGCTTGTGTTAGCTAGCCTTAGTGCTGGGCGATATACCACTTCATTCCACATATGGGTGTTTATTTTTGTCGTGACATGAAGTTTTAAAGGGGAAATTTCATGAAAAACAGACTTTTCCATGTTTAAATGCTAAAATCTGGTCTCTTGTGCATTTGTCAACTCAGAATACGTGAAAAAAGACAAATCATTAACTTTTTTTATGTGAGCCTATCTCTGCAAGCCTTGAGAAAACGAGCGCTTCAGAAATCGCGCTCTTACTGACGTCAGTTGCCGTTCCTATTATAATATTTCCGCCCTATGTTCTGAACGTTCTAAACATGCGACGGGATTGTCCTGTGTAACATAAATTTGACTTGGAGAAATAGCAATGTGTTTGTCTCGAATATCTTCACTTCAGAAAACTGTGTGTATGTTTTGTTGTAAACACGCAACGCGGTTCTCTCTCCTTAATGCGGTCGTGACCAGACGGGCTTTATGAATGGCCTCGGGGGCAACCGGTGTGCTTATCGGAAACAATGTGTTTGGTGTTCAGAGACGAGACCTTGTTTCTCGTTCGCTTTATGTGACCATACTTTAATGTGTTGTCGCAGGATTCACGGGCTCACTGAACAGTTCCTGCTGAAAGGGGGCGGTCCATATGTATGGACATTTTCTACATCATTTTCTGTGAAGGATTCAAAAAATTATCTTTGTTATGTTAGGAAAAATGCACAGCGCATGTAGGGTGTGTGGTCTCAACAGCCCTGCAGTAAGCAGTGTGCGGTGGTGATTGATAATTGTGCAGGGTAGAAATTCAACTAAAATTGCATTAAATCTGGTCGTTTTAGCATAGATTAATATGCAAGATTGGTTTTCAACTACATTTAAGTTCCCTGTTATAGGGTTGGCCTGAATTTAGTAAATTCCCTGTTTATTCCCATTAATTCCCATATATTCCTGATAATTCCCATATTTTCCCGTTAATTCACATTGCAAGTTTCCAGCCTTGAAAATTCCCCAGAATAGGACTACACCCTATCTGAACATCCCATAATAAGACTTTGCCTTCAGCTCCATCAGATTTCTGATAACTCACAACAGTGAAAGAACAGACTTCAAATCTATTTGTCATCAATGGCGCATAAAGGTAACAGCTCCAAGGGTAAATGCGATTCGGGACAGAATCCCTGTGTGTGTGCAACTCTCCAAGGTCTTCTCCTCCTTACACACTCCATTTCCCCCAAGGAGATATACTCAATGAAGAAGGTATACACTCATCCAATGGAGCATGTTCCAGCGCTCCCTCTTCATTACAGTCCCACTGTGACATCTCGCCCTCTCTTTTCTCGAAGGATTTAGGTACGAATAAAGGTGTTTTATCTCCCCCCCTGTTGCCTTTCACCAGTCCACAGAGCCGATAAGAACAAAATCACAGAGAGGGACACATAGGAAGAGAAGTCACTCTCTGGATAGCGCTGCAAAATATTGAGAAGATTTGAAAGGGGATAGATGTTGAGTTCTGTGGACAAAGTTATGTTTTTTACAGTGCCAGGAGAAAGAGAGAGAGAGAAGGGGAGATTGATAATTCTCAATACCTCTCAGTTATTTATTATACCCTCACTGATCATCTGGATTATTTTCTAGTGTGGGAAATAAAAGTATTTATTCTCACTGACCTAGTGGTCTAATAATAGCGTTTATAGGTCATAGCGTTTCAGCCCGTCTCTCCAGCACTTTTTGTTTTTACTATACTGTATATTCAACATTATGAGCTGACACCAGATCTGTTATCTCATAACTCTTCTCTACTATCAAATGATTACTGATGATATGCATGTTGCTTACAAAAATAACTAAATCAGATAACATCGTTAATTGTAAATTGCCATCAACGGAAAATACGTGTTTATAGGGCCAGAAAAACGTAGAAAATCTAGGCAAACTTTTTTTATATGGCATATGGGTAGTTTACAAATATAGCGTGCATGTGTCCTATAACGTGACATCACACATTTTGAAAACAAACTTTTAAACATATATTTTATATTATTAATAATATTTATAAAAGAAAGATTCATCTTCATTGTTAGTTTTTTCTTAACATTTTTGCAGTCACACCAAAGGAAAATTTTAGAGTTTATTTGTCAACTACCCATATTCAAGTTTGCACAAAGTTGCTAAGTAGATAATAGCTTTTGATCAAAATGTAATTAAAGTAAAGTAGGCATACCAAATATTTAGGAGTCACTAGAAATCAGTTCCTGAGTTACAGGAAATGTCATTTGCATTCTTTACGCAAGATCTGAAACGCCATTTAAAACACATACTGGCACACATACTGTAGTTTCATTCCGAAACTCTTGGGTGTATTTTTACGTGTTGAAGAGAGAGTGATAATTTACAATCTTTGTACTTAACACACCCATCTGAATATTCATTAAAATATTTTCTGAGGAATTAATAAAGTATGGTATATTGGTTTTGGATTGCAAGCAAATAATCAAACAACATTTCTTTCTGGTACATTAGGAATTTTTCAATTTAACTTTTTATTTAAATTGTTTAATTTGCTGATTACATGAACTGTCATGACAAAAAACAAAAGTGAAAAGCATTTTCAACATTTTCTTATGATTTCCACACCCTACCGGATCAAAATACAACAGTTTTCTAATTAAACAGGTCTACATGACCTCGAAGCCACATCAAGACTCTGTGTTTAACTTTAATATACGCTGAAAAAAAATCTGACCTTTTACATTCTGAATAAAACCGCTTCCTGCTGGCAGCACAGATGACAGAGCTGAAGCAAAGCTTTCAGCATAATAAAATTAAAGCCCCTATTCTACAGCTTTGTGTGCAGTTTTGCCAATAACAGACTATGTTGGTCACACTGCAGTGTGACCTATGTGCCCAGCTACGGACGGATACTAATTTGGTTTTGCACATGTACCTGACCCAAGGTCTTGTGGGATACTGGTGCTCTAATTACAGTTTCGTCTGCTGCATGTAACCTGCCTGACCCTCATGTGCTAAACCCGCCGCGTGATTACGCGGCTGAGATGCAAAGAAAGATCTTCAGCATCTACGGCCTCAAGAATCCCCCTGGGGCTGAAAACAGTGTCTCAGTTTTCAACCTAATCACTCACTTTGAGACACGATCATAATACATAAAGTACAATATTCCTGCATTTTAACATGGACTGATAACAAGTGTAGAGCAGCAATCTTAATGCTCATTTATCTGACATCAAATTCAACAATCAATATTAATGTATTTTTCAAATTTAACTTGCTGTATAGTTGTGCACTTTACACATTACATATTTGGCCAAGATACAGCGCAGCGCTCTGTGTCCCAGTCCCACAAAAAACTCATATCGGTTTGAAATAGCGTTATGCCAGATAAAAGATAAAGTTGTCATTTTAGGCCGGGTGAACTGTTATGAACCTTATACACATGAACTAAATGAACACAACCTACAGAAACAGTGCACTGGATACTGTATTTATATTCCAATCAAATAATATCTTAGGCAAACAAGCCTAGATCAATTGTAAAGCACGGACTCACCCAATAAAAAATCATATCAACATAAATCATAAATAGATGTATTAACACAAAATATGCAAAAAAATGTAATGTACAAAAATATTCAAAAATAATTTGAAGAAACAAATACAATTGGGTATTGTGCTTAGCAGGATATGAATAACCTTCTGAGAAACTTTCAAAGAAGTTCATAAAACTCAGACTATTAAGTTAATCAGGGCTTTTAGGAGCACAAGCAAAACTTTTAGGAGCACACCTTAAATCAGTCAGCAATGCATTTATTCACATTTTCCCCAAAATAATTGTATTACTGATACTGAAGAATAAGTTAATGACAACATATTTGGTTCTGATTATTTAAAAAGAGGAAATGTCCACAGAGCAACTAGGAAAGTATTCTACGAAAGTATGTAATTTAATTGTTTACAGTGTTAAACATTAAAGCAAAATGGAAGGCGTCCTGTTATGTTCTTACAATGATTTTATTATGTATTAAGGAAACTTTTCCTCATGTTTCACAACACGTAACGTCAAATAAAAATTAACACAACAAACGCCTGTCGTGTTCGCTCTTGCTGTGAACGGATTTGAAATAATTCAGCGATTTCTCTTAAGTAATCCACCGATAAATGACGTTTCCTGAACTCCTCCGCGGTAGGTTTCGTTTTAAACGTCTCATATATCAAATCGTTCGTCCGCGGGATCAAGAAATCAGTTACAGCAAACGTTGTGTGTGTAGACCGGAAAAAACGGATCTGGATTGTGCGCGTCCGCGGGAAACGTCAGAGACATGTGAGTGACGCACACACTGACGCGCATATGACCACACACAGCCTGCACTGTTTGCTGCCTGGCGTTTCTTCTCGTCTTTCCACAAAAAGAACAAAAGAAATTCAAAATTTGCAGGTCGCACATGCGTAAGTACTTGCAAATGAATAATCGCGACGTCTTGAAAACTAGTCGCAAAATGCGACCATTTAGTCGCAGTCTGGAACCCTGTTAATCGTCACCTGCAGCCTCTTTCTCAACATAGCAAACAACGAAGATGCAACGCTGTTTTCAATAAGAACCACAGAGCAATCAATTTAATACTCCCAATTCGGCCCAGAAAAGAAAAATACAAAGTTTAAGTCTACAATCGATTCAGGATTCGTTGGTGCACGTCAACAATGGACTATGATGTGCAGGTTAGCAATACGACGTTATAAGTCGCTTACCAGCGGTGAAGAGATCCATCCAAGGCCACGCGATGTTCGTCCAGCGATCAAACAGTAAATGCAGCTGCAACTTCTCAGGTGAATATAAATCCTTGAAATCCGATTCCTTCGAGTAAAACCGCAGTGTCGGAGTCACGTCATTAATCTTCAGAATCACAGTTGATTCGGCATGATATAAATTTACATAAAATACCCGTGCAGACAAGTGAACGACGCACTATTAGACAAGTACTATCCCACTTCTCCATCCGATTCGTTTTCTAAACTTCTGATTAGTGCTGAGAGTTCGGCTTCGTCCGAAGCTGCGCAGACCGATGATGATACCAAAGTATCGCGAGAGCGATTCGAGTGTAGACTGCTCCTCACTCTTTCGGCTCGTGCTCGCGGTAATTTGATGTCACGGTTTGATCTATCTGCGCAGGGCTGCATGATGTTCGACACACCTATCGCAATTGCAATTTCAATCACATGTCCTCCTTGGTTTAAATGCTGCTTTACGATAATTCCCCCTCAGCCCTCATTTGTGTTACTTTATAGGCTACTTTAGATGTTTTGTTGTTACTAAATCATTTGTAACAGTATTGTTTTATTGTTACTAAATTGTAAAATGTTACTAATTCAGACGTTATTTCCGGATTTGAGATGGGAAGTATCCTAAATCCGAGTTCTGGAACACAGCCTTTGATAACAGCTAAAAATGGCATACAGCATTTAGAAGTGCAGTTTATTATGATTGTGTGCTTATGTTTAATTGTATTCATGTCCTGACGGCTTCACGGCTATAACATAAAATGGTTAAAATTTCAACAAAAATTGAAAACATGTTTTTGTAAAAATTATTGTAAGCAAACTTTGTTCGCAGGTTTGCATTCTACTAAGTGCAGAAGTGGTCACACATTACTCAATAACAAGGTTTATTTAGTAGGTTATGTTCTAACAAGCTAACTTAAGGTATACAACGCATGTAAATAATATATGTATACTGTACAGTAGTCACCAAAATGCATTCATGCATAATATGTATACTAATTAGGTTTAGGACACTATTTGGAAGATATCACTTATTGTTTATTAGATCTGTAATTCTGGACTATGAGGGAATGATGCTTGTGTTGGAGAGGTTATTGTTGTCAGTCAACCCTGTGGGGCATGTGAAAGGACAGTCCTGACTCAGCTCAGTTCTTTCCACCCCTGGACATGACAACTCTGACCTGTCAATCCAGCTGTCTTGCCCTCAGGGATAAGAATATCAATCTCTCAGATCTTTTGAAATATCACTTCACTTATGTACAGTGCAGTGTAGATGCCAAGTGGCAAGAAACAAATAAAGTACAAAGAACTTAGCATTTGTTATATTCATCAATATCAAGCAAATATGACAAAAACACAAATTAAGAAATACATTGTTGTTATGTTTAAATAAAATACACTGGTTGAAGAAAATCCCCTGAATATGAATGTTCTTATATCAATCTTACTTTTAAAGCAATAGAGATAAAATCTCTCCAAATAGGCGTGTTTCCATTATGTGTGGCTGTTATTAAATACACTGCATATGCAATTTGGAATGCACAAACAAATAGGGTCTTGTCCTTGATATCTTCATAAATCAGACCTAGAGACACTTAAAAAAGGGTAGGTGGAGTGATGTTGACTCAGAAAGGGCTGATTCACTAAAGGAGGTTCAAAATTGATTGCTTGATTTTGTACTAGCTCTTCAGAATACTCCAGAAATTATAAAACCAATCAGGATCTTATAAGGATCACTTTATATTGTTAGATGCTCAGGGGTCATCCATTGTACTGTAACGAAATAAAAAAGCCTGTCAACTAAATCATATTCCTCTAGATGTTCTTTTGAATGAAAGATCTTACTGATATAGTTCAGTATGTGTCATGGATGATTGGCTCTTGTATCTTTTAAGTCATTTTGCAGCTATGATATATTTGGTTTCCTAGTCGTGTCTGCATTTTATTTCAATGGTGCATAAATGAGTAAATGACAACTCAAAAAAGAAAAAAAACAGTTTTTCCCCTCAAGTACCTGCCAGATCCACTTTTCATTCTAATGCTGTTTGAGATCCCTTTTTACTTTCAACTGTGTAGGTGGAGACATAAAAAGAAGCAGCATATCTGGTCAAAAGTGTGTCTACCTATGCAGCTATTTCCAATGGAGGCTTCAAATATATCTCAATCTTCAAAATTACTGCCAGAGGGGTTTACTGATGAACAACGATTGTGTTTATCTGACCCAAAATGGTAATTTTACAAATGGCTGGACACCATTACATAACAGCCAGAAGCCATCAGAGATCTTCTCTCTGATAAATTGAGTTTCCAGCAGATTTTTGACTTCACATGTGATCTTAACTCCAGTTACGGAAGCAGGTACCATATGTGAGAGTTACTCTTATAGCAACAAAATCCAGAAGTGTTGGATCATCATAACTCATTTGATATCGTTTATATATTTTCTCCATGTAATTTAAAAATGTACTTGATGTGTTTGTTTTCTAGTCCACTGTTACATAACAATAAGAGGAATATGTCAGAGCATTTACATTCTTAGTCAAGGGGATTTCAGGATGAATAAAAGACAGTGAAGGGGTTTTAACAATGACACATATTTATTTAGATGATAACTGTAATTGTATCCCTACTACGCCACGCAACTACAACCCGCAAAGGAATATAACAATTGTACAAAACGTACATCATTCATTTAGCAGACAGTTTCATCCAAAGCAACTTGTGGCACATTTATTTATTTATGTGTGTTCCCTGAGAATCAGGGCAACATCTTTAAGAACCTTTATTTGCAAAAAGAAAAGAAAAATATTTTCACTTTTATCTCAGGATTTGCTTATTTAAGTTGGCCAATAAAAGCAATGCATAGATTATTGATAGTCCAATGAAAATAAATTGTACTTTTCCATTTTTCTTAAAATGAATGCTTAACATACTTACATTTTCATGGATAATGTATAGTTGACCTAGATAGGCCTACATTTAAATGTTCTTCAACTTCAAACAGTAGATGGATTGAGAATTTTTCTCAGTTTCCAGTTGCAGTTGCTTTTTATGCCAGAAATAGTACATCATGCGCCAGGTAAAGTCCAGAATCGGTTTTAGTCTGAATAACGTTGTATGCATTCTTTCCCTTTTCAATACCAAGTTAAAAGTTATGAAGAACCTTTTTTCCAAATAGGCCTGAATTATATAAACACCTTTCTAAATATTGGTTTCTATTGTTTAAAGCCCTCTGCACTTCTCTAGAAAATGTTTTATAAGGATTCAACTGCTGTAGCTTCTGTGTGGGAGTTGAATCTATACCAGCCCAACAGGCAGTCAAGAGATCTGTGGCACTTCTGTCGAGACCCAGAAAAGGTGTAATGGAGAACAAATTGAGCATGTAAGCAGCAATGAGCTCTGTGGTCAGCAAAGGATCAGAGCGGCCAGCTCTCAAATGATGCGTTTTCAGTATCTGCTCAAAATTTGTGTTCCATCCCTCTCTCGCCCACTCTGATAAACTATGTAGTCGACCTGTGGTTTCAGACATTTTAAAATGGTAGGCAGAAAATTGTGTGTTGAAGAAAGTGTGGCCATTATGGTAGGTTGGAAACAGGCACCTCGTGATGGAGATATGAGGAGAGGGCGAGAGAGGGTTTGTGGTTTGCGACAAAATTTTCTGACAATAGCACACTACAATACAACTATTTTTGTTGCCTAGCAACAAAGCAATACTAAACATGCAATATTCTGTACCTGGTGTTTACTTCTCTTTGTCTCTTGCATCAGCTCCAGCATAAGTCTCATTAGGTGTAAATCAATAAGAGGGGAACTCTGAACAGTTTGACATTTGTGTATTTTTGCCTGCTTTGAAACGCTGTAGTCCGCCCTGCAGGGAACTCAGCGGCAGGCCTGGAGAAGGTAAGACAGCTAAAGAAACTTTCTCCCTGCCTACAGATTGTATGCACACCGTGTGGTATTGCATAATGAAAGGTGCCCAGACAAATAGGTTTGCCCACTTAAGACAGCATGTACGGAACAAAAACAGAAGTGTTGATAAGTACACATAAAACACCCACTGTACAAATCTTAAATACATGTAAGGGTGTAAAAGAGTTTCACTGGGGGTTCAGGTAGGCCAGGATAAGCAGGTAACCTATAATGTATTGTATGAAGGAAATTTTAGGAGCTTGCACCTACTGTAAGCACACCATTCACAGCCTTTTCCACTGAAATTTGTTAAATTGTCAGGATCAAACTAATAAGGCCGGACTCAAATGAAGTGTCTGAAGGTTTGGTGGAAAGTGTCAAAAGAAAGTTCCTGTGCAGGGTCGGTTATGAAATTCCTGCATCCCACTTAAGCACACGGGAAACATTTCAACTTTACTGTGTCAAAAAGTCAAAGTTTTCAGATGGACTGGCAGTACATGTGTCATATGGTATTTCAGATGATAGTTTAATGGAGGGACAACATGTTACTGTTTGTCATGCATTCTGACTTCTTTATACTGTTGAACGTGCTGGCTTCTCATGCTTAACATGATCAACTTGTTAAAAAATGAGTTGGACGTATCACATAGTATTTCTGTGCTTAAAACACTCCCCCAGCACTCCAACTTGTTTTAGAAAGTTTTTTATATTTCTGGACACCTGTTTCGTAACAGGGACCTTGTTCCTTTTATTGAGCAATTCTCACGGAAAAGCATGCCCACGGCAAGGCGAAAGAAATAGCCCGCCCACGCACCAACCAATAAGTGACAGGATACCTACATTTTAAGAAAATAAACACAAATTTCATACATTCCTGTCCCCATATTATGTGGATATTCTAAGTGATGTATTCTAAAGTTGTGTTTGTACCCCTCTGAGCAATATTGTATATAAAATAGTGAGTTACTGCAGATCACTTTATTCTTTTTAAATGTGACCTCTATTGCTAGCTTCTTCTAAAACAAACAAAAAACTAAAACACATTTTCATTTAAAAACAGCCAAACGCTCAGTAAGTGTGCTGCAGAAATATTCATGAACGAAATTAAAAGTCTCCGTAGGGGAAAAAACAGAAGTACAAATTGAGTGTATTTTTAAACCATGCAAATCCTCTGCATGTTCGCAGCAATAGATGAATTTAACCATAGACTTTTGAATCCAGGGCAGGAATTTACAGAGAACAGAAGAGGAGCAGAACTTAGTAGATGCTCTACTCTTGATAATTGAGGATATTATGGGAGTTGAGTCTGTTACATAACAACAATATGCCCTTTAGAGAGGTTGACATGCTAGTAAGCTCATCTACAAGCCAGGGGCATTAATATTGGCGCATCTCTGGCAGGGCACATTGCTCCCTCATCAAAATAAGATGGCTTGCGAACTCTCACAAGAGTCAGATGAGCTTCGGCCAAACACATTGTTCTGTGATGTCAAAAAGAAGTACATGGAGCAGGGAGCGTATTTACATTCTTCATTTTCTCTCTACAGACTGCAAGATTATTACCTGCCATTATGACTGCGTTCCAACTGGGAGCAATTTATTTAGATTAAACTTCGCTGTTGTTTCCTTAATGCTTTTCAGAAAATATTAAATTGGGTGAGGAGGGGCATGAGAACAAATAGAAGAGAGAAAGAGAGATACAAAAATTATACAGTGTGACAGAGATGGGAAGGAATTATTAATGTAAATTTGTTTTATGAAGCAACAAAGAATGAAACAATTTCCCCATGTTTATGTTAGACAGCTGGATGCATTCAGTAGAAGACGGAGAGGCACTTCCTCCATGGTGAAAGTTATAACTATCTCAATTACACGGTCATCTGTCAACACAAATGAGTTGATTTTCTCCAGGTGTCACCATCTCTGATGGAAATGTCAACAGCCTTTTTGTAGCTTTAATGGAAACCTCTGCATTGAAATGAGAAACACTAGAGGCAGACACAAGCTGTTAGGGAACAAACAGGGAAATGATAGAACTGGTCGGGCACAGTCATTTCCAACGTGAATACTCTTACAAATGAGACTTCATTACGCTGTTCACTCCTCGGGACATTTTGGATCTAATAGCTTAAAGGGCTCGCTCTAATGAAATTCATGAAGGAGAATTCCTATTTAAAATTACATTGTAGACATGTTATGATTATGTCATTTACCAATCTGTCTTCTTAAATTAAGTATATACAGTACAGTGGGGTTTTCAAGCCTTAATCCACATTTAAGATGTTGGATTCAAAAGCAGATTTAAAGGGATAGTTCACCCAAAAATGAAAATTCTGTCAATATTTACTCACCCTCTTGTCATTTCAAACATGTATACCTTTTTTGTTTTGCACAACACAAAAGAAGATATTTTGAAGAATGTTGGTAACCGAACCACTGTGGTACCTGTTGACTTGGATTGGTTTTGTGTCCATACAATAGAAGTAAATGGGTACCGCCGTTGTTCCAATTATTCAAAATATATTTATTTTTTGTGTGTGTTATATATCTTCTTTAGTATTGGTGTTTCCTATTAATCGTACATTTTCATCTGATTCATATCAGATACATAAGAATTAGCCACCTCATGAAGTAGTTAGGAATTTCAGTGTCTTGTTGCTGATAAATGTTGATAGATTGAGTCCCATAGTACATACTTAAGAGTCTAAGCTCTGTCAAGGGGAATATTATTTTATTACATCTCAGTATGACCTCATTAAACCACACTGCCAATATCACCTCATGCCAGGCTGGCCCTGCGCCTCAGGCCGATTATTATGCCAGTCTGCCCCATGCGGCCAAAGGATGCTGAGAGCAAAGGATTTTACTTCAAATGGACTGCAAACGGACCCAATTCATCCATATTTTGCCACTGAAAATATTAAAACAAAAAATGTATGTGTAGCATGACTAGATTATTCTTCAGTTTAAAGCAGTAGATTTTGGATTGAACATCAGAAAATAAGAAAGCTTCAAAGTCCCCCTTGGATTCATTATTTCATCATTTACTTTACAGAAATGAGACTTTGAAATGAAATAGCAAACTTTTCTCAAACCTTGTAAAATGACGTCATTAACCGATCAACACACAAATACATTTCTACACAACCTTTTGAATAAAAAACAAAGTCATAACAACTCCGGCTCCAGGCGTGTAATACTTGTGGAGAATTTAGTTTCCAAGGCAACAGCGCATTCCAGGAGAGCTGAAGAGAGGAGGATATAAAGAGTTGAAATATATATTTTTATGAGATTATATAAACGGCATGTGCATGAAGAACAGGAGGGTTTTTGGGTCATGTCTCAGTTTTTTGGAAATATTAAAATACTCTCACCGTAATGTTGATAATGTGTTATACAACATAATTCTCTGTGAATGTTCTGGCAGGGTTGAATCACATCACATCAGGCTGTGACTTCTGTCATTTTTTCTTATTGCAGTTATTTTCAAACTGTTTCTTTAAATAAAATCCACAAATTCGCTGTGATGGATATAATTTGTGTGTATAGTTTGTATCACATGATGCATGACAGCAACTAAAAAGGCTGTGATTTAAAGTTAAGTTAAACTATTTGGAAATGTTTAAATGGCTGTGAGTGTACAAAAAAATCATTTTCAAACAATGTAATTCTTTAAAAGAAACCATAACGCATGAGTTATTACATCTAAAAGTTGTCTATGGTCATTCCATTAAACCTGAAGAAAAAGTGTCTTTCAGAGACATGTCAGAAAGTCTGAATTAAAAAAAATAGAAATATCACAAAAGGTATGGGCTATGTGAGTCAGGTTTTTTTGTAGAAATGTATTGTGTGTAGTGTTTTATACTATGTTATTGTTCATTTCTCAGCTCTTGTAGCTCTGCCAAAGATTTGTATTTACTCCAGATGGTGCTCTAGGTCTCCTCCCAGTGGTGAGTCTGTCTTAAAAGCTGCATTTGTCTACCTGTACAATATATTTTGGGGCATTTAAGCTGTCTATGAACACTCTGCCCATTAGTATCTGTCAGAACCCAGCGTGTGTTGGTGTATTAAACACATCTGTGGGGAGAAGGGAGTGTAAATGGATCTGGTCTGAGACTCATGCAGTTTCTACAGCGCTGAGCAGAAAGCTTAAGCTCACAGCTGCTTCTAAAGAATTAACTGAATGCTGCTGATACGAGTATAAACAAAGCTTCTGTAATAGTGTAAGAAACAATTTCTTAAGAACAAAATCAGGGCTTAATGTTTCTGTATCTTGAAGGTGCTGAGTATTTTTTTGGAGGATCTATTGACAGTAATACAATATACAATTTTGTCTTCAGAGGTGTTTAAAGACCTTTCATAATGACGCGTTATTTTTCTATTACCTTTTATTTCTATCTACATACACAGCGAGTACCCTTGTAAGGAATTTGCCATGTTGTTTCTTCAGTAGCCCTAAATAGATAAACTGCTCTTCAGAGCGGGTTTCGTAAAATTCTATCTCCGAAAACGTGAGGACATCATAGCCCTGTGTCACTGTAGTACTTTGAAAGAGAACATCGGCGCTAGATGCCACTAAAGTTCATACACTGGACCCTTAACTAGCTGAACAATGTGTTACAGTTTCAATTCCCAGAGGACATTTACGCTAAGAAATGTTATGTCCTGAAGCAAAATGTAAATGTACTTTCCTGTGTACCTTAATGTTTTTTAATATACTGTACTTTACTGGGCCAATCAAATAGAAGAATGAGAGCTAACTGTTGTATAAAATACGGTAACATCATCTTTCCACTGGATGGAAGTCAGTCATCCCAGAGATTCTCTGTCTTAGTCTCTCGCTGGACCATCTGCTCTACATCCTAAGGCCTGAATGTCACTGCCACTAATTTTTCTTCGTCAGGGCCCAGCTGAGAATGTTGGATGACCAGAACTCCCCCCCCCTCTCACTGGACCTCCTCCTTTCAGGCTGTGGTGCTAATGAAATACTTTGGCTCGGCGCAGATGCTATGTCTTCTCCCCTATCTGCTCTTTCTCACTCAGGAATCTTACCCCATTGTGGTATTCATTCAATTGACCTACATATATCTACTCTTTGGCTGTGGAACTGAATCCCTCGTTCTCATCTGCCTTTTTTATGCCGATCCATCTGCTCAAAGCTCTCTACTAAGGACGACAAACTCAAGAGAAAACTCTGAGGTGAAAATCATATTCAATTAGAGATAAGCTTCTACATAAGAACAATCGGGTATGTAAAAGTACAGTGCCTCTGACATTAACACTACACTATATGGATTTAAGAATTCTAATGGATTCTCTCAGCACCCCTGTTAGGGCACTTAAAAGCACTCTTAGCAGCACGCTTTCTCTCTCTCTCACTCTCTCTCTCTCTCTGCATTCTCTCAGGTCTTTACAGTTTAATTGAGGTCTAGGCAATTAAATTTTGCACTGGAAGCCATCTTTTGCTCACTCAATAGATAGTGGCAGCACATCCTGAGAAAATAAGGGCTTTAACCTTCCCCTTTACCAGCCTATTTCTCCCTGAGGAAATTCTGAAGTGTCACAGAAAATGTAAAGGGGACACAAAAACTGTACCTGTCTAAACAAAACAACAGTCCTCCACCACCCAGTAAATTCAGAGGGTTTGCCTATTATTGTGACATAACTCTTTCATCTCTACAGCTATATCTCTTACATAGCAGCAACACCTCTCGGCTCATCCATAATTAGTGTGTGGGTCCATTAACATAAATGAAAGGGTATGAGGCATAATGACTCAAATATCAATAGCTGGAATAAATACATTTCATCCATTAGTAGTTACTACAGTACTTCAGTCAAACAAGCTTTATGACCATATTACATTTGAAGCCAGAGACAGAAAAGAACGTATCTACAGCATGGTTTAATCTTAAAGGTCCAATGTGTAATTTTTTGTTTAATCTATTGACAGAAATGCAATGTAATAGAGGTGTAAAAAGACCTTACAAAATAAAGCGATATGGTTTTTTACCTCAGGATGAGCTATTTCTGCCTACACCGCGGAGTTACCTTACATGGAATTCGCCATGCTGTTTCTACAGTAGCCCTAAATGGACAAACTGCTCTATAGAGCACGTTTCCTAAATACGTTATCTCATTCAGGATTGAAGCAAAAACGTGACAATATCTTAGTTCTGTGTCATCCACCGTAGTACTTCGAAAGGGACAGGTGGAGTAAGCCGCTGGTTGCAATTCGCAATCTCACCACTAAATTTGACCTTTTGGTTTACACCATTAAAATTAAACAGCTTCCTTATCGATAGAATATCAACTTATATATTTCAAGACATTTCTAAAGAAAAGACTAAAAAACAATTGACAGTTCCTGTTATAGGGTGTTGGTCACATGGCCTAAATAATTCTATAAAATAATATAGCAATTGCATAGGTGCAGTCCCTCTACCTGCTGTGTGGTGGTAGAAAAAACTAGAACAGACTTTCTTGTCATTTCTCTTATCTTTCCTTACACAGGTAAAGAATCACTTTGGAAAAAATAGATAGGGTTTACAAAAGGCCCTTAGAAGCCGATCCTACTGCTATGTGTGTGTGTGTGTGTGTGAGAGAGAGAGAGAAAGAGAGAGAGAGAGAGAGAGAGAGAGAGCGAGAGAGAGAGAGAGAGGGGGACAGAGTGAGAAATCTCTGAGTACCACTTCAACATGTGATCCAAGCCATTACCTCTGACTGTAACTGCTGAAATGTCAGCTTGACTCCAAAATCTTTCAGGAAGAATGATGCCTGTTTTCCATCCTGAAGATGTTTGTTGACATGTTCAAATTCATTAAATTGGTTTAGCGATCCTTCCCCAGGTTTCTCGAAAAATATGAGACATCCCAGCTGTCTTTTCTCAGTCCTACTTAGAAAAACATAAAAAAAAGATTGAAAAGATGAAAACAAACAAGTTAGTTGGTGGTTTAAGAAGTGCTTCCAATGAAAGTATACACTACCAGCATAACATCACATTTTATTCTTTATTATTTTATAATAGGAGCAAACTCATCAAAACTATAAAATAACACATATTAAAGTATTGGAATAATGTATGTAGTGGTCAAAAATATAACTGTTAGTTTCTTTAAAAGGATGTATGTGTGTAGGCGTTATATATGGTTTGTATATAAATCAAATGATTGTATATTTATGGTGAAATATATAGCCTAATGGAGACAGTGTTATTTTCTCTATGTTTTCCATTGCAGCCAGCAGCTTCCAGACAATTAGTTAAAGCTGCTTTCCTTTTTTGTGCTCTATATTTCTTTCTACATTTTAGTGCCACTTCAAACAAGTCAATATTACACCCATAGCCTTTATAACATTCCTTCTGCACCGTGAAAAATGTGACCCATTAAAACCAAACAAGACCATGTTGTTGTTTAGACCGAAATCACTTCCTTTGGGCAAATGGTGCCCATTGACAAGCCCAAGTCGTCCTCTGATACAAGTTTTCACTTTATTTTAAGTTTAGCTGCTATGTTTCTGAGTTCTCTGAGATTTGGTAATCCTCTTAGTAATACTCTCAAAGGAGTCCTGCCTTGTTACATCTCAACTGAGTAGACTGAGAGATAGATGAACGCTTCTCTGGACTGTAATCTGCCTCACCAACTCTTAATCATCCTGACATGGAGCGGTTGGATAACTTTCTCCCATGAAGCATAATTATAATAAGTGCTATGGAAACATATGTGATATTGCTTACCACTGTTAGCTTTATTAGCTCTGTGCCGTGTGAAATGAAGGATTCAAGATCATCACAGTCATCTTCGCCCCCACATTCCCCACTTTTTCAAAAAGCAACACACCTGAGGGCCGTCTGCGGTCAACCCTGAGCTCAAAATGATCCAGTCCATTTCTCATGTCCTCAGATACTGTAACTGCTGATTAGCCTATACAGTATTCAGCCTCTCTTGTGATTCTGATACCTGTCTAGATTGCAGTGAGAATACTTTGATCCCAAAGGCACGGTCTGTCTGATTGAACCATGAACTATACTTTACATGAAGATGCCAGCGGTTCTGTGATTTACTTGAGGTCTGTGGGAGTGTTTGCATCTCATTTTCTGCTGCTGTGTGTGTATTGGATCGATATTCGGTCCTAATGCATACAAGAAAGCTTAATCCTGGTTTGGGAAAATAAGCATACAGCTGAGAACCAGCAGATTTAGAGAGCACAGTCAGCGAGAATTCAGGGTATTCTTTTCACGTACAGATAATGTATTTACGGTAAAAAACATTCAAAAAATGCCTTGCTGCTTTAAAATACTTTAGAACGGGGAAAAATCTAGATTTAGATCTCTGGAAAAAAAAAATCCTGCAAGATATCAATGAGATTGAAAGAGCGGATAGAACTTTTGGTTATCTCGTTCATCTTAAGTACTTCTCCTGAGAAAAGATCTAGAAATCTCTTATTTGTTTTCATTAATTTAAGAAGAAATCTCGACAGTGTCACAAACTCAGATTTGCCGAATCTGCAATCAAAAGTCTACACATTAAAAGATTACAATAGAGGGTTTTTACAACGCGTCATCAACCCGGAAATCGGCCATGTTGGAGGCATTGATCGTAAACACTGCTATTGAACCTAATGGATATCGCAGATATTGCTGGAGAGAAAAATATTCTTCTTTAGAAATTACTGAAAATAAATTGCTTTAATGCAAGTCCATTACACCCGAGAATGGCCATATGCTATAACATCACGTGCAGTCCTTACAGTATATGTATGTGATGTTACTGCATATGGCCATTGTGATTATATCGGTGATTCTTTATCCATACATGTGAATGTGTGTCTAAATGCAAGTACAATAGACTTAAACTACATACTGTAATTTGAAATACTGCTCACTCATGAGTTAAGTTCAGAGTAGAAAATAATGAATTATACTGCATGTGAGTATCTTGCAAGTTTCGATGATTAATGCTGCTGAAAATGGTAAATTATAGTTGGTACCCTAATAATAATAATCAATAGGTACCACCTATTAACCACTTAGTAACTTTATTTTGTGATACGGGTAAATGACCAAACCCTGCATGTAGGTGCAAACCCTCTATATGAACTCAAACATTCCTCACCGTATTTACCCATTTGAGCTTAAATCAACATTATTTTCTGCTCCATACTAAATGTATTTATTTTCTCATCTCTGTTTTTTGTAGGACAGTTTCAACTATGATATAAAGAATATTTTGAAAGAGACATTTTTTTAATTAAAAAAATATATTCATTAATGTTGAGCTAATTAACAACACATTTCTCATGTTTCTGAGGCTAATGTAAAACAGATTGCTAATTAGTTGCTACAGACAATTAGGTGGAAGTGTACGTGATCATGAGTGTAAAGTAAGTGTTAATGTTATGGTCTTGAGACATAAAGAAAAATATATACAGTATATACTTGCATAATGTCATCAAGTGTTACAAAAATAAGTGATCTTAATAAAAAGGTTCATAAGAAAGCTTTAAAATGACCTCAAAACACATGAGAACAACATCAATAAGATCTTATACTTAAACAAGTTTATTCTCACCTTAAGGTCAACAAAGTAGGCAAGGCAAGTTTATTTATATAGCACATTTCATACACAAGTGCAATTCAAAGTGCTTTATATAAAATGATTGACTGAAAGAAATAAGTCTTATCTTTAAAATGCAAATGATTTAAGATCACAAAAACTTTAGATTTTAAGAAACAGTAAAACAGCAATAAAATTGATAAAAAATGTGACTGTATGTAAAAATGTATGTAAAAAGATTAAGAGCAAACAAAAATAAATTAGAAATAGAAGTGCAGTTGATGTAAACCAGCACAGTGCTCAGGTTGTGAATGCACAACTAAACAAGTGTGTTTTTAATCTGGATTTAAAGGTA
Source organism: Triplophysa dalaica (assembly GCF_015846415.1). Taxonomy (NCBI): domain Eukaryota; kingdom Metazoa; phylum Chordata; class Actinopteri; order Cypriniformes; family Nemacheilidae; genus Triplophysa; species Triplophysa dalaica. Next base: position 7,740,275 of record NC_079559.1, read on the forward strand.
GCTACTGTTGATGAACATCTGATGTCTCCTGGAAGCAGATTCCAGCTACGGGTGGCCTAATGACTAAACGCTGACTCGCCCTGTTTTGAGTGAACCCTTGTTATCTCTAACTGACTTGATCCTGATGATCTGAGAAGTCTGTTTGGTTTATATTCAATGAGCATATCTGAGATGTATTTGGGTCCTAGACCATTAAGTGATTTATAGACAATTAATAATACTTTGAAGTTGATTCTAAAAGTAACTGGTAACCAGTGTAAGGACCTGAGGATTGGAGTGATATGCTCAGATTTTTTGGTTCTGGTCAGAATCCTGGCAGCAGCGTTCTGTATGAGCTGCAGCTGTCTGATTGTCTTTTTGGGAAGACCTGTAAGGAGTCCATTACAGTAATCCACCCTGCTGGTGATGAAAGCATCGAGAAAGCATGGATAAGACATAAAATCATTATAAAACTCATAAATTAAAATAGTGGTGCAATGTTTTGAATAAGTAAGATGGTCAAGTTTCAATGTTTTTTAAAATGCCGCTACTGCATGTCTGTGAATTAAGCATGCTTTTGATTTTAGCACTGTATGCATTATGTTTAGTAGGCTTAGTTTGATGTATAGCAGTGGTTTTTGTTTTACCCCATGTTAAATATGTATGTTCCCTACAGTTCCCCGGTGCCCTGTCTCAAAGTTTTAAGCTGTCTCAGAAAGAAAAAAGAAAGTTATTACAGAAGGGTGAGATGGAACCACAAATTCTCATCTGCAGTTTTCACAATTTCTAAACACCTGAATTACAACTGAACCAAGTCTCAACCTACTGGATGATTTGTGAAGACAAGATTTGGAATTTAACAGGTCCTCCAGTAAGACTCAGAGAGGAAATTCACCCAAAAATGTATTTTGTCAGTTTTTCAATGTTTTGTCTTTCCAGACATTCTTTCTTCTGTGAAACTCAAAATACATGTCAAAGAATGTTTACACTGTATTCTATCTAACAATGTAAGTGCATGTCAAGCTTCAAAAAACGAAAAAGCTAGATAAAAGCATAATAACAGTCCAAACAACTCCAAGTCCAAGTGTTCTAAAGCCACAATAGCTTTTGTAAAGACTTGACTAAAAATCGAGTTGATTCAAAGAGAAACTTGCGTGACAGTTTTAACTTTCACCGTACAGAAAAAGGTTTTGTGGGCTTGACTTTGATCCTTTTGCTTCTGTACAATTACCTTGTGTTTTCTGATGTACGACAGATCAAACAATAAAGAGAAATATTTTTAGCATAATAGAATTTAGATTTAGTTCGGAACATCTTGTAAGATGACGTAATCGCCTCACCTGTTTGACCAACATTGTGAAAGAGATTTAATCTACATTCGCTCTCTTTCCTTCTCCTTATCTATTTCCCCCTCTCTAGGCTCACCCCCTGATTCCAGCCTTTTATCTCACACATGCGCTCACATATATAGAGAGGAAAAGCGAGGGGAAAGTGTCATGCTAAATGCTAAACACAGGCCTTTGATCAAGAAGAGAAGACTGAATCTGAAATGTCACCACAGAGAGGCATGTGTAGCAGACTGAAGCATCTGTCCTGTGGATATTTCAATAATGTTGTGAATCATTTGTGCAGTGAACCTATCTGGTATATTTTTGAAGCACTGACTTTAGGAGTTAAAAATAGCTTTTTATGTCACATTACTTAAGCTAGCCTAAAAAGAAAATGTTTAATTAATATATGACTGCCAACAAATCCAAAAGAGAAATTTATGTATTTTTTCACTCTGATGAAGGTAAACTTTCCTACAATTGGTCCACAAATTTGAGCTATTTGAGGACAAATATTTTCTCCAACAATTTGTGCAGGACTCCATAAATATTACGCGATTACGCAATGCAATTATATCACATGGCACTATGCAGGGGAAAAAACAATAATATTTAAACATTTCTTCAAATCGTACACCTGAAGCCTTTATGGTTAATCTTGTGGTAAACATTTTTCAGGTTACATATTGTAACGGACAGCACAATGTCAGTGTATTGAATTACTTTGTCACCTGTCGCGGTGTGCTTATTTGAACCAGAAAGAATCATTTGTTCCTCTTTGATTTCACTACATTGAATCAGCTCTCAATTGAATAGGTGACATGAAGCTGTGTTCCGAAGACATGAAATACTTCAAAGCGTGTGTGAAGCAAAGACTTTTTTCACTCAAGCATGAGATCTGGCTTTGATGGTTATCTTATTGCCTGTTTGAATGATCAGCTACAGTGTTTTAATGTCGCAGAATCGCACGGCTATATCCGTTATCATACACAACTCTTTTAAATCTGCAACTCAAGAACATCTAGGTACAAATAAACAAAACTTCCTCCAAATAATTACACGCTCAAAACAAGCCTGTCAATCTTCTGATGCTTATTTATGCATTCATTGTTATTTGTGTCTAAATCTGTTTAATGTCTATTTGCGAGCTTTTTCCTGCCCTATTATTTTCCGATACGGTTGCTATGGAAACATATACCAGAAGGAAAGACTTTTCTGCAATGCCAGAGTGCCCCTGTAAAGCTCATCCGGGAAAAATAGATACAATTCTGGCACCGGGTTTTAATAAGCTGTCCCGAGACATTCGGCGACCCTCCACAACCTGAAGCCCCAACAGTCCTGCCTCAGAGGATTCACAATACACAATCTCTACAAAACACTTGTCCTCCAATCCAGAACAGTCCTGTGACACAGCGAGCAGTAATTGTATTATAATATGGAAGGTGCAGTCAATTGCTGGCGTACCGGTGTTCCTGCTTGTTTTATTAAAAACATTACAGGCCGTGAAAGAGACAGATTGTCTGGCCTGGTGGCTCTTTGTTGCTGTATCATTAGCCAGGCTAATTGGATATTAATGACTGTGCTTTTCCATTACAGCGAATGGCACACCTGAGGACATTAATATTGTGGAGAGAAGAGAGAAAATGGCAGAACCACCTTTGTGATTTCAAAGAGAGATTTACTTAATTGAACTAGAGGTCTGATAAGGAAAGTGAATTTGTTTTTGTCAATGGAGGGATTTCTGAAGCAACATACAGCGTACAAGGAGCCACTTCCCTCTGGGAGATAAGCCCTTAAGATATTTACAGGCACGAGGGAGGCCAGAAAGTGCAGAGTGAGACGGAACAGCATTGGTTTAGCATTATCTATAGTGGGGGAAGACGCTATCAGCAGACAGTAAAACAATTTGTTTGCATGACATTTTTAAAGGAGCTGTGTATAATATTCAGCAGGACCTACTGATAGAAATGCAATTTAATGTATATAATGTATATGTCATCAGAGGTGTATAAAGACCTTACATAATGAAGCGTTATGTTTTTGTTTACATAGAATGAAGTATCTATATCTACTGAAACCATGGGTCCATTTGCATGGAATTTACCATGTTGTTTCTACAGTAGCCCTAAATGAACAAACTGCTCTACAGAGCACGTTTCTTACATATTTTTTCTCCTTCATCGAAGAGCGAAAAGGCAATGACATCTTTGTCCTGTCAGAGCCACTGTAGTGCTTAAAAAAGGAGAGGGGTGGAGTGAGCCGTTAGTTGCAATTTACAATCTCACCATTAGATGCCGCTAAATTCTCATTGCTTCTTTCATTAAAACTAAGGACCCTATTTTCACGATCTAAGCACATTGTCTATAGCGCAGGGCGCAAGTGCACTCATGGTGTGTCCGAATCTACTTTTGCTAGTTTAAGAAAACGATTCTCGTTTTTTGGGCGTAACTTGCAGTAAACCAATCAGAGTTTCATCTCTCATTTCCTTTCTCAGAGCCAGTTGCACTCGCGCCATGGCGGATTCGCTATTTACACGCCGGACTTTGCAAGAGCAAAGATTGGACACTTCTCAAGAGAGGAAAGGCATCTACAGGACACGCCGGAATTTTATATTTATGTCCACAATAATTGTCTTTTACATTGTTCTCCATTTATTTTATTCTTTGGCATTTTTTGTGCTGCTGTGCTTCCCTCTGTGTAATAAATAAAGTGAAATTGCGTGATGGACCCGCCCAGAGGAGCATTTTCTACTAATGCACTCTTTAAATAACAAAAAGATGTTGCGGCATTGACTTTAGACCAGGTTTGAGTTGGTCTATTGTATTGGTCTATTTTTATTTTATATGATAATATAATTTTTGTACATTGCAAATATCAAGAATAATCATTTTAAAAATGTATATTTAATAACCACAATAAATGTATGCACAAATTAGAAAAGTTTGTTTTATTGCTAGTTTTTATATTTCTAAACTACCTAAATTTAGACACAGTGCAAGAGGCATCAATATACAGAGTTTTAAACATATATACTGCACTCGATCTATTATGCTCTTGCAACGCCATCATAAATGAATACAAACTAAGTGACAACGGTCACTCGTCTTGGCAGATAATGTGCTAGTGATGAAGTTATAGATTTGTGTGCCATTGTAAAAAGTTGGAGAAACACTCCTTTAGAACGTGACATTCAATTTGTTTTTGCTAACAGTAGCATCTTTAAACTTTCTGTTTGCTACAGGTTTTGAAATAGAATACAGGCATTATAAATTCACTGAGGAAAACAAAATCATGGAACATTCAGATCTCCCCATCGCTCCACACGCTCAGTTTAGCAGGGATACATAATTGGCAATTAATGGATGGCATAAGCAAAGGGGAAGGAAGAAAAAGGAGAGATGTTAAAAGCCGTCCCGTCACATTAGCTCGCCCATCTTAGATCTGCAGTAAACAAATTCTCTTTAACTGAAAGCCAGCCCCTCTGAGGCCAATCATAGCGAAAAATGGAAAGAATATCTTCATCGAGGTTTAGTAAACTCTCTAATTTAATTTTTAAATGAAGGTGTGCATTTTGGGTGCTAAGAGGTGAAATATAATGAATGGGGTTTGAGATCAAAGAGACGAGTTGAAGCAGGGTTACGGATCGGATGCAAGCTAATAATATCCGGTATGCTAGCAGGGCTTTTTGTTTGGAAATAAAATCCTTGTTTGGAAAGAGATACAAATTTTATTTGTTTGTTTATTTATTGAAATATTGATTATTATTAATTTATGTATTGAAATGTTTTATTTTATTTTATGAAGAGGGAACAGGCACATAGGCTTCTGAACATGAAGCACTTCAACCATGGATCAAATATTAAGTATTAGCAAATACCAAATACACACAGAAAACCCTATTTTGTTGATGCCTTAACTGTCTTATATCATAGGGCTCGCCAGTAAAGTGCCATCAGTCAATTAAGTTAGGGATCTCTAATGAGTCAAGGCAATGATTTTGCAATAAATCATTTTGTAAACTAAGCAGATAGTTAATAGAGTGTTTTGGAGTGCCTGGATCCATTCTGTCACGCCAGCGATGCCAGCTTTCTCCCATCACCATTTGTCATGCAGTGACGGAATAGATGTAGTCTTGACTCTTGCATGTATACAACATTTATCTGTAACGATACTGATGATAACCTGGGCCAATGACAATATTGCTGTTGTTAAATGCTTGAGAGCATGATTTTAACTCAAGGTTTCATTGATAATGTATGGTTGAGGGTTGTCGCGATTCACATATCTCGATCCTATACCAAGTATCAAGACACCAAGTGTATATGGATGCTGTGTCATGTTCGCAAATCAAATAATTAACTAATAAACTACGAAGCGAGTGTCTTGATGAATGAATCACTAAATCATTATTTTTCGCCCTAGTCGTTTAAAACAGGGATTCATTTAGGAGAGAAACATTGCAACAGGCAAACGTTAGTGTTAAAATGAACGTTAATGCGCATATGCAACATTTCTTACGGCACTAGGATAGAGGCATCGCCAGTGTTTTGTAGCTTTAGCACTGCAATGCGACCGTAGCACCGAAACACAGTTCAACTCATGGTGTTAGTGAAACATTATAAAAATGTCTAAATAAGTTTTAAATTGTTTTGATTGTTTCAGGACATCAAACTAGGTCAGGGGTTCCTTACTCTTCTTTATAAAATAAAATATTCATAAAATGAAATATGCGTGTATTATAAAAAGCTTTTACCAATCAGAAAACAGTGGGAAGCATATGCCAACCCCCCTCAACTCCCCATGCATCACAGTCGTCTATTAAAATGCAAATGATGACACTGAGACTTTTTGTTAACTCATTAAGTGTTGTTGAACGTTAAGATTTTCCTATGTGGATGAATCTGATCTGGCCATTTCCCACCTGCTGAGGTCGTGGATTTCATAGGAATAAAAAACGAGAGAGGCTTTGACCGATACGCTTGAGGTCACGGGGTGAGGAGAAGGGGATGTTTGGGAGAATTGTGTTTGTAAAGTGTTAGTTGGATTGTGTACAGTGGAAACTGCTTTGCTTGGCTGTCAGAGGTTTGAGGAATGAGAGTTTATCCAGCAGGAAAGTAAGGCTGCTTCAAACACTCTCAGTGGAGCTTTGCCGATTCGCACAAGCACTATTTCTTCCGCTGTGACATTAATATTTTATGGGTACGTTTGCCATTCGATCTCGCGCCGGGGTCTGATCCGAATGCATACTGCTGACACTTCCATTGTGTTCCTTCTGCAAAGACTTTGAACTAAGCTGAGGAGCTTTGTGGGCTTCACTCTATCCCGTCATTTAGTAAGTTAACCTTTTTTGTCAACACATTTTGTCACACTGTTGATTTATAACAGTTACAACTCCCTCTCATGGGTTTCACTCAGAGCTGATTCTTTTAATTCTATAGATGAACAGAATGGATATGCCATACATGAGAATATAAACATTTCTATGATAAGCTCTGTCACTTATTTCATTCGGGTATAATCAAAGATTATTAGGATGATTAGAAGGTTCAATCTCAAATGTGGGATGACCCTGAAAGTGAGGTTATAGTGAGATAGACCTGTTTTATAACCAGGGTGCCCTTAATCAAAGCTCCAAACCCCAGGCTGCAATAACAACCCTACGTTGCACGGAATAAAAAGCTTCTACTAAATTGCAACTAATCAACAATCTGGACGTTTGTCTCAGCTCACAAACGAGAACAAAATGTTTTGGTCAAATGTGGATATTTAAACTGCACATTTTTGCTCCAACAAAAGATTTCACCCCGGGGTATGGTGATCACAAACTACTCCCAATCTTTTCTTTTTCTTTGATTGAAAGCAATTATTCTCTTTCTGCTGTGGAGAACGCTCACGCTGAGCAGGATGCTCTCCAAAAAGGTTGACACTTCACTCGAGAAACTTTTCAATCCAGGATTCTCTGGAGATGTCATTATTGTACGGCTGACTTGTGAGGATGGTAGAACTAGAGACATAAACCATCGCCCCCTCCCTCACTTCAAATGACCAAATACCCTGTGTTTATTTTTAACTGCCCACAGAGCTTTGGAGTTCATGGTCTTTGGAAAGGGTAATTCAAACAGGCATAACCAGAACATGAGAGGCAGTTTGAGGTTCAGAATTTCTAAATGAAATCAAGGATCACAAAGTCTTCATTGTCATATTGAACATTCCTATTCTCTATTCCATTCCATGCCGATAACTGGTAGCCATTACTTATCATGGTTAGTCTAAGAAGAAGGTAAATTAAACACGTTCTGTGGTTTTGGCCCATGCTTTATAAGATGTGCACTACCTGCCAAAGAACCAAAGATACAGTGGAACTTTCTTTCTTTGTGATGCTCATTAGTTTGTATGTATAATTAAATTGATCAATATTCTGTTTTATGCTGTTCACAGCTCAACTCCCCCTCCTTGAGTTCCTGCCAGTCATCTATAAAATCGGCCCCCTCCAGACAGATTGCTTTGTTTACCAGACTTTAATTTCCAACTTGACCTAAACATCTTCAATTTCAGTACAGTGACTTTTAGACAGTATGGAATATTGTTATTTATTTATATTTATATCTTGTGGGTGTGTTTGCTTCTGTTTTCTTGTCATATTGAAGTGGTTATTGTTAAAGTGTTTCCACTCACTTTTGCTGTCCATCCATCCATTTTCTACCGCTTATCCGAACTACCTCGGGTCACGGGTCACTTTTGCTGTGATAAATGGAAAAAAGAATTAGTTTTAAATGTCTGATCAATAGTACTCAGACATTTAATAGAAGAGGATTTTGTTTTGAGTCTTGAAATTGCTAATGCAATTTTTATAGTTATTTGTGTTTTGTAATTGTGTTAAAGGGTGTAAACGTATTTTGAAATAAATAAAAGTTTCAATTAACTAGTTCACAAAAAACACAAATTCTGTCATCATTTATTCACACGCGTGTTTTTTAAAACCTGTTTGACTCTTACCTCATTGGAATACAAAAGAAGATATGTTGATGTATCAGTGGGTTTGTGTCCTTACAATGGAAATCAATAGGGCCCCAATGTTTTCTGGATACCAATTTTCTTCATAAAAAAAATATTGTGTGCTTTTCACACATGTTAGGAATGCCACGAGAGTGTCTATGTTTAAACACTTTTCATTTTTGGTTGAACTGTTCCTATAAGAGTCCACCTCCAAGACTCATACTACTGTATACATTTTAAAGTAATCTGCCACATTCGGGTTGAGATATTTATTCAAAGGTTTGTTTGTATTGCATAGCAAGTAGCTGGTAAATCAATCACTACTAATTGTAAGATCAACTATCAGTAAACAATGTTCTCGTGGTCATGGTACACTCAAGGTCAAATGTTTGTTGACTGTGAGATTTCTCATGTGTTGTATTTAACAACATGCTACTTCAAAATCAGGCTTATTTAAGCCAACTCTAGTTAAATTTCAACGCTCAATTCTTTGTATATTCTTACCTTAAAGTTAACTTCTAAAACACATCTTATGCCAAGCCTCCAATATTTTATTTATCAGTCAGCATGACACTTGCAAATACCGATGTTTTCATATATACTAGCACAGAATGCCCAGCGATGTAATATAGGCCCTTTAACCGAGATGTCAGAATATTCCGAGATTTGATTCAACATGACACCGAACATTGAGTGGAGCGATTCCGCCGGTTCCAACATCATTGATTCTTGTAAGCTGTCCTGTAGATCATGGCTTGGTTTTGATGGGAGACTGACACATGCTCATCTGGAGGTGGAAGACACAGAAGCAGGCAGAGGAAAGCCAGTTAGCACTCTTGACGGAAGCCTGCCAACAAGAGCACGAAATCCCCCACATAAAGTGCGTGCTCAAGAGGACACTCTCAATATGCTTCCTTGATCTTTTGGCTTATATAATATAATTAAAGACTTTAAGCAGGCTTTACAGAGGCAGGCAGAGCTCGCACAGTCAGGAAAAGGAAAAGCCCTCAAGAAAGCACATATGTGACTGTGAAGCCATACTGCCTCCTCTGGGCCTCTCTCGCTCTCTGTACAGAAATCGGTTTGTTCTGGTGCTCATGTGCCCACGCAAAGACATGTGATGATACACACAACTACACACACACACTCACCCACACTCTCAGTAAGCTGCAATACTGTCACAGCGAAGAGAAATGTAGTTTCAAACATCCCAATACACACTCTCTACAGGGTTGCAACGCTCGACTATATACAAATATTTTTTGGAGTGGTCTCTTAAAGAGAAAATTCTCTCAGCATTTACTCACCCTCTTGTCATTTTCAACCAGTAGGACGTTCTTTCTTCTGTAGAACACAAAAGAAGATATTTTGAACTATGTTGGGAAATGATGAGTTAACAAAACCAATGTAAGTCAATGGGTGCCGCCGTTGTTTGTTTACAAACTGTCTTCAAAATCTATTGTTTTAAATGTGTTCTGCAGTGTTTGCGTTTTGGTAATTATCCCTTAATTTTGTGGCTGTAGATGTAGAATAGGTAGTTTTGCATATCACTTATATTCACCATCCAGCATTTTACTTTTAGTATCTCTCTATCTACATGTCCTAAACAACATTAAAGCATTTTATTTAGGAAATGTATTTTCTGGGCATGACATCCTTTGCGTAACACTAAAAAAAAGTTGAGGCTCTCGTGTGCACCGACTGGAAAACTTGGCAGGCTAAAAGACAGATGTTATAATCAAATATTACATAACCCTGATACACAGCACTACAACCGAGTCTCCCGATTCCCTCAAGAGAACTTAAAGCTTACAGCACTGTATGATATCTCCAAGGCCTTGCAGCCTATGAAAGCTCCTGAAACAGTATCTGTAACATTACAAGAGTCTGGACACGCTTCTATAATAACACAAACCTTCTGACACTCCGCTCAACGAGAGCAGCAGCCTCTCATTTTAACTTTGAAGGTTAACTGAAGCTATTGTAGATATCGTAAACATTTAAGCTTTGAGGGAACGGTGCAGGATGGCCTAGGGCTCAAGTGAGTGTGGTCAGCAGCGTGTGACGTGGGTATGTAGATTAATGCTCAGCGCAGTGAGCAGCGAAGAGACTGGCTCTGTCCCGGGTCATGCCGCAGGGAAATGGAGTTTATTTTGGTCGCTGTAGTTATGCAGAAATAGGAAAGAGACCTGTGACATGCCAGCAAGCTAAAAGAGGTTCACAACACATCCCTGCCTGCTTAAATCTGCATTGCATGTCTTCACTTATCAGGACAGGGTTGATTGTCACAAGGGCTAAAATCGGTTTTCTGTACAAGCACAGAGGCAAATTTTGCTTTTCAATAGTTGATGATATTTCAGTTTAAAGGGGTCATATGGCGCAAATACGTGTTTTTTTGTGTCTTTGGTGTGTTATAAGTTACCCATGCATGTATTAGACACGTAAAATTGCTAAAATTTAAGTGTTGAAACAAAAGATAGATTCTATCTAAAAGCGAATGCTCAACCAAGCCTGCCTGAAACGCCTTGTGTAACCCCCCATCACAAATGTACGTCATTTCGTGACTTGACTAAGACCGCCCAAATGTAAACGCAAGTTAGGTGGGTGTACTTGTAAATCTCATTGTATCGTCGCTGTCGCAGCCGTGTCATGTAGACTGTGGGTTTTGTTGCGAAAAGAAAGTCTCTTTGTTTGCCCTTCCAAAAGATGAGACAACTAAAAATGAATGGTAACATTTTATTTACAACACTGTTCCAGAAAAGTGCAACGCGAATATTCAAGTTTGTGCAGCGCATTTCACCGGAGATTGCTTCACGAACCTGGAAGATATCAAGACAGGCAATGTACAAAGGTTTGGTTAAAAAGTGGGGACATGACAGGCGCTTCAGATTCACAGCCTGTAAGTATATTGTCATTGGAAAAGACTTTGTTACGGACTAACGCGAATTGAGTTTGTCGTGTGTTTGTGATCTGCAAATGCAGACATGCGTGCAACTTGAAAAAAGAAAACACAAGTCCTAATAATCAGTAATAATTTTCCAACTAGAGGCAACAAATGTCGTGTTTATAATGGGGTTTATAGTCTTTGCTGACTTGGCTTAACATTGGTTGATCAAGAAGGGCCAACGCACTTGCGTTATTTTTTATGTTACCATGCCCTGCGGCAATGCAAGCTTGTATCTACCTCACACAAACTCTGTATGATCTATATGGTTAAATGTTTAAAGTCTTTATAACGTCGTATATAAAAGGTAAAACAGTTAGCTATAGTTTTTAACTATTTAACATAATATTTTTTAATACAACCTTACCAATCCTTAACATAGGCTACTGCTCAAGTCGCGCTGGCAAAGTTGATGTATCAGCTTGATAATCTTCAGTTTTCGTATCAGATTCGGGCTCGATTTGATATAAGGAAGTACCGATGACATTTTATCACCTGTAAGTACAAATGCATTGGAATCTGATGTTCCTAATATGATAAGAGGCGTTACATCTCCGTGAAACGCTCTAGCATTTTACCAATCACTATGCACTAACCAACTGACCAATCATAGCACACCTCACTTTGCAGAGCGATGAGTTTTTAAAAAACATCAGCACGTTTCAGAGAGGCGGGGCAAAGAGGAGATACAAACATTTTTCTTTCGGTGCTGTTGTAGATACAAACATGCACGGTATGGGGAAAATAGAGCGTTTTTTTACCTTAAAACGTGTATACACATTGCATTACATCTAAAACAAACGATAATATTCGTTTACGCCATGTCATTTCACCTCTTTAACTTTTTTTTTAAGCATCAAGTTCGTGTTTGGAATCCTAAGATTTATAACGAAACGACACGAAAACTAATTTTTTTATGCATTCTAATAAAACTACAGTCGGGTTATTTTGATGAAGTAAAAATACTAATAAAAAAATCCAGCTGGCCAACACAATAACACCATTAAAAAAAGGAGTTATCTGTTTTTGCAAACTCTTCATTTATTAAATAGAAAAAATGAACATGATAAATTGATCACAATTAATACATTTGTTATGAAATAATGATTTTCAGACTAAATGTTTTTTTCTCCATTTTGCTTATTTGACCGTTTAAAAAAGTGTGATGAATTGTGCCTGCAATAAAAAGTTTTACTGCAAACAATCGATTGTATTTCACACTTCTTAAAAGTAATTTTAGTTCATTAGTCTTTTAAATTCAACTGTTTATCTTGCTTTCTGTTCGACAGTTGGCTTTGCGCATTTAAAGGGCGGCCGTGAAAAATGCATCTACCGCAATCGTGACTTTAAGTGCTATTACTGACAACCCGCACCAGCTACATCACATTTTACTTTCAGTGCTGTTGTAGCATCTGTGAAAAAAATGAATAAAATATGAAACACTCATAGTACATTTATTTGAAGCCTATCCTTTTGAATGAAGAACCACTGTAATGGATTAGATAGGCTTGGTCTGTTCGACGCTTCCCATCAAAAGCAGACGTTCCACGTGAGCCCCGAGGGTCCATCACTCATGGCCCACGTGCTCCAATTAAGCTCATGACTTATGTTAGCAATTTAGCCACGCTGTGGAAATATATTTGATGCTCTATATTGGCCAGAACAGAAAGGTCAAGCAGCATTGCTCCTTGGATACGTATCCTCGAAAAGCACGTTACCCTTTCTTTCCTCCGACAGCACCTCACATTAAGGTGGCGAGAAGTTATGAAAGTAAATTAAAACGAAGGTGAAAAGCATGGTGGGAGGCTATGGAAAATGCATGCGTGTTTTATGGCATTTTGCTCTTCAAGCTAAAGATGACAGGGACCGTTTCGTCAGCAAACAATTCAATCACGGGCCCTTCAGTCAGGACCCTCTGCAGGAGTAATTACCAAGCCACCCTGAAGCACCCATCCATCTTAAGCTTTAAAAAGCCACTCATTCTTCATTCATGGAAATCAGCCCCTGCTTCCTCCTCAGTCATATGGCCGGTGTCTAAAAATACCCCAGGGATCATTTGCCATGCTTATTGCAATCAATGAGAACCCATTCCAACACGAAGATGTTCTCCGCTTCGATTTTGGGCTGACTGCAAGGGAGAGATATGTCAAGGTAATGAAAGCACGAATGAGGGTGTCTGTATCGTTTCAGATTTGTGGGTATGTGCAACAAGTGCTCGGCTTGCCAGTTTCATATCTGTTCAAGCAGGTTACACATCTGACAGAAGCTGACAGTTCTTACAATAGTTTTTATTTATTCACCTTCTATCTCTCTACTGTGGGCATATTCAGATAATACCCTTACTATGATTTTCTTTCATTTTTCACTGCACCTCCTTTATATGAGAAAGCACCGAAAAATAAATACATTGCGCACATTTTCCCACATCGTATTTGCTTATCATCTTATCATTTATTCCCACATACATACATTCACACATCCATACGCAATAAACTAGAAGTGCATTTTCTGCTCCCTGCCATTGTGTGATCTCCCAGGAATTTGTTTCCAAACACCCTTCCCGGTACCAGAGGAGAGATAGCTGAAGCCAGCTTTGTGGAAAGAGTTGTTTTAGCTTACGGCTTTGTTACAGAACTCCCCTGTAATCACAATTTCCATTATTATACAGTAACATGTATCTATATCTCATTTTGTAAGATTCTTATGATGTAAGAAGTTTGTTACTAAGTACACAATGCATGCTGCAAATGAACTTTGATACCATGTTTATGTGTGCTTTAACAAAAGACTTGTTGATGTTGATGTAAATATTGATAAATTAAAAAATTTGCAGATTTATGTAGTTAATGAGAATCTCACACATTTTCTAAAACTGTCCCACATATTTTGAGCTAAAAGACTCTTTAGGGTAAAAAGTGCAATTGCAAAAACTCACAGGTATTGTTATAAAACACTTTGCCTAATAGAATTTCCGAAAGTGATTCAATGAACAGAAAATATTGCCTTCATTTCCAAAAACAGGAAACTGTTACAAGATCAAATTATTTCATTTAAACTTAAAAAATGTTTAATGGACACAAATGTTCAATCAAACTGCAGTTGGGTTGTTTTGATTACGATCAAGATTGTTGAACATTACAAAATGAGATATCTGTTTTTGCTAATGAACTCATCATTTACATACTAGATTATCTATAGAAAACATACAAAATTGTAAAAGTATACATTCGGTCATCATGTTTTGTGGATAAAAACACTTTTCTTGGCCTTAAATAAATACCTTAAATAATTATGCAACCTTAGCCTTAACCTTCCCATCAACCCACGGAGCAGACCAAGACACTCAATGAGAAACACTTCTAAAAACAGCCACTCTTCAGGTCATTTAGCTGGCGCTTTAAAAGCCTCTTACAGTATATAATAAGGCATTTCTACCTGCACCAACCTAAGGTTAAGTGTCCTGCTCAACAGTGATAGTTCAGGGTCCCGGGTCAGTTGTTGGGTTTGAACCAGCAACCTTTCAATTACTAAACTACCACAGACCAGACTGTTCAACAATAAGCTAAATAAATAAAGGAGCAAACAATGTTCTTAAACAAGAAGTGTGGTTTTAGATTACAGATATTTTAAAAATGAAAGATGTTGAGACTCAGCTATATATATGGTAAATATATCTATGTGCATGTATACCATAGAGATGTACTGTATATGATATCCTGCAGAAGGTCTGTGGAAGCAATATTTATCCATCCTGCATCAGGGAACACACGATAACAGCCTTTAAAAGAGAAATTGCCATTTGAATTCCCCAAAGTCCCCAATTCTCCTCTGTGTTAAACATCAATAACGCAGTGGCTGGCTTGTCTTTTAATACGTGCTGGTGTTCTGGTTGCTGTCAAAATGTATGTGGTACTGCAGCTCTGATCACAAGCTGTGGTATACTGTGGTCTCCAGCAGAGATGAATATTTTACATTTCTCTTGATAAAAGGCTTAACAATTTGAATTATACAGTAGACAAGTTCCCCCAGAGCATGCCTGAGAACCATGGCATGTTACATTAACTATTTACCCTGTCATTTAACTCTAAAAGGCCATATCTACTTATACAGGGGAGCTGACCTGTGTCCTCTCCGTGCTTATTTGAGGAGCCTGGAACTTTTATTCCAAATCTAATGTGAAGATCAGAATAGTTAGTCTCCGGCTTTTGTTTTGTTGTAGACGCTGTTTATTAGAATGGGAAGCGAGCATCCCCAGCAGGCTTTTTAAATGGAGCTGGGTCAACCAGCTTCACAATGATGGATTAAATTCAAGCCTTTTTAGCAAGACTATTTTGTTCTCTGCTGATTTTAGAGCCTATCTGTAAAGGACTAGCAGTTAAATTGACTAACACTCGAGATCAACACAGGTAAACAGATGCAAGATGTTAAGAAAAAAAATGAAAAAATAAAACAGACGGATAATTGTAATGCCGGATGAAGTGATTATAGAAAGGAAAGAGTTTTGTTTACTCATCCATTTGTGCAGCATACCCAAACCAGAAAAATACAGAAAAATGACATGATTTAAATGGCAACTTTGTGAAACCATTTCTGTCGTGTTTTACTGATTTGAAATATTCTATTTTTCATTCAAGTCGCTAGGAACTGCATTTGCATTCCAATTTCCCACATAAAATAAATTTTCCTGGAGGTGTAAGGAAGATGGCTGCCGAAAGAACTACCTGCCCTTATAAGACCTCAGATGCCATAATGAGGATTGTGAAGATAATCTTGGGGTGAGATAAAACAAAATATGTTGGAAGCACTTGAAATCAATTCAAGCTACAGTAAATGTACAAGGAAACTTTTCTCTTGGTAGGAGCACTCAGAAAAGAGCCACACTGTGATTTCTGTAGCAGGTGTCTGGTCTGACAGGTGTTTTGTGGAGCGTTTCCATGGCTGCATGAGAGCTCAGAGCAGTGCAGATTTTCGGGCTCCTTAGAAACGCAAGGTCAGAGTCCTCCGGCTAACAAATCTAAATTGGGGAACATGTTCGGGTTCAAAAGCCTGCTGAAACTAGAACAGTGAAAGCACTCACGTACCTGCAGGGGCATATCCAGAAGGCAAAGAACTGTGTTGAACCTTGAGCTCTGGTGCTAATGATTAACTGAGTGAGAGCTTAACAGAACGCTTAGGGGGGAATTCACAAAGAACGCATTGCATCTCTTGACAGAGCTATTTATTTGCCCACACTGTCTGCATTGTTTTAGCGTCTGATTTACATTTGTATTGTATTGTATTGAATAATCCCCAGTCTTGAGGGTGTGATTGTGAGGGAGGAATACTGCAATCTGGTACACTTCGCTCCCTCACTGCAATCCAGACGCGTAAATCAGCTCTTTAAAATGCTGAAAGTGACGGACTACACCATGTGTCTGGAGATATGTCTGGTTATAAAGCTCTTCACCATCATTTGATAAATAACCACAGCCATGATCAATAGACAATGTGCACAAACGTAAACTGAATCTGAATTTACTGCCTGCTTTTCAGATTAATCATAGCAGAAAAGTACAGTATAGCGCTGAGTTTTGGGAACAAGATGCACTATGTGCACTGAAAATCCAAGTTACTTCAAAAAGCTAATTCGGCACATTTCTTGGACACTCACGATCATGTCGCATGTCACAATTAGATTTCATACTTGTTTCACTTGAGATAAAAATGTAATCGATTGGAAAATGACCTCACACTTAAATTGAGACTACATGAATACTTTTTATGTTGCATTAATGTAGCATAACTGAAACTGGAGTCCCCAGCAGGTGGGTTAGTAATTGACACAGCTTTGCACTTAAATGCAGAATGTGTCATGAAATGGAGGCAGACACGAAAACACGGGAATGAAGGACCCAGGCCCAGGCAGCAGGTAAGGGGTTTTAACAAGACTGTGATGAGGAAGACGGGACAGGAGCCGTGAGGCGGGGCCGGTGGCGTGAGTGATAGTTGTTCCCCAGTTCCCGCCTCCTTCCTTCCTTTAATTGAACCGTATTACAAAGACTTTTGATAACAATGATAAAACATAATACAAAACCCACAAGGCGGTAACAAAACAAAACAGCTAGGGAACATTAACAGGAACATCGACTCACTACCCTAAACTGGACTAGAATACTAGACAGGATACAACATTGGACATATAACTAGACTAGACTTACGTGGAAAATGCAAGACAAGGCGGTTGGCAAGGGTTACAGCACACAGCAAACACTCCAAATACTGGCAATGATCCAGCACAATACAGAAGACACAGGGGCATTAAGTAAGGGGACAAATCAGGGGGGAACAGCTGTGGGGTATGAAATCATTACAAGCAATAAGGAGGAAACGAGAGGACGGGAACAGAGACGAGACAGGAGAAAGAGTATGGCGAGCCATAAGTGCCTAAATTTTCTCTCTCCACATAAAACATGGGGTTCTGTTATGATCCCGCTACTAGGCCAAGAGAAACATGACATGATGCGGCAGATTCATGACAGAATGCAGTCTATTTCTCCAACTGGTTATGGTTAAAAGCAAAGATAATATCTTTATATGTCCTTATTTTTACCTAAACTCTTTAAAATTGGATTTTAAAGAATCAGCTATAAGAATGAAAATTAACTATGACAATATGACAATTGTAGAAAGCACACATTTATTTTAATATTGAAAAATCTATTAAAAAAAGCTATTGAAAATCTCCCTAGCTGGGACTGAAATTAGGCCACTGTATATAAGAATTCTGCTGCAAAGAGATTTTTCTAGATAAAATGATTTAATTTGATGAAGATTGTAAAATTGGGTTAATTAAGCCAGTAAATAATGTAACCGAAAAATAAAACATTAGATTTGATATACTAAATACAGTGGGAGAGATTTTCTTTTACATTTGAAGAACTGAATGTTGTGTAGTGTACTGACAGATAGAGACAGGAACTTGGAGATAAATTAAAAATAAAAACTGCAGTACATTTGGAGTATTAGATGCCAAAACAAGACAAACTGATTGACACTTTTACTCAGTGTTATGGTCCGATGTTCCAGTTATGGGCTTTTTCAAAACTCGTCTGGGAAAAACATCAAGACAAATGATAGACCCACTCTCATGTGAAACTATGACTGAAATATGAAAGAGATAAAAAAATGAGTAAGTGCTGTGGTGGATAAGTCTTTATTCAGTTACTCTTGTTCAGTTACACATTTATCTGTCTTTCCTCTATTCACTGAAATCTATAGTAAATCATCCTCCATGTTCAATCAATACGAGCAGCGGTTTATAAAAAATTATGATCTCCTTAAGAACAGGTTGAGTGACTTCTGGCATAAAGGAGAGGATGACTCTGCTGATGAGGCACATTCCACGTTTTACGATAACTTTGAACAAATGCGTTTCTTGCTTAGACTTAAACTCTCTCTATCTAAACTCTGTGAGTAAACAGATTCATAAATTACCATCAACATTAATGTAATCTCTCCACAGCAAATGCTCATGAAAATCTTCTAACAGACCTTTTATGCTTTGAAAAAGGTTGAAGTGGCTTGTATTAAATGTCAAATTTCAGAGTAGTTTTACCCATTATAAAGTTGCAACCTAAATATCCACTGTTTCTTATTAAAGATTCAGAAACACTTGATGGCATTGGGTCACAATATCGGCCAGGTTCAAACCTGAAGGATGAATTTACTGAACGAGTCGCGGCCTGCAGCGCGTGATATTTTAGTCCAAAAACGCATCCTTTTCACTAACCTGTAATCCAGTTTAACCAGCAGCTAAATGTATAGAATCAGCATTGCGCAACAAGCATTTAAATGAATATTTTAGATTAAGTCATTGTTTTTCAACACAAACACAAATGCAAATGTGGCCTTTTATAGATTGTGCCGTGTTCACTCAGTAGCAATATAGGCCTGGTGTGGTCACTGTCCATAGAAACAGACAGTTTGTGGAATATCATTTAAGATTGACTTAAGATGCTTTTATGATTCTACTATTGAACGTGGCAGCAGTAATTCATCAAAGACGATCAAATGATGGAGAAGAACATTATGACAGGGCATAATAATTTCAGGGCTCTTAAACAATAAAATGATGCTATAATTAAGAGATATTCTCTATTAGTCCACCTCTCATGTTTAACATAATCATTGAAACTGGCAGGTGTCCATTATCCATCCATCTATGCAAAACAATCAGTTGATCGCATCGCTGCATCTCAGTTTAAAGATAAAGCTCCAGAGTCTTTAGTAGGACTATTTTCTTAGACACTTTAAATCATGTATGAGCTCGAAAGCAAAAGGCTCAAAACTACGTTAGGTATGTGTGTCTGTGTATCTGTGTACGTGTGCCTGTGTTAGACTGAAACTTTAAGACCGCTTTAAGAGTGTGTGTCTGCATATGGGTGTGTCTGTTAGACTGAAGCTAAAATTCCAGTTTAAGAGTGTGTGTGTGTGGTAGACT